>NC_083436.1:6965356-7590356 GCF_020745735.1 Hemiscyllium ocellatum
TGTTCAGCAACACTCCCTAGGTCCTTACCATTAAGTGTATAAATCCTGCTAAGATTTGCTTTCCCAAAATGCAGCACCTCGCATTTATCTGAATTAAACTCCATTTGCCACTTCTCAGCCCATTGACCCATCTGGTCCAGATCCTGTTGTAATCTGAGGTAACCCTCTTCGCTATCCACTACACCTCCAATTTTGGTGTCATCTGCAAACTTACTAAATGTACCTCTTATGCTCACATCCAAATCATTTAAGTAAATGACAAAAAGTAGAGGGCCCAGCACCGATCCTTATGGCACTCCACTGGTCACAGGCCTCCAGTCTGAAAAGTAATCCTCCAGCACCACCCTCTGTCTTCTACCTTTGAGCCAGTTCTGTATCCAAATGGCTGGTTCTCCCTGTATTCTGTGAGATCTAACCTCGCTCATCAGTCTCCCATGGGGAACCTTGTCGAACGGCTTACTGAAGTCCATATAGATCACATCTACTGCTCTGCCCTCATCAATCTTCTTTGCTGCTTCTTCAAAAAACTCAATCAAGTTTGTGAGATGTGATTTTCCACGCACAAAGCCATGTTGACTATGCCTAATCAATCCTTGCCTTTCCAAATACATGTACATCCTGTCCCTCAGGATTCCCTCCAACAACTTGCCCACCACCGAGGTCAGCTAATTTGCCCATCACTGAGGTCAGGCTGACAGGTCTACTGGCTTGTCTTTACCATCCTTCTTAAACAGTGACACCACGTTTGCCAACCTCCAGTCTTCTGGCACCTCACCTCACCTCACCATCGATGATACAAATATCTCAGCAAGAGGCCCAGCAATCACTTCCCTAGCTTCCCACAGAGTTCTCGGGTACACCTGATCAGGTCCTGGGGATTTATCCACCTTTAACCATTTCAAGACATCCAGCACTTCCTCCTCTGTAATCTGGACATTTTGCAAGATGTCACCATCTATTTCCCTACAGTCTATATCGTGGCTGATCAAGCAATTTCAGTATCCTGTTCCTGCTCTCTCTCCATACCTCTTGGTCCTTTTGGCTACAAGGGCCAGATCTGGCTCCCTCTTGAATATATTTAATGAACCGGCCCCAACAGCTTCCTGTAGTAGAGAATTCCACAAGTTCACTACTGTCTGAGTGAAGGAATTCTTCCTCACCTCAGTCCCAATGGCTTACCCTTTAATCTTTGGCTGTGACCCGTTATTCTGGACTTTCCTAGTATCGGAAACATTCTTCCCATATCTAGCCTGCCCAGGCCCATCAGGATTTTATCTGTGTTTATGAGATCTCACTTATTCTTCTAAATTCCAGTGAGTACAAGCCCAGATGATCCAATCTTACCTTATCTGTCAGTCTTGCCACCCTGGGAATCGGTCTGGTGAATCTTTGCTGGGCTTCCTCAATAGTAAGAATACCCTTCCTCAGACTAGAAGACCAAGACTGCACACAATACACAAGGTGTGGCCTCACCAAGGCCCTGTATAATTGCAACAAGACATCATTACTCTGATACTCAAATCCTCTCACTATGAAGAACAGCATGCCATTAGCTTTCCTCACTACCTGCTGCAGCTGCACGCCAACCTTCTGCACCTGTTCCACCATAACAGCCACCTTATCTGAATGGAGGCAGTTTAAAATCTACATTCTGGTTTTTGCCACCAAAGTGGGTAGTCTCACATTTATCCACCCAGTATTGCATTAGACAAGTATTTGCCCATTCAGCTAGCCTGTCCAAATCACCTGCAGCCTCTTAGCAACCTCCGAACAGCACACAATGTCATCCAGCCTAGTGTTGTCTGCAAATGTAAAGATATTGAAATCAATTCTTGTGGTTAAACATGGACCTAAAAAAGCTTGTTTGTAAATTGTAACTTCTGTGCATTTCTCTGTATGAAATAAATACATATTTTTTTCCACATGTGTGTATGCCTTTCAGTGTAAACTTGTCTTTCAAAAAGCCAGAAACATAGAAATGGACCAAGGTCCATCTCATTCATTTATGACCAGGTAGTCACATGAAAATGGAATTACTGAATAATCATAGTAATCAATCTTAATACATTTATTTACATATTGAAAAATAACAAGAAAAATCATTGTGATGATCAGTTTTGGGGGCCATAATCCAGAAGCCAACTTTATCTCCCAAGAATGTTATGTTTAGCAGACATGTCTCCAGTTGCCTCAAACCTTTTTTAAAAAATGTCTAATATGAATTTGATTCAATCAAAGCTTCCACCATTTTCCTTGTGGGGAATTTCTGTAGATTGACTGAACTATTGAGGCTAATTTTGACTTTGTTAAAATATTAAATAACATAGAAGAAAGCCTTCCAGCTGATCCATTCTGATATCTCACAGGAAGAGGTTGTTTACTTTGTACTTTTACCTTTGATTTTGCACATAAATCCAAACGTTCCTCACCATCAAGTGCCTGTATATCTCCCTTTAGCAAGAATCAACTCATTGGTTATGGAGAACTTAAGCAGTATTGTAAATATATCCAGTTTCTCAAAACTGTTCATCTTGCATTTGTCAGAACAATTCACAGGACATTAAATGCAAAAGGAAAACAAGCTGTTTATACTGTATGAGAAAAGAATGCTGATTGTTGGGGATATTGGCATGAAGAATGCGCCAGTTGGATGATGGTTAACAGCTAACCCCCAAACTTTGTTTAAATTTAAACTGTGCAGGTTGGTCAAGGTACTGCCCTGAAAAATAAACTGGAGAATGGCCATCACCTGTTTTGAGTTGCAATAGGTACGTTATGTATACATGTTGCTTCTGTCTGAAAACATGGCATTATTTTATGTAACTTATGCACACATGCATTACACTAAGTCTTGACAATCCGAAATTGGTTTTCAGAATTAGTCTTAGCACATTCTGGATTGTCTAGTAAATATTGTCCATTCACAAAACCATATCAGATGGTGAGCACTGTGTTTTGAAATTTGCAAGTTTCTTTTGTGGCACTTTGTAGCAGTACCAAATGGCTGACAGGAAATTCTGTTAGGTATGATCTATATTTTCATGCATTGGCATTTCTTGCAAATTGTCGTATTGAGTGCAGGATGAAAGTTTCAAAAAAGGTCTATTTTCAAAAATAAAAATTATTTATGCAAATAACTTATACCACCAATTCAGCCATACCTTTCCAGATCCTAACAACTCTCTAAGTGAAAATATTTCTCATCTCCCCTCTTGATCATCTGCAAATGATTAGGAATCTAACATTCTCATTGTCCATCTCCTGGACAAAATAGTTTTTCTTGATATTCTACTATCAAAAACTCTCATCATCTTGAAACCCTCTATTAATTCACCTTTATCCTTTCCAGTTCCAAGGAGAACAGACTTGACTTTTACTTGTAACTGAAATCTCACATCCCTAGAGCCATCCTGAAGCGTCTTTATTTATTGCTATCCTTTACCAAGGACTTACAAAACTGATACTGCTACCTACTCAACCAGATTCAGGATTGTTTACACAAATTAAAAGAATTAACTGATCTAAAGCTGACCTTTGGAAATTCCAATACAAATGAAATCCAAGTCTAAGAAATATCCATTCATCCTTTGCTTCATTTCTCTAAACTAATTTTTGTCTGTCTTTTGTGTGAATGGATCTGGAAACAAAGGTTTTTGGTTTATAGTATAGACAGATTAGACAACTGTTATTTTATTGTCCTCTGTTAATAAATTGCTAAGTATTTTGTTTAAGATAGAAACCAGTATTTGGGATTGATTATTCAGAGAGTCTGGGACTGATTATTCAAAAGTCTGGTTCGGGACCATAGGAGTCCACTTTGAGAGTCTTTGAAGTTTTAAGTTTTACTGTGTTGTGAATACAGAGATGGGAAGGCTAATTTAGTAAAGTTGCTTCTATATCATAAGGTAAAAACAAGGACTGCAGATGCTGGAAACCAGAGTCTAGATCAGAGTGGTGCTGGAAAAGCACAGCAGGTCAGGCAGCATCCGAGGCGCAGGAAAATTGACGTTTCGGGCAAAAGCCCTTCATCAGGAATAGAGGCAGGGTGCCTGCAGGGTGGAGAGATAAATGAGAGGAGGGTGGGGGTGGAGAGAAAGTAGCATAGAGTACAATAGGTAAATGGGGGTGGGGATGGAGGTGATAGGTCAGGGAGGAGGGTGGGGGATGATAGCACAGAGTACAATAGGTGAATGGGGGTGGGATGGAGGTGATAGGTCAGAGAGGAGGGTGGGGGAAGGTAGCAAAGAGTGCAATGAGTGGATGGGGGTGGGGATGAAGGTAATAGGTCAGAGAGGAAGGTGGAGTGGATAGGTGGAAAGGAAGATAGGCAGGTAAGACAGGTCATGGGGACAGTGCTGAGCTGGAAGGATGAAGCTGGGGTGAGGTGGGGGGAAGGGGAAATGAGGAAACTGGTGAAATCCACATTGATGCCCTGGGGTTGAAGTGTTCCGAGGCGGAAGATGAGGCGTTCTTCCTCCAGGCGTCGGGTGGTGAGGGAGCGGCGGTGGAGGAGGCCCAGGACCTGCATGTCCTCGGCAGAGTGGGAGGGGAAGGGGGCGGGTGGAGGGGGAGTTGAAATGTTGGGCCACAGGACGGTGTGGTTGATTGGTGCGGGTATCCCGGAGATGTTCCCTAAAACACTCTGCTCGGAGGCGTCCAGTCTCCCCAATGTAGAAGAGACCGCATCGGGAGCAACGGATACAATAAATGATATTGGTGGATATGCAGGTGAAACTTTGGTGGATGTGGCAGACTCCTTTAGGGCCTTGGATGGAGGTGAGGGAGAGTTTTCCACCATGAGTCATAGAGTCATAGAGATGTACAGCACGGAAACAGATTCCGTCCAACTTGTCCTAGCTGACCAGATAGCCCAACCTAATCTAGTCCCACCTGCCAGCACCCGGCCCATATCCCTCCAAACCCTTCCTATTCATATATCCATCCAAATGCCTTTTAAATGTTGCAATTGTACCAGCTTCCACCACATCCTCTGGCAGCTTATTCCATACCACCTTCTGCTTGAAAAAGTTGCCCCTTAGGTCTCTTTTACATCTTTCCCCTCTCACCCTAAACTTATGCTCTCCAGTTCTGACTCCCTGACCCCAGGGAAAAGACTTTGCCTATTTACCCTATCCATGCCCCTCATGACTTTGTAAACCTCTATAAGATCACCCCTCAGCCTCCGACACTCCAGGGAAAATAGCCCTAGCCCATTCAACCTTTCCCTATATCTCAAATCCTCCAACCCTGGCAACATCCTTCTAAATCTTTTCTGAACCCTTTCAAGTTTCACAACATCTTTCCGATCGGAAGGAGACCAGCAAAATTCCAACAGTGGCCTAACCAATGTCCTGTATAGCCGCAACATGACAGGCCTCCTGTCTGAAAAACAAACCTCCACCACCACCCTCTGTCTTCTCCCGTCAAGCCAGTTCTGTATCCAAATGGCTAGTTCTCCCTGTATTCCATGAGGTCTAACCTTGCTAACCAGTCTCCCATGGGGATCCCTGTCGAATGCCTTACTGAAGTCCATATAAATCACATCTACTGCTCTGCCCTCATCAATCCTCTTTGTTACTTCTTCAAAGAAAACTCAAGCCATGTTGACTATCCCTAATCAGTCCTTGCCTTTCCAAGTACATGTACATCCTGTCCCTTAGGATTCCCTCCAACAACTTGCCCACCACCGACATCGGGCTCACCGGTCTATAGTTCCCTGACTTGTCCTTACCACCTTTCTTCAACAGTGGCACCACGTTTGCCAACCTCCAGTCTTCCAGAACCTCACCGGTCGATGATAAAAAAAATCTCAGCAAGAGGCGGCACGGTGGCACAGTGGTTAGCACTGCTGCCTCACAGCACCAGGGACCTGGGTTCAATTCCCGCCTCAGGCGACTGACTGTGTGGAGTTTGCACGTTCTCCCCGTGTCTGCGTGGGTTTCCTCCGGGTGCTCCGGTTTCCTCCCACAGTCCAAAGATGTGCGGGTCAGGTGAATTGGCCATGCTAAATTGCCTGTAGTGTTAGGTAAGGGGTGTATGTAGGGGTATGGGTGGGTTACGCTTCGGCGGGTCGGTGTGGACTTGTTGGGCCGAAGGGCCTGTTTCCACACTGTAAGTAATCTAAAGTAATCTAATCTAAAGGTTCTGCAATCACTTCTCTAGCTTCCCACAGAGTTCTAGGGTGCACCTGATCATGTCCTGGGGATTTATCCACTTTTATGTTTTTCAAGACATCCAGCACTTCCTCCTCCATAATATGGACATTTTTCAAGATGTCACCATCTATTTTCCTATATTCTATATCTTCCATATCCTTTTCAACAGTAAATATTGATGCAAAATACTCGTTTTGTATCTCCCCCATTTCCTGTAGCTCCATACAAAGGCTGTCTTGCATTGGAACCAATGACATAGGAAAGGAAAAGGTTGAGATCCTAAAGGGAGATTGCAGAGAGTTAGGCAGAAATTTAAAAAGGATGTCCTTGAGAGTAGTAACAACTGGATTACTCCCAGTGCTACGAGCTAATGAGGGCAGGAACAGGCAGATAGAGCAGATGAATGCATGGCTGAGGAGCTGGTGTATGGGAGAAGGATTCACATTCTTGGATCAATGGAATCTCTTTTGGGGTAGAAATGATCTGTACAAGGAGGACGGATTGCACCTAAATTGGAAGGGGACTAATATACTGGCAGGGAGATTTGCTAGAGCTGCTCGGGAGGATTTAAACTAGTAAGGTGGGGGGGGTGGAACCCAGGGAGATAGTGAGGGATCTTTGAGAGGCCCCATTCTCTCCCTAGTTACCCTTTTGTCCTTAATGTATTTGTAAAAAATCTTTGGATTCTCCTTAACTCTATTTGCCAAAACGATCTCATGTCCTCTTTTTACCCTCCTGATTTCTCTCTCAAGTATACTCCTACTGCCTTTATACTCTAAGGATTCACTTGATCTATCCTGTCTCGACCATAACCACCTTATTATTCTTACATATTACTGAGATCTCCTTACCAATTTGTTTCTCAATTTTCCTCTGACTGTTAGGGGGTCTATAATTCCCAATAAGGTGATCATCCCTTTGTTATTTCTCAGTTCCATCCAAATAACTTCCCTGGATATATTTCTGGGCATATCCTCCCTCAGCACAGCTGTAATGCTATCCCTGATCAGAAACGCCACTCCCCCTCCTCTCTTGCCTCCCTTTCTATCCTTCCTGTAGCATTTGTATCCTGGAACATTAAAAGCTGCCAGTCCTGCCCATCTCTGAGCCCATGTTTCTATCATTGCTATGATATCCCAGTCCCATGTTCCTAACCATGCCCTGAGTTCATCTGCCTTCCCTGTTAGACCTCTTGCATTGAAATAAAGGCAGTTTAATTTATCAGTCCTACCTTGTTCTCTGCTTTGTCCCTGTCTACCCGGATTGTTTGATTCGCCTATGTTCTCAACTGTACCAGTCTCCTCACTATCTACCTGGCTCCCACCCACCTTACTAGTTTAAATCCTCCTGAGCAGCTCTAGCAAACCTCCCTGCCAGCATATTAGTCCCTTTCCAATTTAGGTGCAATCCGTCCTCCTTGTACAGGTCATTTCTACCCCAAAAGAGCTTCCAATGATCCAAAAACGTGAATCCTTCTCCCATACTCCAGTACCTCCGCCATGCAGTCATCTGCTCTGTCCTCCTATTCATACCTTAACTAGCTCATAACACTGGGAGTAATCCAGATATTACTACTCTCAAGGACCTCCTTTTTAAATTCCTGCCTAATTCTCTCTAATCTCCCTTCAGAATCTCAACCTTTTACCTTTCCATGTTGTTGGTTCCAATGTGGACAATGACCTCCTGCTGGCCCCTATCCCCCGTGAGAACATTCTGCACCCTCTCTGAGACATCCTTGATCCTGGCACCAGGGAAACAACACACCATTCTGATGTTTCACCGCTGGCCACAAAAACGTCTCTGTACCTCGGACTAGAGAATCCCCTCACACAATCTATCTCTTGCCAAACACATTTTCTCACTTTGTCTTAACCAATTCAGCCCATTAACTACATGCTCTACTGCTTAGTGTGCTTCACGTCCAATCCCATCCTACCAGGCACCATTCCCAGAACAATTCACCACTGAATAGATATCCATCAAAATACTAACATCTCTTCTGCTTGTGCCATTTTCAAAAACCCCTTATACACTCAGACAAGAACTGCCAGCATGGAACTGCATAGTTCTAGAAATTTGCCCCAGAGAAAGAAGGAAAAAATTGACACTCCCACGACGTGCATGTCAATGCAATACAGCACAAAAATGGATGCTGTGAGCATCCGGTCAGAATTGGTGAGCGTGCTCAGAGATATTGATATCACATGCCCAACGTGGAAGCAAGCAGCAAGTTGAATTCATCAGGTGCTCATGCAGATTTCCAAGGTGTGTTTTCTCAGTCTGTTTAGCATATTTGTTCAAATAGGAAGCTAAATATTAAACAGGTGAATTGGACTGTTAACAAGCTGGCTTCCCTCTTAATTGGCAACTCACCTACCAAGTGAGAAACTCATCTTGCTATTTGCAACAAGCATAAATGTTGAAATGAGATACTGCCAAAGTCAAAATTGGCCAGAGAGAATTCTCGACCGATTCTGCCATAACGTTTTCCATAGTCAAAGTTGCTCAGACCCCTTTAAGATTCTAACTGTAGTGGGCAACCCCACTGTATATTGCTAAGAGCAATATCCTTATATTAAGATGGTCTTTATTTTTGTTGCATTGGTTGATAAAAGACTGAGTTATGTCTATTTCTGGATAAACACATTGCATAACAATAGAATTCTTATTTTCTTCTCTATTATTTCTGAGCAAATGCTCTTTAAATTTCATTAGAGTGTTTGCTACAAAACGATCACATTTATGATACATTTCAGAATGAAAACTTTTCCAAGGCCCAAGCATTATGTCTGCAATTAAAAAGTACAAAAAGAATTTTGATTTGTGATAGCCAACTACTTTTGACCAGGATATTTCCTAGGGTATTTAAGTTATTTTCAACTGTAGATATAATCTCTCTTTATAATTCAATTTTGTAATGTAAGTGTTCTGTCTTCAGAAAAGTTGTTTTTCTCATTAGACTTCAAGGGCAGGCACCTAAAATAAAAATGAATTAGTGAGAAATGAAATAAGGTCATCAGGTATTTGGTTAAATTAAAAAACTCTATTATTTTCTAAAATAATCCTATTAATTTGTGTAGCTCTAATCTCAGCCTCCACCAGTGACTATACTGGAGTGCTTGAGGTCAAGGGAAGATTCCTTCACTTAAATACCATTCACCGGCACTGACGCCTCAATGAGTATAACCCAGACACCCTATCAGAGCAAGAGCTACATACTACACTATTGAGCAGCCACTTGTAATCACTTTAACACCTCAATATCGATTAAGTTAAATGGGCACTTGAGTATATTTTTCTTTAGTCAAGATTAGAGTGGTGCTGGGAAAGCACAGCAGGTCAGACAGCATCCGAGGAGCAGGAAAATTGACAATTCGGCCAAAAGCTCTTCATCAAGAATGAGGCAAGGAGCCTCCGGGGTGGAGAGATGAATGGGAGGGGGGGGCTGGGAAGAAGGCAGCTAAGAGTACAAGGCATTGATGGAGGTGGGGGTAAAGGTGAGACTCATGGAAGTCCTTGTAGAGAGAGGAGGAGAACTTCTTTAAGGTGGGCATCCTTGCAAGAGGATTCACAGTAAGGCTAAAGTGAGGACTACAGATGCTGGAGATCAGAGTCAAGATTAGCACAGCAAGACAGGCAGTATCCAAGGAGCAGGAAAATTGAAGTTTTGGGCAAAAGCATCTAAAAGGATTTCAATGAGTCTCATCTTCATCCACCTATTGTACTCTTAGCTACCTTCCACCCCAGCCCCACCCCCTCACATTTCTCTCTCCACCCCAGATGCTTGCTGCCTCTATTCCTGATGAAGGGCTTTTGCCCGAAACGTTGATTTTCCTGTTCCTCGGATGCTGCCTGACCTGCTGTGCTTTTCCAGCACCACTCTAATCTTGACTCTGATCTCCAGCATGTGCAGTCCTCACTTTCGCCTATATTTTTCTTTTGTAGGATTGTTTCAAACCTTTATACTGAGCTGTGATTTGAAAACTGGTGCTGTACGACATGCTTGCTCAAAGAATGAATAAATTTCAATGTTTCAAAGAAAAAGGCCCTTGTGGTGCAGAGGTAGAGTCCCTACCCATTAACCGAGAGGCCCAGGTTCAGGTCCCACCTGCTCCAGAGGTGTGTAATAATATCTCTGAACAGGTTGATGAGGAAAGATATCCCAAATAAAGCTCATCAAATGCAGAAAGCATCTGGTTTACCTATTGAGAGACAAAGTCAAGGTTCCTAGGTCGCTTCACATCCACAGAGGAATAATGCTTATTCCAGAGCAGGCTTACCCCATCGTCTGCCAAGTTTGTAATATAACATAGAACAATCCAGCGCAGAAAAGGCCCTCGATGCTGTGCCGACCTGTGAACTATTCTCAGCTCGTCCCCCTACACTATCCCAAAATCATCCCAGGGTGGGGGTGGGAAGCAGTCCCAAAGCACGGGGGGGGGGGGGGGGGGGGGAGCAGTCCCAGAGCATGGGGTGGGGGTGAAAGCAGTCCCAGAACACTGGGGGGGGAAAGCAGTTCCAGAGCACGGGGGGGATAGCAGTCCCAGAGCACGGGGGAGGGGGGAATAGCAGTCCCAGATCACGGGGGAGGGGGGGGGGGAATAGCAGTCCCAGAGCACGGGGGGGGGTAGCAGTCCCAGATCACGGGGGGGGGGGGGGTAGCAGTCCCAGATCACGGGGGAAATAGCAGTCCCAGAGCACGGGGGGGTGGGGATAGCAGTCCCAGAGCACGGGGGGGGTGGGGATAGCAGTCCCAGAGCACGGTGGGGGGGGGAATAGCAGTCCCAGAGCACGAGGGGATAGCAGTCCCAGAGCACGGGGGGGGATAGCAGTCCCAGAGCAGGGGGGGGATAGCAGTACCAGAGCACGGGGGAGGGGGAGCAGACCCAGAGCAGGGGCCGGCACAGGGAAAGCAGTCCAGGGCAGCAGGAAGCAGTCCTGCAGCAGGGCCCAGCGTGGGGGATGCATTCCCCGAGTAACGGGCTGCACGGGGAAGCAAAGGCCCCTGACTCTGGAGCAGCTGTGAGCCCCTGTGGTGTGGACTGGAGTTTTGGACCGGAACAGGCACAGGTGTTGGACTGGGTAAAAACAATGACTGCAGATGCTGGAAACCAGATACTGGATCAGTGGTGCTGGAAGAGCACAGCAGTTCAGGCAGCATCCGAGGAGCAGCGAAATTGTTGGACTGGGTCTGGCAAGGACGGTCTGACCACGTATAGAAGCCCCTGTGCTGAGCTGTTGCAATGTCATGTGTATTTGAATTTTTTTTATCTGCCTGTAATGCCAATCCAATTTTTCTTTAAACACTGTAAAGTAATGCAACCATGTTTCTTTTTATTCCTCTTTTGTATCTTAAGACTTGTACCTAGGTACCTGTACCCAAGATGGCACCAGAAAGAGGTGACATTGGAGAACTTTTCACTGTACTCCTGTACTTTTGTACTTGAGCACACATGACAAGAAAGGATATTCTATTCTATCCTGGAGTTACTTGGCTAGAGGAGGGAAGGCATTAAATCGTCACTCGGCACACTGCCACCCAATTAAATCCCCACCCACTACATCCAGACTGGGCTCTGGAGAGGGCATCATTAGTTCAGTAATTATCTGAATTGTGACGGTTGTTATATTGAGGATGGGTGGTAATTTAGTGAAATGTTATTCTTTGAGCTGATTTCTGATTTTTCCGGAGGTTAGGAATGCTGGTGGTCAACTGGCACCACCCCCCACCTTTTCCTCCGCTACATCGATGACTGTATCGGCGCTGCCTCGTGCTCCCACGAGGAGGTTGAACAGTTCATTCACTTTACCAACACCTTCCACCCCGACCTCAAATTTACCTGGACCGTCTCAGACTTCTCCCTCCCCTTCCTAGACCTCTCCATTTCTATCTCAGGCAACCGAATAAACACGGACATTCACTATAAACCAACCGACTCCCACAGCTACCTAGACTATACCTCCTCCCCCTGCCCCCTGTAAAAACGCCATCCCATATTCCCAATTCCTTCGTCTCTGCCGCATCCGCTCCCAGGAGGACCAGTTCCAACACCGTACAGCCCAGATGGCCTCTTTCTTCAAAGACCGCAATCTCCCCCCAGACGGGATTGACAACACTCTCCACCGCATCTCCTCCACTTCCCGCTCCTCTGCCCTTGAGCCACGCCCCTCCAATCGCCACCAGGACAGAACCCCACTGGTCCTCACCTACCACCGCACCAACCTCCATATACATCGTATCATCCGCCGTCATTTCTGCAACCTCCAAACGGACCCCACCACCAGGGATATATTTCCCTCCCCTCCCCTATCAGTGTTCCAAAAAGACCACTCCTTCCGTGACTCCCTCGTCAGGTCCACACCCCCCACCAACCCAACCTCCACTCCCGGCACCTTCCCCTGCATCCGCGAGAAATGCAAAGCTTGCGCCCACACCTCCCCCCTGACTTCCCTCCAAGGCCCAAAGGGATCCTTCCATATCCACCACAAATTCACCTGCATCTCCACACCCATCATTTACTGCATCTGCTGCACATGATGTGGCCTCCTCTATATTGGGGAGACAGGCCGCCTACTTGCGGAACATTTCAGGGAACACATCTGGGACACCCGGACCAACCAACCCAACCACCCCATGGCTCAACACTTCAACCCCCCCTCCCACTCCACCAAGGACATGCAGGTCCTTGGACTCCTCCATTGCCAGACCATAGCAACACGACGGCTGGAGGAAGAGCGCCTCATCTTCCGCCTAGGAACCCTCCAACCACTAGGGATGAACTCAGATTTCTCCAGTTTCCTCATTTCCCCTCCCCCCACCTTGTCTCAGTCCCAACCCTCGAACTCAGCACCACCTTCCTAACCTGCAATCTTCTTCCTGACCTCTCCGCCTCACCCTCCATTCCGGACTATCACCCTCACCTTGACCTCCTTCCACCTATTGCATTTCCAATGCCCCTCCTCCAAGTCCCTCCTCCCTACCTTTTATCTTAGCCTGCTGGACACACTTTCCTCATTCCTGAAGGAGGGCTTATGCCAGAAACGTCAACTCTCCTGCTCCTTGGATGTTGCCTGACCTGCTGTGTTTTTCCACTAAGCAATGTACACCTCTTGAACAGTCCCAAGCTCAGAGGTATTGCTTGAGCGTGCTAATTATACAATTACATTTCTGGCAGTACTTAGTACCTTCTTTTGGCCCAGATGTGTAACTATCCTGGGAAAGGGAAAGTGCTTATTTCCCAGTAGTTGGCATGTAAGGTGTTAGTTTTCTAGGTACAAAAACAGTATAAAGGACTGGTGCAGGGAAGGAAGCCTGGGTGATGCAGGAAAAAACTTTTTTTGCCCACAAGTAGTTAGGGAATGGAATGTGGTGGAAGCAGGATTGTTTAGGCACTCAAGAGGATGTTGGATGATGATGATTTGAATTGTAGAGAAAACCGTTCCATAGTATTACTGAAGAGTCCTTGCTAGTTGTTAGTGTCTCAGCTTGTAAGGTAAGTTTATTCTGAATTCAGTCAAGTGTAGCTGAAGCCTCAAATCATGAAAATGTTATATGACAAGTACTGATTTCTTATCTAGTGCATCATTTAAATAGTACTGATGTGAGTCCTGGGTGCTGATACTCTCCAAGTAAAAAGTGAGGTCTGCAGATGCTGGAGATCGGAGCTGAAAATGTGTTGCTGGTTAAAGCACAGCAGGTCAGGCAGCATCCAAGGAACAGGAAATTCGACGTTTCGGGCCACGTCGAATTTCCTGTTCCTTGGATGTTGCCTGACCTGCTGTGCTTTAACCAGCAACACATTTTCAGTGCTGATACTCTCCATCCATACATGATGCATCTCAAACACAAGTAAGGTAACAATGGATTTCACGGCTCCTTTTTCTAAGCTCAATCATTAAGAATAGGTTACTTCCTTCCAAAAGGAGAATGGATATTGAGTTTCTGTTGGTTGTTAACAAATTTTAATATTACTCACCAGATTGCAGCACTGGTTCAAACTGTCCAGAGAGACAAATCTCTTCTTGTTTCCGACGTACAATGCGCTGGATGTTTGGTGGAAGACCAAGTGGGCTGCGGGAGAAGACGATAGCATAACCATCATCACAGGTTCCATCAGCCTTCTGTCTACGGCAAGCATAGGTAATGGCATAGTTATCGTAGTCAGTGTCAATAACCCAGTAGTGATCACCTAGAAAATGGAATCAAACACTATTCAGTAGCTAATAATTTCACATTGATTGTCATTGCTTGCAACTGATACAAAGCAAGTCTAATTATGAGTACAGAGGTCCGTTCAAAGTTAAAAACTTGTATGTTAATTCAATTTCACCTTTTATATCTTATGGCACCACCACACAACTTGAGAGGACTATATATACACACACACACGTACATACTATACTATATATAAACATTCATTCACAGGATGTGGGCATTGCTGGCTCGGCCAGCATTTACAGCCCATCCCAGAGGGCAGTTAAGAGTCAACCACATTGCTGTGGGTCTGGAGTCACATGTAGGCCAGACTAGGTAAGGATGGTAGTTTCCTTCCCTAAAGGATATTAGGGGGTTTTCCAACAATGAATTAATGGTCATCATTAGACTCAACTTCCCGATTTTTATTGGACTCAAATTCCACTGTTTGCCATGTTGAGAATCAAACCTGGGTACCCAAAACATGAGCTGGCTCTCTGGATTAGTTGGCTACATGAGGAGGCCTCAGTGATATCTACCAAAACACTTGGGCTCTTCCCACAAAGTTTAGCCAACTGTGAGATGCCACAGAGGCTCAGAAAGGGTAGATAACATAAGAAAAAGGAGCAGGAATAAGCCAATCAGTTCCTCAGCTTGTTGTACCATTCTATAAAATCATAAATGATCTTCCCAAAGGCCTCAACTTCTCTTTGTTCCAGTTCCTCATAGCTCTCAACTTTTGGATCTTGCAAAATCTATCCAGCTCTTCGTTAAATGCTTTTTGCTTTCTCTGGGTACCTGGGTAGAATTTCCAGATATTCACTACACAGTGAGAAAAGTTTCAGTTTTAAATGTATGCCCCTTTACTTAGTAGCAATGCCCCTTAGTTTGAAATTCCCCAACCAGTGGAAACATTTCTTCAACATCTATCTTGTCAAGCCTCCTCGTTCTCCTAAATGCTAATGAATACAGGCCGGACCTGGTTAACTGTTCTTGATAAGTCAAATTCTTCATCTCAGGAATCAGCCGAGTGAATTTCTTTTCAGCTGCCTCCAATGTAAATACATTTTATCTGAAAAGCAGGAGCCAAACTGTACATAGATCTCCCGGTTTGGGCTTCCCCAACATCCTGCAGTTGTAACAGGACTTCCCTATTTATAAACTATCATCAGCCTTGACATTCTGGCCTCATTCCTAAGAGATCTCATCCTCACTAGAAGCAAAAGGGGGCAGACTGAAATTCACAGACAAAGGAAGCCCAATTTCAACAGGGCTATTTGAACTCTGTATTGCACTCAAATTGACATCGTTTTCATTGTAGCAAGGACCTTAACCCACAGTGGGAATTTATTCCGTCAGCCATTAAAAAGTAAGAACAGCTTGTCTCTGACAGTGGGAATGTAAAACAAATCTATTCTAGCAATCAAATAGTTCTTTATTCACATTGCCCCAAGGCTCATTATTATGCCATATTTAATGCTTGTCTACTGCCTGGAGCCATTATTATCTCAGTCGAGGCTCCGAAATTCACAGTTTGATCGACAGTTCAAAGCAATGATTACAGTTTAGCTGCCCTCGATGTGGATTATGAATGCAAGTCAATTTGTTTTTCATAAGTGACTGACTATATGAAGAAATTTAAATGTTTGAATGGGCTTTCATGATTTTTTAAAATATAGTGAAGGTTGTAATAGATAGTTAGAAGTTTATTTCATCTCACCATGACTCCTGAGGGGTACCCATAGCAAACACTGGATTAGTTGTCATTGAGATATACGGTCATATGATAGCGAGTGGGTTGGCAAGTGGGCTTGCCCATAAGGGGCTATTGGTGGTGGGTGGGCATGAGTTAACATAGATGTTTCATGAGGACTGGGTGGAGTGTGACACTCTATGATGAATGATGTCTGGAAGTCCTAAAAACATTAGCAGACAACTGGGGCAAAGTCCCAGAGAACCAAGGTAGACCTTTTAAAGAGCTTGGAGAAAGTGAAGACTGCAGATGCTGGAGATCAGAGATGAAAAATGTGTTGCTGGAAAAGTGCAGCAGGTCAGGCAGCATCCAAGGAGCAGGAGAATCGACGTTTCGGGTTTATGCCCTTTTCCAGCAACACATTTTTCAGCTTTTAAAGAGCTTGCCCTGGCACTCGACCATCTCCATGGATACCTCTGATTTTCCTCAAAGGTGGTGGGCCTTTTCATTAAAATCTAACAGGCTCCATGTCAATTTTTGGAATCAATGACATTTCTTAGTATAAGAGTCCTCTGCGAAGCCAAAAACATGACAAAGACCAGATTGAAGATTCCCACCATTCAGGAACATTTATTTTGAAATTGGTGTACCAAAGCTAGAACATTTCCTCACTTTAGCCATTTGCCTTGGAGCAGAAATCTGGGCCAAACTTGATTTCCAAAAGGTATGTAATTTGTGAATTCATAATTTTTTTAAATTGATAAATTCTAAATGAGACATTAAACCAAGGCATTGATGAATTCTAATGTGAATCTATTTGTTTAAAAGCCATGATTTGTATCTGTGCCACACAATTGCCAGGCAATCATCATCAAAACTGAAAAAGTCTAACCATCTACTTGACGTTGCTATATCATTATCAAAATTCTGGGGGGGGGGGTGGGAAAGAGGGGATACAGTCAAAAATTGTGGAGGTTGAGTGAATTGGCCATGCTAAATTGCCCACAGCATCCAGGGATATGTAAGTTAGGTGGATCGGCCATGGGATATAGTGCAGGGATATAGTGGGGGAATGATCTTTGGAAAGGCAGTGTAGACTTGATGGACTGAATAACCTGCTTCCACATTGAGCTGGATTCTATGATGTAATTGACCAGGGACTTACCATGACCAGCCATGTTAATGCTGTGGCTACAAGAGCAGGTCAGGAATTGGGAATTCTGTGAGTAATTCACTTCCTAATTCTCCAAAGCTTATTTACCATCTGCAGGACACAAATCTGGAGTGAAGTAGAACACTTTCTATTTGTTTACATGATCACATTTCCAACAACACCAAAGAAGCTCATACCATTTAGAATAAAGCATACTTAATCAAGCTTATTTAACAGGCTATTCTGATTTCTCCACCTTTTCCCCTTGACCCTGAAAGATTATCTATTTAGGTAATTAGCCACTCTGTTTTGAAAAGCACAACTGAATCTGCACCCATCACCCTTTCACGCAGGACATTCCAGATCCTAACTGTGAGAAACAAAGCTCACTCACTGCAATAATTTCAGTCCGAGACAAGATCTGCATCAGTAGTGCCCTTTATTTCACACTTGCAAGTGGGTGTGATGTCCACAAGGCAGGGACAAAACACACTGAATTCAACAATTACTCGATATTTACATAATTTGGTTCCTCCTTTTTTTTCTTACTTCATTGTTCCCTCCCCGCCCCCCCCCGTTTATATCCTCCACTTCCCTAAGACCGGTACACATTACTCCTGTTTATTTCTTGTCTTATCCAGCCTTGTCTGTGACAAAAATGTTCATTCCTGTTCTCAAGGCCATTTGCCCTCCTGCTGTGGGCACATCCTTGCCTTACCATTATCTACTCCCTCCGTCTGTGCTGCCCTTCACAGCATCTTATCACTAAGCCCTTTTAATTGGGGTTTGTTCCTGTGTTTCTGTAAAAGTGGGAAACAGATGTTTATACCTATTGGTTATACAGGCATATTGAGTTTAACTGTCTGTCTTCACAGCATCTTACCATTGTTTTACAGTCCTGTTTCTTTCTTGCATACATTTTTTAGCTAATACAAAAAAAAATCATGCGTCTCCTCCACACAGCCCCCACCCCTGCCGACCCAGCCCCTGGCCGAAACAACCACACACCGATGTGAGTTCATTCACCTTGTATCAGAAATTATAATTGTAGAATTGCAGAAGTAACACCAATCCACCTATATCCCACATAACCACTGGTTATGTTAAGAAGCACTCTTTTTTTCCCCTCACATCACCTTTGGTTCTTTCACCATTCTTGATTCAGCATTTTCTGGTTTTGATCTTTCTGTCAGTGGTAACAATTTCTCTATATTTACTTTGCCTAGACCTCTGAGCTTTAGGATTGTGTGTACTGGTTATGCATAATTTTCATGGAATAAGGAACGCTATTTGTTCCAGTCCTTGTCAGATTGTGGAATTGTGTTAAACATAATAGTTATATGATGGGAAAACTGGCCATTCCCTGGTTGTAAGATACACCTTGACTGTCCTTTGTGTGACCCCAGAGCTGCCTGACACAGGTTAAGATTATAACAAAGGTCAAAACATTGCTAACCTCAGCAGGACTTGACATAGGCTGAGTCCACATAAACTCTTTAACCTTGGTAAACCTCAGTAGAGCTTGATCAGGCTGGCTCCACATAAATTCTGGGATATGAATTAAGCCCAAATAAAGACATTCCACAAAATTGTCTGAGCCCCCAACAAGGATGGGATTGTGAGATGGCCTATGTGGCACTAGGTTTTAGGAGATCAATATGATCAACCTCAGAAATAATAACAGAGCAGAATTCAATGTACCAGTTAATGGATGACTAACCTCTAGTGATAGTTATTGATAGCTATCGATAAGTTTTAAGTGTAAAGATTCCTGCTTTTCTCTCTGTAAGTGCAAACTTGTGAGACACTCAAAGCTGTGATCAACTCTCTCTTTTCCAAGTCCAGCCACTCTGCATGCAGTTTCCTTTTAATAAAGATCAATTGTTTTGTTGGAACATGTCTTGTTGAACTTTTGTTGAATGTTGTAGAGTTTAGATCTCACAGACTTGTAGCGATTTTTCATCCATTTCTACAAGATCCTCTTTTTTTCCTGCATATCAGCAATTATTTCAGACCACTCCTTCCTGTCGAACATTTCGTACACTTTGTATCCAATATATTTTCCAACTTTAAAAGGTTCATCTCCATTTCTTCCTACCCTTAATTGGTCTGCCTCCATTTCTGAGGATAGGCTTACAATCAGTATTGAATATATGCCTGTTGACTCCCACTGCTACTTTGACTATATTTATTTACAGGAGAAAATGAGGACTGCGATGCTGGAGATCAAAATCAAACACTGGAAAAGCACAGCAGGTCAGGCAGCATCCGAGGAGCAGGAGTGATGACGTTTCTAACGTAAGCGTTTCATCAGTCCTGGCGAAGGAATTATGCACGAAACATCGACTGTCCTGCTCCTCGGATGCTGCCTGACCTGCTGTGCTTTTCCAGCGCCACAGTTTTTGACTATAGTTATTTACAGTCTGTGTCCAATAAAATTCCATCCCATTCTCCTAGTTTCTCTGTCCTCGTCATATCTGTTTGGATGACACAACCTTCCAACTCAGTCACTTCTGAAATGGCTTCCTGTTGCCTTAAATGAGGATTTCCCTACATCTGAAGTTGACAGGCCCATAATGAGTATGGGGAAAAATACACCAGTGTCACATTTTTGATCAAATATTTGGAATGAGAAAGCCTATAGCAAAGAGGGAGAAGCAATTGACTGACTGTGTTTTTCAAAGGATTGTAGGGATTAACCTCATAATATATCATTGGTTAAGAGCTCAGACATCTATTAGAGCACTGAAACACCTGAACCCCCATTTGATTGACATAATCAAATGCCTTACATTTTCAGGTATTGGAACATTAAAGGATCTAAATACAGTCAGAGAGATGTACAGCACGGAAACAGACTCTTCAGTCCAACTTGTCCATGATGATCAGATATCCTAAATTAATCTAGTCCCATTTGCCAGCAGCTGGCCCATATCCCTCTGAACCCTTCCTATTCATATACCCATCCACTTGCTTTTTTGAATGTTGTAATTATACTAGCCTCCACAACGTCCTGGTCAAAGTATTGAGTATAGGAGTTGGGAGGTCATGCTGTGGATGTACAGCACATTGGTTAGGCCACTTTTGGAATATTGTGTGCAATTCTAGTCTCCCTCCTATTGGACAGTTGTTGTTAAACTTGAAAGGGTTCAGAAAAGATTAACAAGGATGTTGCCAGGGTCGGAGGATTTGAGCTACAGGGAGAGGCTGAATAGGCTGGGGCTGTTTTCCCCAGCATCTGCGGCTGAGGAGTGACCTTATAGATGTTTATAAAATCATGAGGGGCATGGATAGGTAAATAGACAAAGTCTTTTCCCTGGGGTGGGGTGTCTTTTCCCTGGGGTGAGGACATAGGATTAGGATGAAATGGCAAAAATTTAAAAGGGATCTAAGTGGCAACATTTTCACACAGAGGGTGGTGCAAGTATAGAATGACACTTGTATTGGTTTGTAATGAATGGAGCCTTTTGGCATTGTGTAAAGTTATGAATGGCATGGAGGGTCATGAGGGTTGTTTCAGGAGCATATCTTAGCTTGGAGAATGGGAAGAGGACCTTTTCAATTCACCTTTTGAAAGGTTCTCTCCTGTAGACTGTGCTTCACAATACATCCGAGGAGCAGTGAATCATGACCTTGTAAAGGCTTGGCCTGACTAAATGAAAATTGGGGAGTATTAGGCCATGCCTATCTCTGCAATTGTGCCAGCAAGGTCATGGGTACCAGGTGTGGGTTTTCAACCTGAGCATCTAAATGACATCCTTGAAAATTGGGAATTCTGGAGTGACATTGTAATCCTTGAATATGGACCATTTAAAGAGTTTTCAATTCAACTAACTCATATGAACAGAATTAATTTTACAGTTAGGCAAAAAGAGGCAGCAGTACAAAACCAGAAAAAACCCTTTGGGTAGCCAAAGTGAACATTCAAGAGAGAGAGAGAGAGAGAACAAAACACCTTGAAACTAATTAAACAGGAGCCAGAAATATTAGGCAAATAACTACCTATAGGTACAAACCTGACCAGGACCTTTACATATAAATGCCACCTGTTGCTGAGAGCAACATTGCACTGATTGGGGTCAGCAATATGCTGAATGGAACAGTGCGGAATCCAAATGAGAAAATGGGCACTAGAAGAAAACTAATTACTACAATTAATTTTCTTCACAGTGCCCGTTTTCTCATTTGGATTCAAGGCTTTTGGAAATAGTGGCATGCATTCATGTGAAAATGACTTACAAGAATTAACTTTCACATGGAATGTGTGCCACTATTGCCTCCTCTGGCAATATCAGAGCTAATAACTTCTGGCCATTACATGGCACTACATTGAGGTCTGGATTTACTGCACAGCCTTCACAGTTTTCAATACTGCAGTTACTGGTGAACATGGGCCAATACAAATTGTCTAATAATCGTAGGTAGATAGGATAGTGAAGAAGGCGTTTGGTATGCTTTCCTTTATTGGTCAGAGTATTGAGTACAGGAGTTGGGAGGTCATATTGCAGCTGTACAGGACATTGGTTAGGCCACTGTTGGAATATTGCGTGCAATTCTGGTCTCCTTCCTATTGGAAAGATATTGTGAAACTTGAAAGGGTTCAGAAAAGATTTACAAGGATGTTGCCAGGGTTGGAGGGATTGAACTATAGGGAAGGACTGAACAGGCTGGGGTGGTTTTCCCTGGAGCATCAGAGGCTGAGGGGTGACGTTATAAAGGTTTACAAAATCATGAGTGGCATGGATAGGATAAATAGACAAAGTAGTTTCCCTGGAGTGGGGGAGTCCAGAACTAGAGGGCATAGGTTTAGGGTGAGAGGGGAAAGATATAAAAGAGACCTAAGGGGCAACGTTTTCACGCAGAGGGTGGTACGTGTATGGAATGAGCTGCCAGAGGATGTGGTGAAGGCTGGTACAATTGCAACATTTAAAAGGCATTTGGATGGGTATATGAATAGAAAGGGTTTGGAGGGATATGGGCCGGGTGCTGGCAGGTGGGACAAGATTGGGTTGGGATATCTGGTTGGCTTGGATGGGTTGGACCGAAGGGTCTGTCTCCATGCTGTACATCTCTGTGACTCTATGTAAAAACACTACCATTAAAAACAATTATTATTTTATTATTTATTTGATTATTAAGCCTCAGCTAAGTACAGTGGCACCTTGACTTACGAACTTAATCCGTTCTGGGACCCGGTTCGCGAACCGAAAAGTTCGTGAACTGAATCAATTTTTCCCCATTGTTTGGATAGCGTAAGAATGCTTGGACGTAGCAACGAACGATGTTCACAGCTCAGCATCAAAGACGAACTGAATGAGATCACCCGGGGCCCGAGAGCTTTTGCGTTCAACAAGAACGTAGCAAAGCAGAACAATGAAACCACGTGGTCGCACATGGGCTTTTTGCGTTCGTACCTTCCTTTGTACCTGGAATTTCGTACGCACGTTGAAGCAAAATTTTACGTACGATCCTGTTGGTAAACCGATTTGTTCGTGAACGGGGTTGTTCATATGTCGAGGCTCTACTTTTATTTATAAAAACATAAAAAGTACAAATCTCTCACCTCCACTGGACAGGTAGCTTGCAAGTCCTTGGTAAGCCATTTCCATTTTCCCTGGGATGTGAGGGTCAGGTACATTATACTGAGCTGCCATATCTGCACAAATTACCCAGAACCTACCAGCCAAGGTTCAACCATTCAGTTATTGCAGAAAATAAGTTACAATGCTCAAGTACAAATACAAGAAGGTATCTTTCGATAAATTGAAATAAAACAGAAATTTTAACAGACTACATTAGATCAAAAACAGAAAATGCTTGAAATGCTCAACAAATCTGACAGCATCTATTAAGAGACAGAGACATATAACACATGAGATTTTACCAGGGCAGTGGATAGCTGGGAAAATGGGTAAAAGGCACTAGGCTGGTATCCCAACATATCCCTATAATCCTCCATTTTCTCAGGAGCTGTTGTTGTGCATCAATGCGACCCACGTGGCAAAAGCAGGAAGGCATTTGAAGTAATGAGGGAGCTAATTAAGAGCCACCTTCCCAAGGTAAGGACTTGTCTTCAGCAACAGTATAAGTAACACAGCAGCTGGAACTCAGCAAGTTAGAGGATACAAGTGCTCCATTAGAGATCATTGCCACCTAAAAGTATCAATTGCTGAGAACTATAAAAAAGGGAAAATGGCAAGCATGAGGCCATCCACAGTCTTGCCACTGTGAGAGAAGGTCTTTAAGGCTGCCATTATTCCATGTGATTGGGCCAAGCAATTGCTGAAGATTGCTGAAACAACATTTGATACCTCACATGAATTCCAGATCCTTGTATTTTTGAACCTGCAAAGGATAAAAAAAATGGGCTGAACCATTGATTAGGAACAATTTCACTGAAGAGGAGAGGAAGAACAAGAAGACACTCAGCAAGTTGAATATTCCTCACCAAATGTGGCAGTGAGTTTAACTGGCAGCCTGGAGATAGAGGGTCTGCAAGCTCAACCTTTTGGGCTGTTCAGAATTGCAATGCATCCAGTGATAGTGATCCTCTTGGAGAAGTGATTGCTGATCTCTGACCTTTTGGAGGAGGAGTGATAGCAAGGTGACTGTGGTGATATCATTGTACATAAATCAAGGAGATATTTGCATTGAATATTCTATATTCAGATCATTGCAGGGCCCAGAGCTGACACTTACAGGATCTCACAACCTGCTGGCCTTTAGTTCCATTGCACAGGTGAAGGATGCATTCCTTGTATGTGACAAGTATTGTACTACTGTAGGTTTGGACTAGATGCAGTCAGTCAGGTTTACCTCCAAGGTAGGATTTCCTCAGTTATGGAGCATGATGGACTACATCCTTGTGGTCATCAAGGCTCTGCCAGACCAGCCAGGACAATCATTCAGCAGAGGTTTGCTGAAAGATATTATCTCAATACTTTGACCAGTCTAGGTGGCTGCTGTCCAAACTAGCCCCTCAAGAGCCTCGTTTCTCTTGGTGGATGTGCACACATTGCACTCCATGGAGGACTGAAGCCTGTGACACCCCATTTCTCTTTTGGTGACATGTCTGGCCAGCTGCCATTTTCTTAATCACCAAGTGCCTCCCTCTTTGAAATCAAGATTGCATTAATAATGGGATTCCCCCCACTTCGACATCTCCACTGGGAGTGAGGTGCTCTCTACTCTCTACAGTGAGAGAAACAAGGGTGTTAAAAATGTGAAGGATGCAGTTTCCAGACCATAAGACATTTGTTGTATCTCATTGTAGAATGAGTTGCACAATACCATAGTTTTAGGGCTCAGTGTGAATTATATATATATATATATATGATAGATTACAAAAGGTCCCCGTGTATTCTTGCAATTAGTATACCTTTCTTTATTCTTGTCTACACATATCACCCATGCCAGGCCCTAAGCACTTATTGCGCTGTATCCACATCCTGATAATGAAGGCTTGGCTGTTGACCTCCTGAGCTCCCTCCAGCCACAGTGACTGGACTCTTTCACTTGAAATAGAGGCTGCCTCCATGTTATCACTGCCTCCAGCATAACCTCCAGGGAGGAGGGGTAAAGTATGGTGCTGCCATTCCCTGTTTGACCTGCATTTCCTGCAGAAATTAAATCTCCCAATGTACTCAGCATTAATCTTACAGCAGTCAACCTTTAAATCTTCAAATTTTCCAGCCTACAAATAACCCTGCCAACCATGACAAACTAAATTGATCAGATTGAACCTAACGTTCCAGATCTTTGCCTTTTTTTCAGGTCTTGGGATGGGTTCATTAACCTGGAAGTTTAATTATCTCTCTCTTTCTCTCTCTTTGCACAAATGTTGCCAAACCTGTTGAGTCTTTCCAGAAATTTCTGTTGATCCTTCAAATTTCTAGCAGCTGTTGATTTTGCTTTTACTCAAGATAACATTGATGGATACATTTTTATATATTCCCTTTATGATTTGCAAAATACCAATATTATTACGTTTAAATGTATTAACAGTACAGAAAATTAAATGCAGCTTGCTTGGATTACTATACTTCTCAACTAAGTTCATCATTTATTTGTCAAACTATCCATGTTAATGTATGTACAAACTAGAAAGACATAACTATTTAGAATCTATGTACAAACACATAAAATAATGCATAGAGAAAGTAATACACTCCAATGTTATGAATTCTATTTAATATTATTTAAAAAGAACCTTTTTGTTATTTTTTTCAAGTTCTAACTCCATCTAGTTGTGGTTAGTTGATGGAATGCTAAAAGGATTATACAAAACAAAAGTTGAGTAAATTTTAACAGGAGTTGGTACCCATTGACAAAATAACTAGGACTCACCCAAAAAGTTTCACTCTTCCCTTTGATAAAGCTGTCATTGTTCCCTCATCATCCACAAAGTATTCAGCTGAGATGTTATCCTGAAGGAAGAGCCCTTCCGGATCTTTCTTTGCCACAGCATACCACTTGCCAGAATACTTCAGTCAAGGAAATGCAAAACTGAGATTATTTAGTGACACACAAACATACAAATTATGAACTTATTAAATTATTTTTGTATACATTTTCTCTGTACAGAATCTATTCCACTAGCCCTTAATTTAGTTTACAAACATACCCTTGGAATTTCATTGAGGCCTTACTAATCAGAAATTGGCTAAATTCCCAGGGAAATCTCTTTAGGAGTTACACTGTTTCACCAAGTGTTCACCATGTAGCTTCTACTGCCATTGAACTTTCTCATTAGTTTCAGAACCTGATTACCTTTTGGATGACAAAGGTTTCAGGATATATCTGATCGAAGATCCATTTGAAATTTTGAATGACATTTAGAGGGTTTTAGTTTTACATGAATCACTGTTCATGTATTCTATTCCACAACTTATTTCACCCTTTTCACTTCATTTATTATTTTCAAAAATTTTATTCTGTTGTTGGACATTGATCAATCCCAATAATAATTGTGGGCTTGTAATTATGGTGCGAGACTGGTCCTTCTTAAATAAAGATTGGGAGCCCTTTAAAACTGGCTGGCAGGTACCAGATCTCTTAACCCTACTTTTAAGGGAGTACCTTTTAAGGTGCCAACTGGTTTGGGTTGCAAGTTTGCACCCAACATTCCCAGCCTGGCTGGATCCATTGTAGAGATAAACATACGAGTCCTCTGTAATTTTCATAACATTGAGCCAGATCTTTAAAGGATCAAAGTTCATGGCATCGCAACAGTTTTCTATGAAGCAGATCCTGCACAATGAAACTTTTTGCAAGGTCCTCCTTGAAGTGCACTGCTAAGTTATTGCAACCCCCATGGTGCCTCATACTAAGATACTTTCTCTTTCCCATCTCTTACCCCCATTGCCCATAATGCTAAAGCATGGCACTTCCAAATTCATTCACCTGTACAGAAGCAATAACCGCAGAACCACAAAACTGTTAGGTGCAGAAGAAGGCTATTTGGCCTATCATGTCTACACTGGTTCTATTAGGTAAAAACAAGGACTGCAGATGCTGGAAACCAGAGTCTAAATTAGAGTGGTGCTGGAAAAGCACAGCAGGTCAGGCAGCATCCGAGGAGCAGGAAAATCAACGTTTCCGTCAAAAGTCCTTCATCAGGAATAGAGATTTGCTGTTGGAAAAAAGAAGGAAGAGAGGGGACCTAATTGAGGTGTACAAGATAATGAGAGGCATAGGTAGAGTTGATAGCCAGAGTCTTTTTCCCAGGGCAGAAATTGTTAACACGAGAGGTCATAGTTTTACGCTGTTTGGCGGAAAGTATAGAGGGGATGTCAGAGGTGGGTTCTTTATGCAGAGAGTTGTGAGAGCATGGAATGCATTGCCAGCAGCAGTTGTGGAAGCAAGGTCATTGGGGATATTTAAGAGACTGCTGGACATGCATATGGTCACAGAAATTTGAGGGTTCGTAATTAGGTTTACCTTACATGAGGATCAATGGTCGGCACAACATCGTGAACTGAAGGGCTTGTTCTGTGCTGTACCGTTCTATGTTCTATGTTCAGTCTAATCTACACTGGTTCCATTCCCTAGCACCAATCTGCGGCTATCCCCATATCCCTACCCACCATTTCTTTCCAAATAATCATACATTTTCTTCTTGAATGTCTCAGTTGAACTTGCCTCCACCACCTACTGAAGTGCATTCCATACTCTGACCACTCACCCGGTGAAAAAAGCTTTCCTCACTTTACCTTTCCTTCTTTTGTACAACACTTTAAATCTACGCCCTCTCATTTTTTTTTCTTCAATGAATGAGACCAGCTTTTCCCTATCTACTCTATTCAGCCCACTCATGATTTTGGAAACTATCAAATCTCCTCTCAGCCTTCTGTCCAAAGAGAACAGTCCCAACTTCTTCAATCTATCCTAATAACTAGTTTCTCATTCCTCGGAGCATTGTTATAAGTTGCTTTTGCATTCCCTCCCAAGCATTCACATCTTTCCTATAATATGAGTCATGACTGTACACAATCCTTCAGCTGAGATCTAACAAATTCAACATCTGTTGTATTCTATGCCCCTACTAATAAAACTGAGAACACTGAGGATGGCAGAGAAAGTAATTAATAAAGCAAACAATGATCTATTCACTCAGGTCTTCACTTCAGGACGAGAGCTGAGTTGGAGCAAACAGAGAGCGTCCTGGGAAGGTAAGGGATATAAAACCTTACTTCAGAGATTTGTGACCTTCACTTTGGGAGAGGAGCTGAGTGGGAGCAAGCAGAGAGCTGAAAATGTGTTGCTGGAAAAGCACAGCAGGTCAGGCAGCATCCAAGGAACAGGAGATTTGACGTTTTGGGCATGAGCCCTTCTGTAGAGGAAAGTGTGCCAAGCAGGCTAGGATAAAAGGTAGGGAGGAGGGACTTGGGGGAGGGGCATTGGAAATGTGAGAGGTGGAAGGAGGTCAAGGTGAGGGTGATAGGCCGGAGTGGGGTGGGGGCGGAGAGGTCAGGAAGAAGATTGCAGGTTAGGAAGGTGGTGCTGAGTGACACCCCTACTTAACAAGGGAGTATAGCAAAAGAGGGAGAATTACAGATCAATTAGCCTAACCTCGGTCATGGGTAAGATCCTTGAAACCATAGTGAAGAATGAGATTTCTGAATACCTGGAAGTGTATAGTAAAATAATGCAAAGTCATCATAGTTTCATCAAGGGAAGGTCAGACCTGACAAATCTGCTAGAATTCTTTGAGGAAGTAAGAAGCAAGGAGAGCTAATGAATGTTATCAACCTGGACTTCAAGAAGGCCTTTGACAAGGCGCCACACAGGAGACTACTGAGTAAGATAAGGGCCCATAGTGTCAAAGGCAAGGTGCTAACATGGACAGAAGCTTGACTTCTGGCAGAAAGCACAAAGTGGGGATAAAAAGGTCCTTCTCATGATGGCAGCCGGTGACAAGTGGTGTTCCACAAGGCTCAATGTTTGTACCACAACTTCTCTCTTTATACTTTAACGATCTAGATGAAAGAACTGAGAGCATTCTGGCTAGATTTGCAGACAATAGAAAGATAGGTAGAGGGACAGGTAGCATTGAGGAGGTGGGGAGGCTGCAGAAGGATTTGCACTTTAGGAGAGTGGGTAAAGAAGTGGCAGATGGAGTACAATGTGGAAAAGTGTGAGGTCAAGCACTTTGGTAGGAAGAATGGAGACACTTTCTAAATGGAGAGAAAATTCAGAAAACTGAACTGCCAGGAGACTTGGCAGTTCTATTCCAGGATTCTCTCAAGGTAAACTGTCCGGTTTAGTCAGTAGTTAGGAAGGCAAATGCAATGATAGCATTTCTTTTGCGAGGACATGAACATCAAAGCAGCAATGCTGGAGGAGCCCACACAGGAAGTTACTGGCTGCACAATGACTCACAGGTGAATGATTGTGACAATGAGTGGGCTCCCCTGAACCTCAAGGACCATTCAGTAGCAGGGTGCAGTGTGAAGTGACAATGGCTCAATACTTTGGGATCTGAAATCTCAGCTGGTGTTATGGAAGAAAGGAAAAGAACTAAATAAAAAGATCCAGGACTTAGCAGCACATTGTTCCACAGCCAAGCATGGAAACAATTGGTATAGGATGTAATTTCCTTTTCTTTTTGCAAGAAATCTTTTAGTTGATTTTGTCTTAAACAAGATCAGTGCAAGCCTGTGTTATACAAACCTTAAAGCTTGCTTTAGGTGGGGACAGAAACTGCCCCTTGTTTACCTTTATCTAATTTAATGAATAGTAACTTATAGTTAGAAATATACGTAAGCTTCCTACCTGCAATTTTAGACAACTTAGGTGGAGTGTCTCATGGTTAAGTCTCAGGCCCTTATCTATTTAATAACTCAAACAAATAAATCAAGAATAATGTGTTTGAGCTTGTCGAATACAAAGCTAGGCAGGAAAGCAGACTGTGAGGGGCACATAAAGTGGCTGCATCAATTTAGACAGGTTATGAATCAGATAAGTTAATTGTTGTTTTAAGTCTGTCCAAGAGAAAGGCTGCAGTAGTGAGTATAGTGGATTCTTTCTTGATTATATGTATTTCGAGATAAGCCTCTTGATTAAACTTAAAATATAAGCCATAGCTATTAATTTAACCTGGGGCACTGTTTGTAGAGGAATAAGACGTTGTTATTTTCTGGGTCTGTAGATTGTGAAGGAGCAAAAATGGCCTTTGCAGTGATATGTACTTCTTGTCAGATGTGGGAGAGTGTAAGGGTTACTGCGGATTATATCTGCCATAAATGCTGTTGGATGCGAATCTTATCAGATCAAATGGATCGGTTGGAGAGACAGATAGAAGCGATGAGGAATTTGCAACAGCAACACTATGTGATGGATGGCAGTTATAGGAAGGAGGGAAAGTCTCAGATACAGTCACATAGATGGGTTAACTCCAGGAAGAGTAAGAGAGGTCTGCACCTAGGGCAGGAGTCATTTGTGGATATACCCATTTCAAACAGATATGCTGTTTTGGAAAATGTAGGGGGTGATGGATTCTCAGGGGAACATAGCACGAACAGCCAAGTTTCTGGTATTGAGACTGGCTCTAATGCAACGAGGGGTACATCGGCTTCCAAGAGATCAATTGTGTTAGGGGATTCTGTAGTCAGAGGTACAGACAGACGTTTCTGTGGCCAGCAGAGAAAAAGCAGAATGGTGTGTTGTTTCCCTTGTGCCAGGATCAAGGATGTCTCAGAGACGGTGCAGAATGTTCTCATGGGGGAGAGGGGCCAGCAGGAGGTCATTGTCCACATTGGAACCAATGACATTGGAAGGGAAAAGGTTGAGACTCTGAAGGGAGATTACAGAGAGTTAGGCAGAAATTTCAAAAGGAGGTCCTCAAGGGTAGTAATATCTGGATTACTCCCAGTACTACAAGCTGGTGGGGGCAGGAATAGAATGATAGAGCAGATGAATGCACGGCTGAGGAGCTGGTATATGGGAGAAAGATTCACATTTTTGGATCATTGGAATCTCTTTTGGGGTAGAAGTGACCTGTACAAGAAGGACGGATTGCACCTAAATTGGAATGGGACTAATATACAGGCAGGGAAATTTGTTAGAATTGCTTGGGAGGATTTAAACCAGTAAGGTGGAAGGGTGGAACCCAGGGGGATAGTGAGGAAAGAGATCGATCTGAGACTGGTACAGCTGAGAACAGAAGTGTCAGGGCAGGCAGGGACAAGGTAGGACTAATAAATTAAATTGCATTTATTTCAATGCATGGGGCCTAACAGGGAAGGCAGATGAACTCAGGGCATGGTTAGCAACATGGAACTGGAATATCATAGCAATTACGGAAACATGGCTCAGGGATGGGCAGGACTAGCAGCTTAATGTTCCAGGATACAAATGCTACAGGAAGGATAGAAAGGGAGGCAAGAGAGGAGGGGGAGTGGCATTTTTGATAAGGGATAGCATTACAGCTGTACTGAGGGAGGATATTCCCGGAAATACATCCAGGGAAGTTATTTGGGTGGAACTGAGAAATAAGAAAGGGATGATCACCTTATTAGGATTGTATTATAGATCCCCCAATAGTCAGAGGGAAATTGAGAAACAAACTTGTAAGGAGATCTCAGCTATCTGTAAGAATAATAGGGTAGTTACGGTAGGGGATTTTAACTTTCCAAACATCGACTGGGACTGCCATTGTGTTAAAGGTTTAGATGGAGAGGAATTTCTTAAGTGTGTACAAGGCAATTTTCTGATTCAGTGTGTGGATGTACCTACTAGTGGAGGTGCAAAACCTGATCTACTCTTGAGAAATAAGGCAGAGCAGGTGACTGAGCTGTCAGTGAGGGAGCACTTTGGGGCCAGCGACCATAATTCTATTCGTTTTAAAATAGTGATGGAAAAGGATAGACCAGATTTAAAAGTTGAAGTCCTAAATTGGAGAAAGGCCAATTTTCTTGCTATTAGGCAAGAACTTTCGAAAGCTGATTGGAGGCAGATATTCACAGGTAAAGGGACGGCTGGAAAATGGGAAGCCTTCAGAAATGAGATAACAAGAATCCAGAGAAAGTATATTCCTGTCAGGGTGAAAGGGAAGGCTGGTAAGTATAGGGAATGCTGGATGACTAAAGAAATTGGGGGTTTAGTTAAGGAAAAGAAGGAAGCATATGTCAGGTATAGACAGGATAGATCGAGTGAATCCTTAGGCGAGTATAAAGAAAGAAGGAGTATACTTAAGAGGGAAATCAGGAGGGCAAAACAAGGACACGAGATAGCTTTGGCAAATAGAATTAAGGAGAATCCAAAGGGTTTTTACAAATACATTAAGGACAAAAGGGTAACTAGGGAGAGAATAGGGCCCCTCAAAGATCAGCAAGGCGACCTTTGTATGGAGCCACAGAAAATGGGGGAGATACTAAATGAATATTTTGCATCAGTGGAAAAGGATATGGGAGATATAGACTGTAGGGAAATAGATGGTGACATCTTGCAAAATGTCCAGATTACAGAGGAGGAAGTGCTGGATGTCTTGAAATGGTTAAAGGTGGATAAATCCCCAGGACCTGATTAGAAGTACCCTAGAACTCTGTGGGAAGCTAGAGAAGTGATTGCTGGGCCTCTTGCTGAGATATTTGTATCATCGATAGTCACAGGTGAGGTGCCGGAAGACTGGAGGTTGGCTAACGTGGTGCCACTGTTTAAGAAGGGTGGTAAAGACAAGCCAGGGAACTATAGACCAGTGAGCTGACCTCGGTGGTGGGCAAGTTGTTGGAGGGAATCCTGAGGGACAGGATGTACATGCATTTGGAAAGACGAGGACTGATTCGGGATAGTCAACATGGCTTTGTGTGTGGGAAATCATCTCTCACAAACTTGATTGAGTTTTTTGAAGAACTAACAAAGAAGATTGATGAGGGCAGAGCAGTAGATTTAATCTATATGGACTTCAATAAGTCGTTCAACAAGGTTCCCCATGGGAGACTAATTAGCAAGGTTAGATCTCATGGAATACAGGGAGAACTAGCCATTTGGATACAGAACTGGCTCAAATGTAGAAGACAGAGGGTGGTGGTGAAAGGTTGTTTTTCAGACTGGAGGCCTGTGACCATTGGAGTGCCACAAGGATCCGTGCTGGGTCCTCTACATTTTGTCATTTATATAAATGATTTGGATGTGAGCATAAGAGGTATAGTTAGTAAGTTTGCAGATGACACCAAATTGGAAGTGTAGTGGACAGTGAAGAGGATTACCTCAGATTACAACAGGATCTGGACCAGATGGGCTGAGAAGTGGCAGATGGAATTCAGTTCAGATAAATGCGAGGTGCTGCATTTTGGGAAAACAAATCTTAGCAGGACTTATACACTTAATGGTAAGGTCCTAGGGAGTGTTGCTGAATAAAGAGACCTTGGAGTGCAGGTTCATAGCTCCTGAAAGTGGAGTCACAGGTATATAGGATAGTGAAGAAGGTGTTTGGTATGCTTTCCTTTATTGGTCAGAGTATTGAGTACAGGAATTGGAAGGACATGTTGCAGCTGTACAGGATACTGTTGGAATATTGTGTGCGATTCTGATCTCCTTGTGAAAGTTGAAAGGGTTCAGAAAAGATTTACAAAGCTGTTGCCAGGGTTGGAGGATCTGAGCTACAGGGAGAGGCTGAACAGGCTGGGGCTGTTTTCCCTGGAGCGTTGGAGACTGAGGGGTGACCTTATAGAGGTTTGCAAAGTTATGAGGGGCATGGATAGGATAAATAGGCAAAGTCTTTTCCCTGGGGTCGGGGAGTCCAGAACTAGAGGGCTTAAGTTTAGGGTGAAAGGGGAAATATATAAAAGAGACCTAAGGGGCAACTTTTTCACACAGAGGGTGGTATGTTTATGTATTGAGCTGTCAGAGGATGTGGTGGAGGCTGGTACAATTGCAATATTTAAGAGGCATCTGGGTGGGTATATGAATAGGAAGGATTTGGAGGAATATGGGCCGGGTGCTGACAGGTGTGACTAGATTGGGTTGGGATATCTGGTCAGCATGGACGGGTTGGACCAGAGGGTCTGTTTCCATGCTGTACATCTCTATGACTCTATGTGCATGATCACCAAGATGGCAGATATAGCATGGGGTGAGAATTTATTAATTTTGTTTGAAAGAATAGACAAGTAGAATCTTTATAAAAGTCATGAAACTTCTAAATGCTAATGCTCATAAAGACTTCGGTGTATTTATACAAGGTACAAATACAGGACAGCAACCAGTTAAGAAGGCAAATGGAATATTGGCCTTTTTATCCCCAAGTGGAATTTTAAAAATATTCTTTAATGGTATGTGGATATTTCTGGCAAGACCAGCATTCCTTGCCCATCCTTAAATGTCTATGAAATGAGCGAACTGCTCACCATTTCAGAGGGCAATTACAAATCAACAACACTGGAGTATAAGATTAAGAAATTATTACTACCATTGTATGGACCCTGGTGAGGCTCAATCTCGAATACTGACCAGTCTTGATGTGCATTTTACTCAGAGAGTAGTAGGGGCATGGAACACACTGCCTACAACTGTTGTAGACTTGCTCACTTTATGGGCATTTAAATGGTTATTGGATCTGCATATGGATGAGAATGGAATAGTGTAGGTTGGTTGGGCTTCAGATTGGTTTCTCAGGGTGGCACAACATCGAGGATTGACGGGCCTGTACTGCACTTTAATGTTCTATGTTTTATATTTGTAAGAAAGCAATATAAGATAAACTTTACTTGGATGGCCAGTTCCTAGTTTGAAAGATTCTTATACAGGCTGAGCAAATTAGACCTATACACTCTGGGGTTTAAAAGAATGAGAGGTGATGTAATTAAAACACACAGGATTCTGGAAGGATCTGTCAGAGTAGGCACTGAGAGGTTGTTTCTCCTGAATCTAGAACACAGGCACAGCCTCTGGTTAAGCAGTCAATGCTTTAGGACTAATCAGGAGAAGTGCCTCACTCATTGTTTCTAGAATTTTTAGAATTCTCTAGCTTAGAAAATTGTGAATGCTGCACCATTGAGCCTGAGATCGACTAATTTTTGGTCTCATTGAATCAAAGATTATGGGAATAGGTTGGAAAGTGGAGTTGAGACAGAAAGGAAACAATGATTATATTAAATGATGGAACAGGCTTCACAGTCTATATGTTTTACTCCTGCTTCTTATTTGTTATTGAAACTATATAATACAATGTCTGTGCTGTAAAATGTGAAACCTTGTTTGTTTTTGCATCATAGTTTATCACATGACTTGTTTTAGTAACCAAGGCTTTTAAAAAACAATATTTAACAGAAAAGTTACCCTTTTGTGGTCAAACCCACTCTTCACACTGAATTGATCCACCACACAGGAGGTAGCAAATGAATCCTCTATAATTGAAGCGAGAACTGTCAGGAAGACAAACCTGGAGTAATCCATCTTTGGGGAAAAAAAAACAACAGATTCAATTTAAGCTTAGTCTCAGTAATGGTGGTCTTGAAACTGTCATTCATTGTTGTGAAGACCCATCTGTTTCACAAATGTCCTTCAGAGAAGGAAATCTGTCTGATCTAGACTGAATGTGACTCCAGAGCCACCGTAATGTAATTGGCTTTCAGGTTCTGTCTGAAATGCCATTTGGTCAGCTGGAAACATTAATTTCGACGTATTTCACTCATTCAAGAAGGTGGCTCACCACCACTACCTTCTCAAGGGCAGTTGGGGTGGGTAATACATGCTGGCCTTGCCTTTGACACCAATATACCCCAACATAATAATTACAATATCCTGCATAGCTTCACCAATCAGCAATGTTGTTTTCTGTTTTTGCAAGAATTTTGTAATCGTTTTGACTTTCCCCATTATCTAATACCTACATTTGTACTCTTTCCTTTTGCTTCCTAGGTCTCTAAGTTCCACTAGGTAAGTCATTGGGAGTCATCTAGTCAGCATCCCTGTATCCTGTGGTGTTCACTAAGCAATATCCATTCTGCATTGATAAGAATTGAACAGGAAATGAATAGAAAATTGGAACTGCTTCTCAGAAGAAGAGGAAGAGGAAAGCTCTACATCCACCCAGGACAGTAACATTCAGACTGACAGAAGGAACATCCTAGACCTCAAAATGAGATCAAAGGCAGTTCAGAGAATTTGGTCAAAGCACCATAAAGACTAAACCTGTTTAAACTGAGGGAATATAATTAAATGTAAAGATAATATAGATAAAGACTTGGGGGGGCGGAGAATGTAGAGTAACAGAATTAACATCAGAAGCACACGTAATGATGATGATGATGCAATGTTGTCAGTCACATGATTAAGTGACTGAATGCCACAAGGGAACAGAAGATCTAACCTTGTGTGAAGAGAAATCTTCAGAGATCAATCTGTAAACAAATTGTTATTGCAGAAGGTGCCATGGAATCCAGCAGTATTATTAAATAGTGTTAGACCCCAAACGTATAACAAACCAGCACCCAGTACTGGAATAGAAAGAACTGAAGTGTTAGCATAGTCTCCACCTGAATCAGGCTGGGACCAGGATCCTTGAAGGAGGGACAGTGATGACCAGGAGTTTATATGAGTGAATGGTGAAGCTTCATGTGGAATTGGTTATATTAGTAATACTTCAAAAACAAATAAAAGGGAAGCCAAATTAATAAAAGCCGGCAAGTATATTTTAAGTGGAACTGGAAAAATAAAACCAAAATATATAAAGTCATCAAAAAATAAAATGTAAGAAATAAAGATGCAAAGCTTTCAAGCAGGACAGGTTAGGGCATGGGACACAAATAAATTCTTTGTACAAATACATGGCATGCATTGAAAATAAAACTGCTTTTAGGCACAAATTTAGTTGGTAGTCATTACTGAGCCATGACTGCAAGACTATTGGAACTGGGAATTAAATGTATCTGTTTATAAGGGAAAGATAGAGAAAATGGCAGAGGGGAAGGATGGCTTTGCTGATTAAAGATAAAATCACTTCTCTAATAAAAGAGGACACGAGAGAGGTATGCTGGCAGGGAAAGCTTATGATTTAATCAATAAATAAAAATGAATTTAAGACTATAATATGTATTGTTTATAGACAGCAGTAACAACTATGTAGTGGTAGGTAATACAGTGATTAGACATGTAGACATGCCAGAGTTAGTTAAATGGCGCTAGGGAGGATGGGAAATGGGTGGGGTTAACTTTCAGGTAGATTAGTAAAAACAAATTAACATGTCAGAAGTAAAGGGGTTAATTTCATCAGCTAAATGGGGATCCTAATGTTCTCTGAAAAGTAAGTTTTAAGACTTCACTTGCCACCTTTTGGTTTGCTTTGTCTACTTTGGGTCACAACTTGAGCCTCACTCTTTCCAGCATTCCGGTTTCTATTAGCTCCAACAATGGGCCCAGCCATGACACAAGATTTGGTGGCTTCAGCTTCTCATTCTTAGATTTCTCTCACAGAAATTCAGATTATTGTCATCATGACTATAGATGTCATTGTGTTCCTCCAGTCCAGTAGCCTGTCTTTTAGCTAATTATTAGGGATGTTTAGGTGTTCCACAGGGGAGCAAGAACCTGCTGTTCCCTCTCTCAGGAAGGCAGCTTTTATCTTGTCACACCTAAGCTTGAAGGACCAAGCAACCTACGCTGTTCGTATTTCTTATGGTCTTTAAAGAGCCTTCAAAAGCATCAGATATTTGTACAATAGTGGCAACAGTAAAAACCAATCAGCATTTAACCTGAAAGTAGTTGATGATCACTTTAAGTAGTGCTAATGGATCCTTCCTTCTGCTCAGTGTGTGCTCAGCCTTGTGTGAATAAGAGACAATGTTAACTGGAGCATCAAGCTCCAATATGACAACGCTGGCATCGAACTAATGTTACTCTCAGATTGACATCATGGTTTGCCTCCTCTGCCTACTGCTGACAGATGTGAACTGTGCAGACGCTAAGACCCTAACATCCTATGCAATTTTCACCCGAAGTGTGTGCAACAATGAATGGCATTTAAGCCTCAAAGGCTGCTTGGAGCACCCAAAAATGAGGTTTATGTACCTGTACCAATGTAAAATAGGTTTTATACGGTCAGTGATGTATAAATACACAATACTTCTGTACAGTCGGTTCTGATATAGCATGATAGTTCCGTTCTCGTGCGATTTTGTGTCATAAGAAAATTGTGCAATAACTGTGCCATTTAAACTAATGGGGCCAGAATCATGTTATAGCCAATACAGGTAAGTTCATGTTCTACAAATAAAGGTCGAAATTCTTCAATCGTGTTAAAACTGATTTGCACTGACGAAACAGATGTTATAGCAGATTCAACTGTATTATATAAATACAGAAGGAAGAAAGGAGACCTCCCTTCTGATAAAAAGGAATGATTGTAGAAGTCAGTTATTCACTCTAGTGTATTCCAAGTTTACTTTGTTTATCCTGAAGCTACAAATAATGATTGATATGAAAGCTTACTTACTTTCGTGAACTACAATAATTTCCACCTACCAGGCATACAAAATTAACTAATTCCACATCCCAACATGTTATGATTTTTTTGTTTTCAAGAACCAATAGCTCCCAGTGAAACATCTTTTGCCACAGTGTGTCTAAAGACTATAATAATACTTGACAAAACTGAAAGATGAACCACCTTATGTACTTAATTTTCAATCATACCTATTGAAAAAGAGGGTGAATTTATGTATAGTATTTAAATACATGTACAGAATAGCATTAGTATAATAGCTAAAAATCAAACAACACCAGGTTATATTCCAATAGGTTTATTTGAAAGCACTAGCTTTCAGAGCGCTGCTCCTTAATCACTGGCACCTCCAAATCATTAGTATAATGGTTTTCATTATTCCAAAAGCAGGTCTAAAATTTCTAGAAATTTACCTGATGAAGGCTGAAGATGATTTTCCTGAAAAATGAACGCCTGGTCTTGTTTGAATCAGTCCAGAACATCAATTCATTGATTTAGCCTGGAGACTAAGCTGCCTTAAATATTGATGAATGGGCTGAATAATTTGCTATTTTTGTCTCTGTGACCCTATAATACTTAATCATCTGTTGATCCAATTTGGAAAATTCCCCAGATAATCCTTATACAGGCCACTGGTCACAGATGTGCAGATATTATATAGCTGCCATATTTGAGTATTTACTTCGAAAAGTATTTTGAGATTGAATTCTAGTTAAGAGTTGATTTAACATGAAATGAATTCACACTGAATAGAGAAGCCCAGTTTTACAGAAACGGAAGCTAGATTGTTGAATGGCATAACTCAGTCTGTTTCAAACTAATCCAGTAAATAGAATTACTAACACACTGGATTAATTCAACTAAGACCAGAAGTTCACACTTAAAGGAATTACTTTTCAGTTTTTAATTCCCTAGTTCATTGTTTATTATGCTTTCATATAATTTCTTTGGGGCCTTGTCATAGTCTTTTATTGATCCAAAGCAAGACTCGAACAAATGATTCATTTATCCAAATCAATTTTTATTTTTCTCTTGTATGCAAGGGAGAGTACCTATTCACATAGTCCTAGGTTCCAACAAGTGATTCAAAACACAGTCTTTTTCTAACATAAACATGAGAAAATCTCTACGTGATTGTTCAGAAGAGCAGCAAGTACAAATTGTGATAATGGGCCTAACTGATACAAAGTAAATGCTAGTGCAGTTCATTGCGACTATCTGTTCTTTCCCAGGCAATCTGCCTTTCTCATGGATTCTGGCCAAAAGGTGTCTGCTTAAGCTTCAGCTTTCTGCCCACTAGCCAACTTCAATATCAAACTCAACCCACAAGCCACTCTATCCTTCATGCTGCCCCTAAAGCATTTTGTTCTTCCACAGCCTTTGATAACATCATGTTGAGAGAGTCATTGTGCATTGTCTCATCCAGCCTTTTAAACAAGGACTTTAAACAATTTGTTGCATAAGATGGATTCCGGTTTTTCGGTTAGGGTTAGGAGTCAGAATTAACAAAAAATAATGGTAAAAAATGATGGAATTAGTTATGGAATGAAAAACTACTTGGCACAGTGCTCAGCACAAAGCTTATATGTACAATGCTGATGACCCAATGTTTTGGAATGGATAATAATAAAATCAAACATCAGAGAACCTCAGCAGGTCTGGCAGCTTCCGTGGAAAGAAAAACAGAATTAACATTTCAAGTCTGATACAACTCTTCTTCAAAACTGAAAGATTGTTTTTATATTGTTGACAGAAAGACAGAAGGAGCAAGTGTAACAGATTGTGAAGCACCCTGAGCAAAAGATAAAAGGAGTGTTGATGCTAAAGGAGAATTAGGGATGGGTGCAAATGAAGGTCTGCAAAGGAGACAATTAATCTGCTCTGCAGACAGCAAAGTCAACAAAATACAAACAAGATGTGTGTAAGATTGGAGGGATGTAAGAACATTGGATAACAGAGGCTATGCTCTGCAGTTGTGGAACTCAGTATTTAAGTCTAGAGGCTGAAGAGTGGAACATGAGGTATTGTCCCTCCAGCTTGCTTTGAGCTTCATTAGAACACTGGAAGATCTAGGATGGAAACACTAGCATAGGTCAAAGTGGTTTCCTGAAATGCAAGCAACTAGAAGATGAGAGTCATTTTTACAGACAGAGATGTTCTGTGAAGTGGTCACCTTGTTTTCAGTTAATCTCATCCATATAAATGATACTTAATTATGAGCACTTTCTGAATAGATCCATCATATACCAACCATTTGCCCTTCTAGTTGTATTCTATCAATGTACATGTCCCATATTCTCAGCACTCTTCAAATAAAAGACTTTCTGCTGAATTCATAATTGAATTTATATTTGTAGCTCCCAACCTTTGAGTTCCTCATAAAAAGTGGAAAAAGCTTCTCTACTTATTTTCTATTAAATGCTTTAGTAATTTGAAATTACAGTGGGTAATGCCCCTGCCTCTGAGCCACAATCTCTACAATCAAGTTCCACTCCTGTACGTTCTCATGGAGAACCAAGCATTGAGTGAAGGGAACTGGTGAGGGTGATTCATTGTCATACGGCATAGAAACAGACCTATTGGCCCACCATATCCTTGCCGACCAAAAAGTAGGAAACTACACTAATTCCATTTTCCTGCACTTAGTCCATGGTCAACTATGCCCTGGCATTTTAGTGTTCATACAACATAGAACATAGAACAATACAGTGCAGAACAGGCCCTCGATGTTGCGCCGACCCGTGAACTAATCTAAGCCGATCGCCCTACGCTATCCCATCATCATCTATATGCTTATCCAAGGACTGTTTAAATGCCCTGAATGTGGCTGAGTTGACTACATTGGAAGGCAGGGCATTCCACGCCCTTACCACTCTCATACCTCAAACATCTGTCTTAAATCCATCACCCCTCAGTTTGCAGCTATGCCCCCGCATACAAGCCAACGTCATCATCCTAGGAAAAAGACTCTCACTGTCTACCCTATCTAATCCTTTGATCATCTTGTATGTCTCTATTAAATCCCCTCTTAGCCTTCTTCTCTCCCAGAGAACAGACCCACGTCCCTCAGCCTTTCCTCATGAGACCTTCCCTCCAGACCAGGCAACATCTTGGTAAATCTCCTCGCACCTTTTTCCAATGCTTCCACATCCTTCTTGCAAAGGGGCGACCAGAACTGTACATAATATTCCAAGTCAGGCTGCACGAGCATTTTGTACAGTTGCAGCATGATATTGCGGCTCTGGAACTCAATCCCTCTATCAATAAAATCTAACACACCGTATGCCTTCTTAACAGCAGTATCAACCTGGGTGGCAACTTTCAGGGATCTATGTACATGGATACAGAGATCCCACTGCACATCCACACTACCAAGAATCTTTCCATTGACCCAGTATTCTACCTTCCTGTTATTCTTCCCAAAGTGACTCATCTTACATTTAACTGCATTGAACTCGATTTGCCACCTGTCAGCCCAATTTGCAGTTTATCCAAGTCCCCCTGCAACCTGTAACATTCTTCCAAAAATGTCCACTACTCCACCGACTTTAGTGTCATTTACAAACCTACTAACCCATCCACCTATGCCTGCATCTAAGTCATTTATAAAAATGACAAACAGCAGTGGTTCCAAAACAGATTCTTGTGGCACACCACTAATAACCAGACTCCAGGCTGAATATTTCCCATCAACAACCACTCGCTGCCTTTTTACAGAAAGCTAGTTTCTAATCCAAACTGTTAAATCACCCTCAATCCCATGCCCCCGCATTTTCCCCAAAAGCCAACCATGTGGAACCTTATCAAAGGCTTTACTGAAGTTCATGTACACCATGTTAACTGCCTTACCCTCATGCACATGCTTGGTCACCTTCTCAAAAAACTCAGTGAGGTTTATAAGACATGACCTGCCCTTGACAAAACCATGTTGACTCTCTCCAATCAAATTGTTGCTTGCGAGGTGATTATAAATCCTATCTCTCGTAATCCTTTCTAAAACTTTTCCTACAACAGACATAAGGTTCACTGGTCTATAATTACCTGGGTCATCTCTACTGACCTTCTTGAAGAAGAGCACAACATTTGCAATCCTCCAGTCCTCTCGTACTAAACCTGGGACCATGAGGACTCAAAGATCAGAGCAAAAGGCTCCAACACCTTCTCCCTTGCTTCCTAAAGAATCGTTGGATAAATCCCAGCTGGCCCAAGGGAATTGTCTACTTTCACTCCTTCTAGAATTGATAACACCTCTTCCTTACTAACCTTGATCCTTTCTAGTCTAATATCTCATTCTTCTCCTCGACAATGTTCTCTTTTTCTTGAGTGAAAACCATTGAAAAATATTTGTATAGCACCTCATCGATCTCCAGAGTGTCCACACACAACTTCCCACTTCTGTCTTTGACTGGTCCTTTTCCTATCCTAGTCATCCTTTTATCCCTCACATACCTACAGAAAGCTTTAGCTTTACCTGCTAAAGACTGCTGCTCATATCCTCTTCTTGCTCTTCCTAACTCTCTCTTTAAATCCTTCCTAGCTAATATGTAACTCTTCAATGCTTCATCTGAACCATCTCATCTCAACGTCACATAAGCCTCCCTCTGCTGCTTAACAAGAGATTATAGCATTTCCAGTCAATGTTGGGGAAGTTAAAGTTCATCCAGATTGTTCTTAAATGTTATGAGTACCTGCCTTCATCACCATCTCAGGTAGTACATTCCATGTTTCTACCATCTTCTGGCTGAATATTTCTCATATTTCCACTTACTTGTCACTTTAGACATTTGCCCTCTGCCCATAGATACATTGCTATGGGGAAGAGATTATCACAATCTACTCTGCCTATGCCTCTCATAATTTTGTATACTTCAATCAGATCCCATTCCTTTCTTCAACTTCCTCTGCTCCAAGGAAAATAACCTCAGCCTATACAGTCTTTCCTCATAATGGGAATTTCTCATCCCAAGCGACCTGCCGGTGAATCTCCTTTGCACCCTCTCCAGTGCAATGACATTCTTCTGATAGTGTGCCCTCTAGACCAGTACAGAGTATGCCACCTGTGACCTAACCAATGTTTTGTAAAGTTGTAATCAGACTTCCTTGCTCCAAAATTTACACCCCAACTAATAAAACAAAGAACAAAGAAAACTTGCAGCCCAGGAACAGGCCCTTTGGCCTTCCAAGCCTGAGCCGATCCAAACTCACTGTCTAAACCTGTCGCCCAATTCCTAAGCATCTGTATTCCTCTGCTTCCCACCTACTCATGCATCTGTCCTCACGCACCCTAAATGAATCTACTGTGCCTGCCTCTACTTCCCCTGCTGGCAACACATTCCAGGCACCTACCACTCTCTGTGTAAAGTACTTGCCGCATGTATCCCCCTTAAACCTTTCACCTCTCATCTTGAAAGTGTGACCTCTCATTACTGAATCCTTCACCCTGGGCAAAGGCTTATCTCTATCCACCCTGTCTATACCCTTCATGATTTTGTAAACCTCAATCAGGTCCCCCCTCAACCTTTTTCTAATGAAAACAAACCTAACCTACTCAACCTCTCTTCATAGCTAGCGCCTTCCATTGCAACATCCTCACAAGCTTTCTCTGCACCCTCTCCAAAGCATCCACATCCTTTCGGTAATGTGGCAACCAGAACTGTACACAGAATTCTAAATGCGGCCGAACCAACGTCGTGTACAATTTTAACATGACCTGCCAGCTCTTATACCCGTCCGATGAAGGCAAGCATACCATATGCCTTCTTGACCACTCTATCCACCTGTGCAGCAACCTTCAGGGTGTATTGGACCTGAACTCCCAGATCAGCGCCTGTAGACCCGGGTTCAATTCCCGACTCAGGCGACTGACTGTGTGGAGTTTGCACATTCTCCCCGTGTCTGCGTGGGTTTCCTCCGGGTGCTCCGGTTTCCTCCCACAGTCCAAAGATGTGCGGGTCAGGTGAATTGGCCATGCTAAATTGCCCGTAGTGTTAGGTAAGGGGTAAATGTAGGGGTATGGGTGGGTTGCGCTTCGGCGGGTCGGTGTGGACTTGTTGGGCCGAAGGGCCTGTTTCCACACTGTAAGTCTAATCTAATCTCTCTGCTCATCAACTTTTCCCAAGGGCTCTTCCATTTACTGTATAATCTGCTCAAGAATTAGACTTCCCAAAATGCATCACCTCACATTTGCCTGGATTGAGCTCCCATCTATTACTTCTCCGCCCAACTCTCCAGCTGATCTATATTCTCCTGTATTCTTTCTGCTACTCCACTAATCTTCGTGTCATTTGCAAACTTGCTGATCAGGTCAACAGTGCACTCTTCCTGATCATTTATATATATCACAAACAACAGTGGCCCCAGCACTGATCCCTGTCGAACACCACTGGTCACCTTTCTCCATTTCGAGAAACTCCCTTCAACTACTACTCTCTATCTCCTGTTGCTCAACCAGTTCTTTATCCACCTAACTAGAACACCCTGCACACCATGTGACTTCACTTTCTCCATTAGTTTACCATGGGGAACCTTATCCAATACCTTGCTAAAATCCATGTACACGATATCTACAGCCTTTCCTTCATCTATCAACTTGGTCACTTTCTCAAAGAGCTCTATTAAATTGGTAAGCCATGATCTCCCCTGCACAAAACCATATTGCCTATCACTGATAAGCCACTTCTTTTCCAAATATAAATAGATTTATCCCTCAGCAACTTCTCCAGCAACTTTTCCACCACTGACATCAGGCTCAGTGGTCTGTAGTTACCTGGAATATTCCTACTACCCTTCTTGTACAGAGTGACAATATGAGCAACTCTCCAATCCTCCGGCACCTCACCTGCGTTTAAGGACGCTGTAAAGGTATCTGTCAGGGTCCCAGCTATTTCCTCTCTCATCTCCCTCAGCAATCCTGGGATAGATCCCATCCGGTCCTGGGGATTTGTCCACCTTAATAACCTCTAGCCTCCCCAACACATTTTCCCTACTTTATGTCAACATGATCCAGAGTAATCAAACTTCTTTCTCTAATCTCAACAACCACCATGTCCCTCTCCTCAGTGAACACTGATGCAAAGTAATCATTCAGAATCTCACCCATTTTCTCAGGTTTGATGCACAGCCTTCCTTCATTATCTTTTAGTGGACCAATCCTTTCTCTAGTTACCTGCTTGCTTCTTATACAAGAATAAATGGCTTTGGGATTCTCCTTAATTCTGCTTGCTAAAGCTATTTCATGACCCCTTTTAGCCCATTTGATTCCTCATTTAATACTGGTCCTACTCTCGCGATATTTGTCCAAGGCCCATTCTGTTCTTAGCTGCTTGGACTTTATGTACGCTTCCCTTTTCCTCTCAGCTCATCGTACGATTTCTCCTGTTCACAATTCTTGCCTGTCCTATCCTTTGCTTTCAACGGGATATGAAAATGTGTTGCTGGAAAGGCGCAGCAGGTCAGGCAGCATCCAAGGAGCAGGAGAATCGACGTTTCGGGCATGAGCCCTTCTTCAGGAAGGGCTCATGCCCAAAACGTTGATTTTCTGCTCCTTGGATGCTGCCTGGCCTGCTGCGCTTTTCTAGCAACACATTTTCAGCTCTGCTCTTCAGCATCTGCAGTCCTCACTTTCTCCTTTTCAATGGGATATGCCCATCCTACACTATCTTTAACATATCCTTGAAAGCCTCCCACCTATCAGATGTGCACTTCGCTTCAAACAGCTGTGTCCAATCCACATTTCCCAGCTCCTGCCTAATTTTGATATCATTGATCTTGGCACAGTTTAGTACTCTTCCCTTAGGACCACTCTCATCTTAGAATACTTGTAGACAAAAACTTACCACAATTCTGTAAGTGTTCCTAATGAACACCGTTTCCCCCCCACCCCGTAACTTCTACCATCTGACCTGACTCATTCCCTAGTACCAGGTCCAATATGGCCCCTTCCCTCATCAGACTATTGACATACTGCTCTAGAAAACTCTCCTGAATGCTTCTTACAAATTCTGCCCCATTCAGACCTCTGACATTAAATGTATCCCAGTCAATGTTGGGAAAATTAAAATCTCCCATCACCACCACCCTGTTGCCTCTACATCTTTCCACAATCCCTTTACCTAATTGTTCTTCTACCTCACGCTCACTGTTGGGAAGCCTATAATACAGCCCCAACAACGTAACTGCACCCTTATTTCTCAGCTCCACCCATAATGCCTCACTACCCAAGCTCTCCATAGTGTCCTCCTTTAGCACAGCCATGACACCATCCCTAACTAGCAATGCAACATTCCCCCTCCCCTTTTACTTCCCTTCCTGTCCTGTCTGAAGCGTATATATCCTGGAACATTTAATTACTAATCATGCCCTTCCTTCAACCAAGTTTCTGCAATTGCAATAATGTCATATTCCCAGGTACCAACCCGAGCCCTAAGTTATCTGCCTTACATACTATACTCCTTGCATTAAAGTATATGCACTTCAGGCCGCCAAATTTTTTGCATTCATCTGCTCTCTGCCTACTCTTCCCCTTATTAATGCTAACTTCATGATTCTTCCACCTTGCTGCCTACTTGTCTTCTCTTCTGGTTCCCAGCCCCCTGCCACATTCGTTTAAAATCTCCCCAACAGCAAAACTCCCCCAAGGTCATTAGTTCCAGTCTGGTTCAGATGTAGGCCATCCAATTTGTGATAGTCCGAATCTCCAACAAATCTGAACCCCCTCCCTCCAAACCATCCTTAAAGCCACATGTTCATCCTGACTATTTTTTCATTTCTACACTGGCTAGCATGTGGCACTGGTAGTAATCCCGAGATCACTACCTTTGAGGTCCTCCTTTTTAACTTCTAGCTCCCTGAATTTTTCTTTCAGGACCTCATCTTGTTTTTTACTTATATCATTGGTGTCCCTTTGCACCATGACAACTGGCTGTTCACCCTCCACTTTTGGAATGTTCTGCAGCTGATTGGTAACATGCCTAATCCGAGCACCTGGGAGGCAACATACCATCCGGGAGTGTTGTTTTCAGCCACAGAAACGCCTATCCACTCCCCTCACAATAGAATTTCCCCTATGGCTATGGCTACACGTCTTTTTCCTGCCCTTCTGAACAGCAGTGCGTGCCACGGTGCCACGATCCTGGCAACTACTGCCCTCCCCTGGTGAGCCATCTCCCCCAACAGTATCCAAAAGCAGTATACCTGTTTTGGAGGGAGATGACCACAGAGGACACCTGTACTGTCTTCCTACTCTTTCTCTGCGTTTTGGTCACCCATTCATTGTCCCTCTCAGCAACTTTCACCTGCAGTGCGACCAGTTCACTAAACCTGCTATCCATGACCACCTCAGCATCGTGGATACTCCACAATGAGTCCATCCACAGCTCCAGAGTTGACTAATGAAGTCAAGCATTCCATATGCCTTCTTCACTACCCTGTCTACCTGTGCTAGCACTATCAGTGTTCTATGGACTTGTACAACAAGGTCTCTTTGCTCCTCAGTATTCCCTAGGAACCTACCATTCATTGTATCTCTCTCTCTTATTAGATCTCCTAAAATGATCACCTTGCACTTATTAAATTTTATCTGCTATTACTTTTCCAAAATTACAAATTGATCAATATCAGACTGTAGCCTGAGACCATCCTCCTCACTGGAAGAAAGTGAGGACTGCAGATGCTGGAGATCAGAGCTGAAAATGTGTTGCTGGAAAAGCGCAGCAGGTCAGGCAGCATCAGCAGGTTTCCTTGTCTATGTTTAACCTGGGATGCTGCCTGACCTGCTGCACTTTTCCAGCAACACATTTTCAGCACCATCCTCCTCACTATCACTACCACCAGCGATTTCCATGTCATCTGCAAACTTACTAATTATACATACTGACATCCATATCTTTAATGTACATAGCAAATAGCAAGGTTCCCAGCACCTACACTGCTGATCACAGATTTCTAGTCATATAAATAACCCTCCACTATACCCTTTGCCTCCCATTTGCAAGCCTGTTTTGGATACAGTTTTCCTTGGATCCCGTGGGCTCTTACCTTTGTGACTTTGTCAAATGCCTTACTGAATCTATGTAAACCACATCAAACTGCATTACCCTGATCAATGCAGTTAATCATTCTCTAAAAAGTCTATTAGTCAGGCAGGACCTCCATCTGATAAATCTGTGCTGACTATCCCTGCCTTTCTAAGTATTGATTAATCCTGTCCCTCAGAAATTTTCCAAACATTTCCCTACTACTGATGTCAGACTAACTGGTCTGTAATTACCTGTTGTACCCCTGCTGCCCTTCTTAAATTAAAGGTCTACATCAGCTATCCTCTAGTTCGCTGGACTTCATCTGTGGCCAGCAAAGTATTAAATATACCCATCTGGCCCCCAGCAAGCTCTGCCCTTGCCTCCCATAGCAGCCTGGGATACAGCTCCTCAGGCCTTGAGCATATTGTTTTACTACTGCTATACACTTGTGCTTGTTTTTCCCCACTGCACCTATGTTGCGTGTGTGTATGTGTGTATGTTAGCAGAGACTCAGGGAAGACACCATTATGCAAATCAACTTATTCAATATTTCCACCAGGAAAACCCCCTGCAGGCATGGAATCAATAACAAGCAAGGCCCAAGAGCCTGGGGATCTACACACAACTATGCCCACTAAAACATCTAATGCTTCCTCCTTATTAATCTTCAGCTGTTCACCATTGCAACTGATATCTTCAGTTGCAATATTTTTCTGCTCTGTGAAAACAGATGAGAAATATTTATTTAAGACCTCACCCATGTCCACTGGCTCCACATACAGGCTGCCCCTTAGGTTTTTAATCATCTCCACTCTTTCCTTGTTAATTCTCTTAAGAAACCTGTAATAAAACTTGGTTCTATCTCTCAAAGATGTTTCACAGCCTCTTTGCACTCCTAATTTCTTCTTTATACAATCCTGTACACTTACTCCACTTATGTAGAACCTCCAGTTTTTAGTGAAGGGCTTATGCTCGAAACGTCGAATTCTCTATTCCTGAGATGCTGCCTAACCTGCTGTGCTTTGACCAGCAACACATTTGCAGCTCCAGTTTTTAATGCTCCATACCCAAAATATTCTTATTTTCCTTAATCAAATTCTCAATGTCCCTGCACTTATTGTTCTTCATTCTGAAAGGAACATGGTGGCCCTGAACTTGTCACTAAACATCTTTTAAACAATTTCTAAATGAATTAGAAATTTTTAAGAATTTCTTCTTCTGCAGGGGATCATTGGCTGCCATTTCCGCCACCTCCACTAGACAGATACTCCCTCTCTTTATAAGAGGATTGTTCCCTCTGGGATAAGCTGATTCAATCTTCCTTCACTCACCACACTCCCACAGCACCTTCCCCTGCAATTGCAATGCAACACCAACCTGTTTACTTCCTCCCTTCTTACAATCTAAGGTTCCAGATACACCTTCCAGGTGAAGCCCTGCTTTACCTACATGTCACTCAATCTATTGTCTACAGTGTTCACTGTTTCAATGTGGTTTCCTCTACATTGGGAGACGAAGCGCAAACTGGATGACCACTTTCCAGATCACCTACGTTCTGTCCACAAAAATGACCAGGCTTCTGACTGCCTGTGATTTCAAGGCACTACCGTGTTGCCCGGCTAGTATGTCTCCAGTGAAGCTCAGCATTAACTCATTTTCCGCTTGGGATCCCTGCAATACTGAGTTCACCCTAACAGCAACCTACATATATGCCAGGGCTTGTCATCACACTAGCTACTACCATAAACATCCCATTGTCAGCCATTAACAGCTGCTCATTCTCCTAAATTGACCTTTACCAATTCCTTTGTTTGCCCAACATAATCTCCTCTCTCTAGGCTCCATCTCCACCTATCATTTACTTCTTCCCAATGTAGGAGCAAATTACTGCAGATGCTAGAACAATGCCCTACTTGATCACCAACCCCACCATCTCCAGATTGCACCCTCCTGAACAGCAGCTCTTATGTGATTGTCCTGACCTTCCACAAGCATTCATCCACTTGTTATCCTAAACTCATCAACCTGTCACCTGAATTCTCTCCTTCATCTGGCACCCAACACATTGTGCATCTGTATCCATTCCCGCCAACCCACCTGCCCCCATCCCCCCCCCAACTCACCATCATGTAACATCCCAACTCCTTCACCTATCTTACAGACTACATTTTCCCAATGGTTGTAGAATTGGCTTCAGGACCTTCAAAATCTGGAACTATGGCAGGAACTGTGGTATAAAATACCAATCTTTGCTGCGCAGGTTCCTGGACTGGACAAGGTTACTTCAGCTGAAAAGGCACCCGGCTTGTAGTTCACATAGAGAACACCTCCAAAGGTAACTATGTAGTTTTATGTCTGATCAGAATCAAAATATTCAGGCCAGCGCTTTTTTGGAGAAATTCAATGGTGGTGCATAGCCTAACCATAACCTATAGTACCTTGTATAGCAGTATGAAGTTTGCATAATATAGAGAATCAAGGCTAATATTATTAGTTATACTATATTAATAACTATAAAAAGACTTAAATTTGTTCTTTTGAGGGGAGGTATCCCTCAATGCTGCAATGTTTGTAGGATAATGAGAGAATAAATAAAAAAATTCCATTCCATTCTCTCAGGCATTGTAATAATTTGAGGTAGAAAATTCCACCATCAAAATGGGACAGCAGTGGTTAGTACTGTTGTCTTGCCATACCAGGGACCTGGTGTGGGCTTCTGCTGGGTGCTCCGGTTTCCTACAATGGTCCAAAGTTGTGCAGGTCAGGGTAAATTGGTCATGCTAAACTGCCCACAGTGGCCAGGGACGGAGAGGTTAGATGAATTAGTCAGGGGAAATGCAGGGCAAGTGTCTGGGTGGGATACTTTTTTAGGGAGGGGGCGTGTGGACTTGTTCTGCCAAAGGGCCTGTTTTCACACTGTAGAAATTCTAATTCTAAAAAACATTGATGACAAAAGTCATTGAAGTGTGAGGAAAATAAATACTATTAACACTCTTGATTTTAATAAAATGTCACCTTAAATATTGGAGTGCTGCTCTGTGAGGCAATAACTGGCCATTCTATATACTCACCTGTGCACTATTTCAGAATGTCCAATTTACAGAGGCATGGAACAGGTTACAGAGATCACAACGTATGGAGCATATACTTAAAATTAGAATATTTGCCCATGATTACGTGTCTCCGATCAATCAACCTGAGCTTTTATGGGGAACTTTATCAAATACGTTGTGGACATCCACATTAGATAACATTCCATTGGCCTTCCGCTGGTCAATACTTGATTACATATTTAGAAAATGCAATTTACACCCAGAAAATAAACGTTTACAATGCATCGGTCTTGTATGTGTGGAATAATCTATAAATAGACTTTCTGTTATGGTTACACACAAAAAGCTATAGAATGACTTGGATTGGGGGTAGGTTAGCTCAGATGGCTGGATAGTTAGTTTGCAGAATGATGCCAAAAGCATGGGTTTAATTCCCGCACTTGCTGAGGTCTCCATGAAGGCCCCAGCTTTTCAACCTCAAGGAGGAGAAATTGAGGACTGCAAATACTGGAGATCACAGTCAAAAAGTGCGGCGCTGGAAAAGCACAACCAGTCAGGCAGCATCCGAGGAGCAGAGTAGTTGATGTTTTGAACACAAGCTCTTTATCACGGATGTGCTGATGAACAGCTTAAGCCCAAAACATAATTTCTTCTGCTCCTCGGATGCTGCCTGACTTGTGTGCTTTTCCAGCACTACACTTACTGACTCTTCCCTCAACTATCACCAGCTGTCTCTAATGAGAGAGCAGCCCTATGGTACTCAAGATCTTTATCTGTGCTGAACCTCCCTAGATCTGTAATGCGCTCCTCCTTGCATCAACACAGGCCAAATCCAAGTGACCAAAGCAGTGCACCACTTCCTGAGGTGCATAAAACTCAAGGAGGACTAAGATGCCTGTGTCATAGGCCAGTTAGGAAATCCACGACCTAATGTACCGGTGTAGAAAGAGGTTAGCGCTAATTATTAGAAATGTGAATTTTCAAAAAGATAAACTTGATGGAGGTGGTGGGGAGTGTTAAGTTTCAGAATACATATTTCTTTAATTTGATTGTATTGTGGAAGACAGCTTATCCTTAATCAACTAAAGAAAATAGATATTAGTTGGAAATTTTCTGAGAAGCACAGTTACTCCACTACCTGATGTACAAACAGGAGACTCCCAAATTTCCGTGAATTTACAGTTGTGAAATGGGAGTGGGATTTCCAACTGGTCTGTGTAGCGCTGTGTGGGGCACTCATCGATTACAAGAGATACTAGACATCAACTGTTAAACAATTCTAAAGGATCTTGTTTACTATTTATTGTATAACGTTCCTAGAATCAATATAGAACTTAAAGGAAGTTGTAAATAAATGATGCAGACATCACATTTTACTGAGCAAAAAACCGACCAAAAAACACAACCTCAATTTGTTGCCTTCCTCCTATTGGTTAATTGTGCAAAACCAGAATACAATCTTTAAATCAGCCATTGCAGAGAGCATAAGTAACTGACAAAAGGAACCGTAAAAAATGTTGTGCTCAGTATTCCAGTGCTGGACATCAACTGCAGTTTTTTTTGCTGTATCAATCAGTCCTCCCTTTACTTCCTCGTTGGGGTCATTAGTCTTTGCTGGATACTCCTTCAGTATAATCCTCCAGTATTCCTGCCAGATGGTCATTGCGTGTCTTGAATTTTCTTCTCTGAGAAGCAGGTTTTTTCCTCTTCTGAACACATACCTAACATAAATATACATATTTTAGAAATAATATGCAAACTTTTGCTCCTGCTGGCAAATGCTTGAAAGGAACATTACCTCCTTCTAGTGATAGGTGATTAACAATGGCTCTAAATCTCTATAGATTGGCCCATAGAAGCAGTGAACAGGAAGAGAGTGGGAGGGACAATTGAGAGAAAGTGACAAGAGATGCAAAGGGGAGGAGATGAAGAGAAGTGGGCAGAAGGAGAAAGGGAGCATTTGGAAGAGGAAGAGTGAGAAATCTCTAAATGGTGATAATATTGATTTAGCAATTCTCTGGCAGATATGGCTCGACCAAATAAGGCCCTGCTCTCGTCCGTTAGAAATATTCACTACTCCTCTGCCCATTCCCTTTTCATCCTGGAATGCAAAGATAACTTCTCACTTCTAACTTTTGCTGACCTCCTTACAAACAATCTTCCTCATCCATACTTGCTTCTAACCAATAAGTATGACGTAACATTGACTTCATGCAGTCAGATTAAATCCACCTTCCGTTTGTCTTCTCCCTTCCCCTAGCCCACTATGCCAATCTTCCTCCAAAGCTCCTTCTGCTTCAACTTGGGACTTGCATTGTTGTTTACTTTCTTTCAGAGCCTGTTGCACCCTCCTCACTCACCTCATCATTACTTCGAATGTTCTCACAAGCATCTTTCTTTGGAACTTCATATTTCTCATGTTGCCCCTTTGTTACAATATCTTAAAACTGTGTTACTTTTCACTTGTTCATTGGTGACACCCAGCTTTACCACAATATTGACCCTCTTGTAGTTAGCCCTTCAAACCTGCTATTCAATAAGATTTTGGTTAATCTGTTGTGGTCTCAACCCAATTTCCTGTCTGTCCCCACATGTACATACCACCTTCTTTGGTCCTGTCTCCTGCATTGAGGAAATGCCCTGCTTTTTCAAATACTCCTCAATCTTCTCTTCATCCATTGAATCCACTGGAATACTTCTCCATAGCTTCTGAAATTCTGCATAAGAATAAAAACTTAATTATAATTAATGGTTATGAAACAAAACTTTAGATGTTACTGAAAAAGGCACGTTTTGTTTGGCAAATCATATCAAATAGCATATCACTGTCTGTCCACAAGATACTGAATATACCCAAACTAGCCTATGCTCGCAAAACTCTCAACACAATGTCCAACATTAGATGGGATTCCACAAATGGACATTTGTTACATAATTCTACTGGAAGCTGTACATATTTATCTAAAAGGTCCTGGTCTTTGCAGACAGAAAGAATATGTACACACATTGAACTCAACAAAACTACTGACCACCATTCTTTGATTCATTTCTTGAGCAGTCAGAGTTAAACTGCCTTTATTAAAATTTAAAAAAAGCTTGCCAGTTGTCATTAATTGTTGAATTCTTCACAAGTATACCAGTCAGAGCTCACTTCTCAACCAGTTAGTAATTTCCTCTAAACAATATAAATGTTGAAAAAAAAAGGTTTCAACAAAAGTATATTTTTTCAGAAATATCCAAAGGACTAGAGGACGCAGCCACAGAATGAAGAGATAATCCTTTAAAATTGAGATGGGGAAGAATTTCTTCAACAACAGATTAACCACCCTGTGAAACTCACTGCTAAAGATGTTCTGTGGATGCCAAGGCATTGAGTGTATTTAAGACAGAGATAGATAGCTCTTGATTGATGAGGAGAATCAAAGGTTGCAGAAAGAAGGCAGGGGAATGGGACTAGGAAACATACCTGTCACAACCAAACAGCAGAACAGACTCAGTGGGCCAACTGGCTTAATTCTGCTCCTATATCTTATAAACAGCTATTGGAATGAAGCTGACCAAGTTATTGAAAAATGCTCACCTTCGTCCATTGTGAATTGGCAGGTCCTGTCATTATAGAAGAGAATCTTCTTCTTGTCTGGTCTTGTCACAAAAATAATTTGATCCCCTAATACCTAGAATTACACAATTCCAGATTATGCTTTTCTATAGTGCAAAATGTTTTGAAAACATATGTGCTAGTAGACCTTTGTTTATTTTGAGTGATTATATAGTGCTTGTTGTCGAGGTGATATTGAAATAACTAGAGGAACTGATGAAGGAGATCTTAAAATAGTAAATCCATTATTAAATGCCAAATGGAGGAGATCCTGTGCAGCCCTCAAAAAGTGGGAAATTAGATTACTTACAGTGTGGAAACAGGCCCTTCGGCCCAACAAGTCCACACCGACCCGCCAAAGCGCAACCCACCCATTCCCATACATTTACCCCTTACCTAACACTACGGGCAATTTAGCATGGCCAATTCACCTGACCCGCACATCTTTGTGACTGTGGGAGGAAACCGGAGCACCCGGAGGAAACCCACGCAGACACGGGGAGAACATGCAAACTCCACACAGTCAGTTGCCCGAGTCGGGAATTGAACCCGGGTCTCTGGTGCTGTGAGGCAGCAGTGCTAACCATTGTGCCACCGTGCCGCCCTCAAACTCAGGTCCCTGGCACTATGAGGCAGCAGTGCTAACCACTGAGCCATTATGGCAGGTTGTCAAATGTGGAGCATGAAGTGGATGAATTAGGATGCATCAGACATTTCCTGATAGGTTTGAAGATGCAGTGACTTTGTTGCATGTCAGCCTTCACGCCATGTTGTGGCAGGTTGCTACTTGTAACAAATTTACATGCTAGAAATGCTTATTAGCATAAAACCTTTTTACTTAAATCCTACTTTGAAGAAAAAGATATGAATCACAAGAATCCTGTGGCACCTGGTCCATATATATTTAAAGCTGGCGTGCAAACAGTTGATTTGGTGCAAGTGTCCCTGAGGTGTCCAGCTTTTCTTCAGCTCTGTAGAGGTAGATTACTAGGAGTTTGCATCAAGGATTGAGACTGCTGAAGGCAAATCAGGTTCAATTATGAGGTTGGAAGGAATGCACGTGGCATCCAAGGGAGGACACAGTATGTGGTGGGACCATGGGGGAGTAGAAGGACCTGACATCCTTTGTGTGGAGACAGTCAGTCAAAGTAAGAAAATGTTGGGTTTGAAGGGCAGGATCAGTAGTGCCCACATGAGAGTCCAATCTCAGGGCGTTGGCAAGCAGAGAGAATGTCCAATCGCAGGGGATGTTGATTTGTTTAAACAATTACCTTTATAGCTTTCTGTGCATTTGGTAGGCCTTCCTCTATATCTTCCAGGAGGATTCCTCCCAAACCTCGTTGATCATGCTTGTCCAAAAGTCTCAGAAGAGCCTTTTTATCTTTTAAATTGTATTTGGGTTTGAAGGCATATTTTCCATCTGTTACATCAATTTTTGGGTTGCTTGTCAATGCCTGAGGAAAATTAAACAGATATTATTGAAAATTTTCAGGAAAATACATCTTACAATGGAAATTTAGAAATTGGCATTTTTGCCCAGAGTATTAGTGATGCTACTGATTGTGTGTTAAGTGTTCAGGTGCAAAGTAGAGCCAAACCAGTAATGGCCAAATAAGCCTTTTGATATCTAACTCAGTATTTTTATTACAGATTCATATACATTAAAAAGGTATAAGTTACGGCTTGCTAATCTAGTATCTTAACAATTAGACTACTGTGGCTCTAATGAAGAAGCTCAGAAGAACTTTTCTGTTAAACCCAGCTAATGACATCCTTTCCTACCATTTACTTCACTATTCCTCTCATTGTTCAGTGGCTTGCCTCGGACTTTTCAGTATCTTATGCCTTCCTGTTACAGATAACTATTCTGATTAGAACTGTTTCTCTTTCTGGCTTTTTATACATACTCTTTTATGTCTTTTTCTGCCTGGTTTTCTTTTATACTAACCTTATTTTTTTCAAGATACACTGACACTGTGCAATTCCTTGCTGGCTCCCTACGGTGGACCTAAGTCTAACATTTCTTTTAACCATTCTACACTTTTAAACTTAAATTCTAAAAAAAGTGTATAAATTACTAATAATGTTCTGGTTAAGTCTTTCTGATCTGTACACCCTTGCCCATCCTACTCGTAAACAAAGCTTTTCACTGTACTTTAGTACACGTGAAAATTAAATCAAATCAAATTGTTTGTCTCCTATCCCTCTTCCTACTTAGTGGACAGCAGCAGTTGGGAGGTGAAACTGGACTTGAACATTAACTCGTTCTCTCCACAGTTGCTGCCACACCTGCTGTGTTTCTCCAGCAGTCCAGAATCCCCAGTAGTTTGCCTTTTTACTTTACTATTTTCTGGTTTCTTGCCAAACTTGCATTAGGTTAAACTATATTCTGACCACAGTGAGGACAGAGGATTATTTCCTGCTTCAAGCTCTATTTTCTCTAAGTTATTTTCTAGGACCATGTATAAGTACTTCAATTATTTAAATCTGATAACATATCAAGTGAGGAAGTTCTCCTGTACGCATTCCAGAAATTAGTCTACTCTTCTATCTTTTTACACTACATTTTTCACCCACCAAACCCCCCCCATCCAATCGTTATCAGGATAATTAAGGTATCTTAATATCCATTCTTTAAAAGCTTAATTTTAAATTCCACGACAAACTTCCATATCTCTGCCATTTGCATTCATTGAAAAAAAACACTTCTAACAATGGGCTGGAAGTTTTCCCCCATGCAGACTAAGTCAGGAAATTTGTCAGTGTGTCACATTCAATGTGGGGAAGGAAAAGCCTGATTTTCACTCTAGGAAGGGCTGGGTGCAAACAATGTTGGGCCCACTGCCTCTGCACGCAGGTCAGACACACTCACAAATGCTGCAGCCAAGGCAACACTGGTTAAAATACCTATTTTGGTTCTCTAGGATTTCATGTTTTGTTACAAATTAGATCTACTAGCACTAATTATTTAAATCTCATTTTCTCTCGTCCTCATTCATCCCCATCGCCCTTTACAAGTCTCCATGCCTACCACCAACCCACGACCCCATCATTTGCTCTTACAAGCTTTCATGCTAACTTGTCTTATAATTAGCACCTATTACCATCATTATTAATACTTAAAAGACTGTTTATGAAAACCTATCCCCTACAAAAACAGACTTTATTTAGAAACCCACAACCCTTTGATAACCACTAAACTATTAACTATATACTGTGCATTTACAACACCTATTCCTGGCTGGGATATTTTCAGGTTCTAAAAAGTGGTCAGCCATTAATAATGATGTAATGATAGCCCTTGAGGCAATATCAACAAACAGCTATTGTAACTATTAAAGCAGATTATTTTCAGCTCATACAGTTACATTGTTTGTTTTAACAAATTTATAGGGCTGGGGATTTAAATAACCACAACTTGACGCTTCTATTGACCTTATCTGCCTTTCAAGAGCCTGTTTCCTCCATAAAGTTATCAATACTGCTGGATAGAGGCCTTAGTAACAGCAAAAATAGCTATTTGACCTGTTGAGTTCAAATGGCCCCAAAGAATGTGTTTTCCTCACGTATGAGACACAGTACCCAGTTGTCTTGAATAGCAAAAATGGAATGTGTCTGAAATAGATGCTGAGTTTCCCAATCTACATGCTGCTAGCTTTTTTTTAAGGATGATGACTAATGAACAACAGGTCCAATGAAACAACTCTTCTTTGGCCTGTAAACTCAAGCATCGGTGATAAAACATCCTGTTTTCGGTGTATGCAATTTGTACAATGTAAACTATGAACATTGTAACATTATGGGAACTGTTAGTTCTCAGGAATTACTACATTTGGAGTTCAACTGCTACTAAATTTAGTCCTACCTAGGAACAAGGATAAGGCTTATTGTAGGGCTTTCAAGAACTCACTCATGACTGTTTAAGAGTCATAGGCAGTTCAAAGGTGACTGGCAGCTGGAGAGGGAAGCACAAAATGCCAGAAGCAGGCTTCACTCAGCAAAGTGTTGCTGCTAAGCTGTATTGCTGAGAAAACCACTGGCTCCAAGTATTTGGTTTCAGGGAGACGTCCCAAGAGTAGCTGGATAACTCTAGAGAGATAGGACCTAGGAGGATATTTGGAGTAATTAATGGGCCTAAGTATTAAAGTTAGGGCTAATGAAAAGTTCTGGAAGCCATCCATATGTGAGAAGGAAAGGCCACTAAAGTGTTTGAAGTTACACCATAATAGTTGGATGGGTGCTGGGGTGCATTTTCAAACTCTTCTCCCTCCTGTCATCTGGCAGAAGATACTGGAGCATTTGGTCTCTCTCAGCCAGACTGTGCAACAGTTTCTTACCCCAAACCATCTGATCCTTCACACTGTATGATCAGACTTTATTCCATCTGAAACTCTTTGCATGGCTTTGAATTGCTGGTAGAAAAATGGTTTATTAACTATCATTCTTTTATTACACTGTAATTTGTACACCTCTCTGCCTATTGTCTTGACATGTCAGGAATTACTGAGCTGTCTTGCGTGTTTTGCACTTCATGCCGCCCGGAGTGTGATCGTGTGGTTTGTGCTGTCTATGTAGGAACGCTGTCTCATTTTTACTGTATCAGTTGCATATGGTACAGATGACAAATAAAGCTACTCTTGACTCTGTATATAATCAGAATACTGCAAATTCTGGAATCAAAATTAAAACAACAAATTCTGGAGAATCTAAGAAGGTCTGATAGCATCAATGGAGACAGAAACAGCCACTGTTGGAATATTGTGTCCAATTCTGGTCTCCTTCCTATCGGAAAGATGTTGCGAAACTTGAAAGGGTTCAGAAAAGATTTACAAGGATGCTGCCAGGGTTGAAGGATTTGAGCTATAGGAAGAGGTTGAACAGGCTGGGGCTGTTTTCCCTGCAGCATCGGAGACTGAGGGGTGACCTTATAGAGGCTTACAAAATTATGAGGGGCATGGATAGGATAAATAGACAAAGTCTTTTGTCCTGGGATTGGGGAGTCCAGACATAGAGGGCATAGGTTTAGGGTGAGAGGGGAAGGATATAAAAGAGACCTAAGGGGCAACTTTTTCACACAGAGGGTGGTACGTGTATGGAATGAGCTGCCAGAGGAAGTGGTGGAGGCTGGGTACAATTGCAACATTTAAAAGGCATTTGGATGGGTATATGAATAGGAAGGGTTTGGAGGGATATGGGCCAGGTGCTGGCAGGTGGGACTAGATTGGGTTGGGATATCTGGTCAGCATGGACGGGTCGGACCGAAGGGTCTGTTTCCACACTGTGCATCTCTATGATGACTTGTTGATATTTTTAGAAAATATCACTGACCTGAAATAATAATTCTTCCAGCAGCAAGAGGATCAATGGATACAGAAAAAAGGGTGATAAGTAAGATTAGGGTATAGCCATGATTTAACTGAATTGTGGAATAGCCTAAGCTGAAAGGTCGACTCTGCTCCCACTTTCAGTCCCACTCCAGAGATATGAGCACATTATCTCAGATACCACCTTACTCCATTATGAAGTGAGATATTGCCTTTTGGGTGAGACAATAAACAGAGGCTTTGTGTACCTTCTTAATTAAATGTAAAAGATCCTCATTTTAGGGATGTGGGCTTTGTTGTCTGGGCCAGGTATTATTATTCATTCTTAGCTGCCCTTGAAAATGGTGGTGAACTGCATTCTTGAACCTCTGCAGTCTATTTGTTGTAGGTAGATCCACAATAGCATTTTGGAGAGAGTTGCATGATTTTGACTCAGTCACTCTGAAGGAATTGCAACATATTTATTTTCGAGTCTGAATGATGAGTGGCTTGAAGGTGAGCTTGCAGGCATGGTGTTCCTATCCTTGTCCTTCTAAATGGCAGTGGCTGTGGGTTTGGGTTTGGATAGTGCTAAGGAACATCAGAGAATTTCTGTAGGTGGCACATATTGCTGCAATTGAACATTGGTGAAGGAGGGAGTGAATACTTATGGATGTGGTACAAATCAAGCAGGCTGCTTTGTCCTAGATGGTGTCAAGCTTCTGCAGTATTGTTGGAGCTTCACTCATCTTTGCTTTGTAGGTGGTGGACAGGCTTTGGAGAGACAGTTGGTAAATTATTGGCTGTGAGACTTGTAGCCTCTGACCTGCTTTTGTAGCCACATTACTTAAAAGGTAGTCCAGTTCAGTTTCTGATCAATGGTAGCTTCCAGGACGTTGCTAATGGTAAATTTGGTGATCCTGATGTCATTGAATATCAAGGGGGGAATGGTGTGACACTCTCTCTCTCGCTGGGAAGGTCATTGCCTGGCACTTGTGTAGTGTGAGTGTTACTTTTGATTTGTCAGCCCAAATTTTGATATTGTTCAGATCTCGCTGTACTTGGGCATGGATTGCTTCATGAAGCCCTTAAAAATATTGCTAACACAGTTTAATGATTGTTTAATATGGATTCCTTAAACTCTTCTACCACAGCCTTATTTTTCTGGGACTCTCTCTTACTGGCATTAAACTACACAGGACTTCTTTTCTCCTGCACTGACTATTCTGGAGGCTGCTGAACTGCACTGCTGCTTCTACAAATCTTTTCTTCTTGAACAACTTGGTTCAATCTGAAAGAAATCTGCACACTTACTGATCTTCTGGAATGATCTGTCTCTTTATATAAACAGGACTTTTTAATATCTGTGTTTTCCTGTGTCATAGGGACACCCTCTTACAGGCTTATACTCCATCACACTCTACCAAGCCCGCACACACACATGCAAACACACGCTCACTCATGTGCACTCACATGCTCACTCTCTCTCAGGCACGCACACATATATGTCTATGGGGTAAATTTGCATTTGCAGATACATTATATTTTGCTCAAAAAGTGCACAATCTGCAGGCAGTAATATTTTATAAATTCCTACTTTGGAAATAGAACCAGTCTGACTCAAGATTGGGAAACAGACAGACTCTAACCTCACATCTTTAATACATTGTTGGAGTTGAGATGTCACCTTTTGTTATAAAACCTTAAGTTATCTTGAGAATGTGACTTAAAAGAAGTTCTGGAATTTACATATTAATGAATTGAAACCTGCAACCCATTCTAAAAGATGAAAGACTTAACAGCAATCTAGGTTTGTTCAATATATCATTTTAGTTGCATGACACTGTCATCTTTTGCGGTAAACTCTGTGTCTTATGATCCTGCTCCACAGCTACCTGATGAAGGAGTGGTGCTCTGAAAGCTAGTTCTTCAAATGAACCTGTTGGACTATAACCTGGTGTTGTGAGATTTTTAGCTTTGTCCACCCCAATCTAACACCGGCGTGTCTACATTATTGCTAGCCATCAGTCCAATCTTTTATCTCTTCTACGTGATTTACTAAAACACTGAATTATTCAAAAGGTTTGTTTACAACTCTCATTTTGAGGCATACAAACATTTCTAGTTATCACTCAACAGAAAAAAAAAGAAACTAATTTATTTGTAACGTACACAGTATAGACACACAAAATCAACTTGAATCTATATTTGGTTCTATAAACTACAGAACCCAAGTTTCCAAATAACAATATTATGAACCTTACATAACTGTTAATTGATCATAAATTGGTTCAGGTCATGAGAGATGCATTACAAATTCAAGTTCTTGTTCCTTTTCACCTTTTTGCCAATAACATTCAACTATACATTTCGCCACATCAGTAAAGATCCTAGTCCACCATTCCTAGGTACGTGGACGTATTTTGTCAAATAGTAATTATATAAATGTCTCACCTCCGTCATCAACCATTGTTTTTGTCTCATGCCGATATCCAAGAGTTTAGTCTCATCTAGAATTTCATCCAGTGTCAGTGGATGGGTATCTCCACGCTGGTGGCGGGTCTGCACAAAATTGGTAAAGTTTAAATTCATTATAAATGCATAGAATCCATATGGAAATCGGACTCTTGGCCCAATAGATCTGTGACATTTACCTACCACTTGAGAAAACATTCCTGATCGCAGTCCTGAATTGCCTTCTCAAAAAAGAGTGTTTAGTCAAAGTTCTATTTTTGTTTGAGTACTACAATAAATGCTTTTAAAGCATGAAATCTTGTTGAATTATCCTGTCAGTCAATCACTGGAAGTTTGAGAATCTTTATTGATTGCTATTTGGATTGTAACATCATATCTTGACTCACATCAAGTCTTGATCTCCTATCAACCTTCTGCTCAATAACCTGTATTTACTCTTGGTTAGGCAGCATCCAAGGAACAGGAAATTCGATGTTTCAGGCCAGAGCCCTTCATCAGGAATCAGGGCTCTGGCCCGAAACGTCGAATTTCCTGTTCCTTGGATGCTGCTTAACCTGCTGTGCTTTAACCAGCAACACATTTTCAGCTCTGATCTCCAGCATCTGCAGACCTCACCTTTTACTTGAAGATTTACTCTTGGTCAACAAAGTGAACTTTAAAATTCGCATTCTTATTTTTAAGCCTGTCCACAACCTCAGCACAGCCCCATAAACCTTTGTGAAATTAGAGTTCTTCTAATTCTGGCTGCTTGTGTATAATTGACTTTAATAGATTCCTGCCTTCATCTGCTTAGGTCCCAAGCGTTCAACTCCTGCCTTTCTCTTTCCTCCTAAATGATGATTCTTATAACTTATCTCTTTTACAAAGTTTGAAATCAGCTGACTTAACATCTCCTTGTGTGGCTTGGATTTAAGCTTTGTTCTTTAATACTTCAGTGAAGCATCTTGAAATATTTTATTTATATTCATAGAGTGCCTTTAGTCTAAGTTGTAATGGTTGTTGAAGTATGCCTAAAGAAACAAATGGAAATTAGATTGAAAGCTGCCCATACAAAAAATAGATGCTGAGAACTAGCTGTTTTAAGATCTTTTGAAATCAGATTAAAAAAAAATCAAGGAAGCATCCTGCTAGCCTAAAGAAGATTAATGAATGAAGTCAAAGCTGTCTAATTAAAGCTACTTAAAAAAAAACATTTCAGTCACAAGACTAATGAACCATACCACTGATAAGCTGGGTTTCATATCCCCTTATCAAAAGTGCTGTGTTTTGTAACAGGAATTATGGAACCATTAAAAATATAGCAGACAGACTTCCAATAGTTTCACTTGAAATCATTCCAGCTAAGGGAGAATTATAGTCCATAACTTCTTTGTGTTGGCTTGACTGGATTGTCTGCATCACACAAAAAGTATGAATTTTCTGGAGGACTATGTAAACTTTCAGCCCCTGGTTACTGATAATCAGAATTTGCCAAAAATAGTTTCAATTGGTATCAGATGAGCATCAGCAAACAAATTCTTACAGTGTCCTGCAGAACAAAAATAGACCCTTCGGTCCAACCTGTTCATGCCAACCATAATCCCAAACTTAACTAGTCCCTCCTGCCTGCGCTTAGCCGATATCCTCCCAAACATTTCTTATTCATGTACTTAACTAAATGTATTTTAAACGTTGTAACTGTATCCACATCCACCACTTCCTCTGGAAGTTCATTCCACACATGAACCACACTGTGTTTCTCCTCTCACCTTAAAAATATGCTCCCAGTCATGAAACCTTGTCAGTCGAGCAAAGGGCCTATTTTAGATGTGATGTCAGGTATGTAGGTCATATTTAAAGATTGGCAGATCTTATCAAACAGCATGTCACTCAACCAGCATGCACTTGCAAAACTTACAACATTGTGCGTCATATAAGTTATAACTAATTGTGATTCAGTTGGACACATATTGGATAACATGTCCAAGGAAGTACACTGATAAAAATTTAGGACTGTCAGTCAGGCTTGCATATACTAGAAACTACTTAAATTAATCAACAAGTTCAGTTCTCCAGTTCCGAAGAAGCCATGCCAGACTTGAAATGTCAACTCTATTTCTCTCCACAGATGCTGCTAGGCCTGATGTGTTTCTCCAGTATAACTATCTTGCATGACTTGTCCTATATTTTCTACAAGATGTCAAAGACAATTATAAGGTGCTTATGGCAGAATAGCTTTCAATTTTCAAAAACCAGCTACGTTCCCCAATTTTTCCTGCCACTGCACAGGTTTATCGGAGGACTTCCTAACATCTTGTTAGAAAGGTTAGCTTAGTTGGGATAGGCAATGGGTCACTTTGTTGTGGATTAGGAAAGCTGGTTTGTCTTAGTCATGTAATTTCTTAATCAGCGAAGTCACTTTGATTTGTTGGACTCCAAGAGCCGTATACTGTGAAAACTTCAGCTACTCTGGCTAAAGCCATATGGTGGGTCCAGGATGTACTGAATTTTCCGCCTGTCCTGGGCTAGCTCGTCAGAGCTCATTTGATAGGATTTTTGTTTATTGGCAAGGATTGTCCCATATCCCTTCATGGATTGTTCGACGGGTAAACCCAAACTGACCCCTTTGGACTTCTTTCAATTTACAGAGCAGGCTAGCCACATCCTCCAAATACTCTTTGGTCAGGTCGGCTAACCATGCATTTATGATTAAGATTCTGGTGTGTATCAAGTTTGCAGCTGGGGGTTCAAATTAGAAAGCTTTCAGTATCGTCCCTCCTTAATGGAGACTTCCTGACTATTCTCAGGTGTGGGTACCTTCTGATAAGCCCTCACTAGTTGACTAAGCTCAGTTTAAAATAGGTTTTAACTATACTTGAACTCCTTGTTCTATATCACAAGTGTGGAGGGACAGTTTTCCCTCACTTATTACCTCGTGTGGTTCCCAACCTCTCTCATTTCATTTGGGACACTACTGCCCTCCGGTGACTGTCCAGATCCTCTTTCACTACCATGCAGCTCACCAGCTTAGTGTGTCTCTCTCCAAATCTGTATAACTTTCTGGGACATTGCCTGTTTGCCCTTCAAAATTGGAAAAATGGTATTGGCTAACCAGTCCTTGTTGTGGAACTAATCATGTTGACAGTATAGGATGAATTAAAAGTGGATAATAATGCCAAAATCTGTTTTACCAAGGATGCAAGCACGAGCAATAGCTCGGAAAGCACAGTAAAAGGGAAGGATTTACAGATAAAGAACTTGACGTGCTATTAGGTATTTCATACGGGATAATCTAGTCACGATAATATAAAATCCAAATCCACACTGAAAAAGTGGAAGGTTTTGATAGAAAGTCACTGCTGTAACCAGTAGAGAGAAATTCCCAAGAATGGAAACGTGATCGCTTATCTCACACGCTTGGCTTGTTTGAGTAGTTAAAGGCACCAAGAAGAGAAATAAAAGGAAAGCAGTTCAAACATCAGCATCCTGTCAAATACGAGCTAATACTCACTACTTGTTATGGTCAAAAGCTTTGATATTATAATTTAACCACAATTTGCTATCTAAGTGCCGTTTCTGAAAATCAGTACCGCTTCTGAAAATTGGTACCACTGAGAGTCATTTTAAATCCAGAATGACCTCCCCCAGTGTTTAATAATGTGATCATGAAGAATGTGTGTTGACTTTGGCATAATGATTATTTACCATCCAAGATTATATCATTGCTTTCCAAGGAATTCGATTAGTTTTAAATTCTATTAGTTCTAAAATAGTAATGGAAAAGGATAAACCGGATCTAAAAACTGAAATTCTAAATTGGAGGAAGGCCAATTTTGTATTAGGCAGAACTCTCAAAAGCTGATTGGGTGCAGATGTTCACAGGTAAAGGGACGGCTGGAAAATGGTAAGTCTTCAGAAATGAGAGGAGTGTCCAGAGAAAGTATATTTCTCTGTTTTTGCAGAGTTTTTACGAATACATTATGGACAAAAGGGTAACTAGGGAGCGAATAGGGGTCCTCAAAGATCAGCAAAGTGGCCTTTGTGTGGAGTCGCAGGAGATGGGGCATATGCTAAACAAGTATTTTGCATCAGTACTTACTGTGGAAAAGGACATGGAAGACATAGAATGTAGGGAAATAGATGGCAACATCTTGAAAAATGTCCATGTTACAGAAGAGGAAGTACTAGATGTCTTGAAATGCATAAAAGTGGGTAAACCCCCAGGACCTGATCGGGTGTACTGTAGAACTCTGTGGGAAGCTACAGAAGTGATTGTTGGGCCGCTTACTGAGATATTTGTATTATCGATAGTCACAGGTGAGGTGCCGGAAGACTGAGGTTGGCTAACGTGATGCCACTGTTTAAGAAAGGTGGTAAGGATAAGCCAGGGAAATACAGACCAGTGAGCCTGACGTTGGTGGTGGGCAAGATGTTGGAGGGAATCCTGAGGGACAGGATTTACATGTATTTGGAAAGGTAAGGACTGATTTAGGAAATCATGTCTCACAAACTTAAAAGATTGAGTTTTTTTTTGAAGAGGTAACAAAGAGGATTGATGAGGCCAGAGCTGTGGATGTGATCTATATGGATTTCAATAAGGCGTGTGACAAGGTTCCCCATGGGAGACTGGTTAGCAAGGTTAGATCTCACGGAATACAGGGAGAACTCGCCATTTGGTAGAAGACAGAGGGTGGTGGTGGAGAGTTGTTTTTCAGACTGGAGGCCTGTGACCAGTGGAGTGCCACAAGGTTTGATGCTGGGTCCACTACTTTTCATCATTTATATAATTAATTTGGATGTGAGCATAAGAGTTAGTAAGTTTGTTGATGACACCAAAATTGGAGATGTAGTGGACAGCGAAGGAGGTTACCTCAGATCACAATGGGATCTTGATCAGATGGGCCAATGGGCTGAGAAGTGGCAGATGGAGTTTAATTTAGATAAATGTGAGGTGCTGCATTTTGGGAAAGCAAATCTTCGCAGTTCCTTGGGAATGTGCTGAACAAAGAGACCTTAGAGTACAGGTTCACAGCTCCTTGAAAGTAGAGTCGCTGGTAGATAGGATAGTGAAGGCGGCCTTTGGTGTGCTTCCCTTTAGATTATTGAGTACAGGAGTTCGGAGGTCATGTTGCGGCTGTACAGAACATTGGTTAGGCCACTGTTGGAATATTGTGTGAAATTCTGGTCTACTTCCCATTGGAAAGAGGTTGTGAAACTTGAAAGGGTTCAGAAAAGGTTTACAAGGATGTTGCCAGGATTTGAGCTATAGGGAAAGGTTGAATAGGCTAGGGAGGCTGAGGGGTGACCTTATAGAGGATTATAAAATCATGAGGGGCATGGATACAATAAACAGACAAAGTCTTTTCCCTGGGGTGGGAGAGTCCAGAACTAGAGGGTTTAGGTTTAGGGTGAGAGGGGAAAGATATAAAAGAGACCTAAGGGGCAACTTTTTTAGGCAGAGTGTGGTGTGTGTATGGAATGAGCTGCCAGAGGAAGCAGTGGAGGCTAGTACAACTGCAACATTTAAAAGCTATCTGGGACTAGACTGGGTTGGGATATCTGGTCGACATGGACAGTTAGACCGAAGGATCTGTTTCTGTGCTGTACATCTCCATGACTCTATTAATTATACGTTTTGAGATATTTATCCATCCTCGGATGTCAAAGCAAATGATATCAGACACTCTTCTAACCCATGTTATTGTGGAACCTTCTTTGATTGGTCGCAAGCTACTGTTGAATATGACTGGGAATAATCATTTAGTACATTATCTTGTTCTCTCTTTTAGTTCATCCTTGATTACGATCTTAAGGAACATTAGTTTATGTTTCTGTTCCTTTTACTTGAGCAGGATAGAAAGCAGTTTGCTTAATAATTGACTGCATCAGACATTTAGTAAGAAAGGAAAAGTTCCTTTAATTCACAGTATTTGCATTTTTTATGTTTATTAAAGATTAGTTTTCTTGCTAAATTTCAGTAAACCTATTGAGACATTGATAAGTTATGATGATAAAAGAGACAAAGAAAAATTGCCAGAAAAGCTAAAGAGAAAAATGGCATAAAAGTTAGAAACTTTATGCAAATTAACAAATGATCCCTGCCACTGCCACCCTAAATGCTGCATCACGGTTCCCACTTCTCTCTCTTCCACAATCTGGATAATGGCCTACACATTTTTAGGTCACTAATTGAAAAAGAAGCAAACCTTTCCTTAGGTTTGTTCTAAACCTGGTTAATCACCTGAAAAGGGTTTTACCATTAAGCTCCTAAAAAACTTACATTTATGCACCACTGTTTCCATAAAACCAGGGAATAACCAAAAGCGTTATCAAAGAGATGGACCATAAGGAAGAAAAGGCATGTTTGGTGGGGAGAGCCAGAGTGCCTAGATGGCTGAAGGCAGTCATTGACAGTGGTTGCAAAGGAAGACGCAAAGAAAGTGATGCCAGAACAAGTCAAAGCAGGAGAAAGGAACGTGGAAGAGTTGGAGACAGGTCTGCAGATGCTGGAAATCAGAGTTGAGAGTGTATTGCTGAAAAAGCACAACAGGTTAGGCTGCATCTGAGGAGCAGGAAAATCAATGTTTCAGGTCAGAGCCCTTCAAGAGGAAGGGTATTCAGGGAAAGGGAAAAAAAAGCGATAGTTTCTGCATGCAAATCTAAGTGTTGAAGAAAGGGTAGAAAAACTAAAACATTGGAGTGCTGGGTGAAAATACAAGTCATAGCTGGAGATATTCTAGCCACAGTTCAATATGTAAGAGTGCAAATAATCAAGGGTAATCCTACTGAACCACCCAAAGGATAGTCATTGGAGGTGAATGGTGAAATTACAGGTACACAATCCCTTATCCAAAAAACTCAGGACCAGCTAGTTTCTGGAATTTTTCGAATTTCGGAATAAGTGACAGTTTGACGGTGAAATTTTAAAAAAATCTTCCCAAATAGCAGATTCAGTGTAACTACGACAGGTCCTGAGACAGAATTGAGGCCTGCCAGTGCGTTGCATCTGAGTGACATGCATCGAGTGAGTGTGGAGTTGGGTTAACTGATTACACGCAAACAACTGTGTTAAGAAACAAAAAATCTTCATAAGAAAACCTTCAAGATTTCAGAGCTTTTTGGATTTTAGATAAAGGGTTGTCTATCTGTATTTATGGTCTAGAAAAACAAAGAATGGAGAATACACCCTAGCGACAGGAGAGTTTTGGGATTTGATTAGTACCATTTAAAATTGCCCATAGGTTAGGTGCATTAGTCAGATGGAAATGATTCTGGGTGGGTTACTCTTCAGAGGGTCGATGTGGGCTTGTTTGGCTGAAGGGCCTGTTCCCACACTGTAGGGAATCTAATCCAATAGGCTGGTAGTGTGGCCGAGTGGTCTAAGGCGCTGGATCTAGCTTCTAGTCTCGAAAGAGGCGTGGGTTTGAATCCCACCGCGGCCATTTCTGCCGATTAACTCTAACGATGCAGCATGTTAAAATGGTGTGTTGAGCACTGCTGTGTTTATGTGGGTGGCACAGTGGTTAGCACTGCTGCCTCACAGCACCAGAGACCTGGGTTTAATTCCTGCCACAGGCAACTGTCTGTGCGAAGTTTGCACATTCTCCGTTTCTGCGTGGGTTTCCTCCCACAGTCCAAAAATGTGCAGGTCAGGTGAATTGGCCATGCTAAATTTCCTGTAGTGTTAGGTAAAGGGGTGAATGTAGGGGAATGGGTCTGGGTGGGTTGCTCTTCGGAAGGATGGTGTGGACTTGTTGGGCCGAAGGGCCTGTTTCCACACTGTTAAGTAATCTAATCTAAATCTTGGGACAGGAAGAAAAGGAATCCGAATGGAGATGCAGTCAAAAACTAAGATCACATCTCATTCAGGAATTTTAGAGAAAAGAAATTGGGTATAGACAGTAGCTTGTAAGGATGAAGAGGAATTATTTTGAGGAATATGTCAATAATAGCAACTTTGAAAGCGAAAGAAACAATATCTGATGAAGGATAACCATTTATAATGTCATCAGCATGGCACAAGAAAATTGGGAGAGAATCAGAGAAGGCAAATGAACAGTTTTACAAAGGAATTGTCCATGAACTTCTTTCATCGGTGACAGTGCAGGACGAGTTTAGGGAGATGATTTGGTAGTCGAGAAAAGGAGACAGAAAGCATCTTTACTAAAATTGCCAACTGCTGAAAGCAAAGAGGCATGTAGCCTGCCTGGACTTCTTATGAGTCAAAAGATGTTGTGCTAGAAAAGCACAGCAGGTCAGACAGCAGCTGAAGAGCAGGAAAGTCAATTTTTCAGGCATAAGCCCCTCATCAGGAATGTGAGGAGGATGGGGGCTGAGAGATAAAAATGGTGTGGGGATGGGGCTAGGGGCAGATAGATGGGAAGGCTGTAGGTGATTGCAGGTGGGGGGGGGGGGGGAAACCTGTAATTGTTACAGATTAGATTCCCTTACAGTGTGGAAACAGGCCCTCTGGCCCAACAAGTCCACACTGACCCTGCGAACAGTAACCCACCCAGAATCATTTCCCTCTGACTAACGTACCCGACACTATGGGCAATTTAGCAGAGCCAATTCACCTGATCTGCACAGCTTTGGATGGTAGGGAGGGTGCAGCAGAGAGGTGGGAAGATGGACAAGTCAGGGTCAAGAGGATGATGCCGAATTGGAGGGTTAGATCTGGGATGAGGTGAGGGGTGTGGAGGTTTGGAAACGAATGAAATTGACGTTGATGCTGTGTGGTTGTAGGGTTCTGGAGTGGAAGATGAAGCGTTCTTCCTCCAGTTGGTAGGTGGCTTTGAGTTGCCAGGATACCTGTGACTGCAGGTAAATTAGTTGTGCAACAGATACAAGCAAGTTTATCCCCTTTAAAGTTGAGTTAGTTGCAAGCCATTTAGGAAGATCAGAGTAAAGGTTTTGCTGGGAACAGAATATCAAAAGGTAGCTGGCAAGGGTCTAGTTCAGTTAATTGACACTGTAGTTACAAATTATATTTGCAATGTCAAATTCCAGGTAGCTGGGATTCAGGTAGTTCAGTTATAACTTATCTGACGAAAACTTTTCCTCCACCAATTATGTAGTGATTGTAATGAGGTCAGCTAGGTGGACTTCATAGAATAGGAGTTCCCTGATTGTATCAGGTTATCAGCCCCAATCAGGGAGCCCGGGTTGATAGATATAAAACAGGTGTCAGAGGTTTTGCTCACAAAGAGTTGGCTCTGAGGAAGCTCTGATAAGGCCTCTCTGTGTAAATAAAGGGTAACCTGGTGATGGGATACTGGCTTCTGTGGAGTTGTTTCAACATCAACAAAAATATGAAAATTTACAACTATTCACTGTGTATTTTAAGCAAAGTTATGAAGGCTAATTACTAGTTCAAGCAGAAAAATATGGAAGCCATTTACCTTCATGTAGTTAACTATTTTAGCAAGCACTCCAAATTTGTATCCAGCACTCCCTGGAAGTGCTTTATAGGCAAAGGATCCATTTTCTGTAAACAAGAGAGTTTATTATAAGAAGTGTTTTTCAAAAAGTAAAAGACATAAAAACAATGCCAGCATTCTTCTAAGTGATTTCAATCAATCTATTCAAACACGTTATGATACAGCTCCAGAGGCAGGTCATACTGAAGCCTTGACCTTTTAACCCATAAATACACAGTCACATTACTGTGCCACAGATCCCCTCCAAACTTATGCTGATCAATTTGTTGGAATGTGTTGTGAAATATCGGTATTATGGGTGTGACATTACCATGGTTTCTCCAGTCACCATTCTTCTGCCTTGTTAATTTCTAAACCTAAATGCAAAATTTATTCTATTAGCGCTCTCCTGTGATTTATTGTCCACCTACATTTGTTGTCCATTCCAAGCTCCCGACTTGAACTGTTGTATTTCAATAGAAATATTCACAGTGTTGTTCAGAATGAAGAGAGTGTTTCACATTTTTGCCTCTTTGTGCCAGGGAAGTCTATAGACTGGAACTGTTTATGGATTGGGGGGCAGCTAATGTAACCTCACTATTTAAAGTAAAAGAGATGAAGAGAAAACAGGGAATTACGGACTGATTAGCCTGAGAATGGTAGGATGGAAAATGATAAGAGTCCATTGTAAAAGATTTAATAGCGTTTGATATTTGGAAAACAGTGACAGGATAGGGCAGAGTCAGTATGGATTTATGAAAGGGAAATCTACTGTGGCTCAGTGGTTAGCAGTGCTGCCTCAGTGCCAGGGACCAGCTTTGGGTGACTGTCTGTGTGGAATTTACACATTCTGCTCATGTCCACATGGGTTTTTGCTGGCTGTTCTGGTTTCCTCCCATGGTCCAAAGATCTGCAGGTTAGGTGAATTGGCCAAGCTAAAGTGCTCATAATGTCCATGTGTAGGTTTTGTGGTTGGCTAAGATAAATGCAGTGTAATGAGGATAGGCGGGGGGGGGGGGGGGGGGGGGGGGGGGTTGTAAGGTAGGCTGCTCTTTTGATGGTTGGTACAGACTCCATGGCTGAATGGCTTCTTTCCGCACTGGAGGGATTGTACGATTCTTTGATACTGGAATTTTGAGATGTAAATAGTAGGGTTGATAAGTGGAAACCGTAGATATGGTTATCTTGGTACTTTGAGAAAGCTTTCAATAACATCCTGCAAAGCACATGGGATAGTATAATGAAATGGATGGATGGATAGCTGGGTGGAGGACAGGAAACAGTAGGAATAAAATGGGTCATTTTCAGAGTGGCAGCAAGCAAGGTGTTGCAGGAATTAGTGCTTGGACTCCAGCTATTCGTGATATATATGAATGATTTAGATGAAGGAACTAAATATAATATCTCCAGGTTTGCAGAGGACACAAGTTGGGTGTAAAGGTGAACTGTGAGTAGGATGCAGATGTGCTTCAGAGTAATTTGAAGAAGTTGAGTGCATGGGCAAATCCATGGACAAAGTATAATGGGGATAATTGCAAAGTTATCAACTTTGGTAACAAAAGCAGGAAGACAGATTATCTGAATGGCAACAGATTAGGAAAGGGGGAAGGTGCAATGATACCCGGGTGCTCTTTTACACTGACTGCTGACAGTAAGCAAGACGATGCAACCAGCAGCAAAGGCAAATGCTTCTTGGCTGCCAAGGCAAGAGGATTCAAATGCAGGAGGAGGGATGTCTTGCTATAGTTGTACAGCACCTTGGTGAGATATTATATGCAGTTTTGGAATGCCTACCTGAAGAAAGATGTTCTGGCTACGAGGGGAATGTGATGCAGGTTTACAAGGCTGATTCCTGGGATGGTCAGCCGACATACGTTCAGAGACTGGACTGACTGGAGTTTCAAAGGATGAGGGAGGGATCTCAGAAACTTGACTTGATAGGGTAAACACGGGAAAGATGCCCCGATGATCAAGAAGTTGCGAACCCGGGTCACAGTCTAAGGATATGTGTAGATCATTTAGGACTGAAGAGGAGAAATATCTTCACCTAGAGAGGTTAGCCTGTGGAATTCTCTGCCAGAGAAAGCCAGGTGGAGGCCAAAATATTGAATGATTTTAATATAGAGACAGACGCAATTCTTAGGACTCAAAATAATCAAACATTAGGGGCTGAAAGTGGAATGTGGGACTGAGTTGGATGATTAGCCTTGATCATACTGAATGGCAGAGCAGGCTCAAAAGGCTGAATTGCCTATCCTTAGCCTTATTTTCTATGTTGTAAGTTCTGGGCACCATATCTAAAGAAGCATATACAGGGGAACCTCGATTATCCGAAGGAGATGGGCGGGCACTACTTTGTTCGGATAATCAATTATTCAGTTAATCGATTAAATTCCTTTCCTCTGGTGCTCGGACTTTTTAAAGTCTGCTCCCAGTTCAGGAGCCTGCAGCTACACAGCACGCGAGCCCCCGCCCCAACCCCATCCAACACCCCTGCACCCAACCCCATCCCCCAAACCAGTCCAACATCGCCCCCACCCCAACCCCGTCCAATACTGTCCCTGCCCCCAACTCCGCTCCCCCCCCCCCCCCCTCTCCAGGGCAGCCGGACTGTACACCAACAAGGCTGCTGCAGCTGCTGTCTTTGTGGTTTAAGTCTCCAAATAGAACACACAACTTTTTACTGCAACTTTTTCATAGGTTTCACGTTTGCCCTGTACAGGACAATGTTGGAGAGATTACCTGGGGATGGGGGATGGGGGTGGGGCCGGTTTAGGATACACCCCTCTGTAGAGCTCCAGGGAAAGTGTGGTGAGAGAGAGAGGGCGGCAGTCAGTCATTTGGAGACGGTGCCTGTTTAATTACTGTAAACAAAAGATGCGATCACTGTTGGAAACACCTCTTTGATGTAATGTTTCTATCAGGACCTCAAGATCTCCTTCGGATAATCCAATTTTTGGATGATTGGTATTCCTCTGGATTGACCTTGAAGGGAGTGCAAATAGGTTTACCACAGTGACACTGGACTCCAAAGGTTAAATTATGAGCAGAGATAGAGGGAAAAGGGTGCAAAGGCCTGATATTCCAGAGTATCTGTTTCACTGCAGTGGTGGAGAGACCTCCTAATTTGTTACTCAATTCCCTGAAGAAATATAGGCCAACATTCCATTTCCTTTCTTTTTCCTAACTGACTTGAATGCTGGCTTTTTGTGACTCGCACACTAGAAGCCTAAAATCCCTCTGTCAGACTTCTTACAGCCTTTCTCAATTTAAATAATGTTCAGCTCTTTTATTCTTTCTGCAAAAAGTGCATAACCTCATATTCCCCACATTATATTCCATCTACCAAGATTGGGTGGGCACAATCTGAATATACTCCTTTATAGACTCCTTGTGTCAACCTTAGTCCTTGCCTTCCTATCTGTCATCCTTCCATCATCTATTTATATATATTGTAAATTCTCATGTCCCTAGCACTGTTCCCTAAGGCACTCCACTAATTATAGGTTGCCATTCAATCCACATTCTCCCCGTGTCTGCGTGGGTTTCTTCCGGGTGCTCCGGTTTCCTCCCACAGTCCAAAAATGTGCATGTCAGATGAACTGGCCATGCTAAATCTTCCTGTAGTGTTCGGTGCATTAGTCAGAAGGAAATGGGTCTGGGTGGGTTGCTCTTTGGAGGGTTGGTGTGGACTTGTTGGGCCGAAGGGCCTGTTTCCACACTGTAAGGAATCTAATCTAATCTAATTAGACCATTTAAGAATGAAATTGGCAAATATTTTTACAGACAGTAAATGGTAGAATTTTGGACCACTCTTCCTATCAAAAGCAATTAATGTTAGATCAATTTTTCACTTTAAATATTGGATAGGTCACAGCTCATGCATGATCACACAGGTTGGCGAGCACAGATAAGTGACTAAAAAGCCTCTTCCTGCTCCTACGTTCAGAGCAAGAGCACAAAGAGTTAAGGAATCAAGAGATTTAAAATTAAATTGCCCACACTATACATGTAAAGGATGGGTGAGCATGTGTGGAAAAAAAAGTCATTAAAAAGAATTAAACGAAAGTGAGATTGCAGAGAAAGTATGTATTAGAGAATTATAACAGATGCAACACAACGAATAGAAAAACAAGGAATAGGCATACAAGTGGAGCCTACATACAAGTGAAGGAACATACAGAACAAACGTAGCAGAGACTGGTAGAAGAAAAATGAAGCTTTCTAACCTGAAGAATATACATTTTTAAAAACATATTGCAAAAGTCAATATAAATTAAAGATACACCATTCCTGGCCAATAAGAGACAGGATCCACCTTCCGAGTCATCAACACCAGGCTACAAGAATTACAGAGCACATTACAGTATTCCCTATTACAAGAACACCCTACAGATCCTCTTGCCAGAAAGGTATGTGTTCTTTTTCCTAATTCAGGTTTTATTGAGAAGCTGATAGTTAAAAAGTATTTTTACATTTCAGCAAGAGAAAGGTGTGTAAAGGACTCATCTGTTTGAAGCTCTTGTGTCAGCATGAAACCTTGTGAAATCATCCAAACCCTGCCTTGGTTTTTATTAACAGGCCTATAGCTCCTTTCCGTTCACTGACATATCGAGGAGGTGAATAATTAATTTTTAGTATCTGTGATTAACAGCATCACAAATAAAATGAACAAAAACAGTGAATGCTGCTCATTTTAAACTTTCTATTGAAAGCAACAATATATAACTAAACGGCTGGCTTTGACCTTTAAAAATGACATATGTGAAATACTGCTGTTTCGGGTTCTGCAGTATAATCTGCAGAATTGCTGAAATGGAACAGTTCACATGAACAAAGGCACCAGATTGGGATTTGCAGCTGCAAGATGATTCAATACAATTTACACTGCAAAGATTAACACATGAAAGGGTCTTATGTTATTTTAATAGCAGTGTTAGCCTATTTAAAATATGGGTTAAATGTCTTAAATACCATGCACATACATTCCTAATACTGTTTCAATAATAAATTTAGAATGCTCAAGACATTATATTATAAGACACTAAGGGATTCAAGGGATATGGAAACAATGTGAAGGTTTAGCAGAAGTAGATGAGCAGGCATGATCTTACTGAATGGCACAGCACACTCAGGACGACCTATTTCTCTTAAATCTTAGAAAGCTTTACAAACAAAAAAATCAAAAAATGCCAGTTTGCTGTTTAAGGTATTTGATAAACACTCAGTCATAGAGTCATACAGATGTACAACATGGAAACAAATCCTTCGGCCCAACTCGTCCATGGTGACCAAATATCCTTAATTAATCTAGTTCCATTTGCCAGCACTTGGCCCATAACCCTCTAAATCCTTCCTATTCATATACCCGTCCAGACACTTTTTAAATACTGTAATTGTACCAGCTTCCATCATTTCCACTGGCAGCTCACTCCATACGTGTACCACCCTCTGTATGAAATGTTGCATCTTAGGTCCCTTTTATATCTTTCCTTTCTCACCCTAAACCTTCTAGTTCTAGACTCCCCCACCCCAGGGAAGGACCATGTCTATTTGTCCCATCCATGCCCCTCATGCTTTTATAAACCTCTAAGGTCACCCCTCAGCCTCCAACACTCCAGAGAAAACAGCCCCAGACTATTTAGCCTCTCCCAATAGCTCAAATACTCCAAACCTGGCAACATCCTTGTAAATCTTTCCTGAACCCTTTCAAGTTTCACAACATCTTTCTGATAGGAACTTTGAAGGAACTATGAATCTGCACTCCAAGGTCTCTTTGTCCAGCAACACTCCCCAGGATGCTAACATTAAGTGCAAATCCTGCTCTGATTTGCTTTTCCAAAATGCAGCACCTCGCATTTATCTGAATTAAACTCCATATACCACTTCTCAGCCCATTGGCCCATCTGATCAAGATCCAATTATAATCTGAGATAACCTTCTTCGCTGTCCACTACACTTCCAATTTTGGTGTCATCTGCAAACTTACTAACTACACCTCCTATGTTGATATCCAAATCATTTATTTAAATGATGAAAAGTAGTGGACCCAGCACCGATCCTTGTGGCACACCACTGGTCACAAGCCTCCAGTCTGAAAAGCAACCCTCCACCACCACTCTCTGTCTTCGAGCCAGTTCTGTATCCAAACGGCTAGTTCTCGCTGTATTCCCGATAACCTAACCTTGCTAACCAGTCTCCCATGAGGAACCTTGTTGAATGTCTTACTGAAGTCCATATGGATCACGACAACTGCTCAATCCTTTTGTTGCTTCTTCAAAAAACTCAATGAAGTTCATGAGACGTGATTTCCCATGCACAAAGCCATGCTGACTATCCCTAATCAGGTCTTGCCTTTCCAAATACATATAAATAGTGTCCTTCAGAATTCCCTGCAACAACTTGCCTACCACCAATGTGAGGCTCACTAGTCTATAGTTCCCTGGCTTTTCCTTACCACCTTTCCTCAATAGTGGCACCACATTAGCCAACTTCCAGTCTTCCGCATCTCACCTGTGACTATCAATGATACAAATATCTCAGCAAGGTGCCCCAATCACTTCCTTCGCTTCCCACAGAATTCTCGGATACAGCTGAACAAGTCCTGGCGATTTATCCACTTTCATGCATTTCAAGACATCCAGCACCTCCTTCTCTGTAATATGGATATTTTTCAAGATTTCGTCAACTATTTCCCTACATTCTGAATCTTCCATGTCCTTCTCCATAGTAAGTACTGATACAATATACACTTTTAGTATCTTCCCCCATCTTCAGCTCCACACGGACTGCCTTCCTGATCTTTGAGGGGCCCTATTCTCTCCATAGTTACCCTTTCGTCCTTGATGTATTTATAAAAATCTTTTGGATTCCCCGTAACCCTATTTGCCCTCCTGATTTTCCTCTCCAGTACACTCCTACTGCCTTTATAAACTAAGGATTCACTTGATCTCTCCTATCTATATACTTTCTTTTTTTTCTTCGCCAATCCCTCAAATTTCTTTAGTCATCCAGTATTCTCTATACCTACCAGCCTTCCCTTTCACCCTAACAGAAATATACTGTCTCTGGACTCTTGTTATCTCATTGTTGAAGGTTTCCCATTTTTCAGCCATCCCTTTACCTGCGAACATCTACCCCCAATAGCTTTTGAAAGTTCTTGCCTAATACCGTCAAAATTAGCCTTCCTCCAATTTAAGACTTCAACTTTTAGATCTGGACTATACTTTTCCATGTCAAAGAAATCATTATATTTTTTTTACTTTGAAGCAAAATAAGCTTTATCTCTAAACAGAGAGGGTTGGAAACAAGCATTAACTCAGGGATGAGTATTATTCACTACACAGAAATAGGGTAGTAGGTGGATTGATCTGTAAATAGAGCACCTTGCTGTCTTATGACCATAAGAATTCAGAATGAGTAGGCCATTCAGCCCCTTGAGCCTGTTTCACCATACAAGAGGACCGTGGTTGATCTAACATATCTCATGTTCATTCCTGAATTTTCCCCCGTAACCCTTGATTCCCCTTCTGATTAAAGGGCCTCACTCAGAATTATCAGGCAAGAGAGACTTGCTCCCAGCATGCAGCACCTCTGATCCTACAGACTGTTGCTCAGTGAAGTGATGTATTGAATGAGGGAGGAAGAGGGCTCTTTTCAAAACGTCTATCATCACTCAGATGACTTTTAATTTTCCAAAAACTTCCCCACTCACCCTATTGATTGTCCAAATATTGCCTTAGACTCCTATTTTGCTTATTCCACCCAGGCCTTCTGCAGTATTAACAGTGGCCACCATTCCTGAAGGCTCTGCTGATCATGCAAAGGTGCTATGGAATGGTTAGTAGCAATAAGACAGGGAATTTCCTCACGGACACCAGTGGAAATTATACCATACAGAAATTAAAGGTCAATTGACTGTGAACTATAACTGTAGGCAGGCTTGTACCTGATACTTATGCCAGAGCTAATTTATGGGGAGCTCATCCTCAGCTTATAATTCAGACCTGGAAGAGGACAATTATTTATATTATCATCTAGCATGGGATTGTTTCCAGTATCAAGAAACTTTCAACTTTAAATTGCAAAAAGGAAAAATGGCAAGTGTTGAAAATCTATCGAAACACAGCAAGTCAATCAGTATCATACCAAAACATAAAAAGGTAAGTCAAGATATGCTGCGCACGGCTTTCATTCGGTTTGTGGTGATTTCTACTACACTTAGTTTTGTCATTTGCATTGTCAACGTAATCAGACTTTAATGAGGGTGTCAGAATAAACAACTGTGGTTGGACATATTCTATAAAGCATCAGTAAATGAACTCATTTCCAACTGCTTCGTTCCATACTCCAACACATTCACCATTGCACTTTGTTTGCTTTCAACTATAAATGGGAAGAATTCTTATCCAACTGAATGATCCTTCACTGCCAGTATAAATAACATTTCCAGTATTTTTAAAACAAATAAAGTGCTCAAAATCACCCCCTCCAGCGCAATGGTAACATTTAAACTAAGAGGCTTAGATTCAAGTTCTCTCTCCTCCAGAGGTGTGTAATAACATCTCTGAGAAAGGCTGATTTGAAAATATCTAGATATGCTCGAAGAAACTGAAAATCTTTTCCTTCTCCCAAGTATTTTCATAAAACTGATCTTTCTCCTATGGCAGACATCCAAATATAAAATTAAACTCACCTAAATGTATGAACTCTCATGTTGAAAGCAGGTCCACAAGGCAACAAATTTCTGACTCTCTGGCGCTGGGCATATCTATCGCCTCAATGTCCTAAATATGATATTCTGTTATTATGGTGCTGATGTCACTTAAGCAAGGACTTACTTTGCACTAGAATTACTACCTGTTCCCTACCATTCGAAAGGAATTCTCTATCAAACATATGTGGAATTCTTGCTGTGAAGGACAGCATTTTACTAACATTTTATCGAAGGGTTCTGAGAACAAGGTTACAATGACGAAAAGCAGAGCCCCAGTTTTTGCTCGCAGGTATAAATTATGCACAGTCACCGAAGATGGGATGGCAATTAGGTCTTCTGTATATACATGTTGCCACTACAAAAACAAGGTAAATTTTCCTCTCTCAAAATGTTCTTTATCATTCTTTATGTGCTCTTTATCAAAAATCAATATTTTCAGATACATTATTGTGTAAACTTTGAAGAAATGTTCACAAGGTAAGGGTTAAATATTTTAAATAAAGGAAGAAATTCTGATGTCATTAATGATGCTGTCTAATGTTGAGTTAGGTGGGAGCTTTAAATTCTTTGGAAGAAAAAACTATTTTAATTGTAATAAAAATGTGAGCATTCATTCATATGGTACACCAATTGTCACATTTTCCAGTCACAGTACCTTTCTTGAAACACCAATCTAAGTATGTGCTTTCTCTGTATATGTCTTATTCTTCATTCAGCTTTTCTTTCAAAAACAAATTATTTCATGCCTTGTGGGCATTGTTCAGATTTTTCATCTGCTTGTGCTTATGCAACTACCTGTGCTCTTTGTAGCTACTGACAAGGTGCTCCACCCATCTCAGGTCAGGTTTTACTCATACATCATCTATGTTCATCCAGTCTTTCCACTTCTTTCTCTCCAAACCCCTTAGTTCCAACAAGTGAACTAACACTTCCTTCATGTGAAGGATAGATATTCTTGCCCTAATTTGGGAACCAGCCATTTTGCCTATAATTTGACAAAGATTCTAATGAATTTTGTCAGAGTAATCTGGGAATGGACTGAATAATGATTGGCAGGTTATAGTGAGCCAATTCCTTCTATCACTTCGCATATAATTGGGATTAGGTTGACAGGACAACTAACGGGTTGGTTTGGAGTTGACCCTTCTAAATTATCAAGACATTTCACTCATCAATGAGATGGTGGTGTTGTAGCTGCACTGGAGTAGCCTGATTAAAGGCATGGCTCGTTCAGGAGGGCAGCTGTTACATTGGATTGTCATTGGAATATGTAGCCTTTGCTGCGTCGAGGATATTCAACCATTTCTTGACAACAAATTCAATTAAATCGAAATGGCCATCTGTGCTGGTGAGGATTCAGGAAGAGGTCAAGAGAGATCATTCATGCAGCACATTTGGCTAAATGAATACAGTTAGGAATGCTTCACTATAGTCCTTTGCACTCAGGTTAGGCCTCACTATCCTTGAAAATGGGAACTTCCATGAATCTACAACCTCCCATTCAGTGCTTAACTCTCCAGCTTTATCCATGATTGCAACAGGACTTTAAATTGATAGCAGAATTATTTGAATGTCAAAACCATACCACTACTTCCATTTACCAAACATATAGCTATTTACTGGGGCAGCATTTCATTTTTAGGTATGTGCCTTTCATGTTCATGTACATTACTTTATGAACTAGGTTGCTCATAGTGATGGAGGAATGAGATATATGCAAAACAATAGCACCAAAATGATTAATACCCAGTACGTTTTATCTTTTTTCCAGGTGCAGATTTCTGATTTGAAGACCATCTCTGGAACATCCATTTCTAAAAATGGCAGCTAATAACTTTAGTCAAACTTGGTTCGTGATCAATGATGCCACATCTATAAATCAAGACACTGAATTTCAAGTTCAGCAGATGCAGCTGTTTCATGATAGCTGGAAGATTGCTTTCTTTCTTATTTTGCTGCTTTTTGTTCTTACTGTAATTAGCCTGGTTTTATTAGCATTTCTTCACGAGCTGCTTCTTTGCTGCTTTTGTACAAAGAGCAAAAGTTTAGAAATTCTGGACAATGAACCCCATGCTGCAAGAATTGTGATGAATACTATGAAAAGACATAAAATTGAAATGGTATAGAAAATGATTTATCATGACAGACAAATCAAAATAAATCAAACCATTTCAGATGGAAATTTATTGCCATTTGATATCAAAACAAATGAAAAAATCTTCAGCACAGGATTAGTCATTGAGAATTTGGTAAAATAGTCAGCAAAGTAAACTAGACTAGAGTCTTGCTAACAAAAAAAAATCTTCAAGTACAAAAGGTGACTTAAAGAAAGTAGTGTTTTATTAATCTGATTTCAGAGCACCTGAATTAAAATGTGAGCTCTGAGGTTTATTTACAACAGCGATACAGATCCATTCATTCAGTTTATAATGTGGAAATTGTTCAAAGATACTACTTTGGATGGGGTTGAGGGAGGCAGTTGTCCCAAAAAAAAAGGACAATGGAATGAATCTTCAGGTCTGGGTCAGAATCCTTATTTTCAATCCAGGCCAGAAAAAAAAAATGTCCACTGACCTTCGGAGGAGTTTTCCTAAGTGAAGCACCGAGCCAGAGTCATCCCAGCCAAACCAGTCCAGTTCCGTTCAGGAATTCACTCATTGGATCTGAAACTACGTGCTCTTTTGTAGTAATAACCATCATATTCCACATTTAAAAGGTCCAAAGTCACTTTGACTTATACTTACATCTCTCAAGAGATGAGGCAGTAAAAGGACCCAGGGCCCAATAGGTATAGGGGACCAGGGTGCTAGATGCACAAGGAGAAGTATACAGCAGGCAAATAGGCAGGCAATGGTGCTCAGAATAGGCTAGAGGCTGTTGTGGAGCTAAAGTAGGTTTGATTGGGGAAGTTCATGAGAATCTGGGGTAGGGTTGGTGAGAGTTTGAGGTGGAGGGTCAATGGAGTGTCAGGTATACACGAAGACAAGATAGGGTCAAGTGAATTTTATGGTTAGTCAGGAGTTAGGACTGGTTTTTAATCTCTCTAACCTTTCCTTATTAAAATACTCAGTTAAGTGAGGTGGAACCCTCCAAAGTCTCAGACTCAAACACAGTTGTGTTTTTCTAGACGTACTGGGTAATTGGCCATCAATTTCAATTTCTTACCTGCTCTTTCTTATTCGGAACTCCATACCCACAGAACAATGTGCTTGACTCCGAACTGCCCTCAGTAGTGGCTTCACAAGATCAAGGGGAACTAGAGATGGGCATCACATTCTGGTCGTGCTAGTGACATTCAATTCCATGAATGAAGTAAACAAAAAATTAAAGATAACTAAGCAGCCAAGAATTTTGGATTGGACGATCTATTTCTAATTGGAGGATATTTAAACAGCAAGAGATTTATTTCAGTTAGAGATTCTAGATAAATATCTGGATTGGTACCTATTGTGATTTGGCAAGGCACATGAGTTCACACATCCTCAGTGAGCTAATATAGATCTTAAGCTCAAGTTCCTGTGTTTGTCTAGAATGGACAAGGCAATCAATGTATTTCTCTCAACACTGAAGCCTCTTCTTGGACATATGCTGATCATATCTGCTTGCAATCCCAATTAAAGTAAATGACACTGAAAGCAAACTACAATAGTACAAAGATTGTTTGCCATGGCAACAATTCTGTCTGATACCTGTAGTGATTATTGGGGTGGGGTTTCATATTGATACAAATTCACAGGAGTTACAAAACAATTAACAACTAGCTACATAACGGAAACATTTCAGCAGAGCTTGGTTAAAGGAGGTAAATTTTAAGGAACACTTAAAAAGAGAAAATACATGTAGAGAATTAGTGATGATTAATGGGAAATACCTAATCTAAGGGCTCGGCAGCTGCAGGCATGTCAGTCAAAAGTGGAAGAATTAAAATATTGCTTTTGTATGAGACTTGGAGTTTGGAGGTTACAGGGAGACAGTCAGGGGAGAAACTATAGAGGAATTATGTCAATGAGCAAAAAGATGATAGTGAATGGGATTTGTTGCAAGATAGGACTAGGCAGCAGAGCTTTGCATTACTTCAAGTTTATTGATTGTGGAAGATAGGAAGTGAGTCAGGAGCATGTTAGAATAGTCAGGAATAGAAATAACCAAAACATGCTTGAAGTTTTCAGTAACAGATGAATTGAGGTAGAGACAAATCTAGTGCTGTTATGGAAGTGGAAGCAGGTAAATTTGGTAGGCATTGATGTAGTTGAAAGCTCATTAAGGTCAAAAAGATGCCAACATAATGAACATTTTGGTTAAATATCAGCGAGGTAGAGGGATGATTCAGGGAATGGAATTTGTGTTGAGAATCAAAAGATAATGCCGTAACTTCCTAATATTGACAGGAAATTCTGCTCAACGAATTCTAGATATTGGTGAATTAGAGCTAGGTGCCATCAGCATAAATATAGAAACTAAGATTACATTTTCAGTTGGTATTGTAGAGAGAAACAGGAGTGTGCCAAGCTACAGCCTGCAGAGACACCACAGATAGTGGTGCAAGAATGAGAAGGGAGTCATTACAGGTGATTCTCTGATTAATGACTTGTTAGATACTAGTGGAATGGATGACAGGGATGTGTTGGAAGAAGATAGAGTGGCTGGTCATGTCAAAGGCTGCAGTCAAATCAACAGATGAGGAGTGATAGTTTACCACTGTCTGAGTCACCTGTAACTTCGCTAAGAGCCCAATTTTGATACTGTGGCAGGGACAGAAAACTAATAGCAGGGATTCAAAAATGAAATTCAAGTATAATCGACTTTGGGAAATAGCAGCACAATCAAGGTCTTTAAAAAGGGAAGTGTGTTTGGTCACAGGGTAACAGCTCCCGAAGTCAAAGGAGTCAGGAATTGATGTTTTTGAGCAGAGGGTTGATAAAACTAGATTTGAAGAGGAAGACAGTTCCTGAGGAGGAATAAACATTAGTAGCAATCAAAATGTAGGAACAAAGGAAGGAAGTTAGGTCATCAGTTTAACATAAACTAGGTTGAGGGAGGGGAAAATGAATTTCAGGAGCTCAAAGTGGGCATTAAGGGAGAAAATGGAGAGGTTAGAGAGCAGCAAGGGTTCATCATGAGGGTTGGTGCACAGCCTTAAAGGAAGTTCGTTTTGGTGGGCTAGGAGAAGGGAGGAATAGAGCAGTGACAGCCAAACAGATCATTTCAATCCGAGTGACAAAAACAATTCCATCTTTTGGAGGCAAAAGAGAAAGATAGTAGCTGTGGGCTTAAGACTATAATGGAGAATCAAAGCTACAAGTTATTTTTGAATTGGAGGATGATCCTGGAATCATAAACTGTTTAGGTAGAGAAGAGCAGGACCTGCTAGTGCATTACTTGGCGAAGTCACATTTTGCAATAAATGGCTAGCAGGTTGTTCATCGCATTCATTCAATTATGCATTGCGTAAACTTAGGTGAGTGATGCAAGGAAGTGTGATCAGAAATGGCCTCATCTATTTGAGGCACCAGGAGTGTCAAGACTACAAGACAACAGTCAAAAAGGTTGCATGAGTAGACAAAAACTTCACACATGAAATACAATATGGTGAAATTTGAAGTTATGCACTTTGGCAGGAAGAATAGAGAAGGTGAATATCATTAAAATGCAGAAGGACTGAAGGCTGCAGTGGAGGGGGATTTGTGAGTGTCAACCTTTATGTGATTTACAAACATAGAAACTAGAAGCAAGAAAGTCATGGCTGTATTAATATCATGGTTGATCATTCAACTAAGTATCTTGCTCATGCTTTCACACCACGCCCTTGAAATCCTTTAATTCCAACAACTGTATCTAACTCCTTCCTGAAAACATTCATTGTTTCGGTCTCAACTGTTTTGTGGCAGAGTGTTACACAGACTCACCACTCTCTGGGTGAATATATTTCTCTTTATATCAGTCTTTGTGCAGATTCAGCATGTAAGAGGGAAGGCAACTGGAATGTCGGCCTTTATTTCAGAGGAGTATAAAAATAGGCAATTCTTATTAAAACTATGCAAGACAACAGTTAGGCCACATTGAATAACCAATAAATTAAACTACATTTATTTCAATGCAAGGGGCCTAACAGGGAAGGCAGATGAACTCAGGGCATGGTTAGGAACATGGTACTGGGATATCATAGCAATTACGGAAACATAGCTCAGGAATGGACAGGACTGGCAGCTTAATGTTCCAGGATACAAATGCTATAGGAAGGATAGAAAGGGAGGCAAGAGAGGAGGGGGAGTGGCATTTTTGATAAGGGACAGCATTATGGTTGTGCTGAGGGAGGATATTCCTGGAAATACATCCAGAGAAGTTATTTGGGTGGAACTGAGAAATAAGAAAGGGATGATCACCTTATTAGGATTGTATTATGGACCCCACCCTCAATAGTCAGAGGGAAATTGAGAAATAAACTTGTGAGGAGATCTCAGCTATCTGTAATAATAATAGGGTAGTTACGGTAGGGGATTTTAACTTTCCAAACATCGACTGGGACTGCCATAGTGTTACAGGTTTAAATGGAGAGGAATTTCTTGAGTGCGTACAAGACAATTTTCTGATTCAGTATATGGATGTACCTACTAGAGAAGATGCAAAACTTGACCTACTCTTGGGAAATAAGGCAGGGCAGGGCACTGGGGGAGCTCTTTGGGGCCAGCGACCATAATTCTATTCATTTTAAAATAGTGATGGAAAAGGATAGACCAGATCTAAAAGTTGAAGTTCTAAATTGGAGAAAGGCCAATTTTGATGGTATTAGGCAAGAACTTTCGAAAGCTGATTGGAGGCAGATATTCACAGGTAAAGGGACAGCTGGAAAATGGGAAGCCTTCAGAAATGAGATAACAAGAATCCAGAGAAAGTATATTCCTGTCAGGGTGAAAGGGAAGGCTGGTAAGTATAGGGAATGCTGGATGGCTAAAGAAATTGAGGGTTTGGTTAGGAAAAAGAAGGAAGCATATGTCAGGTATAGACAGGATAGATCGAGTGAATCCTTAGGCGAGTATAAAGAAAGAAGGAGTATACTTAAGAGGGAAATCAGGAGGGCAAAACAAAGACACGAGATAGCTTTGGCAAATAGAATTAAGGAGAATCCAAAGGGTTTTTATAAATATTTTAAGGACAAAAGGGTAACTAAGGAGAGACTAGGGCCCCTCAAAGATCAGCAAGGCAGCCTTTGTGTGGAGCCACAGAAAATGGGGTAGATAATAAATGAATATTTTGCATCAGTATTTACTGTGGAAAAGGCTATGGAAGATATAGACTGTAGGGAAATAGATGGCGACATCTTGCAAAATGTTCAGATTACAGAGGAGGAAGTGCTGGATGTCTTGAAACGGTTAAAGGTGGATAAATCACCAGGACCTGATCAGGTGTACCCGAGAACTCTGTGGGAAGCTAGAGAAGTCATTGCTGGACCTCTTACTGAGATATTTGTATAATCGAATGTCACAGGTGAGGTGCCGGAAGACTGGAGGTTGGCAAACGTGGTGCCACTGTTTAAGAAGGGTGGTAAAGACAAGCCATTGAACTATAGACAAGTGAGCCTGACCTCGGTGGTGGACAAGTTGTTGGAGGGAATCCTGAGGGACAGGATGTACATGTATTTGGAAAGGCAAGGATTAATCGGGATAGTCAACATGGTTTTGTGCATGGGAAATCACGTCTCACAAACTTGATTGAGTTTTTTGAAGAAGTAACAAAGAAGGTTGATGAGGGCAGAGCAATAGATGTGATCTATATGGACTTCAGTAAGGCGTTCGACAAGGTTCCCCATGGGAGATAGATTAGCAAGGTTAGATCTCATGGAATACAGGGAGAACTAGCCATTTGGATACAGAACTGGCTCAAAGGTAGAAGACAGAGGGTGGTGGTGGAGGGTTGGTTTCAGACTGGAGGCCTGTGATCAGTGAAGTGCCACAAGGATCGGTGCTGGGTCCTCTACTTTTCGTCATTTACATGAATGATTTGGATGTGAGCATAAGAGGTATAGTTAGTAAGTTTGCAGATGACACCAAAATTGGAGGTGTAGTGGACAGCGAAGAGGGTTACCTCAGCTTACAACAGGATCTGGACCAGATGGGCCAATGGGCTGAGAAGTGGAGGATGGAGTTTAATTCAGATAAATGTGAGGTGCTGCATTTTGGGAAAGCAAATCTTAGCAGGACTTATACACTTAATGGTAAGGTCCTAGGGAGTGTTGCTGAACAAAGAGACCTTGGAGGGTGTGCTAAGCAGGCTAAGATAAAAAGGTAGGAGGAGGGACTTGGGGGAGAGGCGTTGTGAATACGATAGGTGGAAGGAGGTTAAGGTGAGGGTAATAGGTCGGAGAGGGGGTGGGGGTGGAGAGATCAGGAAGACGATTGCAGGTCAAGTAGGCGGTGCTGAGTCTGAGGGTTGGGACTGAGAAAAGTTGAGGGAGGGGAATGAGAAAGCTGGAGAAATCTGCATTTCCCTTCCTCCCCACCTTTTCTCTGTCCCAACCCTCAGACTCAGCACCACCTTCTTGACCTGCAATCTTCTTCTCGACCTCTCTGCCCCCACCCCCTCTCCGGCCTATCACCCTCCCCTTAACCTCCTTCCACCTATTGTATTTCCAACACCCCTCCCCAAGTCCCCCTCCCTACCTTTTATCTTAGCCTGTATGGCACACCCTCCTCATTCCTGAAGAGGGGCTTATGCCCGAAACGTCGATTCTCCTGCTCCTTTGATGCTGCCTGACCTGCTGCGCTTTTCCAGCAACACATTTTAAGCTCTGATCTCCAGCATCTGCAGTCCTCACTTTCTCCAAAGAGACGTTGGAGTGCAGGTTCATAGCTCCCTGAAAGTGGAGTCGCAGGTAGATAGGATAGTCAAGGCGGCGTTTGGTATGCTTTCCTTTACTGGTCAGAGTACTGAGTACAGGAGTTGGGAGGTCATGTTGTGGCTGTACAGGACATTGGTTAGGCCACTGTTGGGAGCGTTGGGGGCCGAGGGGTGACCTTGTAGAGGTTTACAAAATTATGAGGGGCGTGGATAAATAGACAGAGTCTTTTCCTTGGGGTCGGGGAGTCCAGAACTAGAGGGCATTGGTTTAGGGTGAAAGGGAAAAGATATAAAAGAAACCTAAGGGGCAACTTTTTCACACAGACGGTGGTAGGTATATGGAATGAGCTGCCAGAGGATGTGGTGGAGGCTGGTACAATTGCAACATTTAAAAGGCATTTGGATGGATATACGAATAGGAAGGGTTTGGAGGGATATGGACCGGGTGCTGGCAGGTGGGACTAGATTGGGTTGGGATATCTGGTCGTCAAGGATGGGTTGGACCGAAGGGTCTGTTTCCATGCTATACATCTCTATGGCTCTATCTGGTTCCCTTGGATAGTCCATAGAAGGCTCACAATGGAAGGATTTTCTTAAGATGATGAGTATGTTCGGCCGATACTCATTGGAGTTTAGATAAATGAAAGGCAACTTTATTGAGACATACAATATTTTTATGGGGACTGAGTACAAGGGGTTGCTGTCTGGGAGAGTATAGGCCCAGTGGGCATAATCACAGACTGAAGGGTCATCCAGTTAGAACAGAAATGACAAGGTATTTCTTCTCTCCGATGGCAGTGAATCTGTGAAATTCTATGACGCTATGACTGTCGAAGATGGGTTGTTAATTATACCCAAGGATGAGAAACCTTTAAAATCAGGAGGGGAATCTAAGGTTATGGGGAAAAGGCAGGGAATTGGAGTTGAAGACTATTGTAGCCATGAGTCAATTGAATGACAGACTGACTTAGAGTCATAGAGATATACAGCACAGAAACAGACTCTTTGGTCCATCCTGTCCAAGCTAACCAGATATCCCAATCCAATCTAGTCCCACCTGTCAGCACCCAGCCCATATCCCTCCAAACCCTTCCTTATTCATACACCCATCCAAATGCCTTTTAAATGTTGCAATTGTACCAGCCTCCACCATTTCTCTGGCAACTCATTCCATACACGTACCACCCTCTGTGTGGAAAAACGTTGCCCCCTAGGTCTCTTTTATATCTTTCCCTTCTCTCCCTAAACCTATGCCCGCTAGTTCTGGACCCCCCGAACCCAGGGAAAAGACTTTGTCAATTTATCCTATCCATGCTGCTCATAATTTTGTAAACCTCTATAAGGTCACCCCTCAGCCTCCGACGCTCCAGGGAAAAAAGCCCCAGCCTGTTCAGCCTCTCCCTATAATTCAAATCCTCCAACCCTGACAACACCCTTGTAAATCTTTTCTGAACCCTTTCAAGTTTCACAACATCTTTCCGATAGGAAGGAGACCAGAAATGCACGCAATATTCCAACAGTGGCCTAACCAATGTCCTGTACAGCTGCAACATGACCTCCCAACTCCTGTATTCAATACTCTGACCAATAAAGGAAAGCATACCAAAAGCCTCTTCACTATCCTGTCTACCTGCGACTCTGCTTTCAAGGAGCTATGAACCTGCACTCGAAGGTCTCTTTGTTCAGCAACACTTCCTAGGACCTTACCATTAAGTGTATAAGTCCTGCTAAGATTTGCTTTCCCAAAATGCAGCACCTCGCATTTATCGGAGTTAAACTCCATCTGCCATCTGAGGTGGACCAAAGTGTCTGTTTCTGTGCTGTGCAACTCTATGATTCTTTTACTAATGGTAAACAAGATGAATTAGGGAAGGGAGGGAAGACAAAACAGAATGCAGTTAGTCAGGTTTAAACAGGTCAGGGGCTCTTGATTAAAATTTAAAACTATAAAACATAGGTGTGAAGTTAGCCTGGAGCAGTGTTTTTTTTACAGCAGTAAGATTGTGCTATTTTCTGGTTCGGTAGATTAAGGTGCAAAGATGGCCTTTAATAGAGAAACGGGCTCTTCCTGTCGGATATGAGAGATTTGGGAGAGCTTCCAATGTACTGATAATCAACATGGAATCATAGAATCCCTACAGTGTGGAAGCAAGCCATTTGGCCCATTGAGTCCACACTGACCCTCCGAAGAGTATCCCAGCCAAAGTCATTCCCCTATCTGATTATCCTAGAATTACCTCTGATTAGTGCACCTAACTTACACATCCCTGAATTTAGCATGGCCAATTTGTCTAACCTGCACATCTTTGGATGTTTGCAGTAAGTGTGTTTGGGTTGCGAATCCTCTCAGATCGCATGAATTGGTTGGAGTGGCAGTGAGGCAATGAGGAATTTCCAGGACTAGGAGTGTGATGGATGGCAGTTATCAGAAGGGGTGGGGGTGGAGGTGGGGAAATCCACAGATCCAGTCAAATAAATGGGTTACCTCCAGGAAACATAGGAGAGGGAGAGGTGTGTTGCCTTCCTGGTGCCAAGGTCAAGGATATTTCACAGAAAGTGCAGAATATTCTAAAAGGGGGAGTGGGACCAGCAGGAGGTCATTCTACACATCGGAAGGAAAGAAAGATGAGATTCTGAAGGGAGAATATAAGAAGTTAGGCAGGAATTTAAAAAGGAGGTCCTCAAGGGTAGTAATATCTGGATTACTCCGAGTGCCACAAGCTAGTGAGCGTAAGAATAGGAGGATACAGCAGATGAATTTGTGGCTGAGGAGCTGGTGCAGGGGAGAAGGGTTCACATTTTTGGATCATTGGAATCTCTTCTGGGGTAGTGACCTGTATAAGTAGGATAGATTGCACCTGAATTGGAAGGGGACTCCAGGATTGAACCCAGGAAGATCAGTTGGAGAGTGGCGCAGTTTGGAAAATGAACAAATCAAACAGTCAGGGCAGACAGGAACAAAGCAGAGAACACAGTAGGACTGATGAAATAAACTGCATTTGTTTCAATGCAAGAGGCCTAACAAGGAAGGCAAATGAACTTAGGGCACGACTAGGAACATGGGACTGAGACATCATACCAATTATAGAAATGAGGCTCAGGGATGGACAAGACCGACAGCTTAATGTTCCAAATGCTATAGGAAGGGTAGAAAGGTTGGCAAGAAAGGAGGGTGGGTGGGTATTGTTGTTATGGGATAATGTTATGGCTGTACTTAGGGAGGATTTTCCTGGGAATACATTCAGGGAAATTGTTTGCATGGAACTGAGAAATAAGAAAGGGATGATCACCTTATTGGGATCGTATTATAGACTCCAAAAGTCAGCAGGAAATTGAAAAGCAAATTTGTAAAGAGATCTCAGTTATCTGTGAGAATAATAGGGTGGCAATGGTAGGGGATTTTTACTATGGGACTGCCAAAGTGTTAAGGGTTTAGTGGAGAGAAATCTGTTAAGTGTGTAAGAAAATTTTCTGATTCAATATGTGGATGTACCTAGTACAGAAGATGCAAAACTTACCTACTTGGGAAATAAGGTAGGGCAGGTGACTGAGGTGATGAAAAAGGATAGAACAGATCTAAAAGCTCTAAATTGGAGGAAAACCAATTTTGATGGTATTAAGCAAGACCTTTCAAAAGTTGATTTGGAGCCGATGTTCACAGGTAAAGGGATGGCTGGAAAATGGGAAGCCTTCAAAAATGAGATAACGAGAGTCCAGAGACAGTACATTTCTGTTAGGGTGAAAGAAAAGGCTTCTAAGTGTAGGAAATACTGGATGACTAGAGAAATTGAGGCTTTTGTTCAGAAAAAGAAGGAAGCATATGTCAGATATAGGCAGGAAAGAGCGAGTGAATCCTTAGAAGATTATAAAGGCAGTAGGAGTATACTTTAGAGGGAATTCAGGAGGGCAAAAAGGGGTCATGAGATAGCTTTGGCAAATAGAGTTAAGGAGAATCCAAAGGGTTTTAGGACATTAAGGACAAAAGGGTAACTAGGGAGAGAATAGGGTCCCTCAAAGATCAGCAAGGCAGCCTGTGTGTGGAGCCACAGGAGATGGGCGAGAGACTAAACGAGTATTTTGCATCAATGTTTACTGTGGAAAAGGACATGGAAGTTATAGAATGTAGGGAAATAAATGTTGACATCTTGAAAAATGTCCATATTACAGAGGAAGAAGTGCTTGATGTCTTGAAATGCATAAAAGTGGATAAATCCCCAGGACCTGATCAGGTGTACCCTAGAGCTCTGTGGGAAGCTAGGGAAGTGATTGCTGTGCCTCTTGCTTAGATATTTGTATCATTGATTGTCACACGTGAGGTGCCAAAACATTGGAGGTTGGCTACTGTAGTGCCACTGTTTAAGAAAGGTGGTAAGGAAAAGCCAGGAAACTATAGACCGGTGAGGCTAACACTGGTGGTAGGCAAGTTTTTGGAGGGAATCCTGAGGGACAGGATTTATATGTATTTGGATCAGCAAGGATTGATTAGGGATAGTCACCATGGTTTTATGCGTGGGAAATCATGTCTCACGAACTTGAACGAGTTTATTGAAGTAACAAAGAGGACTGAAGACGGCAAAGCAGTGGACATGATCTGTACGGACTTCAGTAAGACATTCAACAAGGTTTGATATGATTAACAAGGTTAGATCACATGGAATACAGGGAGAACTAGCCATTTGGATACAGAACTGGCTCGTAGATAGAAGACAGAATACAGATGGTGATAGTAGAGGGTTACTTTTTGGACTGGAGGCCTGTGACCAGTGGTGTGCCACATGGATCAGTGCTGAGTCCACTGCTTTTCATCATCTGTAATAAAATGATTTGGATGTGAACATAGGAGGTTTTGTTAGCTAAGGTTGCAGATGACACCAAAATTGGAGCTGTAGTGGACAGTGAAGAAGGTTACTTCAGAGTACAACAGGATCTTGATCAGATTGGCCAATGGGTCAAGAAGTGGATAAATGTGAGGTATTGCATTTTGGAAAGGCAAATCAGGGTAGAACTTATATACCTAATGGTAAGGTCCTGGGGAGTGTTGCTGAACAGAGACACCTTAGAGTGCAGATTCATAGTGCCATGAAAGTGGAGTCACAAAATCTGATTGAAGATTTGTAGCTCGGGTATCCGTTGTTGTGGTTCTGCTCGCCGAGCTGGAAGTTTTTGCTGCAAACGTTTCGTTCCCTGGCTAGGGAACATCATCAGTGCTGTTGGAGCCTCGTGTGAAGCGCTGCTTTGATGTTTCTTCCGGTATTTATATTGGTTTGTTCTTGCCGCTTCCGGGTGTCAGTTTCAGCTGTAGTGGTTTGTATATGGTGTCCAGGTCAATGTGTCTGTTGATGGAGTTTGGGGATGAATGCCATGCTTCTAGGAATTCTCTGGCTGTTCTCTGTCTGGCTTGTCCTATGATAGTGGTGTTTTCCCAGTCAAATTCATGTTGCTGGTTGTCGGAGTGTGTGGCTACTAGAGATAGCTGGTCGTGCCATTTTGTGGCTAGCTGATGTTCATGGATGCGGATTGTTAGCTGTCTTCCTGTTTGTCCTATATAGTGTTTTGTGCAGTCCTTGCATGGTATTTTGTAAACTGCGTTGGTTTGGCTCATGCTGGGTATTGGGTCCTTTGTTCTAGCGAGTTGTTGTCTGAGCGTGGATGTTGGCTTGTGTGCTGTTATGAGTCCTAAGGGTCGCAGTAGTCTGGCTGTCAGTTCTGAGACGCTCCTGACGTATGGTAGAGTGGCTAGTCCTTTTGGTTGTGGCATGTCCTCGTTCCGTGGTCTATCTCTTAGGCATCTGGTGATAAAGTTGCGTGGGTATCCGTTTTTGGCAAATACCTTGTATAGATGTTCCTCTTCCTCTTTTCGCAGTTCTGGTGTACTGCAGTGTGTTGTGGCTCTTTTGAATAGTGTCCTGATGCAGCTTCGTTTGTGTGTGTTGGGGTGGTTACTTTCATAGTTTAAGACTTGGTCTGTGTGTGTTGGTTTCCTGTGTACCCTTGTGGTGAATTCTCCGTTGGGTGTTCTCTCTACTAACACGTCTAGGAATGGGAGTTGGCTATCCTTTTCCTCTTCTCGTGTGAATCGGATTCAAAAGGGCCACAACACACTGCAGTACACCAGAACTGCGAAAAGAGGAAGAGGAACATCTATACAAGGTATTCGCCAAAAACGGATACCCACGCAACTTTATCACCAGATGCCTAAGAGATAGACCACGGAACGAGGACATGCCACAACCAAAAGGACTAGCCACTCTACCATACGTCAGGAGCGTCTCAGAACTGACAGCCAGACTACTGCGACCCTTAGGACTCATAACAGCACACAAGCCAACATCCACGCTCAGACAACAACTCACTAGAACAAAGGACCCAATACCCAGCATGAGCCAAACTAACGTAGTTTACAAAATACCATGCAAGGACTGCACAAAACACTATATAGGACAAACAGGAAGACAGCTAACAATCCGCATCCATGAACATCAGCTAGCCACAAAACGACACGACCAGCTATCTCTAGTAGCCATACACTCAACCAGCAACATGAATTTGACTGGGAAAACACCACTATCATAGGACAAGCCAGACAGAGAACAGCCAGAGAATTCCTAGAAGCATGGCATTCATCCCCAAACTCCATCAACAGACACATTGACCCGGACACCATATACAAATCACTGCAGCTGAAACTGACACCCGGAAGCGGCAAGAACAAACCAATATAAATACCGGAAGAAACATCAAAGCAGCGCTTCACACGAGGCTCCAACAGCACTGATGATGTTCCCTAGCCAGGGAACGAAACGTTTGCAGCAAAAACTTCCAGCTCGGCGAGCAGAACCACAACAGTGGAGCCACAGATGGATATGATAGTGAAGAAGGCATTTAGTATTCTTTTATTGGTCAGAGCATTGAGTATAGGAGTTGGGAGGTTATGTTGTAGCTGTACAAAACATTCGTTAGGCCACTTTTGGAATATTGTGTTGCAATTCTGGTCTTCCGCCTATTGGAAGGATGTTGTGAAATTTGAAAGGGTTCAAATAAGACTTACAAGAACGTTGCCAGGGTTGGAGGATTTAGCTTTAAGGAGAGGCTGTATAGGCTGGGGCTGTTTTCCCTGGAGCATCAGAGGTCGAGGAGTGACCTCAGGGGTTTATAAAATCATAAGGGGCATGGATAAGGCAAAACGACAAGGTATTTTCTGTGGGGTGGGGAAGTCCAGAACTAGGTGTAGATTTAGGACGAGTGGGGAAAGATATAAAATGGAACTAAGGGGCAACCTTTTCATGCATGTGTAGAATGGGCTGCCAGAGGATGGGGTGGAGGCTAGTACAATTACAACATTTAAAAGGTATCTGGATGGATATACGAATAGGAATTATTTAGAGGGATATGGGCCAAGTGCTGGCAAATGGGACTAGATTACTTTAGGATATCTGCTCAGCATGGACGAGTTAGATGGAAGGATCGGTTTCCGTGCTGTACATCTCTATGACTAATGCAATAGAACTGATAGGAAAGAAAGAATCATAGATACCAAATGCTAAAAAAAGCTGTAACACCCAGGAAACCAAGGTTTTCCCGGAGTCATCACAAAACCTAAAAGGCTTTATAACAATTACACAACATTCCCCACATGGCCGGTTGGGCCACCCAAAGTAATAAATCAATGATGGACAATAATAAACTTACCATGGAGTTACAAAAGACAGACAATGATTAAAGCATGCTGGGAAAGATAACCCAGCTTTGACTAAAGTGACTGTGCTAATCCACATGCTGCAGAATCCAGACAGACTGCAGCTGCCCACTGATGGTTTGCAAACAAACTTGATAGCTACAGTACTGCCCCCTTGGCCATGACCCCACCTCCCACCACCAAACCATCATCTCCCAGACCATCCATAACCTCATCACCTCAGGGGATCTCCCATCCACCACCTCCAACCTCATAGTCCCACAACCCCACACCGCCCTTTTCTACCTCCTCCCAAAATCCACAAACCTGACTGCCCCGGCCGACCCATTGTCTCAGCTTGCTCCTGCCCCACTGAAATCATCTCTGCATACCTCGACAAGTGCCTGTCCCCTTTAGTCCAAGAACTCCCCACCTACGTTCGGGACACCACCCATGCCCTCCACCTCCTCCATGGTTTTCGCTTCCCTGGTCCCCAACGCCTTATCTTCACCATGGACATCCAGTCCCTGTACACCTCCATCCCCCATCACGAAGGACTCAAAGCCCTCCGCTTCTTCTTTTACCGCTGTACCAACCAGTACACTTCCACTGACACCCTCCTTCGACTGACTGAACTGGTCCTCACCCTGAACAACTTCTCTTTCCAATCCTCCCACTTCCTCCAAACCAAAGGAGTAGCCAGGGGCACCTGCATGGGCACCAGCTATTCGTAGGATATGTGGAACAGTCCATCTTCTGCAGCTACACTGGCACGATCCCCCACCTTTTCCTCCGCTACATCAATGACTGTATCGGCGTTGCCTCGTGCTCCCACGAGGAGGTTGCACAGTTCATCCACTTTACTAACACCTTCCACCCCGACCTCAAATTTACCTGGACCATCTCAGATTCCTCCCTCCCCTTCCTAGACCTCTCCATTTCTATCTCAGGCGACCGAATCAATACGGACATTTACTATAAACCGACTGACTCCCACACCTACCTAGACTACACCTCTTCCCACACTGCCCCCTGTAAAAACGCCATCCCATATTCCCAATTCCTTCATCTCCGCCACATCTGCTCCCAGGAGGACCAGTTCCAATACCAAACAACCCAGATTGCCTCCTTCTTCAAAGACCCAATTTCCCCCCCAGACGTGATCTCCACCGCATCTCCTCCACTTCCTGCTCCTCTGCCCCTCCAATCGCCACCAGGACAGAACCCCACTGGTCGTCACGTACCACCCCACCAACATCATATCATCTGTCATCATTTCCGCAACCTCCAAATAGACCCAAGGGATATATTTCCCTCCCCTCCCCTATCAGCGTTCCAAAAAGACCACTCCCTCCGTGACTCCCTTGTCAGGTCCACATCTCCCACCAACCCAACCTCCACACCCGGCACCTTCTCCTGCAACCGCAAGAAATGCAAAACTTGCCCTCACACCTCCCCCCTCACTTCCCCCCAAGACCCCAAGGGATCCTTCCATATCTGCCACAAATTCACCTGCACCTCCACACACATCATTTACTGCATCCGCTGCACCCAATATAGCCTCCTCTATATTGGGGAACGTTTCAGAGAACACCTCTGGGACACCCAGACCAACCAACCCAACAACCTCGTGGCTCAACACTTCAACTCCCCCTCCCACTCCACCAAGGACATGCAGGTCCTTGGACTCCTCCATCGCCAGACCATAGCAACACGACGGCTGGAGGAAGAGCGCCTCATCTTCCGCCTAGGAACCCTCCAACCACAAGGGATGAACTCAGATTTCTCCAGTTTCCTCATTTCCCCTACCCCACCTTGTCTCAGTCCCAATCCTCGAACTCAGCACCACCTTCCTAACCTGCAATCTTCTTCCTGACCTCTCCGCCCCCACCCCCACTCTTAGCTGCTTGGCACACTCTCCTCATTCCTGAAGAAGGGCTCATGCCTGAAATGTCGACTCTCCTGTTCCTTGGATGCTGCCTGACCTGCTGCGCTTTTCCAGCAACACATTTTCAGCTACAAACCCTGCAATATACACTTGAAGTTGGACTTGAATGGTACAATGAAATGTCACCCTCAGGACAATCAGGAGCAGTAAGTTACTCCACCCAGCATCTACCACCATGGACACCCAAAGCCACCCTGCCATCGATATGCCAACACCTGATTGGGTCTGATTGATTAGTGTAATTGAACTTGATCAATCCATTGGCAGATCCTCAAGACCTCCCAAATAGGTACGAAGACTCGGAAGGATAAGAGTCGTGACAAAACCCCACTCAGTGCGGTAACTCAAGAATAACCACTGAAAGAGAAGACACTTCCAAGACCATCAGAAGACGACGTCATGGTGGCACAGTGGTTAGCACTGCTGCCTTACAGTGCCAGAGACCCAGGCTCAATTCCCGCCTCAGGCAACTGACTGTGTGGAGTTTGCACGTTCTCCCCGTGTCTGCGTGGGTTTCCTCCGGTTTCCCCCCCCCAGTCCAAAGATGTGCAGGTCCGGTGAATTGGCCATGCTAAATTGCTAAAGGGGTAAATGTAGGGGTATGGGTGGGTTGCGCTTCGGCGGGTCGGTGTGGACATGTTGGGCCAAAGGGCCTGTTTCCACACTAAGTAATCTAACCTAAAAAAGACGAATCACCATGTGAAGCCCAGCCAAATTCTAGTGTGGCGGTTTAAGATCATACAAAGTTAGGTTAAAGCACAAGATAGTTTGTAGTATTTTATTGTTATTTTATAGTATAATTAACATTAGAATAATAAAGTGTGTTCACTTTATGAATAAACAGAAATGAATATTATTGTCTTATTTCTTTTGCTGAATATAAGAATTTAAACACACTGTGTGGCAGGTACAACACCTAATTTACCTGATTTTCAGATCCACATTGATAGAAATTATGGACCAGGTATCAGTATTTAGTAATTATGATTTATTACTAAGACTCTAGCTCCAGGTAAACAGTTATACGCTCAAGGTATATTACACTACAAATTAAATTCTAATCCCCTTCTAAACTCTCCTTTGCACACAGGCAAACAGACATGGAAAGAATAGGTCTAAAGAATAATCACCAGACTTTAAGCATTAACTCTGCTTTCTTCCCATTGACGCTGTCAGTCCTGCTGTGTTTTGCTCGCAATTGCCGTTTTTGTTTCAGATCTATAGCATCCACAGTTCTTTATTCTATTGTGGAAAAGAATTAATTATAGGCAAAGGAAAGCTGAAAAACAATTCAGTAGTTCCTATTCACAGATTGCAGGGATGATCCTTATGACTCTCATGCTGATCAGAATATTGATTTATAGTCACCTTTCTCCAGGTCCACAAGGTGGCTGGTTCACTCAGAAGTCTCTGACTGATCAGTTAAATTAGAGAGTGGGGTTCTGGAAAAGCACAGCAGGTCACGCAGCATCTGAGGAGCAGAAAAATCAACGTTTTGGGCAAGAGCCCTTCATCAGGAATGAGACTTGTGAGCAGAGGGGGTGGAGAGATAAATGGAATGGGGATAGGGCCGGGGGAAGATAGCTGAGAGTGCGATAAGTAGACGGAGGTGGGGGTAAAGATGATAAGTCAAAGAGGAGGTTGGAGTGGATAAGTGGGAAGGAAGATGGACAGGAAGGACATGTCATGAGGGCAATGCCAAGTTGGAAGGTTGGAAGTGGGTTACGGCTGGGAAAGGGGAAATGAGGAAACTGGTGAAATCCATATTGATGCTGTTGTTGGAGGGTCTAATCTCCAGCATCTGCAGTCCTCACTTTCTCCTATTTGATCAGTTAAAAGTAACAGCTTACAACAACTGATTTTCTTCAGACTTAAAATTGATTTTGACTGCAAAGAACAGTGAGACAGCTCCTGTGTTGGTGATCAAAATACTTGTCTGTCTTGTTCCCAATCACAAGGTGTTCAGTTACCCGAGAACCAATCCCACGCTTGTTGGGAACGGTTTTCTATTTTGAGGCTTTCTGTAAAATCAAAAACTTCTGCACATAGATCTTCCAAAACCTTAGTTAGGATGCGGGTCATTGGGTCCAGGGATTAGTTGCTACTTAGTCCCTTATTACAGAAGTATATGGAATGACATAGTATTGATTTCTTTAAAAAGGTCCTCAAACGCTCTGGGCCCTTGGTTTCTTGTTGTTTCTGGAATGTGTTTTTGATGCTTCCTTATTCCCTCTTATAACTTCACCTCTGCTTCTTCTGGGCTAACACTTGCTTTCAACATTATCTTATATAAAAATCACTTATAATCTGTTTTGGGGTCTCTTGCTAATCCATTGCTATATTTTCTTCTCTTTTTTGCTTAATTTCTTCTTATTCTTTTGCTGAATTCTACATTCATCCCAATCCATAGCATCCTCCTCTTTCTGGCAAAATCAAAAATCTGGCTGGCCCATTCTTACATGCTTTCATACAGTTTCCCAATCTACTTGGCCTATCTCAACCTTCCTACCTGCGCAGTTTGCTTTAGTTGTGCAAGATCTTAACTTGAATTTTAGCAAATAATTTTGAAATGTAATAACCAATTATAGTCAATCTATCCTGTGTTTCCTTATTGGAAGGCTATTAATTACCACTTTCACATTGCATAGAGCTAGATTCACATTGATAGCTCCCTTGTTTGTTCCTCACCACTGATCTAGAAACTTACAGTCCTTTCATGAACTTATTTTGCACAAGGTTAGTATAAAAAGTATTAGCTTTTCACATCTCTGATCTATATGAAGATGAAAATCATCAATGATTACTTCATAACCCTTATTACATATGGCTCTAATGATCAGATTTATAACTACATTATACTTATACTAGAGGTCTTATATATAAACCCCTACCAATATTTTCTATCCTTACTCAAGGACAGAAACATTAGTCTTTCCATAGACTTTCACATTCCATACATGCATATATATGAAAATAATTTTTTAAAAATTGACAAGGCTGTTAAAAAAGGTTTGGTTTTTATAGAGGCATAGAGTCTAAAAAGAATTCAGGTAATGTGGTGTGTCCAATTTTGGAGCTCAAGTTAAAGAATAGGAAGGCGTGAATAACTATGCAAAGATTCATAGTTATTGAATCAAGGATTTGACAGCTTGGAAGAAGGGTCACAAGGGTTGGTAATTAAAAAGGGACAGATTTACTATAATCGAAGGATGAGTTTTTTTTTAAACTCGCATATTAAGATGATCTGAAAATTGGAGGACCATGAAGATACTCAGCAAGATCCTATATTTGGTTCAGATTACTTGCCTAATGCTGTGCAACCTGCTTTAAGCTGCTTTAATCCAGGCCATTTTATACAATGCAAACTTGAAATAAAGCAGATCGACTGAGAACCCTGGAGTGGGTCAGTTCTAGTGTGAAGCAGAGTGGCGTTCTAATAGCAGAGGTTTAAAAAAAAAATGTGAGGGTTAAACTTTGAACAAAACAGATTAGAATGACTCAGGAGAGATCCAGAGATAAAATAAAGCACAGAATGTTAGAAATATTAACTAGATCTAGCAGCAAATATGGAAATAGAAACAGGCCTAGCATGACAGGTCAGTGATCATTTGTTGGACGTTTGACACATTACTCCAGTTCCCAGCATTTGCAGTATATTGATCCTGATAATATATAATATTGAGTTATGACAATATTACCTTGAGTAATAATAGATTTTTTTTTTAAATGATCAAAATAATACAGCAACAGTAAAACAGGAGTTAGTAGAACTGAAAATGATTTTTAATTGATCAGCACTTGAAAGGGTTCAGAAAACATTTACAAGAGTGTTGCCAGGATTGGAGGATTTGAGCTTTTGAGAGAGGCTGAATAGGCTGGGGCTGTTTTCCCTGGAGCATTGGGAGGCTGAGGGGTGATCTTATTGAGGTTTATAAAATCATGAGGGGCATGGATAGGGTAAAGAGACAATATCTTTTCCCTGGGGTGGAGGAGTCCAGAACTAGAGGACATAGATTTAGGGTGAGGGGGAAAATATATAAAAGTGCAACGTTTTCATGCAAAGCATGGTGTGTGTATGGAATGAGCTGCCAGAGGAAGTGGTAGAGGCTGGTACAATTAGAGAATTTATATCTGGATAGGTATATGAATAGGAAGGATTTAGAGGGATACGGGTCAAGTGCTGGAAAATGGGACTAGATTAGGCTAGGATATCTGGTTGGCATGGACAAGTTGGACTGAAGGGTCTATTTCCGTTGTACATCTCTATACCCCCATGACTCTAATATTGTTCATCAAGAGAGTAGTTAAATATAAAAGTAACATGAAAAGCATTGATAAAAACTAACGCAGAAATTTTAAATTAGTAGACTTAACAGGGTAAAATACTAAACTGATTAGAAAGTTCTCATTCAACATTAAAACTGTTTCAGTTAGTATTACCCAGAGCTCGTGTGACTCAACAGCTCCCAGGTTCGAGGCTCATTCCATTTATTGTTGATCATGGAATTAATGGTAGGGCCCTGGGTAGTGTTGTATAACAGAGACTTTAGGGGGTCAGGTACAAAATTCTTTGAAATTTGCATCACAGGTTGGCAGAAGTTAAAAAAAGCATTTAGCACATTTGCCTTCACTGCTCAGACCTTTGACTACAGGAGTTGGGACCTCGTGTTTGAGTTGTACAGGACTTTAGTGAAGCCTCTCCTGGAGTACTCTGTGCAGTACTGGTCACCCTATTAAAAGAAGGATATCATTACATTTGAGAGGATTCAGAGAAGATTTACCAGGATGTTGTTTGGAATGGAGGATTTGAAATATAAAAATAGACTGGAAAGGCTGGGATCTTTTTCACTTAAGGTGACTTTATAGAGCTTATAAAATTATGAGGGACACCCTATGGGTGGAGGAGTTTAAAATTAGGGGGCATCTTTCTTCTCACATTTTAAAATATATGAAAAGGATGAGGGGGCAACTTTTTTTAAAAAACATACATTGGCTCGTGTATGGAATGAACTGCCAGACGTGATGAATGCAGTACAGGTACAATGTTTAAAAGACATTTGGATAAGTTCATGGATAGGAATGTTTGGAGGGATATGGGTCAAGTGCAGGCAGGTGGGACTAGTTTAGTTTGAGAAATGATTGGTGTGGATTGGATGGATCAAGGGTCTGTTTCCATGCTGTATGATTCTATGACTATGGAAGAAGGATTCATAACATGATTCAAGCAGATTGATAATCAGCCTGAGAAAGTGAAGACTGCAGGTGCTGGAGATCAGAATCGAGTGTGTGGTGCTGGAAAAGGACAGCAGGTCAGGTAGCGTCCAAGGAGCAGGAATCTTCCTAATGCCCGAAACGTTGATTCTCCCACTCCGTGGATGCTGCCTGACCTGCTGTGTTTTCCTGCACCACACTCTCTACTCTGATAATCAGTAGGTTACTATTTTCAACACTTACTCAAAAGGGTGAGAAATAAAAATGTTCATGACGATACTACACAAACAAGAGAAATAAATAAATGCTACATAAGGTACAACACGTCTAATAGATGGTGCACACTGTTTTCATAGTATGCTACCAGTAGAGAGCATGACTGTTTAAAGATGAGTGGCTGAGGTGTGAGTAGCTTTGTTTTGGAAGATGTCAGGCTTCTCACATGTTGTTTGCATGTAGCTAGAAAACAAACTTAGAGGAATCAGGGAATTAGTTACCTGTCTATGTATCCGTAGTATTGACATACTCCAACCAGTTAAGTTTCTAGCCAATGGTAACTCCAGAAAGTTGATAGAATTATAGAATTGTTATAGCACAGAAGCAGACCATTCCGTAAGTCAAGTTGGTGTCAGCTATCTGCAAGAACAATTTCTAATCCCACTTCTCAACCCTGTCCTGCAGTCCGACAAATATTTTTCCTTTCAAATTTTTATCTAACTTTGAAAAGTACTGATTGAATCTGCATTTATCATCCTTTCAGGTATTCCAGATCTTTACTATACAATGCTGTAAAAACTGTATTTTTTTATCTTTTCTGTATTTTTGGCTATGGACTAGTGTCCAGTTATCCTTAACAAAAGCCTTCTGCTTGTCTACAACTTTAATTTTTTCTCATCTTGGACTGGAAACAAGATAGTGAGAAACCTTCAGCTCAGGAGTTCTCAGTCTTCTATAGTAGAAGTCACTTTAAGTCTGAAGAAAACTAGTTTATTTTTCCCTCAGCAGTTGCTGTAAGCTGTAATCACTTTGAGACCTTTTAGAAGTGTGAATAAACGACCTGAATTCTGCTGCAAAGTGAAAGTATCCAGAGAAGGAAGACCAAGAAGCGTATCCTGTGAAGAGACCACTGAACTGCTTTCCTGGTTTTCGCACCATTGAAAAAACCCATTTTTTCCCCAGACTATGTGTACAAGGAAGAGTTTATAATGGGTTAATGTTTTAACTAACAGAATTATAAGCAAATGCTTCATACTAGCTTACTTGTAGCTAGAGTCTACTTATTTGTAATAAATAGTAATTCCTGTCAAGTACAGAAACCTGGTCCATGTTTTCTGTCAAACTGGGTCTAAAAGTCAGGGGGAAATTCTGTATATTTTAAAAACCTTTAACTTTTGTGATGACTCCAGCAATAGCGGGCTTGATTTCTAGTGCACCACCCCAGTGAGGCTTAACAATGTGTAAAAAACATTTTCTTTCAAAATTGGTGTTGATTCTTTTGCCACACATCTGTGTCATCTTGGTGGTGGATTCAGTAATGGCAATTTAATGAAATGTCAAGGGGAAATTATTAGATATCTGTCTTTGGAGAAGATTCATTATGAGGTACTGGTGTGGCATGAATATTACTGACCATTTCTCAGGCTAAACCTGAACATTGTCTAGACTCTCCTGTATCCTCATACTCACTGCTTCATTATCTAAGAGTCTACGGTGCTGGAGGCAGAATATTGGCATGGTTAGTGAATTGGCTAATAGGCAGGAAAGAACGAACAGATTCTGTAACCAGAAGGGTTCATGGGAATCTGTGCTGCAACCGCAAATATTTGCTATATGTATGCCTTGGAGGAAGGAAGCAAACGTATTGTCACCAAATTTGCAAATTATATAAAAATAGGTGGAAAGACATGTTGTGAGAAGGATCCAAACAGTTTACAGAGAGATATCAATTGGCAAATGAAGTGCAAGATGGGAAAGTTGTTCATTTTGGAAGGGACAGCAAAAGAACAGAGTATTATTTAAACGGAGAAAAACTGCTGAAAGCTGCAACACAGGTCTTTCATAGTCTTGAGAATGAAATAAGAAAGGTCGCATACAGGTGCTACAAGTAATCAGGGCAGTAAATGGATTGTTGGCCCCTATTTCAAGCAGTTTGGAGTATAAAATTAGTTTTACTTCAACTGTACAAGGTGAGACCACATCTGGAATAATGTGAGCAGCTTGGTCCCATAAGGAAAGATATTATTTCACTGGAGGCAGTTTAGAAAACATTCACTAGGATGATCCCTTGTATCGGGGGTGGGGGTGGGGGGAAACAGGGTGGTTTGCTGTATGAGCAAAAATTCAACAGGTTGGAATGGTCATCACTAGAATTTTAGAGATAATCTCATTGAAACGCATAGGATTCTTAAGGGGCTTGACAGGGTAATGGCTGAGAGGATGTTAGGGCCAGAGGGCATAGTTGAAGATGCTAGGCGTACAGGACAAGATAGAATCTCTGATAGATTCCACACATTGTTCATCCTGTTTGCTGGAGCTAAGAAACAGCAGACATTGGCTGGACTTATTTATAAGCTGCGAAATATTGGTAGTGTGGGTAATGGTATTAATCAAGAGATTAGAGAAGCATGTTGCTTGGGCAATGCATTTATCATGGGTGACTTCGATCAGTATTGAGACTTGGTAAACCAATTGACCATTAAAGCATGGAGGACATGTTTCTGGAGTGTGTTTGCATGGTTGTGTGTTAACATAGAACATAACAGAGCAGTATAGGTCCTTTGATCCTCGATGCTGCACTGACCTATAAAATCAATCAGAAGCCCATCTAACCTATAACATCCCATTCTCATCCTTATGCCAACCCAATGACTATTCGCAAAGTATACTACTGTTGCAGACAGTACGTTCCATGCCTCTACTGCTCTCTGAGTAAAGAAACTACCTCTGACATCTGCCCTATATCTATCACCCCTCAATTTAAAGCCATATCCCTTCATGCTGGCCATCACTATCCGAGGAAAAAGGCTCTCACTGTCTAAATTATCCAACCTTCTGATTATCTGAAGGACCCAACTAGGGGCTATACGAACTTAGATCTACTATTATGGAATCAAAAGGGATACTTAACAATCTTTTTGGTAAAAGAACATTTAGGGATGAGTGACCAAAATAAGTTCTAATTTTACATTGTTTGAAAGAGAGGTAGTTAATTCTAAAGAGTTTAAATTTGAATATGAGAACATATGAAGACATAAGACACAAATTGATGGATTGGGATAATACATTAAAAGTCAAGATTGTCAAATTGAAAGGCAATGGAGCAATCACTACAATAACAGACCAAAACTTATACGTGATCTATCATGCCAAGTTTCATTCATTGATCTGACTTATCATCAGCTGGGACCCCAACAATATAAGATAGCCAAATACTGAATACCAATGCCTGTATCTGAAGTTCATGCATCTCAATTTTTTTGGTATTTGCAACTGTGAAAGCACTATGCTCTTTGAATGTTCAGTTCCCAATCCTGGTCACGATGCAGCCATGTTTCTGTAATTGCAATTAGATCGTGGCCATGTATTTCTCTTTATGTCTTTAGATCGTCCACCTTATTTCAAATGCGGTGTGCAATCAGGTAGAGTGCCCCTAACTTTGTCTTTCAGACATCATTCTGCTTTTAAAAGTGTACTAATGCCTAGCTTTGTTTCTCTTATCTTCTAGTCTCTCTAGCATTTTGTTAAATTTCTTTTATCAACGTTACTCTCTTCCAATTTGGGTTACCCATAAGGTTCTGGAATGTGTAGGTTAGGTAGGTTAGTCAGAGGTAAATATAGGGTAATAGGGTAGGGAATGGGTATGGGTGGGTTAATCTTTGGAAGGTCAGTGTGAACTTGTTGGGCCGAAAGGCGTTTTTCCACAATGTAGAGATTCTATGATTATGAAGTTAGTTTAAATACTGCCCAACAACACTATCGAAACTAGTCGCAAGGATATCTGTCCCACTTCTATTAAGGTACAACCCATTCAGCTTGTACAGGTCCCACACCCCAGAACTGGTACCAATTCCTCAGAAATCTGATGCCCTGTCTCTTATGCCAGTTCTTCAGCCACATATTGAATCAATCAAGCAGCTACTCTATAACGTACGTGGTTATAGTAAAACAGTTATAGGATTGCATGAAGGCATGCATTATGATTATGATTTGAAATTGAATAGCAAGGCAGGCTTGATTCCTATGTTCCGATTCTTGACCCTGGCACCAAGGAGGCAACACCATCCTGGAGTCACGTTTAATGCCATAAAACACGTTTGAGCCAAAAACTATGGAATCCTCTATAATTATTGCCGGTCCTTTCCTCTTCCTCCTCCCTTGTTGAGTTGCCATGGTGCAATGGGCTTGGCTCTGGTTGCACTCTCAAGGATTCATTGCCCTCATCAGTTTCCAAACTGGAAGACCAACTGGCAAACAAAAATGATAATGTCTTGTATACTTTTCTTACACTGAGTACTCTTAATTATAATCCATATTCACCAAACTTTTAAAAACTACAGGTAACAAAACCACCACTGTTTTAAAACAAATATATAGTTGTACATAAGTACACTTACCTGAACTTTGTTTTGAGGAATTTCCCTGATCTGGCTTGAGTTTCTTCTTTTTAGAACTAGATGAACCGGAAGAGGAAGAGACTTTTCGTTTCTCAACAGCAGGAGTAGAAAGAGCACGCTTCTTAAACAGTTCCCTTTCTTTCAACAATGCTGGATCCATATCTAGAATAGAAGGAATTAATTACAGTTCATTTTAAAATGTGATAAAACAGAAAACCCAATAGGGCTTTTCAGCTTGAAGTAAACCAATTTGAGTATCCCCTGCTATTGGCTTTTAACTGCTAGGTTATGTACTGGATAAGTAAGTTCACTTCCTAATGTGCAATCTCAATTACAGTTTAGGGAAAAGGTCATGATCCTCTTTCCCACAACTGATATCTAGCCAACTACTGCATGCTATTAACTATCTCAGAGATTTCTTCACACCACCATTTTCAATGCTCTGCCAACAGCCTCAATTCAGTTATTTTAAAGAATTTGTTCATGGACTGTGGGTATCACTGGTTCGGTAAGGACTTATTACTCACCCCTAATTGCTCAGAGGGTAGTTCAGAGTCAATCACACTGCTGTAGATCTGGAGTCACATGTAGGCCAGACCAAGATCATTTCTTAAAAGGGCAGTGACCATAATTCTATTAGTTTTAAAATAGTGTTGGAAAAAGATAGACCACATTTAAAAGTTGAAGTTTTAAATTGGAGAAAGGCCAATTTTTGGTATTAGGCAAGAACTTTCAAAAGCGGATTGGGCACAAATGTTCACAGGTAAAGGGATAGCTGGAAAATGGGAACCCTTCAGAAATGAGATAATGAGAGTCCAGAGAAAGTATATTCCTCTTAGGGTAGGTACAGAGAATGCTGGATGACTAAAGAAATTGAGGGTTTGGTTAAGAAAAAGAAGGAAGCATATGTCAGATGTAGACAGGATAGATTGAGTAAATCCTTAGAAGAGTATAAAGGCAGTAGGAGTATACTTAATGGGGAAATGAGGAGGGCAGAAAGGGATCATGACATAGCTTTGGCAAATACAGTTAACGAGAATCCAAGGGTTTTTACAAATACATTAAGGACAAAAGGGTAACCAGGGAGACAATAGGGCCCCTCAAAGATCAGCCTTTTTGTGCAGCCGCAGGAGATGGGGGGGGGGGGGATTTTAAACAAGTATTTTGCACCAGTGTTTACTGTGGAAGAGGACATGGAAGATATAGAATGTAGGGAAATAAATGGTGACATCTTGAAAAATGCCCATATTACAGAGGAGAAAGTACTGGACATCTTGAAATGCATAAATGTGAATAAATCACCAGGACCTGATCAGGTGTACCCTAGAGCTCTGTGGGAAGCTAGGGAAGTGATTGCTGGGCCTCTTGCTTAGATATTTGTATCATAGATAGCCACAGGTGAGGCGTTAGAAGACTGAAGGTTAGCTAACATGGTGCCACTGTTAGGAAAAGCCAGGGAACTACAGACCCGTGAGCCTGACCTCGGTGGTGGACAAGTTGTTGGAGGGAATCCTGAGGGACAGGATGTACATGTATTTGGAGAGACAAGGACTGATTAGGGATAGTCAACATGGCTTTGTGCATGGGAAATCATGTCTCACAAACTTGACTGAGCTTTCTGAAGAAGTAACAAAGAGCATTGATGAGGGCAGAGCGGTAGATGTGATCTATACGGACTTCAGTAAGGCATTTGACAAGGTTCCTCATGGAAGACTGTTCAGCAAGGTTAGATTTCATGGAATACAGGGAGAACTACCCATGTGGATACAGAACTGGCTCAAAGGTAGAAGACAGAGGGTGGTGGCAGAGAATTGTTTTTCAGACTGGAGGCCTGTGACCAGTGGAGTGCCACAAGGATCAGTGCTGGGTGCACTATTTTTCATCATTTGGATATCAGCATAAGAGGTATAGTTAGTACGTTTGCAGATGACACCAAAATTTGAGGTGTAGTGAACAGCGAAGGTTACCTCAGATTACCACGCGATCTTGATCAGATGAGCCAATGGGCTGAGGAGTGGCAGATGGAGTTTAATTTAGATAAATGTGATGTGTTGCATTTTTGGAAAGCAAATCTTAGCAAAACTTATACACTTAATGGTAAGGTCCTAGGGACTGTTGCTGAGCAAAGAGACCTTGGAGTGCAGATTTATAGATCCTTGAAAGTGGAGTTGCAGATAGATAGAATAGTGAAGATGGCATTTGGTATGCTTTCCTTTATTGGTCAGAGTATTGAGTGCTGGAGTTGGGAGGTCATGTTGCGGCTATACAAGACATTGGTTAGGCCACTGTTGGAATATTGCGTGCAATTCTGGTCTCCTTCCTATCAGGAGGATGTTGTGACATTTGAAAGGGTTCAGAAAAGATTTACAAGGATGTTGCCAAGGTTGGAGGATTTGAGCTATAGGGAGAAGTTTAATAGGCTAAGGTTGTTTTCCCTGGAGTATCGGAGGCTGATGGGCGACCTTACAGAGGTTTCCGAAATCATGATGGGCATCAATAGGGTAAATAGACAAGGTCTTTTCCCTGGGGTGGGGGACTCCAGATTTAACATCGTTCAACTTTGCTCGTGCCTCACCTAATCAGATGCTGAAACATTCATTCATGCTTCTGTTAGTTCTAGACTTCAAACTCGCTCCTAGCTGGTTTCCCATATTCTATCCATTGCAGTGCATCATATCTTTACAGTTTAGTAAGAGCAATGGTTCAGCTGTGGAGTGCAACAGAGTCAAGTCCACAGTGTGGCAATGCTACCCCTTTAACAATGTTGTGCTGTTCTTGGGGTTTTTTTCCAAGAGGAGTCAGAAAGGCAAGAGGTTTCAATATGTCTGAAAATATCTCCTTGAAAAGGCAACGCTTTTTAAAAAATACTTGTACAATGAAAGGGGAGCGACCAGTGTTCCTAATTCAGGGTTTTTGTCTGGCTTGGTTTGGTTTTAGCTAGCAGTCTGTTTGAAGCTGCTGCTCAAAGAAAACTGGAGAAAAATGTTCCTTGATTCAACAGAGGTTTTCGGTCTGACTGTCTCTGACATCTCTCTCCTTTAAAAACTTGGGTTTGAATTTATCTTTTTGCTAAGAGGAATGTTTATGGGATTTTGCAGGAAATCAAAACAGCTCTTTAAGTTGCATTTTCACGTTGGTTGGGTTAACAAATAGTTACATTATTCTAATTTTGGTTTTCTTTTGTTTGTGGGTAAATGAATTCTGTTTTGTTTAAAACAGAGTGGTTTGACTAGCTACATCGCTCCTGGGATATTTACCTTGCATCTACTTAAAACAACTGGAAAATTTAGGTTTTGGGCTACCTTTTGAGGGGATTGAGGGGTCTGGCTGGTCCATAACAACAACACTATGGGTATTTTGAGGGACGCGAGTGAAAAAGAGAAAGGAGGAAGAGGACTAATATGCGTTTCAAACTGGAAAATTGATAGTGAATAAGGATCTAATAGCTAGGGTAATAAACAGCATTTCTGCAACTAGCGATGTGATTCCTGGATAGTATGATGTCTAGGAGAAAGTGAGGACTGCAGATGCTGGAGTACCAGAGTTGAAAAATGTGGTGCTGGAAAAACACAGCAGGCTAGGCAGCAACCGAGGAGCAGGAGAATCGATGTTTCGGGCATAAGCCCTTCTTCAGGAATGATGTCTGCCTATTATTGGGGTCTAGAATGTCACTGAGTGGAAGGAAGAAGAACTTACATCACGGTGCACATTGGAATCAATTACATGGGGAGAGCAAGGAATAATGTCTTGCAAGCAGATTCTAAGGAGCCAGCAAAGAGATTAACAAGCAGGAGCTTAATTGAACTGAACTAAATTGAATTGAATCAGCTTTATTGTCACAAGGCAGTATTTTCCAGAATATTTCTGGTCCATGTGCTGCTGAACATACGATTAGTAACATACAGTGAATTAATGCATGGCTGAAGAGATCCAAAGAAAGTTTCTGGGTGGGATGCTCTTCAGAGGGGTGGCAGAGAATCAATAGATCAATGCCTCAATCTGCACTATAGGGATTCTATGATTTAGCTTTCAAGAAAAGAAACAAGATGCACAAAGGATTAGGTGAAATAGAAATCTCCAGAAGACTTCGTTAAGTATTAAATGGTGTTAGACTATAGAAGAACGCAAATGGGTTTAAATTAGGTGCGTGTGTAATGCATCAAGTGTGGTAAATATGGTGATAAGTTGCAGGTGCAAATATTTGCATGATAACAATGGAAATCTGGCTCAAAAGGGCAACATTGTGTACTAAATACTACTGTACACAAGATGTACAAAAAGATAGGGAAAGTAGAAAAAGCAGGAGTGGCAGAATGATTAAGGAGACCAAAAAATGATCAGAGAGTTTGGAAACATTAGAGGTACCATTGCATTGCTGGCATTCCTGAGATTGTGGTCTGCAGTCTATTGGCAAATTGCAAATCAATGCAACACAATATAAAGTAGTCATAAGTACAGGAAACATTTATGTCTGAGCTTTAAAATTACACAGTGGATGGGACCACGTTCATAAATAAGAAAATTCTGAAGTTGGATGCTCATAAATAAGGTCCCTGCACTATAAGCCACAAAGATATAAAAGGAGCAAATTTGTAAGTAAATTACTGAAATGTGAAAACTAAACAGTGATGATAATGTGGGATTTTAATTATCCTAATATGAACTGGGATAGTAATAGTGCAAAGGGCAGAGGGGGGGAAAGTTCAGATGAGACTTCAGAAGAACTTTCTAGATCAATAATTTGCTAGTCCAATGAGGAAATGAGGAATTAATAGATCGGAGGAGTGACTTGGGTTAAGTTCAGTTGATTAACACTCAGGAATAATGAGAGCTCTTGAAGTGCAGTGCTGGTGTTCCTACCTCTGGTTTCGTGGTTTCAGTCACGTCTGCTTCAGAGGTGCACCACAGCTTGTCTGTATAGGTTAATTTTAAAATATATTCAAAGAACAGTGAGCATAGTTCAATATTTCATTAGAGAAGAGTAAAAACTGTTAATTAGAGATGTTTAAATTGTTAATTTTTTTTTAGATTAGATTACTTACAGTGTGGAAACAGGCCCTTCGGCCCAACAAGTCCACACTGACCCGCCGAAGCGCAACCCACCCATACCCCTACATTTACCCCTTACCTAACACTACGGACAATTTAGCATGGCCAATTCACCTGACCCGCACATCTTTGGACTGTGGGAGGAAACCGGAGCACCCAGAGGAAACCCACGCAGACACGGGGAGAACATGCAAACTCCACAGTCAGTTGCCTGAGTCGGGAATTGAACCCGGGTCTCAAATTGTGGCTTGAGAACAGATGTACTCTGCATTAAAAAAACTGACTAAGTAAAACAGAAATCAAAACTTCAAGCTGCCCTTGAAAGAGATAATTCTTTGGGTACAATCAAGACATTAGGAGGAAAAATAGGGTAATCAAATCCAGGTCGCTGAATGTTAAAAGAAATTGAAAGTAAGATGAAGAAAAAAAAAGGCAAATGTAGATAAGTTGATAAAAACAAATGAGAAGAAGAATGAATACAGAAAGTACAGACAGACAACAAAGGAAATAAAGGCAGAGACATTGAGAAATTATTAGTGAAGTTAAAGTAAATCCAGTTTCTGTGCACACAGAGTAAAAAGACAGCAAGGAGAGACTGGTACTGATTAGGATCCAAAAAAGAACGTACATATAGAGAAACCAAAGGCAGTTGGCACAACTGCAGTACAAAAGGAGTACTTGACAACATCATCATCCTTGTTAAAGACGAGTGCAAAGTCACATGGAAGACAAGACAGTTGAGTAAAAGTCAAAAATTGATGAGATGCTAGAAAAGCTGTCTGTACATAAAGCTGTTGAAATGAGGGCCAGATACAACACAATCCAAATTTCTTAAGGCACCAAGGGTGAAGCATTATAACATTCCAATCCTCTCTAAATAGAGAGCTAGTGCCTGAATATTGCAAAAGTGCAAACATTACATCCTTGTTCAAAAAATAAGAGTGAAAAGGATAAACCCAGCAACCAAAGGCCAGTCAGTTTAACCTTGGTAATAAGAAAGCTTTACAAATGATAATCTGGGATAAAATTGTCAGATGCTTACACAGATGTGGATTAATTAAGGAAAGTTAGTACTGATTTGTTAAAGGAAAATCGGATTTGCCTTCAACAAATTTAAAAGACCATTTTTGATAAGGTTACAGAATACTGAGGAAGGTGGTCTGATAAAATACCATACAGTAAGTTTATCAGTAATACTGGAGCCAATTGAATAGAAAGGATAGTATCAGTATGGTTAAAAATAAATGGCTAAATAACAGGAAACAGACAGAAAGGTAATACCAGACTAGGGAAATGTATACGGTGTAGATCCCCGGGGATCAATACCCTGACAGCTCCTTTTCCTGATGTATTTTAATGAACTCAATTTGGGGGTACAAAGCATAATTTTAAAAAAATTGTGAAGAACACAAAATAAGGAAATATAGCGAGAAAAATGATGGACTTCAAAAGGGCATAAGCCGATGAAATGAGTAGATTGGGAGATAAAATTTAATATAGGAAAATATAAAGGTGGCTACCAATCTCAGTTGTGCCCAGCATTCTGCTGACCAGGAAAGTGAGGGAAGAGGCTTCTGAGAAAGAACTATTTAACTCCAGCAGTGGCTGGTGGCCCCACAGACTGGGTGTATGGGTGGTGAACTGCTGAGCAGGACTAGGCCAGTGTCCCACAAACTAGATAGCTACTGCCAAGCTCGGTAATAGCCAGTGCCCTGTTTAAGTTATGGGATTGTTGAGTTCAGACTAGGTCATCACGCGAGGGCAAAACGGAAGGATGCTACTGAGTCTGGGCTGCTTAGCTTGTTAGTTGCTGGTGTTTGGGCCATGTAGGAAATTAAGCATGCATTGGGCTAGTGTCTCAAAGTCTTGGGAGGGGTATGTGCCAAGGGACTTGGCAGTGGCTTTCACTTTGCAGACCAAGTGATGTGGCTCTATCATGGCTGGGACAACCTTATGGATGGTGATGGTGTTGCTGTGTCAATACTGAATGTGGCGTGGGTGGGGTCAGGAACTACTGGGGGTTGATACATGGGGCTTTCCTGGTGAGGCACTGGGAGAGACCATAAGTCTGGAAGGCTGGGATCAGCTTCAAGTCAGAAAAGGAGTTTACTTCAAATGGTGTCCAATTGGTCAGGTCAGGGTACTGCAGTAAACAATATAAAGAATGAATCTGGCAGCATTTAATGAAATTTCTTATCCTAATAACTCAGCAACATTAAAGCAAAATCATGTGACTAAAAAGGGATAACATTAGACGCAGACTTCCTGTAACTCAGGGATATTACCACAAATCATTACCTCTTCCTAGCCTATACCAGCAGTCTAATATTGCCTTGCTGGATTAGATACAATGTGAAGCGAATAAAAGAACAAGATAGTCATTCACAAATAATTTTTTTGTGAGACCATATTTTAACTCACCAGCAACCTCTCAGGGCAATTAAGGGGGGGATGAAACATATACTAATTTTATTGTTTTTCTTAAAAGCCCCAAGTTTTTAAGAAGAACAATAGGCTTTGGTCTTCTGTATATAATATTTCTGATGCTTTTAGATCCACTCAAATTATTTTAACTTGTACCTTTGAATCCCTACTCCTTTGTAAAACAACTTCTCCAACTCAAAGTTATTTTGGAGTCAGGTCTCTGTGATTCCAATTATCTCATAACCACTAATAACTGTCTGCACAGTTAAATGTGATTATATAACCAGGAACAATGTGTGGAAATTTGTAGGGGTCTGAGCAACATGGACTACTGTAAGAGGTGTGACATAATTGGGCAACAAGTGGTGAGGTTCATTCTTGGGAACAACTCTAAGCATCTCTTATGCTCTTCACAACTGGCATGGCAAGATTCTTTCTCGGCTGTGGTGAGGTGCCAATTAGCAGTAATTATTGCTTACAGTCATAGAGTCAGATGCATACAGCAGAGAAACAGGTCCTCATAAACACCCTCGAGACTTTCAGGGAAAGGTGGGCACCACAGAGAGTGGAGTGTATTATTTCCCCCTCCAACTCTATTTTGATTTAATCCCTGCCCTCCCCTTCACTGTTTGATCATGCAGTATTGCCCTCAGAGAAGGGCATTACTTGTCACTGGCCACTTGGGTGTTTCCTTTCTTCCTGGTGGTGGAAATTGAATAAAGATTTAATTACCTGTTGTCTTTCACTATCTCACACCTGTACACACACAAACAACATAAAAAAAGGAAACAGGTCCTTCAGCCCAACTCCTCCACACTGACCTAGTTTCCTAAATGAAAGGAAATGAAAGTCCCACTTGCCTGCATTTGACCCAAATCCCTCTAAACCTTTCCTATCCGTGTACATGTCCAAATGTATTATAAATTATGTAATTGTCACCTGCCTCTACCACTTTCTCTGGCAACTCATTCTATATATGCACCACTGTGTGAAAAAGTTGCCCCTCGGGTCCTTCGAAAATCTTTCACCTCTCATCTTAAATCTATGCCCTCTAATGTTGGGTTCCACTACCCTGAGAAAATGACCTTGGCTATTCACTTTATCTATGTCTCCCATAATTTTATACACCTCTATAAAAGTCATAGCTCAGTCTCCTATACTTCAGGGGAAAAACAAAATACCTGCCGATACAGCTTCTCCCTAAAACTCAAACTTTCCAATCTCAGAAACATCCTTTTAAATCTTTTTTGCATCTTTTTCAATTTAATAACATTCTTCCTATAGCTTGTTAAACATCTGGTTAACAACCCAATTCATCTAATCAATTTCAGTCTCTCATCTTCCCAAAGTTGCCAAATAAGTTTGATATCTGGAAAACTTGACAAGGAAACCAGAGCAAGCACCTGTCCGATTCAGTTCACCACATGCTCTGAACAACTGCATCAATACTCAGGCAAAAGTGAGGACTGCAGATGCTGGAGATCAGAGTCAAGATTAGAGTGGTGCTGGAAAAGCACAGCAGGTTAGGCATCATCCAAGGAGCAGGAAAATCGACACTGCAGGCAAAGGCCCTTCATCAGGAATGAGGCAGGGAGCCTCCAGACTGGACAGATAAATGAGAGAGGGGTATGGCTGGGGAGAAGGTAGCTAAGAGTGCAATAGGTGGATGGAGGTGGGAACGAAGGTGAGACTCTCTGAAATTATTGTAGGGAGAGGAGAAGTTTTTCAAGGTAGGCATCCTTGCATGAAGATTCACAGTAAGGTTAAAATCAACTAGGCTAAAGTGGGGACTGTAGATGCTGGAGACCAGAGTCAAGATTAGCACAGCAGGTCAGGCAGCATCCGAGGAGCAGAAAAATCACGTTTTGGGCAAAAGCATCTAAAGAATTTCAGTGAGTCTCATCTTCACCCCCATCTCCATCCAGCTATTGTAATCTTAGCTACCTTCTCCTCAGTCCCACCCCCCTCCCATTTATCTCTCCACCCCAGAGGCACCCTGCCTCATTCCTGATGAAAGGCATTTGTCCAAAATGCTGATTTTTCCTGCTCCTCAGATGCTACCTGGCCTGCTATGCTTTTCCAGCACCACTCTAATCTTGACTCTGCATCAATACTCAGCCTACATGGCTGTTCGCAGGATCCCCGCCTTCTCTTTTTGCACCATTTCCCTCAGCCAGATACCAATATTAATACTCCTGTGTTGCCTTTCCATTTAGCAGACATAAAGCCAGGAAGATTGCCATAATTGTTAGCAACCCTCAGTCAAGATAGGTAGCCTTCAATTTAGAGTTTCTGGCTCAGTAATTTAATGGTGGCCTCCGATATCAGTTCAGAACTTAATCTGGGCAGTAGAGTCAGGTTGCTCTTCTCAAAAAAAGGATGAGGAGCCAAATGTCAGGTAATCCACCACTCATCTAGAGTCTTCCTGTCCTTCTGAGGGCTGTTTTTCTGATGGATTGAGAGAAAAGGCAAGTATTATGGAAGATAACAGTGGGTGACACAGCTATTACTGTTGCTACAAGTGGGGACATGTGCTAAGTAGGTATGTAAGCAGCACAAAACTGTACAGGACGCGTAGTGTTGGTTGTTGGGGTAGATGTTGTTAGCAATAGTGAAATTATTAGAGCATGGGGTTGGTGTGAAGTGGGTTCAGTAGCGAAGACAGTATTGGTCAGAAGAACTTACTCTAGCAGAGTGACAAAGGATTTTGATCTTCTTACAGTCAGCTTAGGCAGCTTTAACCTAGGTGTTAACCTTAGAAACCATGGCACAGTCAGGTGTTGTGGTCAGGGTGGGGGTTTGGCAAAGTGGAAATCCAGTAGGACCTCAAGGTGGAATACGAATTTCCGTCCCCCTCCCCCCCCCCCATCTGCCACGTCCCAGGGCAAGTTTCAGCAATAGTGCAGGTCACCTCGACACCGAGTGCTTGTTTAGGTGCACATTTGGCTTTTGAAGTTGGTGGTGCACATGAGAGTTCCGTGACATCCGGCAGGTGGTAACCGTGACCGGAATCGGACGAGAGGGATCCCCAAGGCGGGGGGAGGGGGGAACAAGGGACAGAGTTACGGCGGGGGGAGGGGGGAGCAAGGGACAGAGTTACGGCGGTGGGAGGGGGGAACAAGGGACAGAGTTAATGAACAGAGTTTGGTCAGAATCAGCGAGATGTCTCGCTAGGCCTCGCGACGACGAAACCTCCAAAAGGGAAACTCGGGCCACAACAACGTCAGATTCAGCCCCAGTGTCATCGTTTACATAAGGTGTGCAAACAGGTCGCCCACCTTGTTTCACCTTTCTCCCGCTCTGTAGTCATTTTGGAGGAAATAAAACGCCAGAGTTCAACTCCACATTCTGTATTTCAGCAATTTCCTGTTAGGTCCTTCTCAAGTGCCTTTTTCAAACTATACGTCACCCCACCGAATTCTCTACTCCCTCTGAACCTAAACTAATTGTTTCTGCCTTCTGTGGTATGACTAGGTAATAAGTTTTAGGAGTTTCCCCGGGGCCTACGATGCCTTGAATAGAAACTCAGCAGAAAGGGCAACCAGGAGGCCAGCGGTGCTCGAGTATCACTATACCCTCAAACAACAGGAGCACAGTGACCACCGAGTCCTGGATAAACCGGCGGTAAACTCACAAAATGTACCTGCACATCGGCCCAGTGCCACCGACAATGTAGGACTCCGTCTCCGGGCAACCCTGTGATCACCGATCACATCGACCCAACCGCCATCCGCACTCGATTGCTCACGCCTGATGATAAGCCCCTCCCCCTCCCCCTCCCCCTCCCCCTGTCGTCACTGCTGGAAGAGTCTAGAAGCAGGTCCTTTCGCCTGCTCACACCGGTACTTACACTGCAAACGGTCAAAGTCAGGGGCTTTGGACTCCAACATAAATTCACCTCGAAGCCGATGAGGTTAAAGGAGCGGTGCCAGCGTGAGCGGGAATATGAGAGTTAACAGCAGGGTAGAAAGCAGAGGGTGATGATGAATTGTAAAGTAGGAAGGGTCACTTAACTCTGATTTCTCTCCACACATACTACCAGACCTGCTGAACTTCTCCAGTAACTTCTGTTTTTGTTATAGGATATACTGGGTTTTGCAGTCTGTTGAAAGAGAGTTTAAGGGTTTCTTTTCCCCTTTAGGCAGTCCTTCACTTTTCAGGATGTCAGGCAAAATACCTCACTTCCACGACGACTGGAACTTTCCTTCTGAAGTCAGACAAGTCAGTGAGCTTATTAAACTCACCTCAGGTAGGCAGTGCTCCATTTCAGTATTAGAACATCCCAGGTTTTCTTTCCATTTGCCTGCAGTCTACCTTATAGAAGATTGCTATTCATGAAATGACCATTTAGCACTGGAGACATTTCTAAGCTGTAAGTTTTTAAAAATGCTGAGGTGCTAGAGAATCTCTATCTTTTAGATACCTTCTCTTTCCTTGATTTTTCACTGTTTGAGGACATCATTTTCTATCCAGCTACCAGTTGTTCATTAATTGTCTTTCAAACAGAAATTTGGGGTGTACATGTCATATTAACTCTTTGCAATGTTGAAACTCAGAAACTGTGCTGATATCTGAGTCCTCATTCCCAGAACAAAGTTTCAGCACAAATCCAGTGTGGTGGCCTTTGTCATATTTTCATACCGAAAGGTAATGATGACCCCCAAGGTTTTTATTGCCATTTTTAATATCATCAGTAACCTGGACTTGAGTATACAGCAAATAATGTTGATGCTTGTAGATTATAAGAAACCTCAAATGTAACCAGTTGAGGTGAGGACATCTTAGATCAATTAACTGGATGGACACCTTGCAGATGAATTTTAACACTGAGTTTATATTTCCAAAAAAATCATTTCACAATGTTGTACCTGTTAAAGGGAACTGAGAAATCCCTTCCCGTTAATACAGACAAACTTTGGTGATCGGAGAAGCTGATAAAGCTGGCGAAAACAAATAAGAGTTTTTATAAATCAAGGTACAGAGTACAAAAACAAGAAAGGTATGCTAAACGGTTATAAATCCCTCGTTATTAAGTGGAGTGGAGTGTTCACTTGTAAGCAATAATACTTGGTCCAGGCCTTGGAGAGGATACGAAGATATTTACTAGAAGATACCAGAAATTAGGGACGTCAGTTTGATGGAAAGCTTAGAGAAATTTTAATTGGTTTTAGTAGAAAGGGTTAAGGAGAAAGTTACTCAAGGCATTTAAAATCAAAAAGGGCTATCCACCAGAAGAAAAGAGTTGAAATGAAGTTTTTAGTAATTGGATTTCCAATGAAGAGCTACAATAGAAATTAGGCTTGATGGTTTCTCGTGGCAAGCACAGACACAATAGTCAATGGTCGTCTTCAGTGCTATAAATTTGCAATGTTTATATAACAATCAGGTCAAAGTGGCCAGCTCGTGACTGCAGGGAAGCAGAGCAGAACTGGAAGGAGACAGGCTCACCTGCATCACATTATCCCGCTGGATTACTGTTTACTCAGCATTTGGGATTGGCTATGGCATATTGTTGCATTGAGCAGCACCAAGAATGTTCAGGATGATGATAAGTTCCTCTTTGTAATTTTTGAATCCTGTCTCAACATCCTAACATCGAACATGAACTCCTGGCTGTTGCATGACTACGAATGCCTTCTTTCCACCCTATTCGTCATCTTAGTCCTTCCTTCCGATTTTTGGCTTTTAGATACCATTGAAACTACTATCTAACCACTGCAACTGTCTCATGAGAAAAGCAAAAGCAGCAACAGAACTCTGAGAAGGAAGCCTCATCCTTTGATCACATTCATGGATCACCAGCTCAGATCATGACACACCACGCACTCTAGATGACATTCTTGAGTTATGATTTGTACATGGTGAGTTGCAGACAGGCCGGGGGATAGGACAGATAATTTCTCAGTTCTTCAGGAGATGAGGTCTATGATGATTCTACTTTATGGGACTCAGAATAGGAGTCTTGAGTTGTATGAACATCAAGCATAAAAATTAGGACCTGTGGACTACTTGGGACCTAAAGCTACTCCACCATTTAATAAGATCATGGTTGATTATTCCACATTCCCCCCTATCCCTGACAATCTTTCACCTTTTTTTATAGATATTTTTATTAAAAATTTAACATGTTTTAACAAGTTTACAAATAAAAACAAAACTCCAAGTATAAACATTGACATACGATTAGATCTTAAATAAACAATAGCCAAAATCTATCAAACAAAACAGATACTGAAAAGAAAAAAAAGACAAAACTCAACTAATTACTAATCTAACCTACAACTAACCAGAGTGTATGATTAAATCTCTTACATGACTCAAGAAAAAAAACGACGGATAACACAGAAGTTAAGTAGTAAAATACATGCTCGGAATGTGTTAACATCAGATTGTAACAAAACCCGTGTTCGTGCAGGATTCCTCTCCCAAAGGGCCCCGGATCAGTCAGGGTTGTTGTCTCAATTAGATAAAAGTCCTTGATAGAATGGCCGAAATATCTGTGTCTGTGTAATTCAAGAAGGGCTGCCATCTTTTATCGAATAATTCGGTTTTTTGGTGCACCATGTTTGTAAGGAAGTCAAGGGGAATATATTCCATGATCATTCTGTGCCAATTCGAAAGTCCAGGAGGGCCCTCGGTCACACAGTTTACCAAAATATTTTTCCTTGCACAGAGAGAATGGAAAATCATCTCTTCCCGTGCACATCCAGGGAAGGTAAGCTCGAAAAGCCCAAAAGGAGAGATACTGGATCCACTATAATTTCCATTCCCAAGGTTTCTGTCAGGGCATTTACTACTTTAGTCCAATATCTACGGATCTTATGACAAGTCCAAAAGCAGTGTACAAGAGTGCCCACCTCTATTTTACATTTGGTACACATTGGAGATGCTCCTACCTTAAATTTTGCCAATCGGTCTGGTGCTACATGGGTCTTGTGAAGTATCTTCAACTGAATGGCCTGGGTTCTGTTGCAGATGGAGATTTTTCTGGCATTTTCCCAAATGTCATTCCCCATTTCTATGGAGATTTCCAGCCCCAAATCCTTATCGCATATTTTAAGCAGATTGTCCATATCTTCCGATACTTCATCATGTAATAAATGATAAAGAGTGCTGACCGATGGTACCCCCATTGACCATAACACTCTATGTTCTTTGTCTGATTTATAAGGACTATCCAATAGCGTAGTCTTCTTCTGTATATAATCTCGAATTTGGAAGTATCGAAAGAGATCGCCCTTAGGTAACCCAAATTTTTGATTCAGCTGTTCAAAAGACAACAGGACCCCTTCCTTAAACAGATCCCCTAAACAGGAGATACCCCTGAATCTTCAGAGTCTGAATGTGGCATCTGTAAGCCTCAGTTGAAACGCCCATGCCCCCACTATTGGAGTATAGGAGGATTAGATTAGATTACTTGCAGTGTGGAAACAGGCCCTTCGGCCCAACAAGTCCACACCGACCCACCGAAGCGCAACCCACCCATACCCCTACATTTGCCCCTTATCTAACACTACGGGCAATTTAGCATGGCCAATTCACCTGACCCGCACATCTTTGGACTGTGGGAGGAAACCGGAGCACCCGGAGGAAACCCACGCAGACACGGGGAGAACGTACAAACTCCATGTTTTATGTGAATTGCCCTCATTTTGCCCCATTATATTCTAAGCTTTAATTGTATTTAGTATTATAGGGTTTTTACATTGATCCATGATGATTTTCCTCTTGTCTGAAAATAAGAGGTTGATAAGTGCGCATTTTACTTGAGAAGCCTTGATGTCCAGCTAGATTGATTGCTGGTCAGAAAGACCCAATCGACTATGTAGCTTAATAGCGAACTTAGCTGATATTTCCTAAAATCTGGAAAATCCAGTCCTCCCCTTGCCTGTGGAAGCTGTAGCTTCCTCAGCTTAATGAGAGGCCATCTATGATTCCAGATGAAGGAACCCAACTAGCCATACAATTTGCATAGTGCCAACCTTGGCAGCATCACCGGAAGCATTCTCATAGGGTATAGGAGACGGGGCAGGACATTCATTTTAATTAATGCTACTCTGCCTAACCAGGAAATTGGAAGGTCTCCCCATCGCTGGAGGTCCTGCCTTATCCTTTTCAGTAAATGCTCAAAGTTAGCCTTGTATAACTGACCAAATACTGGGGTGATAAAAATGCTTAAATATAAGATACCCTCCGGGACCACCAAAAGGGAAAGTGGGATCAGTCCGATAGGTGGGAGGGACTAGTGAGGCCACCCATAGCATAGCCTCCGATTTAAAAAAAAATTTATAGCCTGAAAATACACTAAATGTATTAATAACTTGGATTAAGCAAGGCACGGACATCAGGGGATTACTGAGGAATAGGAGATCATCATCAGCATAAAGGGTAATTTTATGTTTATCTGTACCAATCCTCAGGGCCGTTATATTAGGGTCAGCCCGTATAGCTTCTGCTAGTGGCTCGATTATTAGCGTAAATAGCAATGGTGAGAGAGGACATCCCTGACGGCAGCCCCTATCCACACTGAAGTATCCAAGCTTAGTCCATTGGTAATCACAACTGCTCTGGGATCATTATACAGTGTTGAGATCCATTTGGCAAATGCCTTTCCAATGCCAAACCTTACCAATGTGTAAAACAGATATGACCATTCAACCCTGTCGAATACCTTTTCTGCATCTAATGAGACTACTACTCCCAGCACTTTTTCCTGATGGCAGGCTTGAATCACATTCAAAACCTTTCTAACATTATTGGATGATCTACGGCCCTTAATAAATCCCATATGATCCTCCTTTATGATGTATGGCAATACCTTTTCTAGCCTCAATGCTAATGTTTTAGAAAGAATTTTAAAATCTACATTTAGCAAGGATATTGGTCTGTATGGGTCCTTTCCTTTTTTGAGAATAAGGGAGATATTCGCCTCTTTCAGCAAGGCGGGAGATAGCCCTGACTGTATGATTAGTTATACATGTCGATAAGTGGACCAGTCAATATTCCTGTAAATTCTTTGTAGAATTCAGCTTGAAAGCCATCTGGGCCAGGTACCTTACCGCTCTGAAGTTGCCTGATTGCGTGAAGTATTTCTTGGACTGTTAGGGGAACATTCAAGACCGATACCTGTTCCGGGGTTCGGTTCAGAAAGGTCAAATTTTTAAAAAATGATTGCATCCTCCTGACTCTATCTTTGCAGTCCTGTATTTATATAAATCAGAATAAAATTTTCTAAAGATTGCGTTAATCCTTTTGTGATCATGAGTCAGAGTACCCGTACTTTCCTTGATAGATGTGATAGTTTGAGGGGCCTTTTATTCTTTGCGAGAATGCTAAGTATCTGTCAGGTTTATTGTCAAATTCATGTATTTGCAAATAATATTTCCCTCTTAGCCGTTTGGGTAAGCGTGGTATTCAGAGCTGTCCTAAGGGCCATAATCCTTTGTAATTTGATAATAGAAGGTCTGTCAGCGTATGCTGTTTCACCTGCTTTTAAGCGAGCTTCCAGCAGACGCTGCTGTTCTCCCTTTAATTTTTTCTGGGTCGCCGAATATGAAATGATCAAACCTTGCGCATAAGCTTTGATGGTCTCCCACATCATTGATGGGTTGCTAGCCATACCTGAATTAATATCTAAAAAAGTTTTAAATTCTTGAGAAAAGTACTTTACAAATTTACTACCTTTCATCAGGAAGGAATCCATACGCAATTGCCGGGGGTATATCTCATTGTTCCTCGCCTTGATTTCCATATATACAGCAGCGTGATCAGAAATTGTTATACCACCTATTTTACAGGATGATATGGAATTTTTAAAAATCGTGGGGGCAAAAAACATATAAATTCTGGTGTGACATGTGGATTGGAGTAAAAAGAAATATCTCTGCCCTGTGGATGAAGGCATCTCCACACATCTACTAGTCCTAATTCTTTGTTCAAATCCATCAATTGTCTAGATCTGGGGGATACTCCTGCAGTACTCTTGGGAATCCTATCTATTTCCGGATCCATAATACAATTAAAATCTCTCTCTATAATTGTATGATGAGCACCAAGAGCCATCAATTTGGAGAAGTCTTCCGTTATAAATTTAAAAGGATGTGCCAGGAGACAATACAGATTTAAGATCCCATATTCCTCTCCATTTATAAGGGCTTTAATCAGAATATATCATCCAGATTTGTCTTTTATCTGATTTAGGATTTTGAAAGGGAGATTCTTCCAAATAAGAATGACAACTCCCCTACTTTTTGAGTTGAAGGAAGAAAAGAAGGCCTGATCAAATCCACCCTGTCATAATTTCAAGTTTTCTTTATCCAATAAATGTGTCTCCTATAGAAGAGCCATATCAACCCTTTTTTGAGGTTTGATAATATTTTCTTCCTTTTGATTGGTGAATTACTCCCCTTGACATTCCAGGTGCACCATTTAACCAACTGATTAACCATAATCGTCTGGGCAAATCCGAGACCCCTCGGGAGAAGAAACCCTATCCAAAACATCCCGAGCATAGAACATATAAAATACACAAAAATAGAGGTTCTTTAATACACTCACATCAATATAATAAAAAACTATTTCTAAATAGAAAAAATATAAAACATATTTAAACGGAGATTTTCCCCCTTGTTCCCAGGGGGCTTCACTTCCTTTCCAAAAGCCCATCATATCCTCTCCCAACCAGTGCCTCACAATAGAATAAAGAAAATTCAAATATACTACAAAGCTAGAGTTCATGGTAAGTCCCTTACCCCCCCGCCCCCACCCACACCAACACCTAGATATATTTGGTACTGTTAATACCATGTATGAACATACATAACTAAGAAATTACAGTCTCAACAAATAATAATTAAATATAGTAGTACAAAATAACAGGGGAAAACAGCCCCACTCTCAAAGATAGAGACAAAATTGGATAAAGTAACCATCTCCCCCCACCCACATTAACTAGACCACCTGGCATATATATATATATATATATATATATTTGAACAAAGGGGAAGAAAATTGCTAAGTGAAGAACAAATAAATAAACCCCTCTCCCCAACCCCTGGAGATAATATTAAACAGTAAGGTAATGAAAGTTAAAAAAAAGGTAAACCGGGGTGGGAGGGAGGGCAGAACAACATCATTCACCACTCAAATCAACTCTCACAATTTATCTAAGAGAGTCCAGAAATTCCTTGGCCTTCTCCAGTGATCCGAAGTTGTACACACACCCTTCGTGGCTAAAACGTAGCGTCGCTGGGTAGCGTGGGGAGTACTGAATGTTAAAGTCCCTTAAACGCTTCTTCGCTTCATCAAATGCCTTCCTCTTATGGACCAAAGCTGGGGAAAAGTCCTGGAATAGCATAATCTTGGATCCTGTATAAATCATGGCTTGGGGATCTTTCCCAAGATTTCTGGAAGCTTCTAAGAGCATCTGCCTCTCCTTGTAGCTCTGCAGCCGGAACAGAACCGGGCGGGGGTGTTGGTTCGAGCCAGGCCCGCGCACTGCAACCCGGTAGCCCATTCATCCTTACCTGGCCTGATCCAGTCTCCAGATTTAAAATATCTGGAGGAACGCTGTAAGCTGGCCGTCCTCTTCCTCGAGATTCGAGATCGTCGATGTGATTTTCTAAGGTCCAGACTCGCTGTTCCAGAGTCCTGACCCATGGCCGATTCTGCAGTAGTCTTGGAGGTTGCGGCCTTTAGCTCTGCCCCTTTGATTCGGCGGGGGGACCGCAGATTCCCCCCAGACGTGATCGACGATGCCCTCCACCGCATCTCCTCCACTTCCCGCTCCTCCGCCCTTGAGCCCCGCTCCTCCAACCGCCACCAAGACAGAACCCCACTGGTTCTCACCTACCACCCCACCAACCTGCGCATACAACGTATTATCCGCCGCCATTTCCGCCACCTCCAAACGGACCCCACCACCAAGGATATATTTCCCTCCCCTCCCCTATCAGCGTTCCGCAAGGACCACTCCCTTCGTGACTCCCTTGTCAGATCCACACCCCCCACCAACCCAACCTCCACCCCCGGCACCTTCCCCTGCAACCGCAGGAAATGTAAAACTTGCGCCCACACCTCCACACTCACTTCCCTCCAAGGCCCCAAGGGATCCTTCCATATCCGCCACAAGTTCACCTGTACCTCCACACACATCATCTATTGCATCCGCTGCACCCGATGTGGCCTCCTCTATATTGGTGAGACAGGCCGCTTACTTGCGGAACGCTTCAGAGAACACCTCTGGGCCGCCCGAACCAACCAACCCAATCACCCCGTGGCTCAACACTTTAACTCCCCCTCCCACTCCACCGAGGACATGCAGGTCCTTGGACTCCTCCACCGGCAGAACACAACTACACGACGGCTGGAGGAGGAGCGCCTCATCTTCCGCCTGGGAACCCTCCAACCACAAGGTATGAATTCAGATTTCTCCAGCTTCCTCATTTCCCCTCCCCCCACCTTGTCTCAGTCGGTTCCCTCAACTCAGCACCGCCCTCCTAACCTGCAATCCTCTTCCTGACCTCTCCGCCCCCACCCCACTCCGGCCTATCACCCTCACCTTGACCTCCTTCCACCTATCCCACCTCCATCGCCCCTCCCCCTAGTCCCTCCTCCCTACCTTTTATCTCAGCCGGCTTGGCTCTCTCTCTCTTATTCCTGATGAAGGGCTTATGCTCGAAACGTCGAATTCTCTATTCCTGAGATGCTGCCTAACCTGCTGTGCTTTGACCAGCAACACATTTGCAGCTGTGATCTCCAGCATCTGCAGACCTCATTTTTTACCCTTTGATTCGGCGCACGAATTCCTGGATGTCTCGGTCGTGCTTTTGTAGCACGGCTGAGAGTGAATCCCATCGGCTCCGGGACTGTTCAATGAAGGCATTGATCTTCGCGTCAAGTTTGGAGATTACTTCCATGAGGCTCGCCACCGTAGGTAAGTCCCCCGGGGCGGCTGCGGACGCCTCTGCTGCAGCTGGGGAGGGTGGGTGAAGGGTTCCTGTATGCTGAGAGCTGCAGGCACCTTTCCTTTAGTCATTTTTGCAGGAGACTAGACTGTTTAAATTTAGTACAGGGCAACTAATTATACTGAGTAAAAACTATTTTAAATGATTTGGTAAGTGTGGTGGAGGCGGGCAGCCCACTTTGCCCAAGTCTTGGGAGGAGCACTATCGACTCAGTCTTGCTGGATCGCTGCTATCTTGGATCTCCCATATTTCACCTCTTGATTATCAAAATTCTACCTATGCCACGAAAATATTCCACCACCTTTTGAGGAAGAGTTCCAAAGATTCACCATTTTTAGAGCAAACTTTTCTCCTCATCTGTCTTCAAGTGACTGTTAGATCTAGGTCCTCTCACAACAGGAATGTCCTTTCCCTGTATACCCTATCTGGACCCTTCAGTATTTTGTCTGTTTAAGTCGTCGATTTTTTTTTTGAAAACTCCAGTGGATATTACCCAACCTTTCCTCATTGACAAGGACCAGTGAGTTTTGAGAAGTTTGTAGCTCATGTTGAGGTTCTGGATGGAGGTTTGCTGGCTGAGCTGGAAGGTTCATTTCCAAATGTTTCATCATCCTACTAGGTAACATCTTCATTGGGCTTCTGGGCGAAGCACTGCTTAAGATTTCTGCTTTCTGTTTATATGTTTGGGTTTCTTTGGGTTGGTGATGTCATTTCCTGTTCTTTTTCTCAGGGGGTGGTCGATGGAGTCTAACTCGATATGTTTGTTGATACAGTTCTGGTTGGAATGCTATGCTTCTAGGAATTCTTGTGCATGTCCCTGTTTGGCTTGTCCTAGGATGGATGTGTTGTCCCAGTCGAAATGGTGTCCTTATCTGTATGTAAGGATACTAGTTTATGATTAGATTAGATTACTTACAATGTGGAAACAGGCCCTTCGGCCCAACACGTGAGAGACGGTCATATTGCTTTGTGGCTAGTTGATGTTCATATATCCTGGTGGCTAGTTTTCTGCCTGTTTGTCCAATATAGTGTTCGCTACAGTTCTTGCATGGTATTTTGTAAATGACATTAGTTTTGCTTGTTATCTGTATAGGGTCTTTCAAGTTCATTAACTGCTGTTTTAGTGTGTTGGTGGGTTTGTGGGCTACCGTGATGCCAAGGGGTCTGAGTAGTCTGGCAGTCATTTCTGAGATGCCTTTGATGTAGGGGAGAGTGGCTAGGTTTTCTGGATGTGTTTTGTCTGCTTGTTTGGGTTTGTTGCTGAGAAATGGACGGACTTTGGGTACCCATTCTTTTTGAATACATGGTATAGGTGATTTTCTTCTGCTCTGTCTAGTTCCTCTGTACTACAGTGTGTGTTGGCTCATTGAAATAATGTTCTAATGCAGCTTTGTTTGTGGATGTTGGGATGGTTGCTTCTGTAGTTCAATATTTGGTCTGTATGTGTTGTTTTCCTGTTGATGCTGTTCATTGGCAAGATAGGCATGCTCCGTTGAGAGCAAAGAATAGGAAAGGCAAGATTCGTGAACCTTGGATGACAGGAGAAATTGTACAATTAGTCAAGAGGAAAAGGGAAGTGTATATAAGGTCCAAGCAGCTAACAAACAGAATGGGCCCTGGAGGAATATCGGGAGCGTAGGACCAGTCTTAAACGAGGAATCAAGCGGGCTAAAAGGGGTTATGAAATAGGTTTAGCTAGCAGAATTAAGGAGAATTCCAAAGACATTTACTCTTATATAAAAAGCAAGCAGGTAACTAGAGAAAGGCTGGGTCCAATAAAGGATAAGAAAGGAAGGCTGTGTGTCAAACCTGAGAAAATGGGTGAGATTCTGAATGATTACTTTGTATCAGTGTTCACTGAGGAGAGGGCCATGTAGGATGTTGAGATTAGAGATAGAAGTTTGATTACACTGGATCACATTGACATAAGTAGGAAAGATGTATTGGGAAGACGAGAGTTTATTAAGGTGGATAAATCCCCAGGAACGGCTGAGATCTATTCCAGGTTGCTGAGGGAGGAGAGAGAGGAAATAGCTGTGGCCCCAACAGATATCTTTGAAGCACCCTTAAACACGTGAGGTGCCGGAGGACTGGAGGGTTGCTCATGTTGTCACCCTGTACAAGAAGGATAGTGGGGATATTCTGGTAACTACAGATCAGTGAGCCTGATGTCAGTGGTGGGAAAGTTGCTGGAGAAGGTACTGAGGGATAAAATCTATTTATATTTGGAAAAGAATGGGCTCATCAGTGATAGGCAACATGGTTTTTTGCGGGGGAGATCGTGCCTTACCAATTTAATTGAGTTCTTTGAGGAAGTGACCAAGTTGATAAATGAAGGAAGGCCTGTAGATGTTATATACATGGATGTTAGTAAGGCGTTTGATAAGGTTTTCTATGGTAAACTAATAGAGAAAGTGAAGTCACATGTGAGCAGGGTGTTCTAGCTAGGTGGATAAAGAACTGGTTGGGCAACAGAAGACAGAGAGTAGTTGTTGAAGCGAGTTTCTCGAAATGGAGAAAGGTGACTAGTGGTGTTCCACAAGAATCAGTGCTGGGGCCACTGCTGTTTGTGATATACATAAATGATCTGGAAAATGGCATTGTTGGTATGATCAGCAAGTTGCAGATGACACGAAGATTGGTGGAGTAGCAGAAAGCATAGGGGACTATCAAAGAATACAGGAGAAAACAGATAGACTGGAGAGTTGGGCGGAGAAGTGGCAGATGGGGTTCAATCCAGGCAAATGTGAGGGGATGCATTTTGGGGAAATCTAATTCTAGTGTGAATTATACAATAAATGGAAGAGCTTTGGGAAAAATTGATGAGCAGAGAGATCTGGGAGTTCAGGTCCATTTTACCCTGAAGGTTGCTGCACAGGTGGATAGAGTAGTCAAGAAGGCATATGGTATGCTTGCCTTCATCGGATGGGATATTGAGTATGAGAGCTGGCAGGTCATGTTAAAATTGTATAAGACATTGGTTCGGCCACATTTAGAATACTGTGTACAGTTCTGGTCGCCACATTACCGAAAGGACGTAGACGCTTTGGAGAGGGTGCAGAGAGGGTTTACGAGGATGTTGCCTGGTATGGAAGGTGCGAGCTATGAAGAGAGGTTGAGTAGGTTAGGTTTGTTTTCATTAGAAAACAGGAGACTGAGGGGGGACCTGATTGTGATCTACAAAATCATGAAGGATATAGACAGGGTAGATAGAGATAAGTCTTTTCCCTAGGTGAAGGATTCAATAACGAGAGGTCACGCTTTCAAGGTGAGAGGTGGAAAGTTTAAAGGGGATACATGCGGCAAGTACTTTACACAGAGGGTGGTAGGTGCCTGGAACGTGTTGCCAGCAGGGGAAGTAGAGGCAGGCACGGTAGATTCATTTAAGGTGCGTGTGGACAAATGCATGAGTAGGTGGGAAGCAAAGGGGATACAGATGCTTAGGAATTGGGCAACAGGTTTAGACAGTGAGTTTGGATCGGCTCAGGCTTGGAGGGCCAAAGGGCCTGTTCCTGGGCTGTAAATTTTCTTTGTTCTTTCAGGAAAGAGAGAGGGAGAGATGGCAGAGAGATTCAGCATGAAACACCTTCTTCAGTGTGGCTGTTTCTTTGACCAGCAGCCTCAAATAAATGGCTTGCAGCTCTGAACCAAATCCAAATCAAGCGAGAGTAAAGCTGAGCTGTGAAAACTGGCCACTCCCCTTTCATTGTACAAGCGTATTTTTTAAAACTTGAAAGCTTTTTGACTGAGGCAGTATGTGTTAGCTATAATCAAATTGGCCCTAAAACCCATCAAAACAAGACCTTCCAGAGTCTCTATGTTTATGAGCCCTCTGAAAAAAAACAATGGCAACATAACCTTGTTAAAGGAACAACATCATTACCCTTCCTATAGTAGGGAGACCAGAATTGCACACAATATTCCAAAAGTGGCCTAATCAATGTCCTATATAGCCACTGGCACGGCTGCAAATAAAAGGACACGAGTATGATGGCTGTTCAATTAGGAATGACTAGTTGGTTGTAAAGTAGGAGAGCAATTTGGCACACATGATAGCAAGGCTGGATGTCAGCCTTCATTATATGCATGCTTGTACAGTTGATGTAAATGGAATATGACAGCTAAATAAAATGAGATATGAATGCCTGGAGTCAGTAGTAGCCACTTTCTCACCAGTAGCTTTATTCATTCTTGCAGGATCCTATAGTTGAAAATGAATTTATAAGTCTCAGTCTGGAGAGGAACTCAGACTTTCTGACATTCACCTTCAGTGAGAAGATTGCATTGTAATACACCTAGATCCTGGCAATTATGATGGCCTCAGTCACTTTCACAATTTCCAATTGTCTGGTCCTAATTGTGTCCTATTCACCAAAGACTTTCAATTTTTCTGATCATTCAATCCTCACAAAAAATGGTTTTCTGTATCTTTCTTGAATAGAGGCCTGACTCGCCTCAATTCATCATTACGTTTCTCCACCTTGCAGAACTTGTCATATTCATCAACAACTGTAACTCAGAGTACTTCTAATCAAAAGTTATATGTCCTGATGAATTCTGGTTATGCTTACCGTTTTGTGGAATATGATTGTTTACATAACTAGGCCTCCTTCAATTCCTTTTCTGGTACTTGGATGACTGTACCAGTGCTATTTCCGCCTTTTGCCTTGAACCAGAAAATTTAATTGACTTGATTTTGAATTCCAACCATCTTGCAGCTTCACATGGTCCAAATCCAATATTTCTCTTCTCTGACCTTGTTTTTGGAGTTAGCATCCGCAGAATTTTTCACTATTGACTGACCAACTCCTAAAGCTAGCTCAAATTCCTTTTTATTTGTTCATCAGAAATGAATTATCACCAGCTAGGACAGCATTTATCACCCATGTTGGTGATTAGTTGCCTTACTGAACTTCTGCAGTACTGGGGGTAGGGATAGTACTGTTAAGAAGGAAGTTTTAGGATTTTCAACAAATTACAATGATCACATAGTCAGAAGTGGCTTGGGCAGAAACATACAGGTAGTAGTGTTCCCATGCATTTGCTGTTCTTGTCCTGCTGGGTGCTGGAAGTTGGGAATTTTGATAATACTGTCAAAGAAATATTGTTCAGATATAGTAGTGCTTTTTGTACACACTGTTGCCATTGTGCATCAGTAGTAAGGGGAGTAAATGTTGAAGTTAGTCGATGGCTGCCATTCAAGTGGACTGCTTTGCCCTGGGCAATGTTGAGCTTCTTGATGTTGGAATAACTTCTGTCCAGCCAAGTAGGAAGTATTCCATCACATACCTGACTTTTATCTTATAGACAAGTATTGGGAGGACAGGTAGTAAGTTACTTGCCGCAGAATCTCTGGCCTCTGACCTGCTCTCTACTAGTCACAGTATTAATATGGCTTGTCCAGTTTCATTTCTGGTCAATAGTGACCTGTGAAATGTTGTAAATGGAGGCTTCCATGATGATAATGGCAATTGATTAGCAAGGAGGCGGTGGTTGATTCTTTCTTGTCAGAAAATGTTTTTGCCTGGTCCTTAGGAGGCATGAATGATATTCATCACTTATCAACTTGCTAGTTTAAATTATGTTTAACATTCCACTGAACCCAAGTCTATTCAATTTCAAAAGTTAACTTTTTCCCATGCTTTTGGAACATCCTTAAAATAACATTTAATTCAGAGAAAATTAATGCCCACCATCTCAATATGTGAGGTGTAGTAATTTTGACATTAAAACCAATCCTTTATTCATAATTAAGATAGTCAGTATGATAAGCCATCAACACAATTGTGTTTTAAAATTGAGATTAACTTTGAAGTCTAGAAGGTAATTGATGAAATTCAAAAATTACTTAGCAATTATTAACCTATTTTCATTTTATTGCAGAGGATGTATTACTTTAATGCAGTGAATAATTTATCATAGCACAGGTTACTGCTTTAAAGTGACTATGCTTATAACCAAATAAATGCATCGATTCCACCACAGAACCAGAATCTAGTTCCATTCAGCTTTTTACTGGAGTTGTACTTCCTTTCACGGTTTTCTTCAAGTGATGATAATTAGGCAAAATTTTCATCAGGAAGTCTAGCTGTAGAGTTTGTGGCTGTAATTAAAAAGATTATAAACCAATTGAAGAGATGTTCCAGCACAGGATAACAACTTTAAAAGTTTCACACCATTCAACTTTATCATTAAGCAGCGGCAAGATTTTATTCAAAGAAGAACAGAAGTAATTAAATTGAAACAGTTCATTCTTTTTCTCATGGTGGAATTAAGTAATGCAAAACATTGCCACATTTCACCCAGAGTCAATTTTAAGCTGTTAAACAGCATTTGTCAGAAGAAAAACAACAAGTTACCTTGACTGCTTTAACATTGATAAAGATTCTCTTAGTGAATATTTCTCATGTAAGTTTGACCTTCATATATAACTACAATGTAATACATCAACATATCAAACTGCTCATTAGTCCCAATAGCCTGAGTTAAGCAAGTATTTCATAAGAATGCAAGCAGAAGCTCTCCCATTAAATAAGGCATGACTGTTGCATTGAAGCTATTTTCCCAAAAGCCTAAAATTTCCTTTCACTGTATAGTCTTTAATTTGAATGTAGATTAGATTTTTTAAGATAAGCTCAGCAGTTTTTTAAGACATTTACATATGTAAGTTTATCTCTAAGTAAAATGGCTTGTACTTTCCAAAAGAAACTACAAGAATTCCAACATTTATTAGGAGGAAATACATCTGACTTCATCAATAACAGTCATCATTACAATACAGCTGAAGAGGACGGTTATGTTCAGAGGCCTCATGGTAAGGAAAGTATTGGTCTTTCAAAAGGTTAGAAAAGTGCAGACCAAGATTTAAGCCATAGATAGGTTAAAGGTGGGTAAAGCCACCTATGTTAAAGGTTAAAATTTTTATGATGGAGATGATATGTAATTGAAAGCTGAACTAGAGAATGCAGGCCAATGACTAAAGGTCACAGTTTCAAACTAATAAACCTAGAGGGAAAATGAGGAGAAATTTATTCACTCAGTTGTTGGAATCTTGAATGCTTTACCTGAAAGGACAGAAGGATCATTATTTCCACAAATAACTTTTTAAAGGAAATGTAACAGGTACTAAAAGAGGAAATGTTTATGGAGGTATGAACAAAAAAGAGAGGGATGTAAGACTAAAGCATGACTGCTCTTTCAAAGAACCAACATTGGCGTAATGGGCTGAATGCCCACTCTCTAAACTGAGTGTTTACATGACTTCACTCCTTCGGCATAATTTAAAGCAGAACAGTATATGTTCAATGCAAAAGATACATTTTCCATATTGTTCAGCAGAAGTATATCACCTCCTTTCATTTGATTAATTTCATTCAGAAATTCATGGCATCTGAACAAATACCTGATAAGACTAGGATGTGCACAGTGGCCTTCTGTAGCTTTTGACTAGAAACTTAAAAGGTGTGGAATTCAAATTGCACCATGGCAAATTGTGAAAATGAACTCAATGTATTTGATAATGTGTGACCATGAAAGCTATTACGTTTTCATAATCCAATTTGTTTATTTGTCCTTCAGAAAAAGAAACTTGCTATCCTTTCCCTGTCTAGTCTAGTCTAAAGGGAACTCCAATTCCACAGTGTGGTGGAGTTAATGCCCTCCAGAATGAACAATAAGTCTAGATCTGCTGGTGTTGCAATGTTCCCACAACAAATAAAATTTAAAATGCACATCTTTGTGTCCAAATCAATTCATGACTTGGTCTGTTCCTTATCTTCTGCACCCTCAAAAGATCTCTAGCCTCTTGTGCATCACCATTTCCAGCATTTCTTATGCATTCTAATGCCCAATCGCCAGTTGGGGAAGTTCTTCTCTGAACTATTCTATATTTCTTCAGCTCTCACCTTAAAATCTATATTTTGACTAATCTTGGTAACTCATCCTAATAGGTCTCTGTGATTCAGTGCCAAATGTTGTTTGAATATGGTCCTGTGAAGCAAGTTGAAAAATTCCACAATGATACATAAACTATATAAATGTAAGTTGTCATGGTAAATTTTCACAATTTTCCACTGGATTTCTATTCCTCAATATGCAGATCTTACCTGTGGCCGTTCTGACTGCACTCTTCGCATACAGTCTACTCCATAGATAACTGTGTTCTCAGGAATAACTTCACAGGAGTTTACTTGACAACATGCTCCAATAATACAGCCATTGGTTAGGATCACATTTCTACCTATAAATGCTGAGATAGCAAAATGACAGGTTAAAATGTCTTAAAGAATAAAGGTGTGGATCAAATAAATCCTTACAAAAATCTTAATGCACAATTGACAGTTATTTATTCAAGAAAAATGTAATCAATATAACATAATCCACCCCAGATGGATACTATTCTGTTAAAAAGTGACATTAAACAATTGCTGAAAATTAATACAAGTTAAAAACTAGAATAGTTTATGCCAATTAGCAGGGGGATTGAGTTGAAGAGCTGCGAGATATTTCTGCAGTTCTATACAATCCTGGTTAGATCACACTTGGAATATTGTATTCAATTCTGTTTGCCTCATTATAGGAAAGATGTGGGAGCTTTAGAGAGGGTGCAGCGGAGATTTACCAGGATGCTGCTTGGGCTGCAGGGCATGGCTTATGAAAAAAGGTTGAGGCAGCTTGGGGTTTTCTCATTGGAACAAAGAAGGATAAGAGGTGACTTATTGGAGGTGTACATGATGTTGAGAGGCATAGAATGGATGGACAAAGACTTTTTCCCAGGGCAGAAATGTCTATCATGAGGGAGCATAATTTTAAGGTAACTGGAGGAAGGTTTCTGGGAGATGTCAGAGGGAGGTTCTTTACACAGAGAGTGGTGAGTGCGTGGAATGCACTACTAGCAGTGGTGGTAGAGTAAGATACAGTAGGGACAATTAAGCGATTCTTGGATAGGCATCTAGAAGTTAGTACAATGAAGAGTATGTAGGTTAGTCTGATCCTAGAGTAGAATATAAGGCTGGCACAACATCGAAGGCCTATTTTTATGTTCCCTGCTTTTATTTTTCTTTAAAGAACAAGAGATAAAAAGGCAGTCATTTAGTTCAGTCAGTGTCACCATTTTATATATTGCCATGGCTAATTTAAAACTGAACTTCAGTGCTCTGCTTTTGACCTATATCTCGATATGAATGGTTAGCATTTTGATCCACTTGGTTTAGTTTTCTGACAGGTATGCACACGTATGATGTTCTGATGTGATAGATCAGTAGACTAACCAGTTGCATAAGCCTAGCCATTCTTGAAAGGTGAACATTCCCATCAATCCTGACTTCTACTGATCTCTTATTTAATTGTAAAATCTTGAAGATATTTGAAAACTTGAAGAACATAAATTATTCAAAGTTACATTATATTTTGTTACTCTGACGATTCAATACAATGAGACAATAATAGATAACTACTGACAAATCCTATAACAAATGTTTGGAACAGCAAGTTTCACCCAAAGAAACTTTCTCAACAACAACTTACCTTTAGATTCTATTACATTGTTATCTCCAATCTTCAAAGCTTCAAAATCTGATGAGTATAGTTAAAGAAAGTGAAGATAACTCCAACACACTTAGATGGTAAACTGGAAATGATGACATAATTTGCAGAAACAGACCCTAACAATAAAACAAAGTTCAAATAAAAGTACATTAAACAGGACAACGTAAAACCAAAGACTACCTGTAGAGAGAAGAGGGAGGCGATACGTTTTTATGGAAGGGGTAATGCACATTTAATAGCCAAGTTCCAAACAGTTTACAGAAAAAGAGGGACCTGCAAGTGCATGGGGATAAAATTGCAGCCCATAATTAGAATGCAGTCAGAAAAGTTATTTGGGATCTTGGACTTCATAGATGCACAGAAACAGAAGTGGTAAAGTTAAGCTGCATTTTCAATTGTGTCCTAAACAGAACGAGAGTAATGTATTTTCTCCACTTCTGGTCATTACACTTTAGGAACAAGAAAGGGTGGTCAAGGGATTAATCAAAATGCTCTGGGGACATGAGGATTTTAACCAAGTGATAGGGGGGTTGGTGAAGCAGGGGTTATTCTCCTTAGAACAAACAAGATAGAGGGGAGATTTGATACAGAGGTACCATAGAATGAATGATTTGGATAAGGGTGTAAGTAAAAGCCATTTCCATTAGCTAATGGCTCTAGGTTTAGGGGATGTTATATGAAATATTTTGGGCAAGAGAATCTGAGGGAATGCAAGGAAAATTTATCATAGTAAAGTGACCTGGAACACAGTGCCCATAAGGGTGGTGAAAGCAAAGACAATGAATTTCAAAAGAAACTGATAAGGCACTTAAAGAAAATCAACTTGTAGAACTACATTTAGGAGAAAGGAATAAAATGGACTGATTTGCTCCAGGGAAAGCCAATAGAGATTTAATGGGCTAATGCACACACCACCATATGTGTGAAAAAGTCACCCCTGAGGTCCCTTTTAAATGTTTCTCCTTTCATCTTAAACTATCTAGTTTTGGACTCCCCTATTCTGGGGAAAAGACCATGGCTATTCACTCTATCCTCACCCCTTATGACTTTATAAACCTATATTCCAGGGAAAATAGCCTCAGCCTATTCAGCCTCTCCCTCTTGCTTAAACCCTCCAGTCCTAGTAAATCATTGTGAATCTTTTCTGAAAGTTTCACAACATCTTTCCTATAGCAGGAAGACTAGAATTGATCACTTTATTCCATAAGTTACCTAACTAATGTCCTGTAAAGCTGTAACATGAATGCCCAACTCATATATTCAATGCACTGACCAATAAAGACAAGCATACCAAACATTGCCTTCATTAACCTGTCTGCCTGTGATTCCACTTCCAAAGAATTATGAACCTACACCCCAATTGTTCACAATAATCCCAAGGACCATGCCACTGACTTGTCTTTCCAAAATGCATTCTTCTTGAATATTTTGTATAGGTGGTTCTCCTCTGTTTTCTGAAGTTCGTCTGTGCTGCAGTGTGTGGTGGTTCGTTGGAACAATGTTCTGATACAGCTTTGTTTGTGTGTGTTGGGATGGTTGCAGGTGTAGTTAAGCATTTGGTCAGTGTTTGTCGATTTTCTGTATACGCTGGTTTGTAAATAAACCAATATAAACCGCCGATAAAAACACCTCAAACCAGAAGTTTAACAGAACAAAACGGTCGCAGAATGCTCCGAGAACTAATCAATGATGCCCACCACAGACTCCGAAAATACAACCGGGAAATTGCGCGCCAAAAACCGTTATTCAAACATGCAACAAATCAAAAGTGGATAGACGCGGCAGAACGAGCCATAAACACCAAACACAGATAAAGAAAAATTGGGACCTGAAGAAAAAAACTTGACAAACTCACAAAAAAAGACAAAACTGAAACACAGGGGCATGGATAAAGAACTTATCAGACCGGATCCTATCAGACACAGAAAAAGCAGTTCTAGTAAAAAGTATTAAATTTCAATTACCGAGACGCTGACAAGAAGGATTTCCTAGCAGTGTTAGAAACCACATTGAAGGACAACAATCTCACGAAAGAAACACAACAGACAGTTGCACCGACTCTGAGCCAAAAGAGGGAAGGAAACAAACTAAACACACAAGAAAAGAAAGCCCTAGAAACCTCAAAGACAAAAACATTGTCATATTACCTGCAGACAAGGGTCGGCTCACAGTCATCCTGAACAGAAGGGACTACATAGAGAAAGCCAATGCACTACTCGCAGACACCAACACCTACCAACAGGTGGCGCTAGACCCGACCCCACAACTAGGAAACAAAACTACAAATCTCCGAAGAAAATTACAGAGTTCTGGACAATTAAACAAGATGGAATTCTAGAAAATGAAACCTGACAGGACCAACACCCCATGATTCTACGGACTACCAAAAATCCAAAAACCAGGAACCCCCCCTCAGACCTATAGTCTCACTACCCGGAATACCAACTTACAGACTGGCCAAAGAACTACACACGAAACTCAAGTACCTAGTAGAAGAGTCAGAGCACTCCATCCACTCCACTCAGGAATTCCTAAAAATCATAAAAAACACCAAAATAGAGGAAGATGAAGCAATGATCTCATTCGACGTGTCAGCACTGTTCACCTCCATCAGCATCAACCTGGCAAAGGAAACACTTACCACAGTTTTAGAAGAGACCATCACACACACACACTAACCACCATCAATCACATTACCAACGAATACATCATGAAGCTAGTGGACCTGTGCCTCACCACCCACTTCACCTTCAGCAACATAATCTACAAACAAACCAACGGCACACCCATGGAATCTCCAGTATCAGGATTCATAACAGAAGTGGTAATGCAAAATCTGGAACAAACAGCCCTACCAACCATCAAACCAAAAATTTGGGTCCGCTACGTAGATGACACCTTTGTCATCACAAAACGAAACAAGATAGAAGAGACATTTAACATCATAAACAACACCCTCACAGGCATAAAGTTCACCAAGGAGGAAGAAACCGACAAAAAACTCGCATTCCTGGACATCACAGTCGAAAGAAAGGACAACGGAGAACCACAAACCTGTGTATACAGAAAACCAACAACCACTGACCAAATACTGAACTACTCCAGCAAACATCCCAACACACACAAACAAAGCTGTATCAGAACACTATTCCAATGAACCACCACACACTGCAGCACAGACAAACTTCAGAAAACAGAGGAGAACCACCTGTACAAAATATTCAAGAATGGAATACTCAAAAAAATACAGTGCGCAGATTCCTCAAGAACAAACCATGTCAAGCAGACCAAACACAGCCAGAAACCCTAAGCACCTTACCATACATCAAAGAAGTTTCAGAAATGACAGCCAGACTACTAAGACCCCTTGGAATCCTAGTAGCACACAAACCCACCAACACTCTCAAACAAAAACTAACAAACTTAAAAGACTCAGTACAACCCATGGACAAAACCAACGTCATCTACAAAATTCCATGCAAGGACTGCCACAAACACTACTAGGACAAACAGGAAGAAAGTTAGCCAGCAGGATACATGAACACCAGCTAGCCACAATAAGACACGACCCTCTCTCCCTCGTAGCCCTTCACACAGATGAAAAAAACCACCATTTCGACTGGGACAACACATCTATCCTGGGACAGGCTAAGCAAAGACATGCCAAAGAATTCCTAGAGGCCTGGCACTCCAACCACAACGCCATAAACAAACACATAGATCTAGATACCATCTATCAACCCCTCAGAAAACAAACAGGAAATGACATCACCACAAACCCCAGGGACCCCATCCAGGACAAACATATAAATAGAAAGCAGGAGACAACAGCTTCGCTTCACTTGGAGGTCGCCACTGATGATGTTACCTAGCCAGGTAATGAAACGTCTGGATATCAAACCTACAGCTCAGCAAGCAAACCTACACCCTAAACCTCAACCTGAGCTACAAACCTTCACAAACTTTGCAAATACATACAAATCTTATCCCTCATAAACCCTTCCTACATCTTACCCACCACTGATGTTACGCTCACTGGTCTTTAGATCCATAGCTTTTCCTTACCACCTTTCTTAACACGTCAGCCAACCTCCAGTTTTCCCACACCTTACCTGTAGTGGCTATTGATGATACAAATATCTCAACAAGAGCCCCAGCAACCACTTTTCCTAGCTTCCCACAACATTCTGGAGGATACCTGCTCAGGTCCTGAGGATTTATCCACCTTTATACATTTTAAGATGTCCAACACCTAATCCTGTGTAATACTAACACTTTTCAAGATATCATTTATTTCTCTAGGTTCTCCAGCTACCATATTCTTCTCCACAGTAAATACTGACACAAAATATTTGTTTAGTATTTCACCTGGCTTCTGCTGTTCCACACAAAGATCAACAAGGCAGTTTAAGGGGCCCCATTCCCTCCCTAGTTACTCTCTTTGGATTCTCCTTTACCCTTTTTGCCCTTCTGATTTCCTTCCTAAGTATATTCCTACTGCCCTCATACATTTCTAGAGATTCACTCGGTCTCAGCTGACTATATCTGACATGCCTCCTTTTCCTTGATCAGAGCCTCAATTTCTCAAGTCATCCAGCATTCCCTACACCCACCACCTTTCCCCTTCACATGAACAGGAACATACTGTCCCTGGACTCTCATTTTTGAAGACCTCCTGCTTTCCAGCAGTCCTTTTACTTGCAAATATCTGCACCCGCGAGTGGTGAAAGATATAAAAGAGACCAAAGAGGCAAGGTTTTCATACAGAGGATGGAATGAGCTGCCAAAGAAAGTGGTGGAGGCTGGTACAATTACAAAGTTTAAAAAGCATCTGGATAGGTATATCATTAGAAAGGGTGTAGAGGGACATGGGCCAAGTGCTGGCAAATGGGACTAGATTAGGTTGGGATATCTGGTTGGTCCAGAGGAGTTGGACCGAAGGGTCTGTTTCCATGCTGTATATCTCTATAACTATAAATTTAGCCTTTTTAAAAGCATAGGCATTTCTTTAACTTATTACATTGTGACGATGCTGTCCTTTTAACAAAGTTATTTTGTCCTTGATTTTTTTCAAGGGGGATTGTAAAGGCACAGGTGCCGATATATCTGAAAGTGGCTATTTTAAATAATGGTTCAGAAGTGGCTAGTTCAGATTTTTTTCTAGTTTTGTTTGTTTTAGCAGGCAGTCAGAAGCTGCTGATAACAGAGAAGCTGCTATAGTGAAAAAAAAAGTTCCATGCTTCAACAGATGTGTCTTGCCTGACTCTTCTCTCTGCAATTTCTCCTGATTGTTAGAACTGGAGTTTGAATTTACCATTTGCTAAGAGTTGTGTTTATCGGATGTTAAGGGTATTGGAACGGCTCCTTTATTAACTTGCAATTTTTAGTCAGTTGGGTTTCCAAATAGTTGTTATTCTAAATTCGATTTTCTTTTGTTCATGTTTCAACCATAGTGTGTAAATAAATTCTGTTTTGCTTAAAGCTGAATAGTTTGTCTAGCTACATCACTCCTAGAATATCCACTTACATCTGCCTTTAAAATAACAAAACGTTAGGGTCTCGACTACCTTCTTACAGTGTTTGAGGGGGGCCACCCTGGTCAATGCCAACATTTATAAATATTTAATTTTACATAACGGTTGCATTTACTGACACCAAAGAGCACGTGCATTATCAATGATATTTCTTATAAATACAGCAACATATTTTACAAATACCAATTGCTGATAATTAATGAAACAGCGTATTGAGCCACAGAAATAAAGTTAAGAACATGTTAAAACTGTAATTTTAAAAAGTTGGCTTGATAACGTATGTATACGTGGTCGAAACTCCTAGGCAATGTCTTACTTAAATTCATTGGAATATTTTAATAACCCAGTATAATTGTGAGATTATTTTACAGTGGCCATAAAAAGACATTTTAATATTCAATAATTGTTAATAATGTGCATGCGACTGCATGTGTGTTGGTGTCAGCAACACAGATCCCCAAAATAAACTGCTTTAAAACTTCAAAAGGATGCCTGTGACCACTTTATCTCAATAAAAGGAAATAAAGTTGGTTTTGTCAAAACAGTGATCTTACAGCAGTATTGCAATACAGCTGAAGGGGAGATATATGGAGGAACCTCGATTAACTGAATATTGGATTATCCGAAGGAGATCAAGGTCCCGATAGAAACATTACATCAAAGTCGTGTTTCCAACACTGATCACACCTTTGTTTACAGTGATTAAACAGACACCATCTCCAAATGACTGACCTCCCGCCCTCTCTCTCCCCTCACATTTTCCCTGGAATTCTACAGAGGAGTGTACCCTAACTCTCCTTCCCTGGATAACTCTCTAACATTGTCCTGTACAGGGTAAAGATGGAACCTATCAAAAAGTTGCAGTAAAAAGTTGTGTCTATGGCTGTGGCTGTGTGCGTGTGCGAGCTATTTGGAGACTTACCCCACAAAGGCAGCAGCATCAGTCCAGTCCAGCTGCCCCGGGGGTTGGGGGGTGGGATGTTGGTGGGTTTAAGGGGACATTGGATAGGGTTGAGGGCAAGGAGGGTTGGACGGGTAGGGTTTGGGGGTGGTGTTGGATGGGGGCGTGAGGTTTCACGAGTGGTGAGCTGCTGCCTCGTCTCCTGACTGGGGAGCACACTTAAAAAAACTCCGAGCGCCAAAGGAAAGGCATTTAATCGATTAACCTAATAAATCGATTATCCGAACAAAAAATAGTGTCCGCCCATCTCATTCCGATAATCTGTACATGAAATTAACAGGATTATGAAACAACGTTTATGGAGGTTCTAGGTAAGAAGAACACATTTGTTTTCAGATCAAAACTATGCTATACCATCACTGAAAGTAATAATGATTTTTAACAATTTCTCTGCACAGTTTTTCCTTTGTTTCATTACTTACAATCTATTGAACAAATAACAACGCAAGATGTAGATTCTTTAAAGCATAAGAATGAACAATTATACTTTTTCAGAATATTGACACTGGAATAGTTTAAAAACCTAGACAATTCACAGATGCTTTCTTTTGAGAGAGCATGTAAAACTTTGGTTTCCTGGTTGCGATTTACAATGTAGACAGTTCCTAAGGTTGTAAAGTCGATCCAGTATTCAAGAGTTGCACCTGATTTTCGGGTAACATTGAGCAAAATCTCCAAAATGTCCTGGGGAAAAAAAATTACTAAACAGAAGCTCACCTTTAAAGATTTCTAAACAACAGGACAAAGTTAGTTTTTGAGTATTTGTTGAGTAGTAATTAACTTCAATCATTGAAGTTTTACCAATTTTAATTAAAAATAATACACTTAGCATTCAATCGATACAGAACCATCACGCTGCATAAGAACTTTGTGGATCTGCTGGGAAAAACTAACTACCTTGGACTAAATTACAATCTTCAAATTAATACAACTACAGAATGTGAGAAAGATGCAATATCAAAAACAACTCTGAAATTTAGCTTCGGTCCCACCAGGTTATGGTTCCATACTGAAAAGAAAATTGTTTTTTTTAAGATTACCAATGGTTATATTCTGATAGCAAGTTTCATTGCTAATTAACTACAGGAAAGGATACGACATCCAACTTCAAAAACATTGTTTGTTCCAATTGTCATAACTTTCGGTTCAATATCTTCCTTCTGAGGCACAAGATTTTCTGGATAGCTGGAAGAAACAGTAAGAGGAATTGAACCGAAGAGTCTGTTTCCATGCTGTGCATTTCTACAACTCTATTAATCATTTTTATTAAAACTAGAAAGCAACGGCCTATTTGTTGTTCAAAACAAAACAGCAATTTTCATTTCAATCATTCACTTTTAATACACTGTCCTGAAGCACTTCATGGAGGCAAAGTTGAAAAGTCAATGAAAAGACTGCGTGAAGCTGAGACATCATGTGAGAGCAAGAAGCAAAAGATAGTAGTGACAATGTTAGTAACTGGAAAAGGATACATGGAGATAAGTACTAGTTGTCTTCTTCAGAATAAACAGAATGAATATTTGATTGAAGTATGTAAATTATTAAAGGTTAATCAGAGTGACTAGGCAATGACTGTTTGAAAATGGGATAGGGTAAATAACTGTTTCTCAGTTGGTTCAAGCATGATGGGGTGGCTTCCTTATGTGAGGTACATTTCCTATGTAAGCTATTTAGAGCAGTTTTTAATCAGTAAATACATAGTGAATTCAAGCCCACAATGCCATCCTGACATGTACATCTGCCAGTAAACTAATTTTGGGCCAGGGTTTTAATTTTCTAGCCATTCTGCCATCAGGGTCTAGGTAAAAGCTTTATTAACACTGACGTTAATATTTGACTTTGGAATTATAGTGCAGTTCTTTCGTAGTCAGTGGGTCAAATCCTGGAAGTCTCTTATAACACTATGGGTACACCTCCAGCAGATGGACTGCAGCAGTTTGTAAAGGTGACACACCACAATGTTTTGAAGGATAATTGGGCATAAGCAACAAATGCGGGGATTGTCAATGATGTTCATTTTCCATGAAAAAAATAAAAAGAATTCTGGGATTAAACACAGTCCCACATACAACATACCATTTTAAAAAAAGCATATTCCTCCTTTTGTGATCTTTGGTTCCAACACCCATTCTCCACATGGTAATTGGTTAGAATTTAAGTTGGTAGTGCTAATATTTATGCAAAGTATTTAGCCAGTAACAGATGGCAGGTGTAGATGAGCAGTTACATATAACATAAAAACTAATTGCTATGGCACATGCATTGCTTATTTGAAAGCTGTGAAAAATAGTATCTTGCCATCAGATTCTGCATGCAAATGTATTAAACTACATGAATATTCTGGTTGTAGATGGATAATAAATTCCTCAAGATGTTTTGTCTAATTCAGCTTGCGCTCTTTCAGCAAGTGAGATATTGTGTTATAGGTTTTCTTTATTAACTCACTCACCAGCTCACTATATTTTGCTGCATTTTCACACCTTATCAGTCCTGCTACAAGCAGTGTTTACCTTGAAGAAGTGTAGCATAGAGAACAATACTATCCCCATCAAGTCTCCATGAAACATTATCAGCCCTTACCAACCATCTCCTGGATCTGAATAGATTAAGTACCTGTTCATATCTTTCAACTGGACCATTATCCCTTTAAGAAACTTACAAACAAAACAGCGCTGCCATGAAATTGTGTAAATGATTGAAACTCATACTGGCAAATAAATCTATTTAATATCTTTTATTGTGAGATTAAGTATAGGTACTATTTTTAACTAATTTAGAACATTTAGGCTACCATTTTTACTAATATTTACTAACTTAAAAAGACAAAAGGACTAACACCTCCTAATTATGCAAGCAGCCTGACAGACATCCCATCAGAAGTAAAATCGACATTTCAGCATTGATGCCCTGGGTAAAAACAATGTGGACTTCAACAGTTTCCTCATTTCCCCTCCCCCTACCTCACCCCAGTTCCAAACTTCCAGCTCAGCACTGTCCCCATGACTTGTCCTACCTGCCTATCTTCTTTTCCACCTATCCACTCCACCCTCCCCTCCCGACCTATCACCTTCATCCCCTCCCCCACTCATCTATTGTACTCTATGCTACTTTCTCCCCACCCCCACCCTCCTTTCACTTATCTCTCCACCTTTCAGGCTCTCTGCCTGTATTCCTGATGAAAGGCTTTTGCCCAAAACGTCGATTTTCCTGCTCCTCGGATGCTGCCTGAACTGCTGTGCTCTTCCAGCACCACTAATCCAAAATCTGGTTTCCAGCATCTGCAGTCATTGTTTTTATCCCATCAGAAGTAACAGCCAACAGTTAGCACATGTTTTGACCCATCTCCTGTCTCCCAGGACAGAAGCCCTTCAAACCTCTGTGTAGTAGAGATAAAAAATGTAATACCTTGGTAATAGAATTTTATGATATGTAAGAATTGTGTGTAAAGGAGTCTTTTAAGAACTGTATTTCGAGATTCTATTGCCACCGTGAACATGTGCTTGCTGAATAGAAGAGGCTATTTTTGCCACTCACTGATTTTGGTCATTATTTGAACACTATTCCACAGTTAGTTAATGCCAAACTACTTCTCTTGCACTGAAAATATGGATTCTCATTCCTTCTTTGACTATTCAGCTTTGAATAACTAGTGATTTTAAATGATGTTTTCTTTAATCTTTCTCTTTTAATCCAGTCTTTCCTTCATACTCTTTAGCTCGCTGACTACACTGGGTTTGACATTATTTTAATTTTCACTGTATCAGACACAGCACTATTTTTAAATTTATGCTGTGAACTGATTGCTAAAAGATATATGCTATTGTTACCCAGTTCATACAATTCCAGATGCCCTAGAGGGGCATGGTTTCCATTTACTGCAACTTGCAGTGAAAACATTTATGGAAACTAAAAAGATGAGGGTGAGCAAAGCTAATCTGTGGCAGCCAGTTTTTAATTCACCCATGATTTGGAGATGCCGGTGTTGGACGGGGGTGTAAAGTTAAAAATCACAACACCAGGTTATAGTCCAACAGATTTAGTTGGAAGCACTAGCTATCGGAGCGCTGCTCCTTCATCAGGTGTTTGCACAACAACAATGAAGGAGCAGCGCTTCGAAAGCTAGTGCTTTCAATCAAACCTGTTGGGACTATAACCTGGTGTTGTGCGATTTTTAACTTTATGCACCCAGTTACTGTCAATTCTGCCCTGGTGTATCTCAGTACATGCAATGTGACTCACTGAGGTCACCATAAAATAAACAGACTCCTTTTGTTCACCAGGACAGCCACTTCTGCCACTCCCTACTGTTAAGCAAATACTCCCTTCAAAACTTAGTTATTGTGTAAAAGTTATTTTTTTCACATCAGGATCCAGTCCCTTCAAATTTCTTTGTACAGCCATGTGCATGGTTTATTTATCCCAAAAGTCCGTAATACTGTCTTGCAGTCTGCTCCATGGTCTTCGTAGGAATTTTGCTGATGACCATTTTTACATTCCTTTTACTGTATGTAAAACTATCCAATGGGCATTAAAATCTAATAGCCTCCACACTAACTTGAAAGAATAGGCCACACTCTTTCTTTCTTTCTGGAACCCTCTATACCCTCTTGTAAAACAGGATTCCTCATTTGTTTACCTTATTCCCATTTCACCATTCTAGCTGCCAATTCCACTGGCCTACCTGTATTCAATTTATCCTCCCTCTTCCAAAATTTGGTCTTTGCTCTCTGTATGGCATATTGTAATAGGCAATACATTGCACTTTTGTTTCACCATTATGAACTTAGAAGATTTTTTTTCAGCTTTTGAGTGGAATATAGATACTAAATGAAAGTACCATACACTATAAAGACTCAGAAGAATAACAAAAACAACTTGCAGCCTTTTAACATTGTTAAATATCCCAAGGCTTTCCTAACTTATCAATTAGACACCAAGCAACAAAAGAGGTATGCAAACAGATGCTCAAAAGCTTGGTGAAACAAGTAGGTTTAAAGAGGTACTTTAAGGGTAGAGAGAGAAGCAAAAAAATAGGAGAATTTAAGACTTTAAGGTATTTTCAGCTGAAGGCATGACCATTAAAATGGGAAGAATAAAACTGGGAGTGACAAAAGTGATCAGAATTGGGTGATCCAGAAGAGGTTGCAGTGATAAGAAGGGAAGAGACTATTGACAGATTTAAAAACAGGAGTTAGAATTTTAAATTGGGAATTGCTGGATCAGGAGCCAGTGTAGGTCAACAAAAACATAGATGATGAATGAATGGAACTTGGTACAAATACGGAAACAGATTTTTACATGAGATCAAGTTTATACAGAATAGAAGATGAACTATTGTTCAAAGAGTACTTGAATTTCTAATCAGTATTTCAGCAGATGAGCTAAGGTAGGAATAAAAGAGTGTTATTATAAAAGTGAATGTTCAGCAGAGGAGACACATTTACAGACAGCTCAGTTCAGTCCAGCCTTCTGAACAGACACAGACTCTGAATTGACCTAAACCTGAGGAAAACTGCATGAAATTCAATTTTGGCTTTCATTTTAAAAAAGGTGATAAAGCAGAGCTATAGTTGGAATCGCTGTGCTAAATGGGACAAAATGTTTGGTTCAGGTTCAGACACTTGCCAGGAAAAGTACTGATGTTGGTAGTGAGGAAACAGAATTTGTTGTAAAGTTCAAATATAATGGTTTCAGTCTTCCCAATATTTGGTTGGATGAAAGTTCTGCTTATCCAGTACTGAGTGTGAGACAAGCATATTTCAAACATACAAATAGTACTTATTTATTCCATGTAATATATAGGCACCATAAAAACAAAATTATTCCAATTATTTTCTGTTACATTTCAAATACCTTTATTTGGAAGTATCCATTAAGCACTTAATCGCATGCCCACCTGTTTGTAATAAGAGCTTGTTCTTCAATCAAGTTCCCTTCACCTATGATGATTGGTCCTGCTTCTGCAATAATACGAGCCTTGGGGTGCACTACAGTCCTTGGTCCTAAGCAATAAAAAACATAATTAATATTGTGTACTACTTGATAATTACTCTGGGATATAACCCACAAAAACAGTTGAGTTCCAGAGACGAGATGTGAATGACATCCTTGTAATCAAAGGCAACAAAAATAAACTAATTGGATGGGCAAATTAACTGAAAAATAGTTGATAAAGAGTATGATTTGGGAAAGAAAAAGAAAACAGTAACATTTAATTTGTTTTGCCATGGAGTTACCAGTGACAAATCCAGTCTTCCTCATCTCCTAATAGTGAGTTCTATCGATCCACCTGGAGACTTATTATTCTAACATTCAAATTCATTTTGTTGACTATCCTTTTAGTTACATAACACACAGACATTAGGTGTAAGGTGTATCCAGAAGATCATAAAAATTGCAATGAAACGCTAAAGCTTTTCTTTAGAGCAAACATATTAATAAGAAATATTATACTTAACATGGCTAAAGACTTAGTTAATCCACATCTGTGTACAATCTTTGTTTTCAGCATATCAAAACAAAAAAGATGCAGAAACATAAGGCAAGGTACAAAAAAATACCTAAAATGATACCAGAACTGAGGTTATAACTATCAGGAAATCTTAAACTGACTCCACAACAAAACTTCTTTTCTTTCAGATAGGTTGTTCAGCACTAATAACCTGGCATTTCATAGAATCCCTACAGTGTGGAAACAGGCCATTTGGCTCAACAAGTCCACACCAACTCTCCAAAGAGTAACCCAACCAAACCCATTCCCCTCCCTTGTATTAACCCTGATTAATGCACTTAACCTACACATTCATAAACACTATGGGCAATTTAGCATGGCCAATTCACCTAACCTCCGCATCTTGTGGATTGTGGGAGGAAACCGGAGCACCCGGAGGAAATCCATGCAGACACAGGCAGAATGTGCAAACTCCACACAGACTTGCCCAAGGCTGCAATTGAACCCAGGTCCCTGGCACTGTGAGACAGCAGTGCTAACCACTGAGCCACCATGCTGCCTAGTAAAATCCAGTTACTCCTAAATGAACACAGTTTTGTTGGAATGGATAATTAATCCAAGTTTACAATATTACAGTGATATGATTGCCAAGTCAAATTCATTACTGTCTCTACTTTTGCTCTCTTTTTTGGAGGAACAAAAACTTTGAGCTTAGCAACATGCATAACTTGCTCATCACAAATTGCTGCTAGTTCTACACAGCAATAGCTGAGGCCACTGATAACCTCCATTACCAATGCAGCAAAATCCAACCTTATACATTTACAAAATGTTCTAGGTTTTAATGTATGTTTACCTGTTAATACAAGACTGTACCTTTCCTTACCTCCCATATTAACATTTTTCAACTTCTTTTTCTACTAGCGAGTTTTGGGAAGATTTATAGCTCAGGTTGGTGTTCTGGATTTAGGTTTGCTTGTTGAGCTTGAAGGTTCATTTTCATACATTTCATCACCATACTAGGTAACATCTGTAATCAGCCTCTGTTGAAGCACTGCTGATGATTTCTGCTTTCTATTTATATGTTTGGGTTGCTTATGTCATTTCCTGTTCTTTTTCTCAGGGGGTTGTAAATCAGGTCCAAGTCAACGAGCTTGTTGATAGAGTTCCAGTTGGACTTCTTTTTCTACTTTCCATAATCTTCCTTGTTATTAACTGAGTTTGCTCCTGATACTTGTTTTAAGCTTTTCCTGTTTCAATGTAATTTTTAATTTCCTTTTAAAGACATAATTGCTTTGGAACATTTATCTTTTCCCTTTAATGGATTATCCCCATCCGAATTGTCTCTTCCCTGAATTCCCTTCATTGCTCCATTTCTGTTATTCTGCACTACAAGATTCTCTCTTAAAATCACTCAAATCAGATTTTCTGAATTCTACATTCTTAGCTTTGATTAAATGTTCTCCATAATTGCTTTAATTTATGTTGCAGTCAATGTTAGGTCAGTGATGATCTACTGGAATTTAACCCATTTACCTCACTATTTCCCATAGCCAGGTCCAAATTTGTTTCTTTCCTTATTGGACTGAAAACATATCAATAAAAAATATCCTAGGACAAGCCAAACAAACAGAGACACGCATGAGAATACCTAGCAGCATGGCATTCCAAACTGATCTCGATCAACAAACATATCGAGTTAGACCCCATCTATCACCCCCTGAGAAAAAGAACAGATGACAACACTACAGGAAGAGATGTCACCACAGGAAATGACATCACCAGCTCAAACATATAAATAGAAGGCAGGAATTATTAACAATGCTTCGTCCGGAGGCCCACTGAAGAGGTTACTGAGTAAGGTGACGAAACGTCTGGAAATGAACCTTCCAGCTCAGCGAGCAAACCTACATCCAGAACCTCAACCTGAGCTACAAATCTTCTCAAAACTCGCTATGACTTAATTTTGTACTGCAGTATTATTTCTAAAACCTCTTATAACACCAGCCATAACTGACTGGCCTGTAATGTTTACTGTACAGGTAGCCCTCCTATAATGCCGTAGTTGCATTCCAGCAAAACTTCGCTAGAACAAAGAACAGAGAAAATTACAGCACAGGAACAGGCCCTTCAGCCCTCCAAGCCTGCGCTGACCCAGATCCTCTCCCTAAACTTGTCACCTATTTTCTAAGGGTCTGTATCACTTTGCTCCCTGCCCATTCATGTATCTGCATAGATAATTCTTAAATGATGCTATTGTGCCCACTCCTACCACCTCTGCTGACAACACATTCCAGGCCCACACCACACTCTGTGTAAAGAACTATCCGTGCAAACTCCCCTAAGCTTTTCCCCTCTCAATTTGAACGTGTGACCCCATGTAATTGAGCCCCTCACTCTGGGAAAAAGCTTGTCTATCCAGTGTCTATACCTCTCATGATTTTGTAGATCTCAATCAGGTTCCCCCCTCAACCTCAGTCTTTCTAATGGAAAAAAATCCTAATCTACTCAACCTCTCTTCATAGCTAGCGCCTTCCATACCAGGCAACATCCTAGTGAACCTCCTCTGCACTCTCTCTAAAGCATCCACATCCTTTTGGTAATGTGGCGACCAGAACTATATGCAGTATTCCAAATGTGGCCAAACCAAAGTCCTATGGAACTATAATATGACCTGCCAACTCTTGTACTCAATATCCCATCCAATTAAGGAAAGCATGCCGTATCCCTTACAGACCTGTGTTGCCATCATCAGGGTACAATGGACTAGATCTCTCTGTACATCAATTTTCCCCAGGACTTTTCCATTCACCATATTTCGCTCTTGAATTAGATCTTCTGAAATGCGTCAGCTCACATTTGCCCAGATTGAACTCCCATCTGCCACTTCTCTGCCTAGCTCGCCAATCTATCTATATTCTGCTGTATTCTCTGACAGTTCCCTTCACTATCTGCTTCTCCACCAATCTTATCATCAAATGGAAACTTGTTAATCAGATCACGTATATCTTCCTCCAAATCATTTATGTATATCACAAACAACAGTGGTCCCAGCACAGATCCCTATGGAACACCACTGGTCACAGGTCTCCATTTTGAGAAACTCCCTTCCACTACTACTCTGTCTCCTGTTGCTCAGCCAGTTCACTATCCATCTAGCTAGTACATACTGGACCCCATGCAACTTCACCTTCTCCATTAGCACACTATGGAGAACCTTATCAAATGCCTCACTGAAGTCCATGTATATGACATCTACAGACCTTCCCATATCAATCAACTTTGTCACTTCCTCAAAGAATTGTATTAAGTTGGTAAGAGATGACCTTCCATGCACAAAACCATACTGCTTATCACAGATAAGCCCATTTTTCTTCCCAAATGGGAATAGTTCCTATCCCACAGTATCTTCTCCAGCATCTTCCCTATCACTGACGTCAGGCTCACCAATCTATAATAACCTGCATTATCCCTGCTACCCTTCTTAAACAAGAGGACAACAATTCTCCAGTCCTCTGGGACCTCAACCATGCTGCAAAGATATCTGTTAAGGCCCCAACTATTTCCTCTCTCGCTTCCCTCAGTAACCTGGGATAGATCCCATCCTTAATAGAAACAATGGGACCTATGGGAAAAGTTGGGTTGGGGCAGACTAGCAGAGAAAAAAAAATCACGATCACTCAAAAATCACGCAAAAATCTAACACAAAGTATAACAGCCTGAATGCAGGTTGAAAATCATATTTATTAACGAAACAAAAAGTAAGTTTCACACAGTACATTTAAAAAATGTGACAAAGCTGCTCTCTGTACAGCACCTCTCAAAAAAAGCTGCTCGGTCAGCAGCTGACATCAGTACACATGCAGTATGGTACAAAGACTGGCACCGATATTGTGCATTTGCAGAATGGCGCAGAGATTTCGGTATGGACATCAGAACATGCACGAGAACCGATCCCCCATGGAATCGCGCTATTGCGAATTAAGGCAACCTTTCTCAAAAATACTATTCCCTAATTCCTCAGTGACATTATAGCTAAATTGCGTAGCCGAAATGCGCACTATCCCAGAACTACTTGTACAACCTTTTCTTTGAACACTTGAAATTATCCACCTTCCTGGCACCATTTCTTTTTCTAAAGAGGTCGGATTGCACTGTTGTTGCTGAGACAGGAGAAGTGTTCTGCCGAAGCAGTTAAAAGAAAGCAAAGTGAGTCTTGATAATAATGATAATAACTGGAAACATTTAAAAAAAAAATCAGATAAAAAAACTAATGGAGTAGACAAGCTACAGACTCCTGTGCTGCTATTTTGCCGCCATCATATAAGTGTGAAGTTTAATGCAGGATATTAAATAGAGGAGAGAGGTGTCAGGGTAGAGGGAGACTTAAGAAGAGATTTCAGAGCTTGTGACTGTACCATGAGCTGTTTATATCCAATGCTGAGACAAAAGTAGAGGATGCACAGGAGGCCAAAAGTGGAAGAATACACAGTTTTCGGAAGGTTTAGAGCTGCAGGAGGCCACCTATAGGGAAAAGACAGCCAGAGGGGATTTGAAGACACAGGTGAACACTTCAAAATTAATGATACTGACAAACCTGCAGCCAAGGCAGATCAAGTTGGAAATGGTAGCATAGTGGTTATAGTATGGCATTAATAATCCAAAAAGTTAGACCAAAATTCGTTAAGAGTCCACATCCACTTGACTCATGCTGATATTTCTATCTTTGACTTAAAGCACTGCTCAGCTAAACTCAACACAAGTTTTATCGTTCAATTAGATGCTTTACAGTCTCTCAGACTTAACATTGGTCTGAAATTGTTGAACTAATCAGTTGATTTTCATTGGTAGCTACTGACTACTACTTGCTAACCTGAATTTACCAGAAGCAGACATTAAATTATCCCTAAAATCACTAATGATGAATTGAAGATCGCTTACCGATAGTTACATCTCCCTTGATTTCACTTTCAACACAGACAACAGCTCCAGCTGCAATTTTCACACTGCAAAAAAAATTAATTAATGGAGAATGCATTGTGTAATTAACAAAGGTAAATATAAGGTCAACATCACTCAGGTAATTAGTAAGTTACGCTAATTATGTAAACACGCCAAAGTGTAAGAATTAGAGATTCACAAGTTACGTATTAAGTTTTAAAAAACTTTTGTCTGGAAGAGAATGCTGTTGTAATTTATTGTTTATTTTCAGTACAAGTCTGTAAAATGGTTGTACAAGCAGACATTGTAGTTACTCCAATACTTATTCACTGGTGTTTGTGCAAGAATAACCACTATTGAACCTTAAGTGAAGGGAAAGATAATAGCAACTTTACAGATGGTACCATATCAGAGAGAAACAGACTGAAATGTTAACTGCATGGAGAGCAGAGGTGAATAAATGTGTCTCAGAATAGAGAAGGGAAGTTTTAAGATGGATTTTTTTTTCTTTAAAAACAGTTTGCACATGTTCAAAGCATACTGTGAAGAGCTACAACTACCAATTAGTCTCATTTCCTTCCACTTTCTCCATAGTCTACAAAATTTTCCTTTTCAAGTATTTGCATAATTTTCCTTGAAAATTACTATCAAATCTGACTCAATCACTCTTTCAGAATTACAGAACATATCTTGCTGCATAAAATAAATTTTCTTCAGGATTTTAAGACTGTCTTAAATCAGTGTCCTGTAGTCACCAAACATTTGCTAGTGTAGACAGTTTCTTCCCAAGATTGCTGAAAGCACCATTTAATCTCAAAAGATCTCTATTAATCTCTGCTTAACACTCTCTGCTACAACTAAAGTATCAATTTATATTTATTAGGTGCCTTTTAATTCATGAAATGTCCTGAGCATTTCACAGGATCAATGTAAGCCAAGGATAGACACTGAGGAGATACTAGGAGATAACCAAAAACTTGGTTTAAAAGGGAATTCTAGATATTCAGGCCTTAAGAATTGAAGGCACAGTTGCCAATAATGGAGTAACTAAATTGGGGAGGGGTGGGATTGTCAAGAGAATAAAATTGGTTGATGCAGTTATCTCAGAACACTGAAGTTAGAGGAGATTACAGAGAAAGGGAAGTGTGAGGCCATAGAAGCATATAAAAGCAATTATGAAAATATTTGAACTAAAAATGTGAAAAAGCGTGACATGGCCAATATTGAACTGCCCACTTATTTAGACTCAGAAGTGGCACGAGAAAACATCTTTTTATACAAGTTATGATCTGGAACGCATCATTCAAAGGGGCAGTGGAAGCAGCTTCAATGGCAACATCTAAAAGAGAATTGGATATACACAGTTGAAAGGGAAACATTTATATGGCCATGGGGAATAGCAAGGTAGTATGATCAACTGGATTGCTCTACAAAGGGCTAGCACAGATACAATTAATAAAGGAAAGTTGGAGGCATCAGCAGATTTAGCTAACTTTACAAAAACTTATCAATTCATTGAAGTCAAGGAATATGAAAGGAGTTGTTAAACTGTTCACAATAGCTTGAAGTGTTTACTGGAGATCTGGATATTGAGAGCTTTTGTAGCACATCGGTAGCATCCCAACTTCTGAGCTGGAGACCTGGGTTCAAGTCCCATATGCTCCAGAAGTTAGCAAGAACATCTCTAAACAGGCTCGTTCAAAATATCTAGATCCCTGATAGCAAGGTCAGAGGTAAACATTTGGAGGAAAATTTCAGAGAAATCTAAAGATACACAGCATTAAGTAACTGACTTCAATCTTGATCATGTAGATAGAACATAGAACAATACAGCACAGAACAGGCCCTTCGGCCCACGATGTTGTGCCGAACATCTATCCTAGATTAAGCACCCATCTATGTACCTATCCAATTGCCGCTTAAAGGTCGCCAATGATTCTGATTCTACCACTCCCACGGGCAGCGCATTCCATGCCCCCACCACTCTCTGGGTAAAGAACCCACCCCTGACATCTCCCCTATACCTTGCACCCTTCACCTTAAATTTATGTCCCCTTGTAACACTCTGTTGTACCCGGGGAAAAAGTTTCTGACTGTCTACTCTATCTATTCCTCTGATCATCTTATAAACCTCTATCAAGTTACCCCTCATCGTTCGCCGTTCCAACGAGAAAAGGCCGAGAACTCTCAACCTATCCTCGTACGACCTATTCTCCATTCCAGGCAACATCCTGGTAAATCTTCTCTGCACCCTCGTCAAAGCTTCCACATCTTTCCTAAAGTGAGGCGACCAGAACTGCACACAGTACTCCAAATGTGGCCTAACCAAAGTCCTGTACAGCTGCAACATCACTTCACGACTCTTGAATTCAATCCCTCTGCTAATGAACGCTAATACACCATAGGCCTTCTTACAAACTCTATCCACCTGAGTGGCAACTTTCATAGACCCCAAGATCCCTCTGTTCCTCCACCTGACTAAGAACACGACCGTTAACCCTGTATTCCGCATTCTTATTTGTTCTTCCAAAATGGACAACCTCACACTTGGCAGGGTTGAACTCCATCTGCCACTCCTCAGCCCAGCTCTGCATCATATCTAAGTCCCTTTGCAACCGACAACAGCCCTCCTCACTATCCACAACTCCACCAATCTTCGTATCATCTGCAAATTTACTGACCCACCCTTCGACTCCCTCATCCAAGTCATTAATAAAAATTACAAACAGCAGAGGACCCAGAACTGATCCCTGCCGAACTCCACTTGTAACTGGGCTCCAGGCTGAATATTTACCATCTACCACCACTCTCTGACTTCGACCGGTTAGCCAGTTTTCTATCCAATTGGCCAAATTTCCCTCTATCCCATGCCTCCTGACTTTCCGCATAAGCCTACCATGGGGAACCTTATCAAATGCCTTACTAAAATCCATGTACACTGCATCCACTGCTCTACCCTCATCCACATGCTTGGTCACCTCCTCAAAGAATTCAATAAGACTTGTAAGGCAAGACCTACCCTTCACAAATCCGTGCTGGCTGACTCTAATCAAGCAGTGTCTTTCCAGATACTCATAAATCCTATCCCTCAGTACCCTTTCCATTACTTTGCCTACCACCGAAGTAAGACTAACTGGCCTGTAATTCCCGGGGTTATCCCTATTCCCTTTTTTGAACAGAGGCACAACATTCGCTACTCTCCAGTCCCCTGGTACCACCCCCGTTGACAGTGAAGACGAAAAGATCATTGCCAACGGTACTGCAATTTCCTCTCTTGCTTCCCACATAATCCTAGGATATATCCCGTCAGGCCCGGAGGACTTGTCTATCCTCAAGTTGTTCAAAATGTCCAATACATCTTCCTTCCTAACAAGTATCTCTTCTAGCTTACCAGTCCGTTTCACACTCTCCTCTTCAACAATACAGTCCCTCTCGTTCGTAAATACAGAAGAAAAGTACTCATTCAAGACCTCTCCTATCTCTTCCGACTCAATACACAATCTCCCACCACTGTCCTTGATCGGACCTACCCTCGTTCTCGTCATTCTCATGTTTCTCACATACGCATAAAATGCCTTGGGGTTATCCTTGATCCTGTCCGCCAAGGATTTTTCATGCCCTCTCTTAGCTCTCCTAATCCCTTTCTTCAGGTCCCCTCTGGCTATCCTGTATCCCTCCACTGCCCTGTCAGAACCTTGTTTCCTCAACCTTATGTAAGCCTCCTTCTTCCTCTTTACTAGACATTCAACCTCCCTCGTCAACCAAGGCTCCCTCACACAACCATTTCTTTCCTGCCTGATAAGTACATACATATCAAAGACACGTCGTATCTGCTCCTTGAAAAAGTTCCACATTTCCACCACATCCTTCCCTGACAGCCTATGCTCCCAACTGATGCTCCTCAAATCCTGTCTTACAGCATCGTAATTTCCCTTCCCCCAATTGTAAAATCTACCCTGTTGTGCGCACCTATCTCTCTCCATAACCAAGGTGAAAGTCACAGAATTGTGGTCACCATCACCAAAATGTTCACCCACTAACAAGCCCATCACTTGTCCCGGTTCATTACCGAGTACCAAATCCAATATGGCCTCCCCTCTGGTTGGACAATCTACATACTGAGTTAGAAAAGCTTCCTGGACACACTGCACAAACACCGCCCCATCCAATCTACCTGATCTAAACAGCTTCCAATCAATATTTGGGAAGTTGAAGTCGCCCATGACTATGACCCTGTGGCTTCTGCACCTTTCCAAAATCTGTTTCCCAATGTGTTTCTCCACATCTCTGCTGCTATTGGGGGGCCTATAGTAAACACCCAACAAGGTGACTGCACCTTTCCTATTTCTGACTTCAGCCCATACTACCTCCAAAGGCAGATCCCCCTCAAACTTCCTTTCTGCAGCCGTTATACCATTTCTAATTAGCAATGCCACCCCCCCTCCTTTTTTACCACCCTCCCTAATCTTACTGAAACATCTGTAACCAGGAACCTCCAACAACCATTCCTGTCCCTCATCTATCCATGTTTCCGTGATGGCCACAACATCGTAGTCCCAGGTACCGATCCACGCCTTAAGTTCACCCACCTTATTTCTGATACTCCTTGCGTTGAAGTATACGCACTTGAGCCCATCTCTGTGTCCGCAAGTATTCCCTGTCAGTGCTACCTTCTCCACAGCCTCCCTACATTCTTGGACATCCTGACAAACAGCTAGATTACTTGCTGGACTACAAGTCCGGATTCCATCTCCCTGCCAAATTAGTTTAAAACCCCCCGAAGAGTGCTAGCAAACCTACCCCCCAGGATATTGGTGCCCTTTTGGTTCAGGTGCAACCCGTCCTGTTTGTACAGGTCCCACCTTCCCCAGAATGCAGTCCAATTGTCCAAATACCTGAAGCCCTCCCTCCTTCACCATCCTTGCAGCCACGTGTTCAACTGCACTCTCTCCCTATTCCTTGCCTCACTGTCACGTGGCACCGGCAACAACCCAGAGATGACGACTCTGTCTGTCCTAGCTTTTAGCTTCCAGCCTAACTCCCTGAGCTCTTGAATGACCTCCCCACCCCATGTCGTTGGTGCCAATGTGTACCACGACTTCTGGCTGCACACCCTCCCCCTTAAGGATTCTGAAGATACGGTCCGAGACGTCTCGGACCCTGGCACCCGGGAGGCAACAAACCATCCGAGAGTCTCGCCCATGTCCACAGAACCGCCTGTCCGTCCCTCTAACTAGAGAGTCTCCTATAACTAGCGCTCTCCTCCTCGCCCCCTTTCCCTTCTGAGTCTCAGAGCCAGACCTCACGCCACAGACCCCGTCACTGCAGCTTACACCTGCAAGGCTGTCCCCCCCAACAGTTTCCAAAGCTGTATACTTATTGTTTAGGGGAATGACCACAGGGGAACCCAGCACTGCCTGCTTCTTCCCCTTCCCACCTCTAATTGTTACCCAGCTACCTCTGTTCTCCGGCGTAACTATGTCCATGTAGCTTCTATCAATCACCCTCTCAGCCTCTCGAATAATCCTCAGTTCATCCAACTCCAGTTCCAGTTCCCTAACTCGTTCGGTGAGGAGCAGGATCTGACTGCATTTCCTGCAGACGAAGTCGGCAGGAGTATCGGTGGTCACCCCTACCTCAAACATCCTGCAGGAGGAACATTCCACTGCCTGCGCTGCCATGACTGTACACTTTGTTTCCAAAACAAGAACACTGAGTCAATAACACTGAGTCGCTTACCTGTGGACTTTAAAGTTAGGTTAGAGGAGGAGGATGGGAGGGAGGCCCTACGAAGTAGGGCCTGGGGTCTAGAACACACCCACTCAAATACCAATCACTTACCTTCCCGACCAGCTCTGCGCTCCAACCTCACTTCCGCCCAGCTCACGCCGCTCTCTGCGGTGAAAAGACCATTGGCGTCGAGGTAAGTTCTTTAAATACCAATCACTTACCTTCCCGACCAGCTCTGCGCTGGTATATACAAATATACCGATATATACAAAAAAAGTAAGGGACAACAACAGTGAAAGCATTCTTAAAACCGGATACCGAACTTATGGGAAAACTGGACTCCAATGTATGATATTACAGGGAAACTAAAGAGTGGTTCCAAAACAGAATAATGTTACTGGGAAATGTCATAATCCTAATGCAAATTAGGATAGTAATCATTGAAAGGTAAGAGGGAGGGAAAGGGTTTTTGACCTGTGTTCAGGGAATCTTTCTTGATCAATACATTCCTGGCTCAATGAGGAAGGAGGCATTTATTCATCTGGTTGTAGCAATTATGTAGATTGGGAATAAAGGAGATGGACATGGTAGAGACTGACCTAGGCAATAAGTTACCATTTGTATCTATTTTCAACCAACGAAAATGCTGAAGGAAGCTGAGATAATGGATGGGCTAGGTCACGTTAATTGGCCATGCTAAATTGCCCATAGTGTTAAGTGCATTAGTTAGAGGGGAATGGGTCTAGGTGGGTTAGCACCTAGAACGGTGCTAACCGATAGAAAGGTAGACAGTACGTGAAGTTTAAAAGTTACCACAACATGATGGGAACACAGCTGCGCATGCTGACAGAAGTAAGGGTAAAAATGTAGAGGAGCTGTCCTTAATTTTACTATCCTCTTTAGAAAAAGAAATGGCGCCAGAAAAATGGATAATTTCAAGTGAAACACCATTGTTCAAAGAAAAGGTTGTACAATAAACTTTACAGGCCTGTCACTTTAATTTTGGTGTTGTAAGTGGTTTTAGAAATAATAGTGCAGTCAAGATTAACAGTCACTTGGACAATTGTGGATTAATTAGAGAAATCTGGCAGGGATTCAAACACAAATTATGCTTCATGAACTTGTCCAGTTGTTTTGATTAACTAAAAGAGCAAATAGATGAGGGTAATGCACATTGGACATGGACATTGAAGGCAATGACATCATTCATTGCCAATGATTGACTGTTCTGGAGAAGGTGACTTCACCATCTTGAACTGCTTGTGATGCAGGTACTCCAGCAGTGTGGGTTGCAATTCTAGGATTTTGATCCAGCATTAGTGAAGGAAGGACAATATAGTTCCAGGTCAGAATGGTGGATAATGTGGTTGATCTGATATACATGGACTTTCAAAGCCTTCTGATAAAGTGCCACATAATACTGAAGCCATGGAATAATGGTGACAGGAGAGAATGGATTTGAAGTTGGTTGACTGATATAAAACAGAATATTGAAGAACAATTGTTTTTGAAACTGAAAGAAGGTATTCAGATTTCCCAGGACTCGCTCAACACTTTAGATATACATTACTGTCTAGACTTGAAATGTGCAGAGGAAATGATGGCCTAGTGTTATACTTGCTAAAACTATGCTAATGTTTTGGGGACGCAGATTCAAATCCCACTGTGGCAGATGGTAGATTTTTGAATTCAGTACAAAAATAAGAATCTGAAATTAAGAGTTCTAATGATGACCATGAAACCATTGTCAATTGTCAGGAAAAACATGTCTGGTTCTCTAATGTCCTTTAGGAAAGGAAATCTGCTATCCTTAACTGATCTGGCACACAAGTGACTCCAGACCCACAGCAATGTGGTTGACAATAAATGGTGATGTAGCCAGTTATGTCCTCATCCCATCAGTGAACTAAAAAGGCCACAATTTCAAAATTTGCTGGTGCTCCCCAAGTTATAATTGTGAATTGAGGATAGAAATGGTCTCAAAGAGGATAGTCAGTATGGTGGAACGGGCAGAGAGGTCCACACTAACCATCCGAAGAGTAACCCACCCAGACCCATTCCCCTAGCCTATATTTTCCCCTGACTAATGCACCTGAACACTGAACAACATAGCATGGCCAATTTACCTGACCTGCATATCTTTTGATTGTGGGAGAAAATCAGAGCACCCAGAGGAAGCCCGCGCAGACATGGGCAAAATGTGCAAACTCCACACAGTCACCCGAGGCTGAAATCGAACCCAGGTCCTGGTGCTGGGAGGCAGCAATGCTGACCACTGAGTCACCATACTACTGCTTGGTGCAGCTCACCCGTTAAGACATCCTTCCCTCTCCCTTCCTCCCTCTGACTATCCCACTCTAGACACACAGGGGAGCAAAGTAATGAGTGGTAGGTTTGGTGGGCAGAAGGCAAAGATAGTCAACATATTTCTTTTATATTTTTACTCTGAAAGCTAATTAATTTACAAATAAGAATTTAACAGTTACAGTATTTCAGCTTACAAAATGCATTTCTTTATGTTTTCTGAGAAAGGTCTTAAAGAAGTCCCTTTGACATTGGTTGTGATAGAAAAGTTTGAATTGCTTACCATTGTTTCACTTACAGTTGCACATTTCAGGAATGCAACTAAATGCTAAGCAAGGAATTATTCAAAATTATGAAGTGTTTTAGTAGGGCAAGGAAGAAGGAAAGTGTTTACACTGACAAAAGAGTTCTAGTAGATTTGGGCCACGAGTTTATAATAATTGCAAAACAAAGAAGGGAAATTAGGAGAACAGAGGATTTTTAAAAATATCTGGAATGTACTAACTGAAAAGATAGATTCTTTAGGAGTCTTTAAGATAAATTGGCATGTGATAGAGTCAGAGATGTACAGCACAGAAACAGACCCTTTGGTCCAACTCATTCATGCCGACCAGATATCCTAACTATTTACCATCACTTGGCTCACATCCCTCTAAACCTTTCCTATTTATATACCCATCCAGGTGTGTTTTAAATGCTGTTAATGTACCAGCCTCCACCACTTCCTCTGGCAGCTCATTCCATATACTTTGTGAAAAAGTTACCCTGAGGTCCTTTTAATATCTTTCTCCCCTCACCCTCCCCCAAGGGAAAAGATCTTGTCTGTTTATCTTATCCATGCCCCTCATGATTTTATAGGGTCACTCCTCAGCCTCCGACTCTCCAGGGAAAACAGCCCCAGCCTATTCAGCCTTTCCCAAAGCTCAAATCCTCCAACCCTGGCAACGTCTTTGTAAATCTTTTCTGAACCCTTTCAAGTTTCACAACGTCCTTCCGATAAGGAGACCAGAATTGCATGCAATATTCCAAAAGTGGCCTAACCAATGTTCTGTATAGTTGATTTCCCGACTCCTATACTCAGTGCTCTGACCAATAAAGGAAAGCATACCAAATGCTTTCTTCACCATCCTATCTACCTGCAACTACTTTCAAGGAACCAAGAACCTGTACTCCAAGGTCTCTTTGTTCAGCAACACTCCTCAGGACCGTACCATAAGTCCTGCTCTGATTTGCTTCTAATTGAAGAATTAAAATAAAAGAATTGTAAGGAAAAAGCTGGAATGAGAGACAAATTATGTAGCTCTTTCAAAATGGGTAGAAAAGCTATAGCAAACCAAATTGTTTCTAAATAGCCTGGATTTTGTGGTCAGCAAACTCACCACTGACTTTGAAGAAGTCTCCATGTTAAGGGACAATATTGTTTATTTCTGCCAAATAAATAACATCTCCATTACTACTTTATCAACAATCAAAATATTTCCAACTCTTAAAATGTATACCTTGTTGGAAAGCAAATGGCCTCAGCACAGGTTGATGTTTGGAAGATTTGCTATGTATAAATTTTCTACTGTATATTTATGTCAAATGTAACTAAGTTGGCCATGAAGCATTATTATTCTGTATACATAATGAAAAGTGTTATATAAATCACAGAATCCCTACAGTGTGGAACAAGCCATTTGGCCCAACAAATTTAACTCTGTGACCTACCTGTATTGCTTGCAAGACAAACCTTTCACTGTGCCTCAGTACACGTGACAATAAGTTCAATTCAAATCCACACCGACCCTCCAAAGAGTAACCCACCCAGCCCCCCTATTTGATGGATTTACTCCTGAATATTGCACTCAACCTACACGTTCCCAAACAATATAAGCAATTTACCACAGCCACTTCACCTAGCCTGCACATCTTTTGATTTGTGGGAGGAAACCCGAGCATCCGGATGAAACAGGAGAATGGGCAAACTCCTTACAATCAGTCCCCCGAGGCTGGAATTGAACCTGGTGCTGTGAGTCAACTGTGCTTACCACTGATACATCGGGTCATCCAAATAAGTTCTTCCTTTCCAAGGGGACATTTTTGAACTTAAAATAGAGACCCATTAAACTACAAGCCTTTGTACTCCAATAGTTTCTTGTTGATGAAACCTACTTCCCCTCCAAAGGCTGATCCTGACCGTCCAGGTCGGATCCATCCTTCACTTCTAGTTTTCCCAGTCTTCACCTTCTGCTATCAAACTGCTTCCTTTATTTATACTAAAATAGCATATTTTGTCGTCCCGCTCTTCTTTAGAAACTGATTCGCATACAGATCTTGACATTCAGACTCGGGCATCTTTTATTTTTACCTTTTCTGAGTTTGTTTTCCTGACAAAATTTCCATCTTGCCATTCATCGTCAGTGCGCCTGCGTACCAACCACCATAGGGTCCGCCTGATGTGGTTAGTGCGCACGCGCCATGCCGCGCAGCCTGCCGGGAGGAGACGCCCCGAAGCCTGCCACGCGCAGTACGTAACGGTTTTCCGAAGGCAGTTGTACGCCTACTTAATATTGAAATTCAGTTATTGTTTTGTTAAGTGTGCCAAAGCTCGAACTTGGGGAAATTTTAATATAATTATGGACTGGAAAAGTAACACGACTTATTTTCAGTATACAAATCTAAAAAGACTGCAGATTATTTGCAGGGTTAATTTTTGTCGGTAAAAAATGGAATGCCGTTAGCAAGGTCTTGTGATAGTATGTGGTAAGTTTGACTGGATGTTACCAGCAATGAGAGGCTTCATATCGAAGCTGAGATTGTTCTGTAGAGCTCTAAAAGTTAGGGTAAGACCTATTACAGTAGAGATATTCAAATTATTTAAGTTCATCCACCCTTTCAAGCATGGTGTTCCAGGGTATAACAAGCTTTGCAAAATAATTTTCTTAATTTTCTCTCTAGATCTTTGATCAACCCAGGAAGAACAAGCAGTTTATTTTTAAAAAAACACACTTGTACTTCGAAATGAATGTACTGGTGGTGCTGTTCCGATGTATACAAAACATGTCGGACCTTTGTGTTTTGGTGGTTTTTCCTTTTGGAAAGTGGTTGAAATTTAAAATTTGGTTATTGAAACATTATGAAAGGATGACAGTATCTCTCCATTTGCAACATTGGACATTCTTTTGAATGTATGAGGATTACACGGAGAAAAATTAGGTACTGAATTCAAATTGAGCACTACTTTCAGAAAGCTAGTGCAACCACAACAGACAAGGTAGCTTTGAATCTGTACTGTAAGATTCTGTGTTTATTTAAAGTGATTCCTTTGTTCTTGTTCTTCTCAGTTCCAAGCATTGATTTTCCCAGGAATGAGAACATTTCACCATTTGGTGGAATTCTGAGTTTTGGAATTCCACCCTTTTTAATTTTTGTTCTTACTGTTGCCTTCCCTTCTCATACTAACAAGAATGGGAGTAGGTTCAGGAGCGTGGTCCTCATCCTACCAGGAGGCTGTGCTCTCTCTGCTATGCCCTGTAGGACTGGAATGGGAAGTACAAGAGGAGGCAGCAGTGCACCCAAGTGTCAGTAGGCGTTGGCAGACTTGTAGGTGGTGGAGAGTAGGCCTGCAGGTGGAAGGAAAAGCGCCCAAACCTAATACACAAGTCCTTTATTTTCCGGAAGTGTTGGAAGAACATCGGTGAAGATGTACCAAACCTGAAATGTTCTAAGTTAAAAATCACACAACACTATAACCTGGTGTTGTGATTTTTGACCTTATCCAACCCAGTCCAACACCAACGCTTACACAACACCACCTAAGTTAGGTAGGTTTTGCACTAACATTAGCTATTCTCTTTTCAAGCCAAAAGAGAGTGAGGTGTTTAAATTTGTACACAGTAAAGAAATGTATGAAGATTAACGATTTATGATCGCAAGCAAAAAAACTACTTTTTAAACTTTATTTGACATAACTGATTTTTCATCTTATGATCAGGAGTATTGATCAGATTGGTCACTTCACAACTCTACTAAGTACTTTGTATGGACCGCTGAATTTTGCTTCCAGTGGTTTGCCTTGCAAAGGCAACAATGAGCATACTTTGTCTCATGCTGGAAACGTTCTAGTTGCTGAATATTCATGTGAACAATCTTTCATTTTTGAATGTGGAATCTTCTAATGTGAGGCAGGTCATGGGATCCAGGCGGTAGAGGTAAAATAGTCTTAGCCCTTGAGTTTGTCTAAAAGGTTTGCAATTCTTTTTATGAATTCAGCCTATCACGTCTGCTCTGCCATTCAATCACGGCTGATAAGTTTCTCAACCCCATTCTCCCGCTTTCTATTTGTAACCCGTGATCCCCTTTACTCAAGAACCTGTCTATCTCAGTCTTAAATATACTCAATGACTTGGCTTCCACAGTCTTCTGTGGCAATGAATTCCATAGATTCACCACTCTCGAGCTGAAGAAGTTTCTCCTTATCTCCATTCTAAAAGTCTACCCTTTATTCTACGGTTATGCGTTCTGGTCTTAGTCCCTCCTACCAATGGAAGCATCTTCCCAATATCTACTCTTTCCAGACCATTTAGTATTCTGTGTGTTTCAATTAGATCCCCCCCATCCTTCTAAACTCCAGAGTCCTCAAACATTCCTCATATGTTAAGCTTTTCATTCCTGGGACTATTATCGTGAACCTCCTCTGAACACACTCCAGGGCCAGTACATCCTTCCTAAGATATGGGGCCCAAAATTGTGCACACTACTCCATATGTGGTATGACCAAAAGGAGAAGGTGCTGGGGAAGCTGAGAGGGCTGAAGGTGCATGAATCTCACAGACTGGATAGACTACACCCTAGAGTTCTGAGACACTTAGCTGAGGAGATTCGGGAGGTAATGGGTGATGATCTTTCATGAATCACTGGAGTCAGGGAGGATGCAAAGGACTGGAAAATGGTCAATGTAACACCCCTGTTTAAGAAGGTGGGGAGGCAGAAAGTAGGAAATGGTAGGCCACTTAATTTGACCTGGATCATTGGTAAGATTTCAGAATCCTAGCAAATTTCAAACAGATGAGGAAGGACACCACTTCAACTGGGACAACACATCCATCCTAGGACAAGCCAAACACACACACACGTGAATTCCTAGAAACATGGCATTCTAACTGGAACTCTATCAACAAACACTTTGACTTAGATCCCAAGAAAAAGAACAGGAAATGATATCACCTACCCAAGGAAATCCAAACATAGAAAGCGGGCTACATCACCAGTGCTTCATTTGGAGGCTCACCTGAAGATGTTAACTAGTATGGTGGTGAAACGTCTGGAATTGAACAGTCTAGCTCAGCGAACAAACCCACATCCAGAATTTCAGAATCTTTTATAAGTTCATAAGATATAGATGCAGAATTAGGCCATTCTGCCTATTGGATCTGCTCTGTCATTCGATCACGGCTGATATGCTCCTCACCCACATTTTACTCCCTTCTCCCCATAACCGTTCAACCCATTACCAATTAAAAATCTGTCTAAATCCTCCTTAAGTTTACTCACTGTCACAGCATCTCAACCCTTTGGGAGATATAGTTTCTCCTCAACACTGTTTTAAAGTTGCTTCCCCTTATCCTAAGACTATCACCTCTCATCCTGGAATGCTCCACAAGAGGAAGCTTCCGCTCCATGTCTATTTTATCCATACCTATTATCATCTTGAATACCTCCACTTAATCTCCCCTCGTTCTTCTAAATTCCAGAGAGTATAGGCCTAAACTATTCATCTTTCTTCGTACGACAAACCCTCATCTTTGGGATCTACTTAGTGAACTTCCTCTGAACTGCCTCCAATGCCACTACATCTTTCCTCAAATAACGGGACCAAAACTCTGCACAATACTCCAGGTGCGGTCTCACCATGCCTTGTATAGTTGCAACAATACTTCCTTACCTTTATATTCTATTCCTTTAGCTATAAAAGCCAACATTCCATTCACTTTCTTTATTACCTGCTGTACCTGCATGCTAGTTTTCTGTGACTCATGATTGAGGACACCCAGATCCTCTGTACTGTAGCACCCCAAAGTCTCTCCCCATTTTTCTGACCAAATGCATGACCTCACACTTATCCACATTAAACTCCAGCTGTCACATTTTGGCCCACTCTCCTTACCTATCTATATTCATTTATAAGTTTCTTATTTCCTCATTGTAATTTATGTTCTGCCTATTTTTGTGCCATCCGCAAATTTGGCTGTAGAGCCTTCTATCCCTGTGTCCAAGTTGTTAATGTAGATTGTAAAGAACTGGGCCCAAGAACCAAATCCTGTGGCATGCCACTAGTTATTTCTTGCCATCCACAAACAAACCCATTTATCCAGACTCTCTGTCTTCTGTCTATTGGCCAGTCATTTATCCAAGCTAATAAATTACCCCATCTCCCATATGATCCAACCTTGTGAATTAGCCTATTGTGTGGCACCTTATCAAATACCTTCTGGAAGTCCTGATATACCTACAGAATCCCCATTATCTACTTTGTTTATTACATTTTCAAAGAACTCTAGCAAATTAGACAAACATGATTTGCCCTTCATAAAACTACGCTGACTCTAATAGATAGCATTTTGACTTTCCAAATGTCCTGATACTACTTCCTTGAAAATCGATTCTAACACTTTCCCAACAACAGATGCTAAATTAACTGGCCTATGATTCCCCACATACTGCCTCCCTCTCTTTTTGACTAAGGGCATTACATTAGCATTTTTTTTCAATCCACTGGAACTTTTCCTGTGTCCAGGGAATTTTGGAATGGACCCACTACTTCTGCGACCACTTTCTTTAATACTCTAGGATATAGGCCATCAGGCCCAGGAGACTTGTCTACCCTCAATCCTAATAGTTTACTGAGTACTTTTTCCTTATCGATGCTAATTGTTCTAAGTTCTACCCTTTCTATTGCCTCTGACTTGCCCATTCCATTCGGAATAGAACTGTTGTCCTCTACCATGAAAACCGAGGCAAAGTATTGATTTAACATTGCTGCCATTTCAGTGTTCCCCACTAAGGGACCAACATTCACCTTAGCAACTATCTTCCCTTTTATATACCTTTAGAAGCTTTTGCTATCCTTTTTGATATTTTGTGCTAGTTTTCTTTCTTTATTTACCTTTGCTCTTTTTATTAATTTTTTTAGTATCCCTTTATTTATGCTTGAAAGGTTCCCAATTTTCTAGCCTGTCCGTGACCTTTACAATATGGTATACCTTAGTTTTTTACTTTATATTTTTGTTGACCTCCTTGTATAACCATGGATGTTTTTAACACCCCTTACCATCTTTCTTTCTCACTGGGATATATTTTAGTTGTGAGAAATTGAGTAACTCCTGAAGCAACTGCCATTGTCGCTGTCAACAACATCTGTCTTACCTGTTAGCCTTCCTGCCCGATCTACTAATGCCAAATCTGTCCTCATGCCTATGTAGTTTCCTTTGTTTAATTGCAGAATACTGTTTTGGGACTCTTATTTTCTCACCCCCAAACTGAATTTTGTCATACTGTGGTCACTACTCCCTAGTGGATCCTTAACGCTGATGCCTTCAATTAATCTCCACTCATTACACAATACCAAATCCAGAGTAGCTTGCCCTGGTTGGTTCCATAACATACTGCTCTAAAAAACAATTCCAAAAATCATTCAGTGTTCTCTGTCTCCAGACTACCCTTGCCAATTTGAGTTTTCCAGTCTATTGACACGTGAAAATCACCCATGGCTATTGCCATACCTTTTTTGTAAGCCTTTAATATTTCCAGGTTTATACTGTGCCCCACTGCAGAACGATTGTTTGGGGACCTATACATAAGTACTCCTTCCCTTTAATATTTCTTATTTTTATCCAGATTGATTCCACATCTTGATCCCCCGTGTTTACGTCATTTCTCAATACAGCAGTGATCCCTTCCTTCACCAGCAAAGCTGTACCATCTCCTTTTCCTTTCAGTCTGTCTTTCTGAAATGCTGAGTACCCTTGGATATTCAATTCCCAGACCTGGTCTCCTTGTAACCAAGTCTCAGTAGTGGTTACCAAATCTACCTTTTTGTAACTGTTTTTAATTGTTTTTAATTTCTCTGTTGATATCTCACCTGAATGTAAGTTATAACCAGTAATTTAACATGTTCAATTTAACCCAGATTTAAATTTAAAGATTCCCTGTTAGCGAACCAATTGCAGCGTTCCTGTGATGTCACTTTTCTGATCTCCCTCATCTAATTAAAACACTCAGAACCAGAAACTCTTACCATCCCTGCTCCTCCTCTCCCACCTGCTTCTGCCCAATTCCGTCCCTGAAGTGAAGGCCACAAATGCCCGAGGCAAGGATGAAATTGTGGAGTTCTTGCAAGCATATGGTAAATTAGAGTGGAGGATTCATCAAGGTAAGGTCATGCCTGACAAATCTGTTTGAATTCTTTCAGCATGTAATGAGCAAGTTAGAAAAGGAGAGTCAGAGTTAGATTTCAAGGTGAAATCCAGAATTGACAAGGTGCCACACAAGGTTGCTAAATAAGATATCATCATGTTAAGGCCACAGTACTGGCAAGTATAGAGGTTGGCTGACTGGCAGAAAGCAGAGAGTGGAGACAAAGAGGCATCAATGTGGACTTCAACAGTTTCCTCATTTCCCCTTCCCCCACCCCATTCTAGTTCCAAACTTCCAGCTCAGTACTGTCCCCAAGACTTTTCCTACTGCCTATCTTCTTTTCCACCTATCCACTCCACCCTCCTTCCCCCCCCCCCAACCTATCACCTCCACCCCCTCCCCCACTCACCTATTGTACTCTATGCTACTTTCTCCCCACCCCCATCCTCCTTTCACTTATCTCTCCACCCCTCAGGCTCTCTGCCTGTATTCCTGATGAAGGGCTTTTGCCCAAAACGTCGATTTTACTGCTCCTCGGATGCTGCCTGAACTGCTGTGCTCTTCCAGCACCACTAATCCAGAATCTGGTTTCCAGCATCTGCAGTCATTGCTTTTACAAAGAGGTCTTTATCAGGCTGGCAGCTGGTGACTACTGGAGTTCTGCAGGGGTTAGTTTTGGGACCACAGCTATTTGTGGTATGCATTAACGATCTGGACGAAGTTGCCAAGTTTGCAGATGATAAAGATAAGTGGAGGGACAAATTATGTTAAGGACATGGGGAGGTTCTCGAAGAGCTTCGACAGACTGGTAGAGTGGCCAAATAAGTGGCAGATCATGAAATTATGGCATCCTATAGTATTGAAGCCATTTGGTCCATTAACCCTCAGAAAGCATCCCACCCAGAGCCATCCATGCCCTATCCCTGTAAGTCTGCATTTTCCATAGCCAATCCACTTTGGACTGTGGGAGGAAACTGGAGGACCCAGAGGAAACCCATACAGACATGGGTAGAATTGCAAACTTCACACAACATGTTCATCTGAGGGTGGTATTAAACCCAGGTTCCTGGCTCTGAGTCAGCAGTGCTAACTACTGAGCCACCTTGCTGTCCAAATGGATTACACTGTGGGGAAGTGTGAGATTAAATACTCTGGTAGGAAAATACAAGTGTAGACTATTTTCTAAATGGTGAAGGGCTTCAGAAATCTGAAGCAGAAAGGGATTTAGGAGGCCTAATTCAGCAATGTCTTAAATTTAATGTGCATCTTCAAATGGCGGTTAGCATTCATTTTGAGTGAGCCAGAATTCAAGAGCAGGGATGTAAAACTGAGACTGTGTAAAGCTCTGGTCAAATTGCATTTGGAATCCTGAGAGCAGTTTTGGGTCCTGAAAAGAAGGAAGGGTGTGTTGGCATTGGAGGGAGGCGATCCATAGAGGTTCATGAGAATGATCCGGGGGAGGATGGACTTGTATGAGGAACAATTGCGGATTCTGAGTCTCTGCTTGATAGAGCTTGAAGGATGAGTGGAGGATCAATTGAGACTTACAAAATACTGGGAGATCTGGATAGAGTAGATAGGGAGAACATATTTTCACTAGTCCAAAGGTATAGCCTCAGTGAAGGGATGACCTTCTAGAATTGAGGTGAGAAGGAATTTCTTGAGTGAGAGGGTGGTGAAACTGTGGAATGTATTGCTACAGAGGGCTGTGAAGGCCAAGTCATTGTGTGTATTTAAGACAGAAATAGGTTCTTGATTGGTATGGGATTCGAGGGTTACGGAAAGAAGGTAGGAGATTGGGATTGAGAAATACATCAGCTACGATCGAATGGCAGAGCAGACTCTTTGGGGTCAAATGGCCTAATTATGCTCCTAGATCTTATTGCCTAATCTGGGTTTTGAATCTCTCTTAAGATTGCAGGGGATAAGTTTACCACTTCCCAGGAAATCCTTTATCATTTCCAAAGCCATATCTTAAATGATGTGCAGAACCTGGTGTTTTCCATACCTGTATTACTTACTAATATCACACCCAAATCCTTGTTGCCTCTGTTTCAGTATTGATCCTGGATGAGCCCCCAAACCTTGCAATACCTCGCTGGAGTAAGCTTGCTGGAAATCAAACCTTACTCATCCTGGAGTCGTTACAAAGGTTCAGCGTTTTATTAAAATGTGTCAATTTTCCCAACTTGTCTTTTATACCCAGGTTAACAAAGGATTAATAAGAATTAGTCTTTATTACAAATAGATTATTGGTACAGATAAACAAGTATGAACTGTTGACGTATAACTCTCAACTACTTAAAACTCTCAACATCTTTAAAAATTCCCTGTATGTGTATGTAACAAACGCAGCAAAACATTTCTGGTTATTGGTGGATGCAGTTCAATGGGCCCTATCCCCAGGATTTACAAAGATGATCCTTTTGACTGGCTATCACTTGGTGCTCCTTGACTTTGCTTCTCCTTACTTTCACTTGCCAGTAATAAAGTGACTGGTTCACAAATTAAAAGACCGACTTTTTGGATAAAAGCAACGGCTTACAGCAAATGATGAAGGAAAACAAACTGTCTTTCTTTTGGCTTTAGGGATATTAACAGCAAAGAGAAAGATAGCTCCTCTCTTTCCAGAGATCCAATGTCATCTGACTATCTTGTTCAGAGTTGAAAAATGTGGTGCTGGAAAAACACAGCAGGCCAGGCAGCATCCGAGGAGCAGGACAATCGACGTTTCGGGCATAAGCCCTTCCTCAGGAATAAGGCTGGTGTACCAAGCGGGCTGAGATAAAAGGGGAAGGAATTTGGGGGAGGGACACTGAGAATACAATAGGTGGAAGGAAGTGAGGGTGATAGGCCGGAGAGGGTTTGGGGGCAGAGAGGTCGGGAAGAAGATTGCAGGTCAAGAGGACGGTGCTGAATCGGGGGATGGGGGGGAGGAGAAATGAGGAAGCTGGAGAAATCTACATTCATCCCGTGTGGTTGAAGGTTTCCTAGGCGGAAGATGAGGCGCTCTTCCTCCAGGCATCGTGTGGTCAGGGTCTGGCAATGGAGGAGGCCAAGGACCTGCATGTTCTTGGCAGAGTGGGAGGGGGTGTTAAAGTATTCCGCCACGGAGCGGTTGGGTTGGTTGGTTGGTGCGGGTGTCCCAGAGGTGTATCCTGAAATGTTCTGCAAGTAGGCAGCCTGTCTCCCCAATGTAGAGGAGACCACATCGGGTGCAGCAGATACAGTAAATGATGTGTGTGGAGGTGCAGGTGAATTTGCGACGGATATGGAAGGATCCATTGGGGCCTTGGGGGGAGATGTGGGCACAAGTTTTGCACTTCTTGCGGTTGCAGGGGAAGGTGCCGGGAGTGGAGGTTGGGTTGGTGGGGCTGTGTGGACCTGACGAGGGAGTCGCGGAGAGAGTGGTCTCTCTGGAACGCTGATAGGGGTGGGGAGGGAAATCTATCCCTGGTGGTGGGGTCTTTTTGGAGGTGGCGGAAATGACATTGGATGACACGATGTATCCGAAGGTTGGTTCTGTGGAAGGTGAGGACCAGTGGGGTTCTGTCCTGGTGGCGATTGGAGGGGCAGAGTTCAAAGGCAGAGGTGCGGGAAGTGGAGGAGATGCGGTGGAGAGTATCGTCGACCACGTCAGAGGGGAAATTGCGGTCTTTGAAGAGAGGCGCCCACTCGTCCCCCCTCACCTCCCTCCAAGGCCCCAATGGATCCTTCCATATCCATCGCAAATTCCTCCACACGCATTACTTATTGTATCCGCTGCACCCGAAGTGGTTTCCTCTACATTGAGGTGACAGGCCGTCTTCAACACCTCTGGGACACCCGCACCAACCAATCCAATCGCTCCATGGCTGAACACTTTAACTCCCCCTCCCACTCCATCAAGAACATGCAGGTCCTTGGCCTCCTCCATCGACAGACTCTGACCACACGATACCTGGAGGAAGAGCGCCTCATCTTCCGCCTAGGAACCCTCTAACCACACGGATGAATGTAGATTTCTCCAGCTTCCTCATTTCCCCTCCCCCCACTCCCCGATTCAGCACCGCCCTCTTGAACTGCAATCTTCTTCCCAACCTCTCCGGCCTATCACCCTCACCCTCACCTCCTTCCACCTATCGTATTCCCAGCACTCCTTCCCCCCTACCTTTCATCTCAGCCTGCTTGGCATACCAGCCTTATTCCTGAAGAAGGGCTTATGCCTGAAACGTCGATTCTCCTGCTCCTTGGATGCTGCCTGGCCTGCTGTGTTTTTCTAGCACCACATTTTTCAACTCTGGTCTCCCGCATCTGCAGTCCTCACTTTCTCCTGGCTATCTTGTTCACACCAACAAGCCATTCGACTACTTGGGAGTGAATCACAAGTGTTGGCAGACAGAAGATCTTCGCAGTGGACAACTGGTCATCATGCCATAGACCAATCAGCTGCATGCTGCTGACAGAATCTGACCTAATGAAAAGCTCATGCTCAAAATATCGACTTTCCCGCTCCTCAGATACTGCCTGACCTGCTGTGCTTTTCCAGCATCACGCTTTTTGGTTCTGATCTCCAGCATCTGCAGTCCTCACTTTCTCTAAGAATCTCACTTTATACATAGTACGTGTGGCCAGTTCGTTTATAACTACTCTCCCCCACTCGATGAACAAACAACAGGGCAAACAGCATTTGCAGTAGGTGTTGATAGCTTGCTTTTAAAATGTTCAGTAATCCCTTCCATATTTTTTTTTTGAAACAGTCCTCTTCTCGTTTCAGTCTACAATCAAAACTACTGAAAAAAATTGTTAAAAAATATACAGACTGTCCAGCTTTTGCCATTCCTAGTGCTTCCACCGAGTAATATTCTATATGGAGGAGTACTGATTCATCTGGCATGGGTGGTACAGCAGCAGTCTTTTTTGCTGATATTTGACGCAATACTATGTAAAGGACTCTCAGAACAGCTCTCGATTGACTGTATACCACTGTGCTGTTACATATGGTGATGGAACAGAACAATAGTGTTGTCTGAGACGCATACAGTATTATTGTGTCAGGCTTGACTAGTCTGTGGGATCAAACTTATCATAGAATCCCTACAGCGTGGAAACAGGCCATTGAGTCCACACCGATCTCCAAAGAGCATCTCACCCAGACTCACCCCCCCTACCCTCTCCCTGTAACCCTGCATTTTCCATGGCTAATCTACCTAGCTTGCACATCCCTGAACACTACAATTTAGCATAGCCAATTCACCTAACCTACACATCTGTGGGAGGAAACTGGAGCACTGGGAGGAAGCCCACGTAGACACTAGGAGAATGTGCAAATTCCACACAGACGGTCGCTCAAGGCTTGAATCAAACCTGGCTCTCTGGTACTGTAAGGCAGCAGTGCTAACCACTGAGCAACCATGTCGCCCTAAATCAATCAAGTTTTTTTTACTCAATGGGAAAACACCAACGGAATCAGTCTCCTCTCCTCTTTAATACAGAAAAAAGAAGAGCAGAGTCCTTCACTCACACTGATCCAGCTCCCTCAGGTCTGAGACTCCTGTTTTATTTTACCGATCCAGCTCACTCAGAGGCAGCTCTCGGAATGAACCGAACCTCTGACACTCCTGTCTTTCTTTCCTTTCCCCCTACACTACCGCCTAAAAAAAATGAACAGGAGCATCAGGGGTTCTGTTTGCTCTGAGAGCTACCAAAAAAAAAGGTGTGTCAGACATCCTGTAAGAAAAAGAACTAAAACTTGATTGATTGAGCCCTCTAAGAAGGGCACTGCTTGTCACTGACTACTCGGGTGTTTCCTTTCTTCCTGGTGGTGGAAATTGAATAAAGATTCACACGCTTGTTCTTCACTGTATCTGACACCTGCACACACACGACACGGGTGCTGGGGAAAATATAAGCACTACCGCTGGAGTAATTAAAAACGTGCAGTGCCTACAAGAGCAGGTTAAAGGCAGCGACTAACTCAACCCTTGATTTCCCAAAAGTTGTTCAGTATGTACAAAGCTCAAGTGAGAAGTGTGATGGAGTACTCAGCACTTGCCTGGATGGATGCAGCTCCAACAAGAGTCAAGAACCTTGACAGTATCCAGGACAAAGCAGCCTGCTTATTTGGCACCACATCCACTCAGTGCATGACTTATATTCAGTGTGCTCCATCTACAAGATGCACTAGAAATTCACCAATGATGCTTATGCAGCTCTTTCCAAAACCTCGACAATTAACACCTACAAGGACAAGCACAGCAGATACCTGGGAACCATTTCACCTCCAAGTTCCCACCAAGCCATTCGTCATCCTCCTTGATATGTTGCCGTTTCCTTCAATGTTAGTGTCAAAATCTTGTAATTCCCTCCCTATTGATATTTTGGGGGAATCTCCCTACATCACATGGACTGCTGTGGTCCTCTAGGGCAGCTAGGAATGGCAATAAATGCTGACCCAGCAATGCTCACATTCCATGTGTGAGCTTTGTTTTAAAAAAAAGAGAAACTTTCCAGCCCATCATGTTGAGAAGACGACAAGCCATAATGTTTAATAAAAGCTGAAAGAACTGCAGATGCTATAAATCTGTGGAAAGAAATTAAAGTTAATATTTGGGTCAAGTCACACTTCCTCCGAACTTTGCCATGTTGTACACTTGAAACAATGTGGGTGGCCTGGTACATGAATCCCAGAACATTACCATATGCTTAGGAAGGCAAAAGGAATGTTGCTGGTTATTGCAAAGGGAATGGGATATAAAGTTGTATGATTTGCTACAGTTGTAGAGGGCACTGGTGAGACTACATCTAAAGTACTCTGTACAATTTCAGTTGCCTTATCTAAAAAGAGGAGATAATTGCAATTAAAGCAGCATAGACAAAGTTGACTTGATAGATTCCTGGAATGAGGGGCTTATGAGGAAAGATCATACTGATTTAACCTGTATCCTTATGAGTTTAGAAGAATGGGAGGTGATTTTCTTGAAGCATATAAAATCCTGAGTGAACTGAACAGCATGAATGCTAAAAGAATATCTCCTCTTGTGCAATGGGAAGATGACGATGAGTCTGAGTAAGTGACCCAAATGTTAGGTGCTGAGCTACTTGAGGGTGGAATATATGAAGACACTGTTAATTTGGCTTAGAATCATGCCTAATGCAAAGGAAGGGCATTGGACTCCAGCACTCGGAACTATCTCAGTCCTGGACCATTCCTGCAGAGGTTCCTCAGGCTGGTGTTTTTCACATACCTATTTTTAGCTGAAGGGCTTATGCTCAAAATGTTAATTTTCCTGCTTCTTGAATGCTGCCTGACCAGCTGTGCTTTTCCAGCACCATACTCTTCAACAGTATTGTTATGGTCAATACAAATTCAATCTTCACAAACAGAGGGAGTTGGAAAATACCCTGCCAATGTTTTAAAAAGTGGAAAATAAAATTTTAAACTGCTTCCAGATGGGAGGACAGAATAGGGATAAATATTTGTTTAAAAAATCATAATCTATGAGTCAGTCTCAAAAACTGGACAATGGTATTGGCTGAGAAAACTATAAAGCGTAAAGTTGAGTAATGTGGATCTCATAGAAGGGGATGGACTTAGTGAATTCTGCAAAATAAATCTTTATTTTCTTTCAAAATGAGCAACTTCTACAATGCCTTGTTGAATTTCAGCAAGGCATTTGATAAGGTTCCCCATGGTAGGCTCATTCATAAAGTCAGGAAGTATGGGATACAGGGAGATTTGGCTATCTGGATTCAGAATTGCTTGATTGACAGAAGGCAGAAAGTGGTTGTAGATGGAAAGTATTCTGCCTGGAGGCCAGTGGTGAGTGGGGTCCTGCAGGGCTCGAACTTGAATGCTGAATTAAAGACAGGATTCTTGGCAGTGTGGAGGACAGAAGGATCTTGGTGTTCAAGTGCATAGATCCCTCAAAGTTGCCACCCATGTGGATAGGGTTGTTAAGAAAGCATATGCTGTTTTGGCTTTCGTTGACAGAGGGATTGAGTTTAAGAGCTGCAGCCCTACAAAATCCTGGTGAGACCACACTTGGAATATTGTGTCCAGTTCTGGTTGCCCTATTATAGGAAACGGTGGCACAGTGGTTAGCACTGCTGCCTCACAGCGCCAGGGACCTGGGTTCAATTCCCGCCTCAGGCGACTGACTGTGTGGAGTTTGCACGCTCTCCCCGTGTCTGCGTGGGTTTCCTCCGGGTGCTCCTGTTTCCTCCTACATCACAAAGATGTGCGGGTCAGGTGAATTGGCCATACTAAATTGCCCGTAGTGTTAGGTAAGGGGTATATGTAGGGGTATGGGTGGGTTGCGCTTCGGCGGGTCGGAGTGGACTTGTTGGGCCGAAGGGCCTGTTTCCACACTGTAAATAATCTAATCTAAAAAAAAACAGAGGCTTTGGAGAGGGTGCAAAGAATGTTTACTAGGATGCTGCCTGGACTGGAGGGCTTGTCTTACGAAGAGAGGTTGACTAAGCTCGGACATTTCTCGTTGAAGAGAAGGAGGAAGAGAGGAGACCTGATCGAGGTATACAAGGTAATGAGAGGCATGGATAGAGTCATTAGCCAGAGACTTTTCCCCAGGGAGGGGTTGACTGACACGAGGAGGTCATAGTTTTAAGATGTTCTTTATGCAGAGAGTTGTGAATGCATGGAATGCGTTGCCAGCTGTGGTGGTGATGGAAGCAGAGTCATTAGGGACATTTAAGTGACTCCTGGACATGCACATGGACAGCAGTGAATTGAGGGGTCTGTAGGCTAGGTTATTTTAATTTAGATTAGGAATAATCCTTGGCACATTGTGGGCCAAAGGGCCTGTTCTGTGCTGTACTTTTCTATGTTCTGTATTTTGTATAGATAACCAATATCTGTCATTCATTAAAGGAAAACAAAGAAGTGCAGTTGTTAAAGATCAAAAGCAAAAATTGCTGGGGAAACCCTGCAGGGCTGGCAACGTATGTGGAGAGAAAGTAAAGTTAATATTTTGAGTCAGTTCTGAATAAGGGTCACTGGATTTGAAACCTTTCTCTCCACAGATGTTGTAAGACCTGCTGGGTTTCTCCAGCAATTTCAGTTTTATTCCACTGTCAGTCATTAACATGGTGTAGGCCCCAAAAATATTGGAAGGCCTATCAATTTATTGGATCTGAAAACAGCAGTCTGAGAGCACAGTGCAATGAGTTGGGAAGGTTGATCAATTACAAAGAAAAGCCTACTAGTCATCGATAAACTAATCACTCAATGATGTTAATACTTGCACATGTGCTGATCTTTGTACTCATTTGAATGCTCATGCTTTCTTGTTATCATTATTGATTTTAAGTTTAAAAAAAAGTTGTCTGAAATCACTGTCCTATGTTGTCTCTCCTATCACAGGTCAGAAATCTTCATTGTGTTAGACTGAGGTAAATATAGTCACAAGTCTTCAAGTTCTTCCTAATTAAGTTTTAGCCACAGTATCATCTGCTTCTCTGGTTGCTGATGAAGTGTTAGCTCTGGTGTCTGCCCACGATTGCTCCTTGGATTAGATTCCCTACACTCACCCCTTTATATGTACCCCGACTAATGCACCTAACACTGTGGACAATTTAACATGCCCAAATCACCTGAACTGCACATCTTTGGGTTGTAGAAGGAAACTGGAGCAGCTGGAGGAAACCCAGGTACACGCAAGGAGAATTGCAAACTCCACACAGTCACCCAAGACAGGAATTGAACCCAGGTCCCTGGTGCTGTGAGGCAGCAGTGCTGACGACTGAGCTATAGTGTCACCCCTGGACATCCCCTTCTGGTTCTTCCCTTTGACAACAACGGCTACCAAACATTCTTTCAATTTTTTTATATGAAGTATGTTCATACACAATTCATGGAAGGGAGTTATCATAAACTTCCCACAGTTTAGAATTTTTATGTCTGCCATAACTTTAGGAGACTACTCACAGTACAGGTTCAGTTGAAGTCAGCCATGTCACATGGCAGAAACTTGCCCACCTTCCCTTCCCGGCATCTTGCCCTGCCATTGCAGGAATTGCAAAACTTGCGCTATACCTCCCCACTCACTTCCGTCCAAGGTCCCAAAGGAGCCTTCCACATCCATCACGGTTTTATCTGCACTTACACATATCATTTACTGTATCTGTTGCTCCCAATGCGGTCTCCTCTACACTGGGAAGACAGGATGTCTACTTGCAGGGCGCTTCAGAAAACACCTCTGGGACACCTGCACCAACCAACTAACCCCACCGCTGCGTGGCCAAACATTTCAACTCCCCCTCCGACTCCGCCAAGGACATGCAAGTCCTAGGCCTCCTCCATTGCGACTCCCTAAGCACCCTATGCCTGGTGGAAGAATGCCTCATCTTCCTCCTTGGGACCCTCCAACCACACGTCATCAGTTTCCTCATTTCCCCTCCCCCCCCATATTTATCCCAGTTCCAACCTTCCAACTCGGCACCGCCTTCATGACCTGTCCTACCTGTCAATCTCCCTTCCCACCTATCCGCTCCACCCTCCTCTCTGACCTTTCACTGTTACCCCCACCTCTATCTACCTATTGCACTCTCAGCTACCTTGCTGCCAGCCCCGAGGCTGACAGCCTCATTCCTGACAAAGGTCTTGTGCCCGAAACGTTGACTCTCCTGTTCCTCGGATGCTGCCTGACTTGCTATGCTTTTCCAGCGCCACACTCTGGACTCTAATCTCCAGCATCTGCAGTTCTCACTTTCACCTACACTGAGCACATGTCATCGTTAAATTGTAGAACAAATGACAATGGGATCAGTCAACAGCATTAATCAGGCTGGCTTGAACACAGACCTTTAATAAAAAAAAATTTGTTTTAGTTCAGTACAGTGCTTAACAAATTATTAGTTCTTGTGTTTGCTCGATCTATCAATTAGTATTTGCTTCCTCTAAGGCATACTTTTAAAGATTCAGAAGTGAAGATACACAATTGGGACATTTTGCTAAGTGGAATATTCAACTAACAATGTGGAAAGTTTATTTTTTTAAACTTTACAAACATAAAATTATTGAAAAATACAATCAATAACAAATATCAGTATAACAAAAAACACAAATTACAATACAACTACTGTGTATTAACTATTAACCCACCCTACAATACAAAACAAACCCTAACATTGTGCAAAGCTACACCAATAAATAAGTAAATAACTAATAGATTAAAAAAAACCTTAAAAAACCCCACAGAATACAGAACAGCTATGCTTTGCACAAAGCTCCCAAACAAAGGAACGGGAGCATTGTATATATACCCATATTAACTCAGGAGACCATGTCTAGGGCCCAGGGCTCGACAAATCCAACCACCCAGGTTAAACAAATGCCCTAGTGAAGATAACTGACAAATCTATATCCAAATAACTCAAGTTGGGCTGCCATGTCTTGTAAAAATGGACTGTTGTGAAGTGCACCATGTTTGTGAAAAAAGTCCAAGGGACTTTGCTCCATAATTAATTTCTGCCATCCCAGCAAGCCCGGCAGGTTCTCAGATACGCAGTTCATCAGAATATTCTTCCATGCACAGTTTGCAAGAATATTAAATAGTTTCTTCCCATGCCCGTCTAAAGATAGTAAATTCGGTTTACCTAAGAGAAAAGATATCGTGTCTACTTTGACTTCAGTCCTCAATACCCTCTCTGTCTGTCCCACCACAGCGCTCCAATAAACACGGAACCTGTGGCATGTCCAAAAGCAATGGGTAAGAGTACCTACACTTATTTTACATTTGGGGCACATTGGAGATGCCAGACGGTCCAGTGCCAGATGAATCCTGTGCAGAACTTTTAACTGGGTAGTGCATGTTCTATTACAGATTGAGATCTTTTGAGCATTCTCCCATATATTCTGCAATGTTTCAGAAGAGATCTCCACTCCTAGCTCTTGCTGCCAGACCTCACGTAACCGGTTAACATCCTGCCAGGCGCTAACGGAAAGGGTGTTTGTGAAACGGAGCAACAGCTTCTCTGTATCGGGCTTATAGGGCTTAGTGAGAAGCATAGTCTTCTTCAGGATGAAATCCCTAACTTGAAAAAAATGGAAAAGATCTCTGCTGGGCAACCCTATTTGCGGATCAGTTGCTCAAAAGACATCATAACCTCCCCCTCAAACAAGTCTCCCAAACTAGAAACTCCTCTCGCTGACCATAGTTTGAACCCTGAGTCCAGCCCTGATCGGAACCCTGGCATGCCACATAGGCATAAGTGGCGAAGTCTTGGATAAGCAACCCTCACTCTGACGCATTGCCCTCCACACCTTGACTGTACTAATGACAATGGGGTTCCGGCAGTGGTGCATGACTGTCCTCATCCATGAACAACAGGTTAATAAGAGGGCACTTTGCCTGGGAGGCCTCGATATCCAACCATCGTTATCTGCCTAATCGCTGACAAAGGACAGCAGGGAACCCAACTAATACCTCTTGATGTCTGGGAAATCAACTCCTCCCCCTCCTGGAGGTAACTGCAATTTAGTAAGTTTGATGAGGGGCAGCCCACGATGCCAGACAAAGGAACCAAACCATCCCATAAGCTTCCAGAACGTTAATCTGGGAAACATTATAGGGAGCATATGGATGGGATAAAGCAAATGAGGAAGAACATTCATCTTAATGAGAGATATTCGGCCCAGCCATGAAATTGGAAGAGCCAGGTATCGGAACCCTGCCCATTACCACTTAAAAGGAAACTTAGGGCCACCTTCAACTTCTGGCACATCCTTGAGGTTTCCCAAAGGCAAAGCCTCTGATTTTGCAAAGTTAATCTTATATTCTGAAATAGCCCCAAATGATTTGATACGTTGTATCAGATGGGGTACGGAGAACATCGGGTTTGATAAAAACAGAAGGACATTCACCAGCATACAGTGTAATCTTGTGTGCCCTCGATCCCACTTCCGGAGTGGTTATGTGGACGTTCTGTTGAATGACTTCTACCAGCGGTTCTATCACCAATGTAAACAACAACAGTGAGAGGGGGCAGCCTTGCCGACTACCCCTACTGATCCTAAAATTCCCAGACTTCACCCTGTTGGTGATGACCACGGCCAGAGGGTGACGATATAAAACCTCCCTCTTAGCAAAGACCCACCCAACCCAAACTGTTCTAAGACATAAAAAAAACAGCTATTCGACCTGGTCAAATGCTTTCTCTGCATCTAAGGAAATCATGAACCCCTGAATCGATCATTGCTGACAAACTTGGATCACATTCAGCAACCTTCTAATATTATGAGAGGATCAACGACCCCTTATAAAGTCTGTCTGGTCCTCTGTAACAATATGGGGCAATACCTTTTCCAATCTCAGCGCCAGGATCTTAGAATCTTGAAATATGAATTTAATAGAGAGGTGGGCATGTATGAGGCACAACCCTCAGAAGCTTCTCTCAAAGATGGTGGTAGGCGTTCATGCATATAGGAGTGATTGTATATCTCCAACATTAGCCCTGACAGAATCCCTATAAACTCCTTACAAAACTCACCTGGGAGACCATCAGGGCCAGGCATTTTCCCACTCTAAAGTTGCCTAGCTGCCTCCTGTATATCCTGAACTGTCAAGAGGGCATTAAGGAGAGAGGTCTATTCCAAGGTTACCCCTGGGAGGTCCAGATTCTTAAAGAAGGCTTCCATTTTAGCCCTCCTGTCCTCACAACCTTCAGACCGATACAATTCAGAACAAAAACTCTGAAAAGCCTCATTAATCTTTTTAGTATTGTATGTAAGGACCCCTGTGCTGTCTCTGATTGCAGTAATGGATTGGGGAGCATACTTTCCTGGTCAGGTATGCTAAATACCTCCCTGGCGTATACCCACACTTGAACAGCCTTTGTCTAGCAAAAGCAAGTTCTTTCTTTGCGTTTTGTGTCAGTATTCAAGGCAGCCCGGAGGGCCGTGATCCACGTTGCTTAGTCACCGAAGGCTGCGCAAAATGTGCCGCCTCAGTGGCTTTCAACCGTGTCTCAAGTAGATGCTGCTGTTCCTCCTCCTGTCATTTCCAGCTTGCCGAATAGGAAATAGCTAATCCCCTAGCAAAGGCCTTAGCGGTCTTCCATCACATCGACAGACTATGAGCTGTGCCTGATTTGATAGTCAAGAATTCCTGAAACTCCTTCAAAATGTATTCCACAAATTTGGAATCCTTAAGGAGAAAAGGGTCCAAGCGCCAATGCCTCAAACCTAGCTGCTCACTCTTGGATTAACTTCCAAATATGCCGCCGTGTGATCAGAGATAGCTATATTCCCAATTTGGAACCCATAATCAAATCCAGAAGGGCCAAAGGAGCCAGTAAGAGATCAACCCTTGTGTGACATTTATGTGGATTTGAAAAAAGGTGAAGACATCTCCAAATATCCACCAACTCCAACTCCTCACATAAGTGAGCCACCTGCTTGGCCTGCGAAGAAATAGTTGGAGGCCCACTAGGCATCCTGTCCACTGTCGGATATAAAAGACAATTAAAATACCCCCGATAATAATGTGCCATGTTCTAGAGGCACTCAGCTTAGAGAAAACAGTCATCAAATATTTGAGGGGATGCGCCAGAGGATAGTAGACAATTAAAATGCCATATTCCTCCCCATGTATCAGGGCTTTAAGTATCACAAACCACCCCTGCTCATCTTTCACCTGCTCTAATAATGTGAACGGAAGATTTTTCTGGATAAATACTGCCACTCCCTTACTTTTAGTAGTAAAGGATGAAAAGAATACCCGATCATAACCCCTCTGTCGTAAATTCAGATGTTCCCCATCATCAAGATGGTTTTCTGCAACAAGGCGATATCAACCCTTTCCCTCCTATGGCTAGAAAGCACTTTTTTCCTTTTAACAGACGAATGACTTCCCTTGATGTTCCAGGTGCACCATTTAATAAGATACTTAGCCCCTTACAGAGACTCTTGAACCCCTGGGAGGGGAACCCTGCTTACAAAACGCCGAGCACAAGTAAATAAAGACTCATAGAGTCGAAGAATTATGTATACAAAAGCTACTCTAACATAACCACAAACAATGATTACTACCAAAAAGACTACAAAGAAAACCAACTATAAAACCTTGAATGGAAGACTTCCCCCTGCCCATAGGAGGCACTCAACCTACCCATCCCCTTCACAGATCCTTCAAACCCGGACTGTGCCCCAGCCTTAGGCCAGAAGAAAAAACAAGGAAATAATCCTTAAGTCAACAGAAAAAAGATAAAGTCAGGATGAGCACTCATGGCTTCATGACACCCCTACTTGTGACTAAAAGAGAAACAGAACAAACAAAAAAAGGGGGAGACGGCGAAGAACATCCACAAAATTTCCCATTATAAAATTCAGTTATTAAAAAATAGGAACAACTTATTCCAAGTTTCCCACCTTTCCAAAAAAGAAATTATTAGGGAGAAAGAAAGGAATTTACAAAAGGAAAGGAAAACATAGAGAAAGAAAGAAAAGAGAACAAACATTAACCGTATTCTTCAGGCCAGTCCGTCTATTTTAAAGTGTCTACATAGTTTTTAACTTTATCGGCTGAGTCACATGTATAAACTGAGTCCTCAGGGCTGCAACGGAGCACTGCGGGGTACCTTATGGAGTACTGGATGCCCAGGTTCCTCAACCTCTTTTTAACTTCATCAAAGGACTTCCTCTTTCGAATTAAAGCTGCCGAGATATCCTGGAAAAACATGATTTTTGACCCCTTGTGCAGCAGTGCCTGTGGATCATTTCCCAGTAATTGAGAGGCCTCTATTACTTTTTCCTTGTCCTTATATGAGTGGAAGTGCACTCGGACCGGGCGGGAGAGCTGCACTACCCTTGACCTATGTACTGTAACCAGATAAGCCCTTTCAATCTGCAACCTGCTAGACTCGATGTGAAGGCTCAAAACCTTTGGCAGCCAGCATTCAAAGAAGCTGACTGGCTGCTCACCTTCTTCACCTTCAGGGAGCTCAACAATTTGGAGATTTATCCTCTGACCTTGATTTTTGAGGTCGTTGATGTTGTCTCGCAAGGCCTGCACCTCTCGCTCCCGCACCTGGATCCGACTGGATGAGGACTCCATCACAGCTTCTGAAGCCTTAGTTTGGCCTTCCACATCCTCCAGCCACTCCCTGAGGCCTAGATCTCCTGCTCATGCTTCTGCAGCGTGTTTGCGATAGGTTGGACCTCGGCACGGATCTCCTCAATCACAGCTAACTTAAAGAGGTGGAACACATAAAACCTATTGAGGTTGCAATCCCATCACAAACTGCAATCATAGATGAACTGTTGCCAACAAACTATGCTTTTCTATGGGATACAGTGCCACACTAAGATGCTACTGTAGAGCTATTATAATGCAATTTAATGGTATTACTGATGTTGGAAAACCCACAGGAATTGCTTACATTACAGGTTCTAATACACATTGCCAATAGATTCAAATTTCTGCTGCCAGAATATCTCAAGATCATGCACCAATGGTTGCAGTGTGAGCTGAGTTAATTATCTGGGTTGAAAGCAAAGAGGCTCAATGCTGAAATCAGGTCCTTCTTCACCTGTAATTGCTTTAATATGTAGTTTAAAAGTCTAAAGTCATTTAGATACTGACAGAACACAAGTAATTAAGATGTATAAGGGATTAGGGAATGAGATGGGTGATGGGGTACTGAGGTGGATTAGCGTTTGTCAGAATGGGGCAGAGGGGTGGGCATGCAGGAAGCTAGGCATGTTTGGTGCAAGTGGATCCAGTTACGGTGAGGAGGATGTCGTAGGGATTCAGAACAAGATCAGGTCAAGCCAGGTCTGTGTACAGTTGAGTTGAGAATGATAAAATTTTGGTTGCGTGGTGGGGGTTGGTAGTCATGCTCTGTATTTCAGGGCTTGGTGTTGGCTCTGTGGGGAGTCAGGAACTTGAGGTTTAGGGTGGTCTGGGATGAGGGGATACAGATGTCTATAAGAGACTGTGATAGAAATTGAGTCAGAACTTTAATACAGTCTTGTGACTAATTCACGTGGACTTTGGTGAAGAGGATCTGATGCTAGTTGATTATCTTATGGAAGTTTCAACGTTTTTGGCAATTCTCGAGCATTTAGATGTGTTGGCACCTCTGCATAGTTCCTGTTGTACTGGCATGCCAGCTCACTATGCTATATGAGCTGCTGCTCATGATGAAGCTTGCTGCAACTATCCTCTTTAAGTGTAGAATGCTTGATTTAGTGCACCAGAGGAAACCACCTAATCTAAGAGGGGTCTCTTGACAGGTTTCATTGGTGACTATTGTTGCAGAGATGAGGAGGTTTAGATGAGGATGTGAAACCAAACAAGATTTTAAGCTGTTCTGTACATAAATCCATATAACATCATCATGGTGGGTACTGCTTATCCTATTTCATAGTATTAACACCCGTCAACTAATATATTACTATCCCACATGTACCTTCAGTCTGTAGTGCTACAACAACCATCTGAGGTACAATACGAAAGGCAGATCATCAAAATATTTTTTAAAAATGGATTACCAAAAGGAGGTAGTTCTTTGCACAATGGACTGGCTGTTTGTTTACCCTGGAGCTTCAGAGGCTGAGGGATGACATTATAGATGTTTATAAAATCATGAGGGGCGTGGATAGGATTAGGTTTAGGGTGAGAGGGCACAGGTTTAGGGTGAGAGGGGAAAGATATAAAAGAGACCTAAGGGGCAACCGTTTCACTCAGAGGATGGTACATGTATGGAACGAGCTGCCAGAGGAAGTGGTGGAAGCTAGTACAATTGCAACATTTAAAAGGCATTTGGATGGGTATATGAATAGCTGAAAATGTGTTGCTGGAAAAGCGCAGCAGGTCAGGCAGCATCCAAGGAACAGGAGAATCGACGTTTCGGGCATAAGCCCTTCTTCAGGAGAAGGGCTTCCCAAAGAAGGACTTATGCCCGAAACATCGATTCGCCTGTTCCTTAGATGCTGCCTGACCTGCTGTGCTTTTCCAGCAACACATTTTCAGCTCTGATCTCCAGCATCTGCAGTCCTCACTTTCTCCTGGGTATATGAATAGGAAGGGTTTGGAGGGATATGGGCCGGGTGCTGGCAGGTGGGACTAGATTGTTTTGGGATATCTGATCGGTATGGACGAGTCTGTTTCCGTGCTGTACATCTCTATGACTCTATGCAAACATGCACAAACACATGCAAATTCAGGCCACGGCACGCACGCCACCAAACACCCCCGTATCTCATTAAAGTCTCAATAACACATCCGCAATCATGTTTTTGCAACAGGCCACATGCTCAATCGTAAAATTGAGTGGCTACAACAACAAGCTCCATCTAAACAGTCTGGCATTTTTGTCCTTCAATTTTTCCACAAATGTCAATGGGTTATGTTCAGTGTAGACGATTGTATCAGCTGCATTGCTGGTAATATAAACACCGAAAAGTTGTAATGCCAACACCAAGCTTAAAGTCTCTTTCTCCACCGTTGATGAACGTTCAACTTCCTGGAAAAATACCTGATGGGTCTTTCTGTCCCTTTGTCATCCTCATGCAGCTGCACCGCACTGACACATACATCACTGGCATCGATAGCCACCTTGAAAGACTTTGTGTAATTCAGTGTGACTAATACTGGGGCAGACGTTAACACAGATTGTAGGCTGTCAAATGCCTTTTGACAGTCCGCTGTCCACTGAAACTTCTTGCCTTTTTTTAACAATTCGGTGAGTGGAGCAGCCACACTGCTAAAGTTCGGCACAAACCTTTGGTAAAATCCACTCAACCTCAGGAACCGTAGTACTGCTTTTTTTTGTCAATGGTGTGGGAAATTCCCCAATTACTTTTGTTTTTGCATCTCGTGGGACCATTTGTCCGTGTCTAATAACTTGGCCCAGGAAGGTGATTTGGGCTTTGGCAAATTCACTTTTAGCTTGGTTTGCCACCAAGCCTGCCTTCTGAAGTTGATCGAACAAGTCAGATAACTGTTGCAAATGTTCCTTACATGCATGACTAAAAATTACCAGGTCATCAATATACACTACACAGTTGGGTAGTCCAGCAATGACCTTATTAGTCAGTCACTGAAATGTGGCTGGAGTGTTTTTTATACCAAATGACATGATTTTGAACTGATATAGTTCATTTGGCATTATGAAAGCCAAAATCACCTTTGATGTCTCTGATAGATGTACTCACCAGTAGCCTCTGAGCAAATCCAACTAAGAAATGTAAGTTGCTTGTCCCACTTTTTCGACACAGTCCTCCAACCGTGGAATTGGAAATGCACCAGTCTTTGTAATGGCGTTGACTTCGCGATAGTCCACACATAACACTTGGGTATCATCTGGCTTTGGCACCATGACTATGGGTGAGCTTCAGTCCCTGGAACTCATTTCGTTTATGCCATCTTGGAGTATGTGCTCTATCACCTTCTGAACGTGTGCCAACTTTAGAGAGTCATATCTATAAGGATGTTGCTTAATCGGAACAACATCTCCGATATCTACATCATGCATAATTAGGTTAGTACTTTCCAGTTTATTTCTGCATATCTCCCCATGTGATAGTAATAACTTTTTCAGGTAATTTCAATTTTCTTGTGGAAGGTAACTCAATACTTTATCCCAATTTTTGACAACTTCTTCATTGTCCAATTTGATTTGAGGAAGGTTCAATCCTCTGAACTTGGTTCTTCCTTCTGTGCTGTAATCATTAACACCTTCTCCTCTTCCTTTCCTTCCCTATCAAAATACCTTTTCAGCACATTTATATGACACACACACTGTGAGATTTCTTCTTGTCTGGAGTCCTTATCAAGTAGTTCACCTTACTCAATTTCCTCCCAGTTTGATACGGTCCACTAAGCCTTGCTCCTAAACGCTCACCTGTCACTGGAAGTAATGCCAGTACCTTATCCCCAATTGCAAAATTGCAAGATTGTGATTTCTTATCCGCTTCCGATTTCATTGTATGCTGTGATACATTTAAATGCTGTCTAGCCAACTCTCCAGTTCTATCTAATTATTCACTAAAATTTGACACAGAGTCCAAATGAGTGGTCTCTGAATTCTGACTTATTAATTTCTCCTTAATCAATTTTAATGGTCCTCTTATTTCATGCCCAGAGCTTAATTCAAATGGACTGAATTTGTTTGATTCATTTGGTGAATATCTGATCATAAAAAATACAAATGGAATTCCCTTATCCCAATCATCTGGATAATCCTAACCATAAACCGTCAACATGGTTTTCAGTGTTTGATGCCATCTCTCCAGCGCTCCCTGCGATTCCAGATGGTATACAGTAGATTTGAATTGCTTTATTCCCAAGTTACCCATAAAATCCTTGAATACTTTGGATGTGAAGTTTGATCCTTGATTTGACTGTATCTAGTAAAATATTTAAGTAATTCTTCAACAACCCTTTTAGCTGTGATGGTGCGTAGTAGGATTGCCTCTGGAAATCTAGTTGACACATCCATTATTGTTAATAAATACTTATTCCCATTTTTTGTTTGAGGTAGGGGACCTACACAATCAATCAAGACTTTGTGAAAGGTTCCTCAAATGCTGGAATAATTATTAAAGGTACAGGTGTTTTTACTGCCTGTGCCTTTCTGATTAGCTGACATGTATGACATGTCTGGCAAAATTCAACTACATCTCCGTGCAGTCCAGGCCAGTAAAAATGTCCTTGTATTTTAGCCTATGTTTTCCTCACCCCTAAATGTCCAAATGGTAGCTCATGTGGTAGCACCTCTTTTCTATACCCTGCTGGTAAAATAATTTGATGAATCTCTGCTCTTTTCTTATCTGCTTGAATGTGTGATGGTCACCATTTCCTCATTAAAACAACATTTGTTAAGTAATAACGCATAGGAAGGCATTCAGTTTCTTTCTGTGTATATGCCTTTTGATATAACTGTTTTAACTCCTTAGCTTTCTGCTATAATTCAATCAGCTTAGCAGAGCTAAAAATACTTGCATGCTTATCTATTTGCTCCTTCTCTGTTCCACTAATTTGTTCAAAGAAAGTTTCAGATAACACTATGTCAGTTTCCTTATCTGTGCCATTTGATCTCTCCTGCTTCAGTTGTGCCTTTGTGATCACACAATCAAGGAAAATTCCTGGAAAAACATTCTCCAAGTCTTCAGAAGTCTCCACTGGCAACTACTCAACTAGAGTAGGCAGCATGCCTCCTGATGAAGGGCTTTTGCCCGAAATGTCGATTTCGCTGCACTTTGGATGCTGCCTGAACTGCTGTGCTCTTCCAGCACCACTAATCCAGAATCTGGTTTCCAGCACCTGCAGTCATTGTTTTTACCTCTGCCTACTGGTGAATCAGCTATAACATTTACAAGGACAAATTGTATTCCTGGAGTTGAGAGTTTGTCCAGTAATCCTACCACAAATTCTCCACTCTTCTCTGTACTCCCTACCTCACTTTACACAATTGAGCACTTTTTGTCTCACCATGGATTCCTGTTACCACAACGTTTTCTGGCAATAGTCTCTCAGGAGTACATATCTCCTCATCCTTCAGCATTACAGATTGAAAGGATCCTGTGTCCCTTAATATTGTAATGTCTGTACCTACACCTCCTGGCCTATGTGAATACATTTTAACCTTGCATATATATTCTTTAAGCAATTTGGTTCTTCTTCCTTAATCAACCTCTGATCATCTTGTACACTCTGAGGCAGTTGTCTAACTTCCCTTGTGCTTTTTGTTACTAGTCCAACAAAACTTTCAGCCTTGTCTGGTTTTCCTACATCTGGCTTTCTCCTAGCCCACCAACGCTGTGATTTTGTGTGGCCCACTTTATTAGAATGAAAACACGGGAGCTTTTTAACTTTTTTGTCCCCCTCAAGGGTTTCTTTTTTACCCTGTGGTAAGTTCTCCATATGATTTTCACTGAGATCTACCTTTCCCTTTCCACGTGAGGATTTCTCTTTGCCCCAGTTTCTATCCGTCATGGACTGAAATTGATTCTGGAAGCCAAATCGTGTTTTATGGACCAGCTCATAATCATCAGCCCCTTCAGCTGCTAACCTTGCTGTTTTAACTGTCTCGTCTTCCACATGAGTTCGCACTACTTCCTCACTGAGCCTACTCTCAGCCTTTGTCTCCAGCTTTTTAAGCGGACTTTCCTTTTTAAATGAAGCTCAAAAACTCTCTTTTTCTTACTCTGCTCTATCTTTATCCCCCTCTTCTACTGTTCTCTCTTTTTCTCTCTGTTCTGCTGCTGTCTCTTTTACCTTCTCTTCTGCTTCTAATTGTAACTCAAGCTGTTTCATTTTGGCTGTCCTTCCCTTGTCTCTCACCTTTAACTCAAGCTGCTTTATTTGCAATTGAATTCTTGCCATCTCTATAGATTCTGATGGTTTCTCTAGCAAGTTTAAATGCTGAGCTACTGCTGTAATTATCTCTCCTCACAGAAGCAGGCAGTTCCAATTCCAGCTTCTCTGCTAATGCTTGCAACTTGGTCTTATTCATCTTTTGCAAAACTTCCAAAGTCACCGTATCCACATTCAGAAAACTTTTGGCGACTGAAAGAGCCATTACTATCCCAAGCTTTGTCTACTCAACTAAACCAACACCTGAAATAAAGACACTAGCACCTACCTCTCGCTATTTAAAATCCTGCAAAGAGCCCCCAATCTGTTATGGACTAAGCCAGAACACTCAAAACATTCTTAAGCAGGCAGCTCAGACCATAACTTCGCAATTTGTTTCAGTAAGTGTACAGTGAAAATTACTCAGATTAAGTTAGTGAGGTTGACCATTAGATTTTAAAAGACAAACATTTATTTACAAAATTACGCAATGAAACATAAAGAACAGAATAAAGAATCCCTACAGTACTCAGTCTATCCAAACTACACTTAATTATGCTGTTCCAAATATACACAACAGTCCCAATAAGCAAACTCCTTTTAAAAATCCAGTAGAAATGGAACACATGCTTACAGGTTGAAGTTGAAGGGCAGGAAGAGAGAGAGAGAGAGTTTCCACACAGCTCACTGTTGAACTCCTCACCAGTTCAAACTGAACTAAACTGCTTAACTCAGCTACAGAGCTGACCATGCCCCTTTCATTCTACAGGTCACTTCTAAAACATGACCACTTTGGCCTGATGTCTCATCTGTTTACATACAAACAAAAGGCCTCTCAAAATCCTTTTCATGTATGTACCAAACGAGACTGATCAGAGCCTGGCCTGGTTAATCACTCCTCTGAAAAATATCAAGGACAGATTCTCCTTGAGCCAAGAAACAGCTTTTAGAAAAAAAAGGATTAGCTTTGTGACACCCCATTCCCGGCAACATCAATACAACCTGCATCATGTGATTGCAGCACTCATGTTTTAGATCAGCAAGATCAATGATCAAATTTGAAGTATAGATTTTAAAATATTTAATGATCTCTTTCATGTCTTGTCAACCTCACCTATTTAATGATTTCTTCTTAAGATTAATATTAGTCAAGGCACTCTGTGGAGCTGTATTACATCCAGTCTTGCTGTGTGAAATTTGGTTGAAATTTCAGTTGAATAAATCAAAATAGCAATAGAAAATGCCAGGGTATTGTCCATCTCGTATACACCTACACAGTGCATACATAAAAGTTATGACTTTTATTTGTGAAGGAGTCCAAACTAGCAGCCATAAATAAAAGACAGTCAACAATAAATACAATAGAGAATAGAAACTTCTATCCTCAGAGAATAGTGATAACATGAAATTTGCTTTTGAATGGAGTGGGTGAGGCAATTAACATAAACTCATTGAAGGAGAAGCTGTACAAGGTGACAGAGAAATGAATAGTTGATGTGGTGAGATGAAATTAGTTGGGAGGAAGTCTATGTGCAGCAAAAACAAAAGGACTGACAAAACAGAAAAATGCTGGAAATACTCAACAATTTGGCAGCATGCATGGACACAGAAACAGAGTAAACATTCAAACTGATAACCTACTATAAGGATCAGGAGCAGATGTAGATCATTTTGCCTATTGAGTCTATTCTGCCATGCAATGGAATCATGGCTGATCTCATAGACCTCGCAAACACCAGCTTATAGTCCAATAGGTTTATTTGAAAGTATAAGCTTTCGGAGCACTGTTCCTTCATCAGGCAACTCAGGGTGGCACGGTGGCTCAGTGGTTAGCACTGCTGCCTCACAGTGCCAGGGATCTGGGTTCGATTCCAGCCTTGGGTGACTGTGTGGAGTTTGCTCATCTCCAAGTGGCTGCATGGGTTTCCTCTGGGTTCTCTGGTTTCTTCCCACGATCCAAAGATGTGCAGGTCAGGTGAATTGGCCATTCTAAATTGCCCATAGTGTTCAGGGATGTGTAGGTTATGTGTATTAGTCGGGGATAACTATAGAATAATAGGGTAGGGGAATGAGTCTGGTTGGGTTACTGTTTGGAATGTCAGAGTGGACTTGTTGGGCCGAAGGGCCTAATTCAACACTAGGGATTCTATGATCTCTGATCTAACATAGCTAGTGGGCAGGATCAATCGAAATCTGCATCTTCATTCTAAGTGATTAAACACTTAACAGAAATCTAAGTTTGTTCAATACATCACATCAGTTATCTGACACTATAAATTCTGTGTCCTGTGATCTTGCCCCACTAGGTACCTGACGAAGGAGCAGTGCTCCGAGAGCTCGTACTTTCAAATAAACCTGTTTGACTATAACCTGGTGTTGTGTGATTTTTAACTTTGTCCACCTCAGCCCAATACTGGCACCTCCATATCCTGATAAACCTTGACCACTTTGGTGCTTTTCCTCATAATGACTTATTTTCTGATTAAAGATGTCTATTTCAGCTTTGAAAATACTTAAAACACAATATGTACAGCCTTTTGCCATAAATAATACCATAGATTTACTCTTGTCTGATAAAGAATTTCTTCACATCTGTCTTAAATTGGTGACTGAGAATACATATTCTGGTCTGAGACTCACCCACAAGGGAAGACCAACTCTCAGTATCAACCCTGTCAAGCCCACTAAAATCTTTATGTTTCAATAAGGTCATCTTTCATTTTTCTGAATTTTAATGAGTTAACTCCTCAAAAGAAGATCCCTCCAAACCCAGGACCAACCTAATGAACCTCTGGATTGTCTCCAATGCCAATGTATTTTTCCTTCTATAAAGGCACCAAAACTGTTCACAGTATTTCATGTGAGTTCTTGCTATGCTTTGTATAGGTTTAGGAAGACATCCCTATTTTTATACTCTCTTCTCTTTGGAATAAAGTCCAACATTAGATTTGTTTTCAGAAGCCTTGCTGCAGTTAGGTAATATCGAATTCCTCAATGCTTCCTTCCAGAGTGCATAAGCTCGCATTTTCCCACATTGCATTCTATGTACTAAGTTTTTGCCCACTCACTTAATCTGTCTATATCACTCTGCAGACTCTGTCAGCCTCACTACATGCCTTCATAGGTATTTTTGTGTCATCTGTAAGTTGGCAATAATACATTCACTTCACTCCAAGTCATTAATTATAAATAATGATAGCCCTAGTACTGATCCTTGTGGCACTCCACTAGTTGTGGTTTCCATCCTGAAAATACCCCCCTTACCCCAACTCTGTCTTTTTACATTCTCCAGAAACAGCCTTAGCAGATGACATTGAGTGTCTGACTTGATGACCAGGTTGGAGGCAGTGTGGAGTTGAGGGACTAATAGACAGGAACACCGATGGTTTTGAATCATCTTCCATGCCCTCGTCATTGCACAACTCTTATAATTTTCATAAACGTCATACGGAGTCACATAAGAAATCACAATTTCAAAATTGGATTAACAGGGTGTTAACTAAAGGGCCTGTTGTTTTGACCTGGTCCTCATTGAATGTCCCTCACCTCAATCTCCAAATCCCCTCCTCCTGGGTCCTGATCTCTAACAATACCCTCCTTCAGTTTCCCGAAGTCCAACCACCTTCCTCTCAAGTCCTGAGCTCCCTTCCCAGATCCCCATCTCTAAAACCCTCCTCCTCCCAGACCCCCATCTCCAAACCCCTCCTCTTCTTGGGTACCCACCTCCAACCCCCCTCCTCCTCTTCCTCCAGGATCCCCATCTCCAAACCCCCTTCCTCCCAGATGCCCATCTCCAAACCCCTCCTCCCAGATACCCATATCCAAACGCTCTTCCTCCAGGATCCCCATCTTCAAAACTCTACTCCAGGGTCCTGATCTCCCTTACTATCCCAATTTCCAACCCTCCCTTCTCCTGGGTTCCGATCTCCCCTCCAATACTAATCTCTAACTCCCTTCCTCGAGAGTCTTGATTTTCCCTCCCATCCCAATCTCCAACAGCCCCTACCCTAGGTCCTGATCTCCCATCAAACCTCATGCATGGACAATAGGCGCAAGCATCTCCCTAGAACATATTACACATGCTCCTTGGTGTCTGTAAATGCAGCTAATAAACAATGCTGACAGGCAGGAGGCTGGAAGAATTCAGCAAGCCAGGCAGCAGGTGGAGAAGTCGACAGTTCAGGTGTGACCCTGCTTCAGGACTGAGGTGGATGTAGGGGCAGCTGTGAACTACAGCTGCACAGAGAATTGAGTAGCAAAGAGAAATTTGAGACAAATAGTATAGAAGCCATTCTGTCAGAGGGGTTAAATAAAAGAACAGACAGTGCCTCTGAAAAACTGTGGGAAACAAAGCTAATGACACATAGATATTGAAGTATGGGATTTATACGTGCTGTAATATGTAAATATGAAGGTGTTTTGTATCCTACCAGTGTGGGCTTTAAACTTGCCAGTATTAAGACTCTGTCTCTGTGAGAATGAGATAAACAATTGTAATCATGTTTTCCTAAAGTCCATAACAGTGACAAAAGAGTATGGTTGTTTATAATACCTGAGGAAAATTTGCATCCCCACCTGTCAATGTTCCCTCTAATTTGTGTTGTTATACAAAGCCTATTCATTATAATACAAAGTATATTCCATTTTTTTGTGTGCTGAGCACACACCTCTTCAATGTGGCAAATGGTGAGAAACGTGCATGGTTTATTCTATATTGCTGCACATCCCTGATATCTTATGACAGAGGAAACATTGTAATTTACTGAGGACAGCAAAATGGCACGAGAGTTACACAAAAAAAAAACAAACTGCAGATGCTGGAAATCTGGAAAAGGGTCACTGAACCCAAAATGTTAACTCTGATTTCTATCCATACATGCTCCAGGAGCTACTGAGTTTAAAGAAAGAAAGAACAAAGAAAATTTACAGCCCAGGAACAGGCCCTTCGGCCCTCCAAGTCTGAGCCAATCCAAATCCACTGTCTAAACTTATCGCCCAATTCTGAAGCATCTGTATCCCTCTGCTCCCCACCTACTCATGCATCTGTCCAGACGCATCTTAAATGAATCTACCGTGCCTGCCCCTACCACCTCTGCTGGCAACATGTTCCAGGTACCTACCACCTTCTGTGTTAAGTACTTGCTGCGTGTATCCCCCTTAAACTTTTCACATCTCACCTTGAATGCGTGACCTCTTGTTATTGAATCCCTTACCCTGTCTACCCTATCTACACCTCTCATGATTTTGTAAACCTCAGTCAGGTTCCCCCCTCAATCTTCTTTTTTCTAATGAAAACAAACCTAACCTACTCAACCTCTCTTCATAGCTAGCACCTTCCATACCAGGCAACATCCTTGTAAACCTTCTCTGCACCCTCTCCAAAGCGTCCACATCCCTTTGGCAATGTGACGACCAGAACTGTACACAGTATTCTAAGTGCGGCCGAACCACCGTCGTGTACAATTTTAACATGACCTGCCAGCTCTTATACTCAATATCCCATCCGATGAAGGCAAGCATACCATATGCCGTCTTAATCACTCTATCCACCTGTGCAGCAACCTTCAGGGTACAATGGACCTGAACTCCCAGATCTCTCTGCTCATCAACTTTTCCTAAGGCTCTTTCATTCACTGTATAATTCGCTGTAGAATTAGCCTTCCCAAAGCGCATCACCTCACATTTACCTGGATTGAACTCCATCTGCCACTTCTCTGCCCAACTCTCCAGTTTATCTATATTCTCCTGTATTCTTTGACAGTCCCTTATGCTTTCTGCTACTCCACCAATCTTCGTGTCATCTGCAAACTTGCTGATCAGACCAACAATGCCCTCTTCCTGATCATTTATGTATATTACAAACAACAGTGGCCCCAGCACTGATCCCTGTGGAACACCACTGGTCACCTTTCTCCATTTCGAGAAACTCCCTTCAACTATTACTCTCTGTCTCCTGTTGAGTTTCTCCAACAATTCCATTTTGTTGTTTTTGACTAGAGGTACACGCATGTACACATCCACACATATGGACAACACTAAAGCTTGACCGTACTAAGCTCAATTTCCACATTTGAGGAAATAGAGTACTCTAGTATGGAAAAAAATTGCCCCCTCATTATGAGGAGAAAGTAACGGAGTTGGCTGGAGAAGAGTAGGTCCACATGTGGGGAGGGGGACACAAAATAGGCAGCCATTGTGCTGTAGTGGTCTTCCATTACTCCCAATTGTAATGACTGGCAGATGAACAGAGTTCTGAAGAAAAATTATACTGAAGTCAAAACATTATCTCTATTTCTCTCACTCCAAGTTGAATGGATCCAGTGGATTTGGATACAGTAACTACATTGGAATTTAATGAGTTGGTTTTGTCACCAGGAAAAGACGCTCATTCTGGTCATCTGCTCAAACTGCTTCTAAGCTTCCCATCAGAATATCCTACTTCCTTCCTTCCCACACTCCTGGTCCATGTTCTCTTCCCTCCCCACCTCAAGCTGTCTTCATTCTTCTTCCACACAAACTTTTATTCATCTTCTGCAACTAATTGCTGCTCATATCTGCATAAGAGAAGCAACCAGAAAATTCCTGCAAACAGGGCATCACCAAAGGGGGAGGAAGTATGGGGTTGAGGAGGAGAGCAGAGAGGTTGTTGGGAGGAGAGAGCAATGTGGAGGGAAGAGAGCAGGGAGATGTTGGAGGATGGATTTGGGGATGGGGGAGGGGAGCAGGGAAATCTGATATGGAAGGAAATTGAGATGATCAGATGGATTACATTCCCTGGTGATGACACCAACTGAATGATGTTCCAACATGGTTGCTGCATCCAAATCTATGAGTCCATTTGAATTGTGGAGAGAGAAACAGTGTTAATGTTTCAAGTCCTTCTTCAAAACTCTGTCATCTGCCAGTCATTGGAATGGAATGACAAATACCACAAGATGGACAATGTTGTCCAAGACAGTTAGTACCTGAAAGAATTAACTGAAATCATGAGATAAACTCTGCCCATCATGATATAAAGGACTGTTCTCAGGTGAAGTTAATCAATTCAGTATTTGTTACCAAATGCTTATGGGAATATTTCGGCAATAGTAATGTGAAGTTATTCTTAAATTGAACTTGATGGCTCACAAGATACAATCATGTATCTCAGACATAATGTAACTGGCTGATAAGTAATATGTAACAAATCCATTTACGTTTCATCAAGATTGACCGTTTCAGCTGGTCATTTGGTCGACCTTCCCAACACGGTATCGATAGCTTACAGTAATACCAGCAAAAAAGGATTGGTGAAAGTGAAGCTATCTAAAGTTTTGCAGTGTTGAGATGTTTACTTGTCAAAATGTGCTGGCTGTTGTTGCCATCTAAAGATTCATCTGCACGTTATAATATAGCAGTAGCAGTGGGCACAATCTGAAGAAATGTTCAGATGTACAAAACACAACACCCCTTTGAGGAGAAGAAAAAAGTGAAATATTTCGGTGTATCATCCTGACCAGGTGATAATCTGATAATATTTCAATTTTCCAGACTGGATGGGACATCTCTCCACCCTGCAGGCAATCTGCCTCTATTCCTGATGAAGGGCTTTTGCCCGAAATGTCGATTTTGCTGTTCCTTGGATGCTGCCTGACCTGCTGTGCTTTTCCAGCACCACTAATCCAGAATCTGGTTTCCAGCATCTGCAGTCTTTGTTTTTACCATGGGGTGAATTAAGTGTCAGTTTGATCAGAACTAAAACCATTTTGAAGGTGTGGGTCTAAAAAACACCATCCTCCTCCCCTTCAATAGATAGTGGACTATGTTTTCTTTAATCTTATCCATGTCCCAGATATCCCATAACAAACTGCAGCCCCAAAATGAAGGACGGCAGGTTACAGAAAGACTCATATGTGATAACAGAACTAAGAGGCTAATCTATCAGCAAACACTAAATAGGCTGGGCTTGTTTCCTCTAGAAATGTGAAGACTGAAAGATGGCCCAATGGCAATCTTTTAGGATTGAAAAGAGCTTCAAAAGGATAGACATAATCATGTTTCCACTTGTGGGTGAAATCTGAACTTGGTTCAATTAAGCCACTTTTTACTTTTCAAAGTTTGAAAAGTGTAGCCTCCCCAACCTTTCTTCACAAGACAGCCCTATCATTACAGTTACTAATATGGTTAGTCATCTCTGAGCTGACTCCAATACATTTATATCCTTTCTTAACTAAGGTGACCAATACTGTGTACAGTATTCCTGATGTAGTCTCACCAGTGCCTTGTACAACTAAAGCATAACCTCTTCTGTCTTCAATTTCCTTTGCTACAAAGACTGACTTTCTATTTGTCTTCCCAATTACCTGCAGCTTTATTTCTTTGTGATTCATGCACAAGGACACCCAAATATTTCTGTATTGTGGACCTCACATTTTTCCACATTATGCTCCATTTTACTGCCACAGTTTTGTTTGTTGAGTTAGTCAGTCTATATCCCTTAGATTCCTCTCACAGCTTGCTTTCCTATCTATCTTGTATTTTCAGCAAATATGACTGCGATGTATAGTCAGATGCTTCATTCAAATCTTTAATATAGATAATGTAGTTGAAATCTCAGCACTGATTACTGTGGCTCTCCATTAGTTGCAGTCTTACATCCTAAAAAGGACTTTTCAATCCTGACTCTATATACAGTAATATTAGTTAGCCAGACCTCTGTTCATGCTAAAATATCAACAACATCCATACTACGGGGTCTGAACTTGGGTCATAACCTTTTGTGCAGCATCTTGGAAATGCAAATGCACTATATTTGCTGGTTCCCCTCTAAGCACCCTACTTGCTTCAGAGAAGTCTAATAAATCTGTAAAACACAATTTCCCGTTCATAAAGCCATCATCAACTTTGCTTGACAATGATTTTCTAAAAGCCCAGCAACTGCAGTGATTCTGATTCATGTTTGGCTAAAAGGTGAAATCTTTTCCATAATTTCTTCATTTGGGGAGTAATTAAGTAAATTTAACTATTTTGGGTTACAGATCCCAACAGTTATCTAAATAAAATTCAGCTACCTTGAAGTGGTGCGTTCCCTGTGAACAGGGCGTGTCACCCTTGATTATGGCATTATATTCTTACTGTGGAGCTAGAGTTCATGTTCCCCTGATAGGAGAGGCAATGTCAAACCAGTAAGCTAAGTTGGGAACAATGCTGAAGTGTATCAGAAGAGTATCAGTGAATGTGAAATTTGACTTTGGAATTGGAGAGATTTGTTTCCTTGTGCAGTGGACACAGCCATAATTCAATTGATGCAAATTTATGCCACTGGATACTCCCTATATATGCATTCAGAAACTGTCTGTTGGGTTACAAATAAAGAAATAATTTCATCATTATCTATTAAATGAAAAGGTTTCTCCAAAATTTCCTTATTGAGTTCATTGATAAGTAACTTCTTCAGAACTAACCATGGTTTGGAAAAGAGCGTGACTGGTCCCGAAATGTTAACTGCCACCTCTGCACAGCTACTGCCAGATCTGCTGAGCTTCTTCAGCAATTCTGTTTTTGTTTCAGATTTCCACCACTTGAATGTGGAGACTAAATGTAATATTTCCAAATTCGTGGCTAATATAAAGCTAACTGAAAATGTGTGTTGTGAAAAAATATAAAGGTTTCAGGAGTATTTGGGCAGAGTTAATGAATGGGCATGAATATGGCAGATGGAACATAATGTAGTTAACCACTTCATTGCTAGGAACAGATCTGAAGAACATTTCTTAAATGGTAAAAGATTGGAAAGTATTAGGCTTTGATCTATTCAACTCATCATCACACACTCCCCCAAAAGTTGCGTCATCAGCATATGTATGACCAACTCCCAGCTGCTTTCACTTCTTTCTGAATTTGAAATGTTAATTCTGTGTTTCTATGCACAGATGCTGGCAGATTTGCTAGTACCTCCAGCACTTTCTAGTTTTATTTCAGATCTCCAGCATTACCATTTTTTGTTTTATTTTAGTCCCCAATTTGACGAGGAGCTGGAGAGGATTTTCTCCTGGGAAGTTATTAGCGTTTGGAATTCTCTTCCACACTGAGCAATGGAAGCTGTCGTTTGTGAATATATTCAAAACTGAGTTGACAGATATTTGATTGACAAAGATTATTGGGGCAGGAAAATGGAGTTAAAGGGACATTCAAAATTGTGGAGCAGATTTGAAGAATAGATTGTTTGGTACTTGCTTCTATTTGTTAATGTTGTTATGAGAGGGGAAAATCAATAATTTCTGGTCCTGTTCACTGTCCAGTGATGCCTTGGAGAGATAGGGTAAATCAGAGAGGTTTGCTTCTTTTGGTCATTGCTGACTATTTCCTGCTGAAAACACCATGTACATGCATGAGTAAGTGTGATTAAATTAATGTGAATTAAAGTGATAGGATGACAGCTTGTGGTACTTTAGATGATAGGAAGCAGTGCTTTGAACACTCTGGCTTGTCCAGCATCTTTACTAAAGTCACGGAAAAATGGATGCCTGCATTAGTGTCTCATGATAGAGGTCACATGACAATGGCAACTCCAGAGGCACATTAATACAGTACTTATTCTTGTTCTAAGCATCATTCTTATCATGCAAACAAAACAAAAACAAATTAATGTAACCCGAGTGATTCACTATGCAAATAACTGTTCTGATGCATTAGCAGATTGTTATTCTCATTAACCTCTGTACATACATTGCACACATATGATAGAATCTTACTGGGTCCTGAACAATGTGAGTTATGGTGCGAAATGTGGCAGAATCAGTCATGAAGCCCAATGAGGCCTGTCTCCAAGTTGGGAGCAACTTGCTAGATCTTTTAAATAAATTAGGTGACTTCTCCCTAGGGAGTGATGTGTTGCCTATTAAGGGGGCTTATTGTCTTTTAACAACCTTATTAACTACACATCTCATCTCATTAATATGCAGTTTCTTTTCCGACCATCTGCAAGAGCACACGAGACACTAGAATTCTCAACATGGAAGCCACAGCAGGTACCTGACAATTCAACTTGTCACTTGCTCCAAAGAACCTCAAGTTGGACACTGGGCACCAACATCTCACCAACTGGCCATACACGTCCAGTGTCCATGGACATTGGTATCCAATATATACCAGTCTTATAAACATAATGGCCTCAGTCCACTTATAGTATGCTCTTGTAGTTCAATGCTGTATGTCAGAGTGAGACAACACTGTAATTGGCATTGCTGCAGCAAGGACACTTTGTACTCAGAGACATGCACCCAGCTTATGGACTGAACAAGGCTGCATCTGTAGGCTTTTTACTTGCTTTCACAGCCCTCAGCCACTCTGAGCCCATTTAAGTGTTCACAACATCTCTATCTTTTCTTGCCTTGCCTTTTTGAGCCGTATCCCTGCAGCCAGAGTTAATGTGTTTACATAGTACTGTATTGCCAGTTTAATGCAGGCATAAAGCCAGAAAGCTCGTCATAGTTGTCAGCAGTCCTTAGTCAAGTCAAGGAAGGTAGCCTTCAGCAAGGGGTCCTGGCCACGTAAGTCAAGGGCACCCTAATCTCAGTTCAGGGGTTTGGATGCAGTCAGTCAGTCACTCTGAATGGTTAGAGTCTGAATCCCCTTTTAAGGGGTAAGGAGCTGAGATCAGAGTCCCTCCACCTGTCTTGATTTTGTCAGCCATATTGGAGACTGTTTTCCTTATGGAATAAGAGTGAGGCAGACTATAAGAGGGATGAAAGTTATTACTCTTGGTGCTAATGTGTAGGCAGCACAGATGAATGCACGGTTAGTGTTGGTGGGGGCTTGGGGTGGGTGACAGCAAGTGGAGTAAGATGTTGCAGGAAGTGATGAGAGTCACAGCATCATCCTTAGTGAGATGTGGGTACGGTGGCACTTAAGCTGACAAAGTGAGGAAAGTCATTGACCTTTCTACCATATTGCTCAGCATTCCTCCAGATGGCTAAGCCTGCTACTGACCTGGGTGGCAACCTTGGAATAGACTGGCACGGCCATAACCTCCTCAGCTGGTCCTGGAGTGGAGGAGGATATCTCGCCTCTGCACAAGCCTTCTACCAGGATCTCCGGGTACCCTCTAGGAACATGAGAAGGCTGATTTATGTTGCTCTGCCATGTCTGGGGCAAATGTTAAGAACTGGGACGGCAGCTGTGCACTAACAGTGCTTATCCAAGTGCACAACTGTTTTTTAAAGATGGCATTATTCTAGTGGTATCTGTTGTAGTTCTATTTCCATTGTTTGGGTTCATTGGACCTCTGAGACTGATGGTTGATCTGTGGTTTGGGCAGATGGTCAGTTCACATCTTCCTGGTTAGCCGCTTGCAGTAACAGGAGCAGCTTCTCCAGTTGTGCTTCTGTGCCTGGCAGTATATATGGTTATTAATTTGCACTGCATACCAGTGAGGTGATAACTGCATGATTAGGCTAATTCATGTTGAGAGTTTTGAAGGTTTGTTCCCTGACTGGCTCTTCAATGTTCAACTCTGGCAATGGTTTCACAGATTTGACAAAATTAAATTTGGTTTTCTGTCATTTCACCTTGATTTTGTCACTTCTGTCAGTTGCTACTTCTGGCTTCAGGAGCGTCTTTGCTGTTGGAAGAATACTTTTGGCACAGTGTACCATTAGTCTTTGAGTTGAACTGCTTCCTATATCTTCAGTAAATGTGTTTCTACAAATGAAGATTGCTTTGTATACATTTGCTGCATTTGACTGATTTCTTTCCGATTTCTTTGATTTTTAGCACTGCCTCACCCTTTCTATTTGACTGGGATAGCGTAAAGATGATGTATGGTGTTGAATTTCTCAACTATTTATGAAGCAGCTGCAGTTTTCACTCATGAATCAAGGGCCATTGTCACTCATTAGAAGGACTGGAATGCAGTAACAGCCAACATAACGAACATTGAAACATGAAAAAAGTGAGAGTAGATCAAAGAAGAGAAAACAAAGCTTAAACAAATTTGAATTTCTTCGTTCATTTTTAAAAATTGGCTTTATATTGCACATGTGTATGCACATGCATTATTTAAAAATATCAGAGGTGAAAATGCCCAGTCATCAATCATTAGAGGGTAAAAAACAGCAAAAAACATTGTCTGCTTTCTGGCATTCTACAATCTGAATAGTAGCTGTTGAAGTTAGCTAGTCTACCTCTCAGTAGTCAGAACCACATTCGGTGGTGAAGGCAATCAGTATCAATGAGAGTGAATAGGTCTGCTTCCAGCCATTGTTTTTGTCTCAGATGTATCATCAGTTGCTCTTTACCTTGCTTAGCTTGTTATTTATTACAGGTACTGTGTTGGCTGGTGTGGTGCTTGATTTCATACTCATAGAGTCATAGAGATGTACAGCATGGAAACAGACCCTTCAGTCCAACCCGTCCGTGCTGACCAGATATCCCAACCCAATCTAGTCCCACCTGCCAGCACCTGGTCCATATCCCTCCAAACCCATTCTATTCATATACCCATCCAAATGCCTCTTAAGTGTTGCAATTGTACCAGCCTCCACCAGATCCTCTGGCAGCTCATTCCATACCCATACCACGCTGTGTGTGAAAAGGTTGCCCCTTAGGTCTCTTTTATATCTTTCCCCTCTCACCCTAAACCTATGCCCTATGGTTCTGGACTCCCCAACCCCCAGGGAAAAGACTTTGCCTATTTGTCCTATCCAGGCCCCTCATAATTTTGTTAACCTCTATAAAGTCACCCCTCAGCCTCTGACATTCCAGGGAAAACAGCCCCAGCCTGTTTAGCCTCTCCCTATTGCTCAAATCCTCCAACCCTGGCAACATCTTTATAAATCTTTTCTGAACCCTTTCAAGTTTCACAAAATCTTTCCGAAAGGAAGGAGATCAGATTTGTACGCAATATTCCAACAGTGGCCTAACCAATGTCCGATACAGCTGCAACGTGACCTCCCAACTCCTGTACTCAGTACTCTGACCAATAAACGAAAGTATATCAAACGCCTTCTTCACTATCCTATCTATCTGTGAATTCACTTTCAAGGAGCTATGAACCTGCACTCCAAGGTCTCTTTGTTCAGCAACACTTCCTAGGACCTTAACATTAAGCGTATACGAGCTGCTAAATTTGCTTTCCCAAAATGCAGCACCTTGCATTTATCTGAATTAAACTCCATCTGCCACTTCTCTGCCCATTGGCCCATCTGGTCAAAATCCTGTTGTAATCTAGGTAACCTCTTCGCTGTCCACTATACCTCCAATTTTGGTATCATCTGCAAACTTACTAATTCTATCTCTTATGCTTGCACCCAAATCATTCATGTAAATGACGAAAAGTAGTGTACCCAGCACCGATACTTGTGGCACTCCACTGGTCACAGGCCTCCAGTCTGAAAAACTACCCTCCACTACCACCCTATATCTTCTACCTGCGAGCCAGTTCTGTATCCAAATGGCTAGTTCTCCCTGTATTCTGTGAAATCTAACCTTGCTAATCAATTTCCCATGGGAAACCTTGTTGAAAGCCTTACTGAAATCCATATATGTTTGGCCAGTAAAACACCTCTCTTGCCTTCCTTAGACTTGATTCTCAGTTCCTTGGTGGTTTGCATAGATGTACTTCAGCATTTCTCCTCTCAGCATTTATAAGATAATGCCTCTATTTCCTTTGTACAATTTTCCATTTTGGGCTGTTAGTTCATCTCTGAATGCCTAGTATACTGTTGTGATCACAGCAGTGTCCCTCAATAGTCATAGAAAGTCATAGAGTCTAACAGACAGAGACAGGCCCTTTGGCCCAACAGGTCCATGCTGACCAAAATGTCCATCAACACTAACCCCATTTCACTGTACTTGGCCCACACAAGGATATGACGAAAGTGAGGACTGCAGATGTTGGAGATTAGAGTTTAGTGAGTGATGCTGGAAAAGCACAGCTGGTCAGGCAGCATCCGAGGCGCAGGTGAATCGACGTTTTGGGCATTAGCCCTTCGTTAGGAATTCCTGCTGTGCTTTTCCAGCACCACACTCCCGACTTTTATTCTTTCCCCTCTAACCTTAAATTGATGCCCTCTAATCCTTGATTCCCAACCCCCCAGAAAAAGACTGTGTGCATTCACCCTATCCATGCTCTCATGATCTTACACACCTCTTATACTTTCAGGTCATCTTTTCATCACCACTTCCTACAACGTTTGGAGAGTTGTATTTTGTTTTGTAGTTTGCTTGATTTGAGCAAGGTGCTTGCCTGTTATATTCAGTGTCTCTGTGTGCTTGATGATTTCGAGAGTACGTTGACATACTACTTTGCTTTACAGCCAGAACATTTCACAATGTCATGGTATCCTCAACTTTCTTCAGGAAGTGCTGCTCCTGACATCTTGCTGGTGATGTGCATATCTAGATGGCATCTCTGTAATCTGAGTCACATTCTTTGCAGACTATTTTGAGCAGATAGGAACAGCTTGAGGAAAATACTTTGCAGTGCCTTGTGATTGAACTTGACTGTCTTTTTCGTCTTTTCCCTGGATGTACATGTAACCAGTTGATTTTGCTGCATTGGGATCCCTCTAAGTCTTGTCTCACTGGCATCACATTGCAGATTGGGTTTATCATTTACGCTATAGTGTTTCAGCGCTGGTGTTACTGTGCCCTAATACTACTGTACATCTGTAGCAGGGAGTTGGTATAATGGTTCACACTCTGATGACAAATCGAGCAAAAAGTTTGCTAAGTGGTTGATGAATTCAACAAATTATTGTATTACATTTATGTCCATTAATCACTGCACCACTACTGCAGCTCTGCCTTTTTGCGATCTAGGTAAAGACTTTCTCCAGTCCGTATATGACCTATACACTTGATAGTACACATCTTTGATTGCAATTTATTTCTTGTTCATCTTCAGGTTCATCTGCTGAGCTCTGGCTAGTAGTTACGTTAGATTTTTGAAGTTAAAAATCGCACCAGGTTATAGTCCAACAGGTTTAATTGGAAGCACACTAGCTTTCGGAGCGACGCTCCTTCATCAGGTGATTGTGGAGGGCTCGATCGTAACACAGAATTTATAGCAAAAATTTACAGTGTGATTTAACTGAAATTATACATTGAAAAATTGATTGTCTGTTAAGCCTTTCATCTGTTAGAATACAGTAATTGTTTCACTTCTTTCATGTGTAAATCACAAAACCCTTCTTTTTAAAGTTGCATTCTCGGGTTAGCTGCTAACAATGGTGATAGCTAGACAATACGTTGAAGGTGTTAGCCCCCTGTGTTCTCTGTCTATGACCTGATGTTTAGATTGATTCTAATCTAATAAGTGAGATAACATAGTTTTACATAAATTCCTGCAGTTTTTGAGCAAAGTGCAATGTAACTCTGCAATACGCATTCACCCCACAAAATATATGTGTGCTTGTGGGTCTTTGTCTGTGTGTGTGTCTGTCTGTCTGTCTGTCTGGGGTGGGGGTTGTGAGTGTGAGAAAGTGTGTGTGTGTAATGAGTGCAGAGTGTCTTAAGTCTGTGAGGGGGTGCGTGTGGGAGTGTGTGTGTGTCTGTAAGAGTGTGTGTGGGTGTCTGTGTGCGTGTCTATGTGTACCTGTGTCTGTGTGTATGTGAGAGAGTGTGTCTGTGTAGGAATGTGTGTGTGTGTGTGTGTGTGTGTGTGTGTGTGTGTGTGTGTGTGTGTGTGTGTGTGTGTGTGTGTGTGTAGTGCGATGGTGATCACCTGTAATGTGACATGAACTCAAGGTCCCAGTTGAGGCCCTCCCTATGGGTAACGAACTTAGCTACAGCCTCTGCTCGGCCACTTTCCTCTGCTGCCTGTCCCGAAGTCCACCTTGGAGGATGGTCACCCGAAGGTCCGAGGCTGAATGTCCTGGACCACTGAAGTGTTCCCCAACTGAGAGGGAACCCTCCTGTGTGTTGATTGTTGTGCGGTGTCCATTCATCCGTTGTCATAGCCTTTGCTCAGTTTCCCCAATGTACCATGCCTCCAGGCATCCTTGCCTGCAATGTATAAGATAGACAACGTTGGCTGAGTCACATGAGTACCTGCCATGTACAAGATGGGAGGTGTTCCCACGCGTAATAGTGGTATCTATGTCCACAATCTGACATGTCTTGCAGCGTCCACCGTGGCAGGGTTGAATGGGGTTGTCCTGAGAGTCGGGCAGTTTGCTACGAACAATGATCTGTTTAAGGTTTGGCGGTTGTTTAAAGGCAAGTAGTGGAGGTGTGGGGAAGGTCTTGGTGAGGTGCTCATCCTCATTGATAATGTGTTGCAGGTCACAAAGAACATTGCGTAATTTTTCAGCCCCTGGGAAGTACTGAACAACAAAGGGTACCCTGTCAGTTGCAGCACATGTCTGTCTCCTGAGGAGGTCATTACAGTTCCTTGCTGTGGTACGTCAGAACTGGCAGTCGATGAGTTGAGCATAGTACCCCGTTCTTGTGAGGGCATCCAAGTTCTTGTCCACTACGCCTCCAATTTTGGTGTCATCTGCAAATGTACTATCTATACCTCTTATGCTCACTTCAAGGGATTTAAAATTTATCTGGTCTGTTTTCTCACTTCTTTGAAAAGATATAAGGCGGAATACACTTTGACATTTTCTCTCCCTAATATTGATAAAAGTAAAGCTCTTTGGAACTGCTCTGTCTCTCCAATTAAATCTGTTGAAGTCTCATATTTTAGCGACTGTATGTGGAAAAAATTGCCAGTTCTATTTCATATGACTTTTCATTTCATCCAGCACTGGCAGAGGAAAATTTGCAGCCTTTGTGTCTTACCGAGTACTTTTAGATGTGACATATTTGTTCCTCATGCTTCCTGTGGCTTAAAATCATAAGACCATGAAATGTACGAACTGAAGTAGATCATTCAGCCTATAGAATCTGCTAATCCATTCAAAGAGATCATACTGATCTGATTCCCTCCAACTTCACTTTCCTGCCTTTTCACTATGATCCTTGGTTCCATTACTGATTAAAAATCCACCTATCTCTGCCTTGAATCTCCATAATAACTGAGCATTGACAACACTCTGTGGTAAAGAATTCCTCAGATTCACTACCCTCTGAGAAAAGAAATCTATCCTTATAGCTGACTTTTAATGTGCGACTTTTTATTTGAGATTATGCCCTCTGGTCCTAGAGCTTTCCACAAGGAGAAATAAGCTCTCCACATCCAACCTGTCAAGTCCCCTAAGAGTCAATAAAGTTGTCTTTCAATCTTATAAGTTCCAGTGAGTATACCCTAAAAAACTCAACCTCTCCTCATAAGACGTTCCTTCCATACCTGGTATCAGACGAGTGAACCTTCCTTAGACTGTCTCAAATGCCACTAAATCTTTCTTTAGATATGAGGCCCAGACTGTTCATTGTATTGCTAGTGCCTTGAATAGTTTGAACTGCGCCCCCCCCAAATTTTATACATTTCCTTAGAAATAAAGATCAGTATTCGATATCCTTCTCTATTATCCACATAGAGTCATAGAGATGTACAGCACGGAAACAGACCCTTTGGTCCCACCCGTCCATGCCGACCAGATATCCCAATTCAATCTAGTCCCACCTGCCAGCACCCGACCCATATCCCGTTAAACCCTTCCTATTCATATGCCTATCCAGATGCCTTTTAAATGTTGCAATTGTACTTCCTCTGGCAGCTCATTCCATATACGTACCACCCTCTGTGTGAAAACGTTGCCCCTTAGGTCTCTTTTATATCTTTTCCCTCTCACCCCAAACCTATGCCCTCTAGTTCTGTACTCCTCCAACCCAGGGAAGAGACTTTGTCTATTTATCCTATCCATGTCCTCATGTTTTTATAAACCTCTATAAGGTCACCCCTCAGCCTCTGATGCTCCAGGATAAACAAACCTAGCCTATTCAACCTCTCCCTATAGCTCAAACCCTCTAATGCTGGCCACATCTTTGTAAATCTTTTCTGAACCCTTTCACATTTCACAACATTCTTCCGATAAGAAGGAGACCAGAATTGCACACAATATATCTTCAATGTTAGGTTTTTGTGATTCATGCACAGGGACTTCAATTCCCTCTTGTATAGTTTGATGCAGTCATTCTCCATTTCAATAGTGTTCAACTCCTGTAGTCTCACTGCTAAAATACATAATGCTGCCTTTTTCCACATTATATTTCAACGGCCACGTTTTTTCCCCATACGCTTAGCGAATCATAGAGTCAAGGAGTCATAGCATCCTACAACACAGAGATGGTCCTTTGGTCCAAACAGGTCCATGCTGACCAAGATGTCCGTCAACGCTAACCTCATTTCCTGACCCTTGGCCCATAATCTTCTAATCCTTTCCTATCCATGCATTTGTTCAAATGCCTTTTAAATGTTGTTAATGTACCTGCCTCAACCACTTCCGCTGGCAGCTCATTCCATATGAGTATTGTCCTCTGTGTAAAAATGTTGCCCGTCAGGTTCCTTTTATTTTTTCTCTTTTAACCTTAAACTGATGCCCTCTAGTCCTTGATTCCCCAATCCTTGGAAAAAGACTGAGTACATTCACCCTATCATGTCTGTCATGGTCTTATACACTTCTACAAGATCCACGTTCAGTCTCCTATCCTCTAAAGAAAAACGTCCGAGTTTACCTATTGTCTCATGATAACTCAGACCATTGAGTCCAGGCAACATCCTTGTAAATTCTTCTGCACTCTTTCCAGTTTAATAACATCCTTCCTATAGCAAGGTGACCAAAACTGAACACAATACTCCTACTGCGGCCTCACCAATGTCATATACAACTGCAGCATAACTTCCCAATTCCATATTCAGTGTTCTGACTGATGAAGGCCAGTGTGCCAAAATTCTTCTTCACTGCCTTGTCTACCTATGATTTCAGTTTCAGAGAACTGTGTATCTGAACTCTATCAAAAATCTCTGCAGACTCTTTGTGACATCCTGTCAACTTGTCTTCCTACTTATTTTTGTGTCATCCGCAAACCTGACTATAGTTCCTCATTCAAGTCATTAATGTCACCAGAAATAATTGTAGCGAAAGTGAGGACTGCAGATGTTTGAGATTAGAGTCGAGAGTGTAGTGTTGATGAAGGGCTTTTGCCCAAAACATCGATTCTCCTGTTCCTTGGATGCTGCCTGATCTCTGTGCTTTTTCAGCACCACACTCTCAACTGTAAATAATTGTGGTCCCAGCACTGATTCCTATGGCACTCCACAAGAAACAAGTGGCTTTAAACTGCTCTGAACATTTCTGCTTTCTTTTTCAAGCAGCTCTGCTTCTATGCAGCTCTTCAATACTCAATCTCATCCCACTCCTACCGTGGTGTTACAAGTTAGCAGCACAACAGCCTCGTTTGTACTGTGTCTTCATCAGACTAGCTGTACAATGATGCCTGCAGTTAATACCTCATGATACATGTTACCTGACTACAACAAGCCAGTGGGCACCTAAGTACAAATATAGTGTGAAAGAGGACAGTATTTTGCAACACGGTTGTGGAAGAGGAACTGAGGGCACATGCAAATATTGCTATGAAGGTTACTATTGATTCCCTCAGTAAGAGACACTGTTACTCCCCCAGCATTTACATATGGGAGTAGTTCATTATTAAGGCAGAATCTTAGTGAGATCGTGAGATCGCAACTCACCAACATGAGGAATTGGTTTGTCCTGATATTGTTCTTTATCTGTTTTTCTGATTCTGGTAAGTCAAGACCTTGCAACATCCTTATTCCTTTCTCCAAATTGTAATTTTTTAATGAAGGTACTAATCCATTGAGATTTTTCCTAAACTGTGCTCTATCCTTTCAGTATATGGTCAGGTGCTTCAACCTGACATCCATGGAATACTTACTCTAAACCAGATTCCTGGACCTGATGTGTTCACTCTGAATGATTGAGAGGGGAAATCAGTCAGCATTCCATTCCTGATTACTGTCCTATGACCCCTGAGTTACTGTGACAGGATCCTTTTCTTGATCATTGCACAGTGAAATTGGTACAGAACTATGGAAAGAGGGTGGGATATGAAGATTAGAGCTAGGTGGATATCAGTCTATGGGATGAAGATAGGCATTAGAAATAGTTTTAGATTTCATACAGTGCTGGGATGAGAGATCAGGGCAGTGGGATTAGTTATGGATTGATGCAGGCTGGTGGGGGGATAGAGCAGAGCACAGTACGGGTTTGTTATCAAAGCAGAGCATTTGGAGAGAATGGAGTAGTGGGATTTGTTAGAGATTGCTATAAGGCTTTGGGGAGACAGCGGACAGTGGGGATTAGTTTGGTATTGAGACAGGGCTGTGTAAATAAAGTGGGGCAATAATTTAGAAATAAACTTTGGGGCAAGTGTTGGACTGTGACCAAATGCTGCAAGACTTGGACAGCATGGGCTGACAAGTGGCAAAGTTGCACATTCAAGCCACAACTGATGGTCATCTCCAACAAGAGAAACTGTAACCATAGCCCATCACAATTAATGGCATGACAACTGCTGAAGCCCCACTGTCAACATCTTGAGGGCTACCACAGATCAGGAACTGAACTGGACTAGCCACATAAATAATACAATAGCAAGTCAGAAGCTAGGAATCTTGTGACGAATAACTCACTTCAGGACTCCCTGATGCCTGCGCACTATCTTCGAGGTACAGGTCAGGACTGGTGAAATGCTCCCCACTTGCCTGAATGAGTGCAACTTCACCAATACTTTAGCAACTTGATGCCATCCAAGACAAAACAAACCACTTGATTGGCACCACTTCCACAAACATTCATATCCTCTGCCACCTACACACATAAGCAGCAATGTGTACCATCTCCAAGATGCACTGCAGAAATTCACCAAGTCTCCTTAGACAGAGTCTTCCATAATGACATAGGATACAGGAACAGGAGTAGTCCATTTGACCCCTCAAGACTGCTCTGCCATTCAAAGGGATCATGGCATTCAAATCCACAGCCACCCAGAATTACAAGGGCAGCAGATAATTGGGAACATAACCAGCTAAAAGTTCCTTTCCAAGTCACTCACCATCCTGACTTGGAAATATATTGCTTCTTTTATTCCCTGTGGCTGTGCCAGAATCCTGGAACTCCCTCTCCAACAACATCGTGGATGTACCTACACCAAATTAATTGTAGCAGTTCAAGGCAGTTCATCACCTTCTCATGGGCAATTACAGATAGGCAATAAATTCTGGCCCACGTATCCTGAATGAATTTTTAAAAATGTTCTGGTGTCATGTAGCACTGTGAGGAGAATATGGCTAATAAGGGTAGTTTGGTATTGGTACAAGGTTATGAGGAGAGAATTGGACAGTGGGATAAGTTTCTTACAGGATTGGGTAAGTGGGTGGAACAGAGGGTTTGGTATTGATACAGGGCTATGGGAGCGTGTGGGGCAATACAATTAGTTTTGAATTGTCTCAGGCAATAGGACAGTGTGAGGCAGTGGCATTTATTTTGGATTGTTAAAGGGGATTGTAAGAGTACAAACACGTAGCTTAGGAGAGAGAGTTGGGTAGTATAAAGATGCAATATTAGATTAGATTAGATTAGATTAGATTCCCTAAAGTGTGGAAACAGGCTGTTTGGCCCAACCAGTCCACACTGACCCTCCGAAGAGCAACCCACCCAGACCCATTCCCCTACCCAATATTTACCCCTGTATTATGCAGATGTAATTGTGTGTCTCTCTGTCTGAAGGCTTGTATTGAGTTGAAATTGTGTGCTTGTGCATTGGTGCTTTAGCTAAGTGAGAAAGGACATTCAACTGCCCTATTTTAAACCTGGCTTGATCAGTCACAATATTTTCTTATTTAGCACATAGCTATCACACTTCAATTGAATGCAGTTAACTCGATCAAAATGAAGGAGATCCAATTTCAAGGCTTTCTTGAGTAAAAGTCATTGAAGTTTTGTTATTTGTTAAACTTCAGAAAAATCAGATAATCCATCAGAAACACATGATAAACTTACAAAGGACTGTGGGGAGGGATACTTGTGCAGACAGGAAGGTGAAGCCTATTGAATTTAGAATTCTGAGGCTAATGGTTTAAGTGTGTCTTGTTTTCTCAGGAGTGACAAAGCTTGCAGTGACCTTGATTTCTCAGTGTATGGTCATTTCTCCAAGTTCCTTTTTCATCAGCTAGCTTTTGAAGTAGAGAGAGGGGCAAGAGAAAAATACTTGTAGTATTCTTGTTGTTAGCAATCTTTTTGCTGTTGATACATCGTGTCTGGTGTCTATGTTATCTCATCACAAGGTGGATTGTTGGAGGCAACGTTTCATCTCTCAATTATCAAGCTTGTGTGAACAGAACAAGAGGTGCTTGATGGTATTCCAAACAAACAATCCACTTGCTGTTTCATTTGTAACATCATAAATATTTCAGAAATCTCTCATGTGGTTAGTCAAATAGTTTGTTTTATCCTGAGAACATGGAAGGATTGATATAATTACTCTGAGCACCTTCTAAGTAATTCAAAAACATTGCTCACTAATATTGTAAAAAAATTTAATTATTTTAATTATAAATTCATTATAATCCTCCCCTTATATTGTCTTGTTGACTACACTGTGACTGAAATAGCACCAATCCCCAAGAGAATGAAGACCACCCAACATATCACATTCCAGACAGTGGAAATGCAGAAACTCTGCCTCCAATGCCATTCTTATTTCATTCTTTGGTTCCTTGAGCAGCCTTTAGTCATAGTGTCCTGCTTCAATTTTCTTTATTAACTGAGGGAGCATGCAGCTTAGGCAATCTGCTTCAAACTGATTGCTCTCCAGCTCTGATTCTAAACATTTCTCGTTTTTGCATGAGGAGAAGCACGCTAGAACTAACATACAGGTATCCACTGCTTTTCAAAGGTTCACTTTACGTCACTTCACTTTTACAAAAGAGCTACATTAGGACCTGTTTTCACTAACTGAAAGAAATCCAAAGAGGATTATTGCTTTCATGCAAAAAGGTGAAATATTTCCCATATAAATTAATGTTTCTTTACACCATTTTGACAGCAGGGGTTACCTGTATATTGATTGATTTATTGTTGTCACATCTACTAAGACACAGTGAAAACTGATGTTTTGTGTGCCGTGCAGGCGGATTGTACCATCTTAGTGGCTGACAGACTTTCAGTGCCTATTGATTAAAATCAAAATTTACAACACCTGGTTTTCTATATTATGTATAGATTGTCTTGGTTTGTCAGATGATCACAGAAGCCACGTTAGGTCACTGGATGATCTATCTGGATCTCCTGCAGTGATCCCCAGCATCACAGACGTCAGTTTTCGGCCAATTTGATTCACTCCATGTGATATCAAGAAACAGTTGTAGGTACTGCATACTGCAAAGGCTGTAGGCCCTGACAACATTCCAATGGATGCCTTAGGAAACAGGTATTACTACCATGTCTCAAATACAAACTACGTCTCAACATTCCACAAGCCAGATGAACAGTTGAACAGAACAGCTGCAGGATGCTACAAGAATGATAAATGAAGCCCCCATCCGACTCCACAAATATGAACGGGAAATTTCGCACCAAAAAGTCCGTACACCAATGTGACTGACCAGGAATGGACAAGTATGCTAGAATGAGCCATCAACATTAAACAATAGCAGACCAAGACAAAGGAAAGACTAGTCCTACAAGAAAAACTGGACAAGCTCACACACAGCAATAACACAATCAATTCAGAAGCTTGGGTAAGGAATCTGTGGCTTGACCACTCTCAGACATGGAAAAAGCCGTCCTAAATATGAGGGATGAACTTCAACCACAAGGATGCAGATAAAAAAGACTTCCTAGCAGCACTAGGATCAACCCTGAAAGACAACGGACTTACACAAGAAATCCAGCAGACCATCAGACAGCCAGTAGCACTAATATTAAGCAAAAAGAGAGAAGGGAACACCCTCGGCACATAGGAAGAGAAAGCCCTGGAAGAACTCAGAAAAGACAGAAGTATTTTAATCCTATTGGCAGACAAAGGGCACATGACCGTCATCCTGAACAGAACGCAAATCAGAGGAACCTCGATTATCTAGCATTCGATTAACCAAATTTTGGATTATCCAAACAAGATCACAAGGTCCTAATGCTTGGCAAACTATGTTATTCAGCATTCGATTAACTGAACAAAATACTCCCTACTGGTGTCCTTCAGATAATCGAGGTTCCTCTATACATTGAAAAAGCAAGCACATTAATTGTAGATACCGACATCTACCAACAGGTGGCAATAGACCTGACGCCACAGCTAGAAAACTGGATTACAGTATAATTGAAAAACCTCCACAAGACGGATGAAATTAACAAGACAGACCTCCAAAGAATGAAACTTGAAGAATCCAACACATCCCGTTTCTACGGATTGCCAAAGGTACACAAACCAAGGGCCCCAACTCAGGCCTATAGTCTCACTTCCCGGTACACCAGCATACAGACTAGCAAAGGAACTGCAACGCAAACTGAAATACATAGTAGAAGACTCACACCACTTCATCCACTCCACCCAGGAATTCCTGAACATCATCAATGACACCAAGGTAGAGGACGACGAGGTCATGGTTTCCAGCAATATGACACCCCTATTCACATCAATAAACATCACCCTGGCCAAAGAAACACTGGCCTCACTACTAGACGAACCAAGGATGCAAACACCAGACAGCACCAACTCCATCAGCAATGATAGCATCCTCAAACTAGTAGACTGTGCCTCACAACCCACTTCACCTTCAACAACATGACCTACTAACAAATCAACAGGACATCCATGGAATCACCAATATCAGGATTCTTGGCAGAAGCAGTTATGCAGAAGTTAGAACAAATAGCCCTTCCCACGATCCAGTCCAAGCTTTGGGTCTGCTATGTGGATGACACCTTTGTCATCATGAAATGGAACAAATTAGAAAAAACTCACGAACACAAAAACAACATCCTTACCAGTATAAAGTTTACCAAAGAGGAAGAGAACAACAACAGACTCCCCTTCCTCGATGTCACAGTAGAAGGAAAAGCCAATGGAGAGCTGCAGACCAGTGTTTACAGGAAAGCGACACACACTGACCAGAAATGCAACTATAGGAACAATCATCCCAACACTCACAAACGGAACTGCATCAGAACATTATTTAAATAAGCCAAAAACACTTATAACGTATTCAGTAACGACAGGTACCTGATAAGCACAGTCTGCCGATACCTACACAACAGACCTAAACAAGAAGACACAACACATCCAGAAACTCTAGACACCCAATCATACATTAAAGACATCTTGGAATTGATGTCCTGACTACTCCACCCCTTAGCACCATGGTAGCCCACAAACCTACCACCACACTGAAACAGCTCCTGATGTACCAACAATCAGCAGAATGACCATCATATACAAAATACCCTGCAAGGACTGCAACAAACATTACATTGGTCAGACTGGCAGGAAACTAGCCACCAGGATACATGAGCACCAACTAGCCACCAAAAGATATGACTAACTATCACTAGTATCCTTACACACAGACAAAGTTTAACTGGGATAATGCATCCATCCTGGGACAGGTTAAATAAAGACATGCACAGGAATTCCTCGAGGCCTGGCATGCAAACTGGAATTACATCAACAAACACATTGATTTTGACCCCATTTATCAACCTTTCAGAAAAAGAACCCACCACGATAGACCAAGTTACATAAATAGAAAGTGGGACAGAATATCAGCGCTTCAACGCAGGCTCCCTGGTGATGTTACCTAGCATGCTGATGAAATGTCTGAGAACAAACCTACCAGCTCAGTGAGCGAACTTACAACCTGAACATTCCAGCAATTGTACTGAAGACTTGTGCTCCAGAACTTGCTGGACCAGTAACCAAGATGTTCAAGTACAGCTACAGGACTGGCATCTACTCCAGAGAAATCTGCATTCTTTGACAGTTCCTGACCATCAGGTTAAATCAGGATTGAAGATAGTTGGGGAGCAATCAATGAAAGCATGAGTTTCACAATTGCGCCTTGCGAGGCTGCTTCAATAATGTCACAAACTTTGCACTTGGAGAAAGAAGGCAAAAGTGAGGACTGCAGATGCTGGAAACCAGAGTTTAGATCAGAGTGGTGCTGGAAAAGCACAGCAGGTCAAGCAGCATCCGAGGAGGAGGAAAATCGATGTTTCAGGCAAAAGCCCTGGAGGCTTCCTGCCACTATTCCTGATGAAGGGCTTTTGCCCAAAATGTCAATTTTCCTGCGCCTTGGATGCTGCCTGACCTGCTGTGCTTTTCCAGCACCACTCTGATTTAAACTTGGAGAAAGAAAATCACTTACTCCTTTCACTTGGCTTGTGATTCAAGGCATTTTGTGAACTTGTTCAGTCGAGTTTTTATACAATATGGTGCGGTTCTAACATTTTGTTTGCATGAGTGACCTTCAGGCTCCTCCTGTAACCCCTTGAATTATACCCCAATTCTCCATATTCTCTTTCGTTGTTTCTGTGATCTTGATGACCATTCGCCTTTCCTTGTTTCCTTTAAACCCCTTTATATGTCTATTAAGGAGTTCACTTTACCCCCAGAGGCTGTGACTTTGGAGGTTCCTATGCCTTTGCTGGTCTTACACCCACCATAACGTAGAGACCAAAGTTACCGTGACCAACTTGCACGCACTTCGAGTGCTTCTGTTCTCCTCTGATTAATTATAGTGTCCCATCTTATTTCTCTGTAGCACTGTCACCATTCATAAAATAATCTAGTACAATGAGGCCATTACTAGACTTGATCTGCTGCTTTCTCTAAGACACCATGGACTGATAAGTCTCTAACTATCTGTAAGCAAACTCCCAGACTGACTTGGCAGGACAGCCCTCACTGACCATGGCCCATCATCTGGATTGACCTCTCTTGAGCAACCTAACCTACATATAATTCCCAGCTTGTTTGCACTGGCCATTTCTCAGCTCAAACTGACTTGTGCAAATGCTGGCTGTCCATCAACTCCAAAGTACATGCTTGATTCCTTAGTAGAATGACTGAGATGGGTAAAGGCCAAGCCAGATGATATTATGAGGTTTGTGCTTTGCCAATGCTAAGTTTTGTGGATGAACGATCCAGGAAGAACATGACCATTAGTTAAGGAGACTCTTTGTACAAGAGAAAGAAATCCATGTAAATCGAAGATCAATGACGAGCACAACCATTCTGTGAGCTGCAATGGATGCTCATGAGACAAGTCGACAAAAGTGTTCCCTTTTCTGACACTGAGTTTCTCAATTGTGGAAATGAACATCAGGAATGTGCCATTAATATGGCTAGCTGGGCTATTAATGATATGCAAGTATGCAGAAATAATCTGCTTGTCATCTGATGTTGAGATTCTGAAATAAGGTACAAGGAACTGGGGCAGCACAGTGGCACAGTAGTTAGCACTGCTGCCTCACAGCACTAGGGACCAGGCTTCAATTTCACTCTCAGGTGACTGTCTCAAAGTTTCTCAAAGTCTGGCCCAATGATGCCATTCAGGATTGATCAATCTGGCGATTTAATCTAGACAAAAATCCTCTACTTTTTGTCATTTACATAAATGATTTGGATAGAGCATAAGAGGTACACTTAGTAAGTTTGCAGATGACACCAAAATTGGAGGTGTAGTGAACAGCGAAGAGGGTTACCTCAGATTACAACAGGATCTTGACCAAATGGGCCAATGGGCTGAGAAGTGGCAGATGGAGTTTAATTCAGGTAAATGCAAGATGCTGCATTTTGGGAAAGCAAATCTTAGCAGGACTTATACACTTAATGGTAAGGTCCTAGGGAGTGTTGCTGAACAAAGAGACCTTGGAGTGCAGGTTCATAGCTCATTGAAAGTAGAGTCGCAGGTAGATAGGATAGTGAAGAAGGCATTTGGTATGCTTTCCTTTATTGGTCAGAGTATTGAGTACAGGAGTTGGCAGGTCATGTTGCGGCTGTACAGGACATTGGTTCGGCCACTGTTGGAATATTGCGTGCAAATCTAGTCTCCTTCCTATCGGAAAGATGTTGTGAAACTTGAAAGGGTTCAGAAAAGATTTATAAGGAAGTTGCCAGGGTTGGAGGATTTGAGCTATAGGGAGAGGCTGAACAGGCTGGGGCTGTTTTCCCTGGAGCATTGGAGGCTGAGGGGTGACCTTATAGAGGTTTACAAAATTATGAGGGGCACGTATAGGGTAAATTGGCAAAGTCTTTTCCCTGGGGTCGGGGAGTCCAGAACTAGAGGGCATAGGTTTAGAGGGGAAAGATATAAAAGAGACCTAAGGGGCAACTTTTTCACACAGAGGGTGGTAAGTATATGGAATGAGCTGCCAGAGGATGTGGTGGAGGCTGGTACAATTGCAATATTAAAGAGGCATTTGGATGGGTATATGAATAGGAAGGGTTTGGAGGGATATGGGCCGGCTGCTGGCAGGTGGGACTAGATTGGGTTGGGATATCTGGTCGGCATGGACGGGTTGGACCGAAGGGTCTGTTTCCATGCTGTACATCTCTATGACTCTATGAAATTCATATAAATGATGTTGCTACAACACATCACATGACTCTGATATCAGTAAGAGTGAAGACAGAAGCCTTAAGCATTACACTAGAGAGCTGTATTTGATAACCTACTGTGTACAAAAGTATATAAGCAAGAATCCTAGTTTCTGAGGAATTGAAGACTCTTACTTAGGTATGAAGAGGAAGCAGCCTTGTGGACAGTATTTGCCCAGACTCCCGCAGCACAGGATATTTCAGATCTGTAACTCAAAGGGCAGGTAGCAGAACTGGCTTAAAGTACAACACAGAATGGTGGTAATCTTCCATGAATCCTTAGATTCGAGAAAATGGTGGGATGTTATCAAATTGCTAATGAATGTCCTTTATTAAAAAAATGGAAACATAAAACAGTAATCATAGGCCATTTACCTCAACATCTATTATTACGAAAATGTTTGTCTAGAAACAGTGTGATGGCAGATAATTTAGAAATACATAATATAATCAAGCAGGGTCATCAGACCTTTATAAAGGGCACATTATGCCTGATAAATTTGTTTGAGTTCTTTCAGTAAAATAGATAAAGGAGAATCAGTGAATGTAAAAGATTTGGATTTCCAGAGGCATTTGACAAAGTACCACACTTCAGGTATTTTAAAAGATAAGCGCCATAGTATTGCAGCTATATGTTAGCATGGATAGAGTATTGGCTAACTAACAGAAGACAGCTGGAAAAAGGGGGGCATTTCAGAGTGGTAACTTGTTACTAGGGGAGTGCCACATGGATCAGTTCCAGGACCACAATTATTTGCTAAATATGTTAATGACTAGGATGAGGAAAATGGATATACTATAGCATTAGTTAGAACTGGTGTCAGCATTTTTTTCCCCGTATCTAAGGAAAGATAGTGGCAGTGGAGGCTGTCCATACAAGACACCCTAGGTTTAAAACAGGAGGGGACTTTATTATGATGAGAGGTTGAGTGTATTGCGCCTGTTCTCATCAGAGTTTGGAAGAATGACAAGCAACCTTATTGAAACACAAAAGACCTTAGGGCACTTCACAAGGTAGGTTGTTTCCCCTTATGGTATAATAGGACAAAGGACATAATTTTCTTCTTTATGGGTCTGGCGAAATGGCAAAATATTTGAGTGAGTTGGCCCTTCAGAGATACTCGCTCCCCACCTCTGGTCACCCCACTAAGTACAGTTAAGATGGTCCATTTGCAAAGGCCTCAGCTCAACATATCCCTAATCACCTGTGAGAAAGTTGGCTAATTTCCAGACTGGAAAATCAGATTAACCTGGCTGCCAGATTTGTAGGGCAGAGCTCCAGTTGTTTTGTAATGCATATATTTTTCTTTCCCCAGTTTAAGAAGCTGGGCATGTCTATTGTGTCTGATCCGTTGTCTGTGAGTGACTGTGGTTTGGAGCCTGGGGCCTATGATAGATGAAGCCTGGACAGTCTCCTTGTTACAACTTCCTAGCTGCAGCCTGTGCTATTGCATTTTGCTGCCAGTGTCTGCTGCCTTTGGGCTTTATAGAACTATCGCTTGGACCTGTGGGTTGGATAGTGGATTGGAACACGGCTGCCTAAGGAACTGAGCTGGCTGGTGTGACCTAATAAGACTTATTGTTTGGTTTACCGTTTCTTTGTGTAAAGGATGGTAGTTCAGCTGGGGAGGACAATGGTGACCATGGACCCCTTTAAAGTAACATCTGGGACTGGGCCCAGTTGTTCATATGTGGGGGTGGTTGCATCTTCTGTGTCCTCTGTAAACCCAGGGAACCCCCTTTACTCATTTGATCAAAAAGCTTGGGGTGAAATATTACATTTGAGTCATGCACAGCAGTCTTGGGGGTGGGGTGGGGACATGTTGTCAGTGCCCCCACCATTGTTACTGTGTCAAAGATGTATGGGATGGCGGTGTACTTCCTAAAGACTGAGAACGCAGTAGATCTCACACTGGAGAAGGGGTTTTGCCTGGCACCCCTCTGGAGGTAGTTGCTCAGAGGGTCATTTTATTGAACTTCTTGCCCTTTGTTCTGTCTGAGTTCTTCCCCAAACTCCACTGGCTGAGGGAGATGAGGCTGGGGGTGGTGATGCTGCTGTTTGGTCTGAAGGAGGCCACTCCTTCTGTTGTGAGGCTTCCATCTGCCTGACCTGAGAGGAAGTTCGGGATGGTGCATTTTCAGTGGAGCATGTGGTGTGGCTTGTCGGATGTTCTGGTTGGTGGAAGGTATCATGTCTGTAAAGAAGTGGGGCAGCTCTAGAGGAACTGCCCAACGATGCTGCCAGCACCTGAGCAGCTGGAACTGTCATCCCTCACTCAAGACAGCCATCAGCCCCCACAGCAGGGGGCTAACTTGGCCCAGAGGGATGGGGGGGAGGGAGCATCCAAGCGTTCAGAAGAAAACCAGGAATTTGGGGGCGGTCTTCCAGGATAATTTCATGGGAAGGCCTGGGACCTTTGATCCCAAACTAGTGTGAGTCTCTTCTGGAAGATAACAACCTTGCGCCCATTGGGAAAGCACAGGATTTGGAGGGCAGCCTGGGGTCTGTTGATGAAAGAAACGGGCAGTGCCCCTGGTTTGACCTAGCTCCTGGGGTAACTGGAAATCTTGTGGAAGTAAAGAAGGGAGGAAGGTTGAAGGGGACAGAAGGCAGCAAGACAGGGGAGAGATGGATGTGTCTCTTGTTCTCCCACCCTCCCATTAAAAGTGCCATTCCTTGGGATCTGAGGGATGGGGGGAGTCTGGTACTAACAACACCTCCCCCAGGGTCCCTGAAAACCCCTCTCTCTCCTTGCTCAGGGTAGGGGACACAAACCTGCCCCTGCAGAGCCTTGGGACTGGGCATTGGCACTTTGGAGGCTGAGATGGGTGTGGTTGCTCGCGCTGCATGAACTGATAGGTCTTTAGGTGCTGCTTGCGGTGGAGATAGTTATCCTGAGGAGTCCCTCCCAGGCCTTTAAATCAGGCACTCCTACCCTTACTGGGTGTCTTTTCCTAGACACGATGGGTGGCCTGGCACCAGGAGTGGAGCAAGCTTCCGAGCTGCTGCCGTCCAGGGGGCTGGATGTTGTAGTCAATGTTCTGCTTGAGCCTGATATACTCCAATACGTGGAGGTTGACCATTGTTCTAGAGGCAAGTCCCCAGGGTTGGACATACTGACTGTCGAATTCTTCAGGGCATTTTGGGACATCCTGGGGGGCAATTATGCACAGGACCAGGAGCAATGTATCGCAACCAGAGAGATGTCCCTTTCTTAGTGCAGGACGGTCATCATTGTTTTAGTTAAGAAGGGAGATCTCCATTTGTTAAAGAATTGGCATCCTGTTCCTCAGCACAGACTACAAAATCTTTGCTTTCATCTCGCTTTGGCACTGAGCCGGATCACGTGATCTACCCAGAATAGTCCTACATTGTCCTGGCCAGAGTATCCATGGCAACATCCACCTGATCCCGAATGGATCCATTATTCCCAAATGCCTACCCTGCCAAGCACCTTTCTCTCCCTTGATTAGGAAAAGGTGTTTGACAAATTGGGTCTGGAGGATGTGTTCAGGATTCTGTGAGCTTTCAGGTTTGGGTGCACTTTGTCATCTGGATCCAACTTCTGGACAATGCCACAGAGTCCTCAGTGAAGGTTAATGGGTCCCTGATGGCAACCCTTAGCTTTGGAAGAGTCTATCAGGGCTGCCACAGTCAGGCCAACTTTATTGTCTCTGACAGAATGATTTGGAGATGCCGGTGATGGACTGGGGTGTACAAAGTTACAAATCACACAACACAAGGTTGTAGTCCAACAGGTTCAGTTGGAAGCACCAGCCTTCAGAGCTCTGCTTCTTCATCAGGTGATTGTCCTGATTAACCTGGTGTTGTGTGATTTTTATGTCTGAGAGAAGACATTCTTATGCCGTTTATGTAAGTGGCTCTGCACAGGCTGGAGCTGTAGGTGGTTCTTTCAGCATGCAACTTTGTCATGCTCCTCATGTTCACACTCCCAGCTGACTTGTGGAGGATGCACTCCTGCCAGAAGGTCTACTCTGTAGCATCAACTACAAAGATCAGTTGGAGCAAGTGTTTCAGACTTCTGGTCAGTCCATGGAAGTTGGACTGCACTGTCTGAGGCGTTCTGGTACTTCATGTGGAGAACCACTCACCACCTCTACCCGAACGTGAATGTTTGCCCTGCTGAGGAATCCTGGCCAGTGAATTGATATTCATTGAAAACCAAGGTTTGCGACCCAAGCCACCCAGAGTCTAATGGATAAGGCACGCAGCGTTGACACCTTGTGTGCACATGAGACAGCTCAGGCATGTGCTGGGCTTTGGGATGAACTGACCACTCTGTCCAGAACTCGACACTGGCCCTGCGCCATGGACCCTCCCCTGTGATGCGGTGTCCAACAATCTGAGGCATTTTAGGGATGACCTCCCAGTGCCCTTTAGAACAGCACAGAGGTGTTATCTGTCCAGGCTGATGCAATATTTTATCCACTACCATGCCTTCACTGCTGCCTGGACATGCCTAGGCATGATGATGTTTTGCCACCTGTGGCAGAGACTCCCAATGGAGGGCCCTCTATTAAAGGGACCTTCCCAGCTTCCATCAGGGATCTGGGGCAGATAGTGCTGCACTCCCAGCAGTCTCATGCAACTGGCGACTGATAAGTTTACTGGGTTACAGACCACATTCACATTCTGTGGCCTGGAGGAGTCGACCTTCCATTTATATGTTGAGTGCATTTGTCTGCAGCCCTGTTTTAGTTTCTTGAAGGGGCTACTGTTGAAATTTTGTTTGCACTTCAACCACGCTCCTGATCTCCAGACACCCAGGGTGGAGAGGGACAGATAAGTCTACAAGCCTTCTCGTGGCTTTACTTCTGGGTCTGGCCAAGATAGCCATTGACAGGTCAGGCAGCAGCCTGCAGAGGGGCTTGTTGTTCATGAATATCTGCCCCTCTTACACAGTTGGTCTTTTTGTGATTGATGGATGCCCAGGGGCTGGAGGACATCCTAAACCTGACCAATAACATTTTGATTCAGTAAGTGTTCTTGTTTCCATAGTATAAATTTCTGATTTGCCTTTTGAGTTGTGTTTGTATTTTGGGTGGTGTCCCAGGAAGATGGCTATCGTGTTTTTCCTTTGTTTCAATTTATGACCCCTGGAAGAGCCACGGGGACTGTTATTTTATTAGGAAATACTTATTCTATGTTTTGACCCTTTGTTGTCCCTACCCCAAGAGTGATTGGTGGGGCTGAGTGGAGAAAAGCCATTTTTATTTCTTTATTTGTTAATCATCTTGCAGAGTCAATGTAGTTTTATTTTGGTTTAAAAGTCAGGGAAACATTTACTTTTCTGTTTTAAGAGTAGATGGATAGAATGAGCTTTGCTTTGGGCTTAACCCACTGTTGTCCTCATTCCAAGTGTGTCTGATGGGAGTTGACTATTTTTGTTTCAAAGAGTGAGAGTTGTTTTTCAGATTGGAGGCTTGTGACCAGTGGTGTTCCATTTGTCATTTATATTAACAATTTGGATAAGGTAGGGCAGCACATTGGCTCAGTGGCTAGCACTACTGGCTCACAGCACCAGGGACCCAGGTTCGATTCCAGCCTCGGGCGACTCTGTGGAATTTGCACATTCTCCCCAAATCTGTGTGGGTTTCCTCCGGGTGCTCCGGTTTCCTCCCACAATCCAAAGGGGTTAGGTGAATTGGCCATGCTAAATTGCCCATAGTGTTTAGGAATGTGTTAATTAGGGGTAAATGTAGAGTAGTAGGAGAATGGGTTTGGGTGGGATACTTAAGGATTGGTGTGGATTTGTTGAGCCGAAGAGTCTGTTCCCACAGAATATAAAAGGCATAATCAGTAAGTTTGTGGATGACACCAACATTAGTGGTATAGTGGACAGTGAAGAAGGTTAACTAAGAGATCTTGATCAATTAAGTCAGTGCGCTTTGTGGCAGATGGAATTTAATTTGAATAAATGCGAAGTATTGCATTTTAGTAAAACAAACAAGGATAGGGCTTATAAAATTGATGGTAGGACCGTGCGTTGAGTTGTAGAACAGAGAGACCTAGGGGTTCAAGTACGTGATTCTTTGAAATTTGCATCACAGGTAGACGGAGAAAGTGAGGACTGCAGATGTTGGAGATCAGAGTCGAGAGTGTGATGCTGCAAAAGCACAGCAGGTCAGGCAGCATATGAGGAGCAGGAGAATAGACGTTTTCGACGTGAGCCCTTCATCAGGAAAGCCCTGATTAGAGCTCATGCCTGAAACAGAGGTAGACAGATTGGTTAAGAAGATACTGCTTTCATTGCCTTCATTGCTCAGGCTGTTGAGTATAGGAGTTGGGATACCAGAGAACAAAGAACAAAGAAAATTTACAGCCCAGGAACAGGCCCTTTGGCCCTCCAAGCTTGAGCCGATCCAAATTTACTGTCTAAACCTGTCAGTCAATTCCTAAACATCTGCATCCCTCTGCTCCCTACTTACTCATTTATCTAGACGCATCTTAAATGCACTTACCATGCCTGCCTCTACCACCTCTGCTGGCAACGTGTTCCAAAACGCCCACTACCCTCAGTGTGAAGTACTTGCCTCGTGAATCTCCCTTAAATTGTCCACCTCTCACCTTGAAAGCGTGACCTCTCGTTATTGAATCCTTCACCCTGGGAAAAAGCTTATCTCTATCCATGCTGTCTATACCCTTCATGACTTTGTAAACCTCAATCAGGTCCCCCCCTCAATCTCCTTTTTTCTGATGTAAACAAACCTAACCTAGTCAACCTCTCTTCATAGCTCACACCTTCCATACCAGGCAACTTCCTCGTAAACCTTCTCTGTACCCCCTCCAAAGTTTCACATCGTTTTGGTAATGTGGCAACCAGAACTGTACACAGTATTCTAAATACAATTTTAACATGACTTGCTAGCTCTTATACTCAATACCCTGTCCAATGAAGGCAAGCATACTATATGCCTTCTTGACCACTCTATCCACCTGTGCAGCAACGTTAAGGGTACAATGGACCTCCCAGATCTCTCTGCCCATCAAGTTTTTCCAAGGCTCTTCCGTTCATTGTATAATTCACTCTTGAATTAGTCTTGCCTAAATGTATCACCTCACATTTGTCTGGATTGAAAACCATCTGCCACTTTTCTGTCCAACTCTCCAGTCTATCTATATCTTCCTGTATTCTCTGACAGTCCCCTATGCTTTCTGCTACTCCACCAATCTCTGTGTCATCTGCAAACTTGCTGATCATACCAATAGTGCCCTCTTCCAGATCATTTATGTATATCACAAACAACAGTAGACCCAACACTGACCCCTGTGGAACAGCACTGGTTGCCTTTCTCCATTTCGAGAAACTCCCTTCAATTACTACTCTCTGTCTCCTGTTGCTCAACCAGTTCTTTATCCACCTAGCTAGAACACCCTGCACACCATGTGACTTCACTTTCTCCATTAGTCTACCATGGGGAACCTTATCAAACGCCTTACTAAAGTCCATGTATATGACATCAACAGCCCTTCCTTCATCTATCAACTTGATCACTTCCTCGAAGAACTCTATTAAGTTGGTAAGGCACGATCTCCCCACACACAAAACCATGTTGCCTATCACTGATAAGCCCATTCTTTTCTAAATATAAATAGATCCTATCCCTCAGTACCTTTTCCAGCAACTTTCCCACCACCGACGTCAGGCTCACTGGTCTTTAGTTACCTGGAATATCCCTACTACCCTACTTGTACAGGGGGACAACATGGGCAATCCTCCAGTCCTCCAGTACCTCACCTGTATTTAAGGATGCCACAAAGATATCTGTCAGGGCCCCAGCTATTTCCTCTCTTGCCTCTCTTAGCAACCTGGGATAGATGCCATCCGATCCTGGGAATTTGTCCACCTTGTCAATGTGATCCAGACTAATCAAACTCTTTAATCTCAAGATTCATCATGTTCCTCTCCTCAGTGAACACTGATGCAAAGCAATCATTCAGAACCTCACTCATTCTCTCAGGTTCGGCGCACAGCCTTCCTTCATTATCTTTTAATGGACCAATCCTTTCTCTAGTTATCTGCTTGCTTCTTATATAAGAATAAAATGCTTTGGGATTTTCCTTAATTCTGCTAACTAAAGCTATTTCATGACCCCTTTTAGCCCGCTTGATTCCTTGTTTAAGACTTGTTCTACTCTTCCTATATTCTTCCAGGGCCTGTCCTGTCCTCAGTTGCCTAGACCTTATGTACGCTTCCCTTTTGCCTTGGCTAGTCGTACAATTTCTCCTGTCATCCACGGTTCAGGAATCTTACCCTTCCTATCTTTTGCCTTCAACAGGACATGCCTATCTTGCACAACCGTTAACCTATCTTTGAGAGCCTCCCACATCTCAAATGCGAACTTCCCTTCAAATAGCTGTGTCTAATCCTCATTTCCCATCTCCTGCCTAATTTTGATATAATTGGCCTTGGCCCAGTTTAGTGCTCTTTCCTTAGGATGACTCTCATCTTTGTCTATGAGTATTCTAAAACTTACAGAATTGTGGTCACTGTTCCCAAAGAAATCCTCCCCCTGCAACTTCTACCACCTGTCCTGGTTCGTTCCCCAGTACCAGGTCCAATATGGCCCCTTCCCTCATCGGACTATTGACATACTGCTCTAGAAAACTCTCCTGGATGCTTCTTACAAATTCTACCCCATCCAGACCTCTAATGTTAAGTGTATCCCAGTCAATGTTGGGAAAATTAAAATCTCCCATCACCACTACCCTATTGCCTCTACATCTTTCCATAATCAGTTTACCTATTTGTTCTTCTACCTCACGCTCACTGTTGGGAGGCCTGTAATACAGCCCCAACAATATAACTGCACCCTTCTTATTTCTCAGCTCCACCCATAATGCCTCACTACTCAACACCTGCATAGTGTGCTCCTTTAGCACAGCCGTGATATCGTCCTTGACCAGCAATGCAACTCCACTCCCCCTTTTACTTCCCACCCTGACCTGTCTGAAGCACCTATATCCTGGAACATTTAATTGCCAATCATCATGCCCTTCCTTCAACCAGGTCTCTGTTTGCAATAACATGATACTCCCAGGCACCAATCAAAGCCATTTGCCCTACACACTATATTCCTTGCATTAAAGTAGATGCTATCTTCATAATTCTTACAGTCTGCAGTCTCCACCTCGCTGCCTACTTGTTTTCTCTTCTGATTCCCAGTCCCCTGCTACATTAGTCTAAAACCTCCCCAATAGCAGTAGCAAAAACTCCCCCAAGGACATTGGTTCCAGTCTGGTTCAGCTGTAGACTGTCCATTTTGTAATAGTCCCATCTTCCCCAGAACCGGTCCCAATGTCCAACAAATCTGAACCCCTCCCTCCTATACCATCTCTCAAGCCAAGTGTACATCCTGCCTATTTTTTCATTTCTACACTGGCTAGCACGTGGCACTGATAGTAATCTTGAGATCATTACTTTTGAGGTCCTCCTCTTTAACTTCTCTCCAAGCTCCCTGAATTCTTCTTTCAGGACCTCATACATTTTCGATTTATATTGTTGGTGCCTATATGCACCAAGACAACTGGCTGTTCACCCTCCCCTTTTAGAATGCTCTGCAGTCGATTGGTGACATCCCTGACTCGAGCACCAGGGAGGCAACATACCGTCCGGGAGTCCCGTTTTCAGCTACAGAACCACCTATCTACTCCCCTCACAATAGAATCCCCAATGACTATGGCCTTATGAGTCTTTTTCCTGCCCTTCTGAACAGCAGTGTCCTCCCCGGTGTGCCATCTCCCCCAACAGTGTCCAAAAGCAGTGTACCTGTTTTGGAGGAAGATGACCGCAGGAGACACCTGCCTTCCTACTCTTTCTCTGTCTTTTGGTCACCCATTCACTGTCTCCCTCAGCAATTCTAACCTGCGGTGTGACCAGTTCACTAAACGTGCTATCCACGACCTCCTCAGCATCGCAGATGCTCCACAGTGAGTCCATCCACAGCTCCAGAGCCGTCATGCGGTCAAACAAGAGCTGCAGCTGGACATACTTCTTGCAAGTGAAAGAGTCAGGAATGTCAGACACATTCCTAAGCTCCCACATCAAGCAAGAGGCGCATGCCACGGTTCCCTGCCATTGTAAGCTTAGCTTTATATGAACTAACTAAAACCAAACAATGCACTTAAATATATGAAAAAGAAAGTTAAATAAAAAATAAAAGCCTTACCTTACAGAGTCTTTTTCTTCCGGTTAGAGGAGGGGGATGGGAGGGAGATACTACACGTGTAGTATCTTGGGTTTAGCCACTGCCCAAATATAAATTAAACCCTTACCTTCCCGGCAGCCCTCGCTTCACTCCACCTTCTCTCCTTGCTGCTCTGTTAAAATGTTGAGATTGTACAAGATATTGGTGAATTTGCTTCTGGAGTACTGTGTACGGTTCTCGTTGCCCTGCAAGAAGGATATTATTAAATTGGAAGGGTTCAGAAAAGATTTACCAGAATGGAGGGTTTGAGTTATAAAAGATTAGGTTGGGACTTTTTTCACTGGAGCGTAGGAGATTGTGGGGTGAACTTATAGAGGTTTATAAAATCATGGGGTGTATGGATATAGTCAATAGCCAAGCCTTTACGCTAAAGTGGGAGAGTTCAAAACTAGGGGGCATATTTTTAAGGTGAAAGGAGAAAGATTTAGAAAGGACATGAGGGGTAATATTTTTATGTAGAGAATGGTTAGTGTGTGGAATGAACTGCCAGAGGAAGTGGTGGATAGAGGTACAGTTACAACATTTAAAGACATTTGGAAAAATACATGAATAGGTAAGGTTTAGAGGGATATGGGCTAAATGCAAGCAGATGGCATTACTTTAGTTTAGGAACCTGGTTGGCATGGACTCGTTGGACCAAAGGATCTGTTTCCATGCTTTATGACTCTGATTCTATAAATTAAAATAATTAGTTACTGTATATAAAATAGTTTACAAGTATGTATGGTAGGGCATCTCAGCCAAGTGGAATGTCTGTACCGTGGTATGTGGGGAAATTTGGACACTTCCTGCGTATGGACTCATCTAGGTCACAAGAAGTGTCAGTGACCTTCTTGAGCTTGAGCTCTATGTTCCAGAGCTTCAGCAGCAGCTACACTCATTGAGGTGCAGCCATGGGATAGAGATTATGTGGTTGGCACATTCAGAGAGGTAGTCACACTACAAGTTAGGGGCAAGTAGGTAGATAGAGAATGAGTGACCACTAGCCAGTCCTAGAGAAACGGGTACTGCAGGAGTCCTCAAAGATTCTACCATTTTCCATTCTGCACATCAGCGAGGATGATGGATCTTTGAAGAGAGAAGTAAGAGTCAAGTCCATGGTACTATGAGTGGCCCAGCTGTACAGGAACAGAAGATGATGAGCAAAAGGATAGTACAGATATGTCGTGTCTACTTAGGTGACAGCGGTATTTCAATGGGCATTAAGTTAACGCCAGGAAAATTTGTTAACTCCCTGATGTTAGATTCAGGGATGTCACAGGATGGCAACAGGACGTTCTTCTTGGAGATGATGGACTGTCTTTGGATGTGGTCCACATTAGTACTAATAACTAAAGTAGTCTTCCCATCAGAATTCAGGAAACTGGATAAAAAATTAGCAAACATTGTCTCGAAAATTGTAATCTCCAGATTACTCCCAGTATTACGCGCAAGCGAGTACTGAAATAGGAAGAGAAGACAGATGAATTCCTGGCTGGAATTGTACAGGAGGGAGGGCCATTCTTGATCAGTAAACCCTTTCATCACAGGAATCAGCCAAGTGACTTTTTTTTATCTACCACCAATGGCAGAATATCCTTTCTTCAGTATGGGAATCAAAACTGAGTGCTTCAGATACAGTCTCACCAACAGCCTGTACAGGTGTAGTAAAGCTTCTCAATTTTCAAACTCCAATCTTCTAGCAAAAAGGCCAAAATTCTATTTGCCCACTTTATTACTTGCTGAATTTGCACATTTACCAACTCTGCTTGTTAAATCCTCAATGAACTTTAGCGAACTTGACTTCCACAGAGCCATGTTGGCTCTGATTATGCTAATCTTTTCTAAATGTCATGTTATTTCTTTCTTAACAATGGACTACTATTTTCCAAATGACAGATGTTAGGCTAACTGGCCTATAGTTTTTTGCTTTTTGTTGTCTTTGTTTCTTGAGCAGGGGTGTCACATTCAAGGTTTTCCCCAACTGCTGGGCCCCTTTTGGAATCCAGTGAGTTCCGGAATATTATGACCAATTCTTCCCTTGAATGCAGGCCATGATGTCCTGGCTACTTTGTCTACCTACATTCCCATTAACTTGAGAAATACCTTGTCCCTTTCGATTGAGACTGTTACAAGACACTTTCTCCCGTTAGTAGATTGTTTATCTAATATCTTTGAGATGCTTACAGTGTCCTCTGCCCCAAAGACCATGCAAAATATTGACTTAAATAATCAGCCATTTGCCTGTTTCTCATCAATTCTCAGTTACAATCTGCACGGGTCACAAACTCACCTTAGCTACTTTTGTTTTCATATATATCTGTAGAAATTCTTCTGTTTGGTTTTTATATTTCTTGCCAATTCGATTTCTGATGAACTTTCTCCCTTTTTTATTAGCTTTTTAATAACCTGATTTGGATTCTTGGGCTGGAGGCACAGTCAAAAAATGAGAATCAATGGTTTCGCAGCAAAATTAGAAACATTTCTACACAGGAATGGTCGTGGATGTTTTGAACTTTCCTTAATAAGGAAATAAATGCTCAATAAATTGTTAATCTTAAAGCTAAGGTTGATAGTATTTTGTTAGTCCAAAGTAGGAAGGTGTATGGGACAAAACCAGGTGTATAAACTTAGGATTCAGATCAACCAACGTCTTTGAGTTGCAGGACAAGTTTGAGGCTCTGAACAGTCCCTTCCTGTTCATTATTGTCTGAATGTGACAGTGTATATCCATGAGTGTGCAGAGGTGCTTGTTCATGTGTTTAAAGAGATAATTTGTGTCTGTGTGTGTATGTAGAGCTGCTTGGGCAGTAAGTAGTAAGCACAAATCTGTACGTGTGTCTGTGTCTAAAGACATGCTAGTGTATCTCAATGCACAAACTTCTTCATGTGCCAGTTCAGAGAAGCACATGATCAGACAATTAAATTGATCCAGAGATATTTGGGAGTGAAAATTGACAGAATGGAAGTTTAGATGTCAATGCACTATTGTAGAAGGGAATAATATCATGGAAAGGGACATGGGTTGATAGAATAGAAGATAAAGTTCTAGATCCCCTTCTTAGGAGTAGTAGATTGTGGAATTGGTTGTGATAACTGTTGTTATTTGCATGTTTGAATACCAGCTCAATGAAAAAAATCACACAATACCAGGTTATAGTCCAACAGGTTTAATTGGAAGCACACTAGCTTTCGGAGCGCCACTCCTTCATCAGGTGGTAGTGGAGGACACAATTCTAAGACACAGAAGTTAGAGCAAAAATTTACAGTGTGATGTAACTGAAATTATACATTGAAAAATACCTTGATTGTCTGTTGAGTCTTTCATCAGTTCAAATACCATGATAGTTTCATTTCTTTTATGTGTAAAACACAAAACTTTTAAAAAAAAAGTTGCATTCTCAGGTTATCTGTAACAATTGGTGTTAGCTGGACAATATGTTGAAGGTGTTGGCTCCCAGTGTTCTCTGTCTATGCCATGATATTTAGATTGATTCTCATCTAAAAAGTGAGATAACAGAGTTTTACATGAATTCATGCAATTTTTGAGCAAAGTACAATGTCTCTCTGCAAGTACAAATTCACTCCAAAAAAAATATGTGTGTGTGTGTGTGTGTGTGTGTGTGTGTGTGTGTGTGTGTGTGTGTGTGTGTGTATATATATGGTGGTCATTTGTAGTGTGACATGAACCCAAGGTCCCGTTTGAGGCCCTCCCTGTGGGTACTGAACCTAGCTCTCAGCCTCTGCTCGGCCACTTTTCGCCACTGAAGTCCACCTTGGAGGATGGTCACCCAAGGTCCGAGGTCAAATGTCCTGGACCATTGAGGTGTTCGCCAACCGGGAGGGAACCCTCCTGTCTGTGGATTGTTGTGCGGTGCCCATTCATCCTTTGCCGTAGCCTTTGCTCGGTTTCCCCAATGTACCATGCCTCAGGGCATCTTTGCCTGCAATGTATAAGAGAGACAATGTTGACTGAGTCACGTGAGTACCTGCCATGTACAAGTTGGGAGGTGTCCCCACGCGTAATGGTGGTATCTATGTCCACACTCTGAAATGTCTTGCAGTTCCTGAAAGCCAGGCAGCTTGCTACGAACAATGATCCGTTTGAGGTTTGGTGGTTGTTTAAAGGCAAGCAGTGGAGGTGTGGGGAAGGTCTTGGTGAGGTGCTCATCCTCATTGATAATGTGTTACAAGTCACAAAGTACATGGCGTAGTTTTTCAGCTCCTGGGAAGTGATTAACAACGAAGGGTACCCTGTCAGTTGCAGCACGTGTCTGTCTCCTAAGGAGGTCATTACGGTTCCTTGCTGTGGCACGTTAGAATTGACGGTCGATGAGTTGAGCATCATACCCCGTTCTTATGAGGGCATCCCTGAGTACATCCAGGTGCCCGTCACATTCCTCCTCATCTGAGCAGATCCAGTGTATGCGTAGGGCCTGTCCATAGGGGATGGCTGTTTTAATATGTTTTGGGTAGAAGCTGGGGAAGTGTAACATTGTGAGGTTGTCTGTGGGTTTGCGGTAGAGTGTGGTGCTGAAGTGTCCATCCTTAATGGAGATACATGTGTCCAAGAATGAGACAGATAATCGAGAGTAGTCCATGGTGAGTTTGATGGTGGGATGAAACTTGTTGATATACACATGAAAAATGTGAAACTATCATGGTATTCGAATAGATGAAAAACTCAACAGACAACCAAGGTATTTTTCAATGTATAATTTCAATGACAAGTGCAGACTGTGCTGAGAATTGAGATGATGCTGCATCAGAACATTATTTCAATGACCTGACACACACTGCAGCACAGAGGAACTACGCAGAGCAAAGGAAAATCACCTATATCGTGTATTCAAAAAGAATGGGTACCCAATGAACACAGTCCACTGATTTCTCAGCAACAAACCATCCACTCACTGCAGCACGCACCTGTCCCTGAACAGCTCAAGAGTGTTGGTGGACACCCCGTGCTCCTTCTCCAAGGACACCCAGGCTCTGACATAACCGCAGAAGAGGGGCAGGCAGTTGGCTCTAACGACCCCCTCTGCAGCCCGCTGCCTGGACCTGTTTATGGCCAGTTTGGCCAGGCCCAGGAGCAGACCCATGAAGAGGTCCTTAGACCTGCTCTCCCTCCTCCGTACTGGGTGCCCGAAGATCAGGAGCTTGAGACTGAAATGCAACCAAAAACAGAGAAGGAGGTTTTTAAGAAAATCAGAAAGGGAGTGCAAGCACCCACACCCAATATATACAAGGTCCACGGATTCCACAGCACCACAGAACAAGCAGTTGGGCTGGGATTCCTTGAACCACCACTATCTGCGGTTGCAGGGGAACGCTGCGTGCAGCACCCTCCACCCCAGATCCCTGAGAGAAAGGTGAGGACTCCCACATAGAGAGCCTTCCACTGGGGATCCCCACCACCCGGTGGGACACGCCTGTTTATTTCTTTGTTTTTTATATATCTGACACTCCTTTTTTTTCCTTTCTTTTCCACACTACCGCCTAACTGCGGTAGTGCTTATTTTTTCCCCAGCACCCATGTTGTGTGTGTGCAGGTGTGAGACACAGTGAGAGACACAAAGTACATGAATCTTTATTCATTTTCCACCACCAGGAAGAAAGGAAACACCCTAGTGGCCTGTGACAAGCAGTGCCCTCCACATCAAAGGGCAATGCTGTGTGATCAAACAGGGAAGGGGAGGGCAGGGATTAAATCAAAATAGAGTTGGAGGGGAAAATAATACACTCCACTCCCTGCGGTGTCCACCTTTTCCTGAACAACTCCAGGGTGTTGGTGAACACCGCGTGCTCCTTCTCCAGAGACACCTGAGCTCTAACCGCGGAAGAGGGGCAGGCAGTCGGCCCTAATGACCCCCTCCATGGCCCGCTGCCTGGACCTGTTTATGGCCAGTTTGGCCACGCCCAAGAGCAGACCCACGAGGAAGTCTTCAGACCTGCCCACCCTCCTCCATACCAGGTGCCCATAGATCAGGAGCGTGGGACTAAAGTACAACCAAAAGCAGAGGAGCAAAAGGGAGTGCAAGCGCCCACACCCAATATATACAAGGTCCACGGACTCCACAGCGCCACAGAACAAACAGTTGGGATTTCATGAACCACCACAATCTGCGGTTGCAGGGGAACGATGCGTGCAGCATCCTCCACCCCAGATCCCCAAGAGAAAGGGGGAGGACTCCCACATAGAGAGCCCTCCATTGGGAATCCCCACCACCCGGTGGGACATGCCTATTTATCTGTCAGCCCAGGCTTCCTGTCTGGACAGGGTTTACATCTCTAATCTCGTCTATTCTATGAAGTCCACCTGGCTTACCTCATCATAATCGCTCCACTTTGTTAAACAAAAAATTTACTATTTTATTTGCAAACAATAATTCCAATAGAGCAAAAATTAAACAACAAAGTAATCTAACTGATCTATGCTATTGTTATGAAATTCAAAGAGTGTATGGTGACTTTGACAGGTGCCTTTTTTGAGCTCAGAGATTTTGATAGCATGTGTCTGTGACTGGCTGAGAAGTGTAGAGTGTGCTGAGAATTGAGAGGATGCTGCATCAGAACATTTTTTCAATGAGCTGACACACACTGCAGCACAGAGGAACTATGCAGAGCAGAGGAAAAATCACCTATATTGTGTATTAAAAAAAAATGGGTACCAATGAATACAGTTCGTTGATTTCTCAGCAACAAACCCCATCAAGCAGACAAAACACATCCAGAAACCCTAGTCACTCTCCCCTACATCAAAGACATCTCGGAAATGACTGCCAGACTACTCAGACCCCTTGGCATCATGGTAGCCCACAAACCCACTAACACACTAAAACAGCAGCTCATGAACTTGAAAGACTCTATACAGACAACGAGCAAAACTAATGTCATTTGCAAAATACCTTGCAAGGACTGTAACAAACACTACATTGAACAAATTGGCAGAAAACTAGCCACCAGGATATATGAACATCAATTAGCCACAAAGTGATATGACCCTCTCTCACTAGTATCCTTGCATACAGATAAGGAAGGATACCACTTCGACTGGGATAACACAGCCATCCTAGGACAAGCCAAACAGAGACATGCACGAGAATTCCTAGAAGCATGGCATTCCATCCAGAACTTTATCAACAAACGCATCGAGTTAGATTCCATCTACCACCCCCTGAGAAAAAGAACAGGAAATGACATTGCCAAACCAAAGAAACCCAAACATATAAATAGAAAGCAGGATTTGAGTACACTGCTTTGCCTGAGGGCCACTGAAGATGTTACCTAGTAGGGTGACAAAAACGTCTGGAAATGAATCTCTCAGCTCAGCAAGCAAACCTACATCCAGAACCTCAACCTGAGCTAGAAATATTCTCAAAACCCGCTAACTGATAATATGTAAAAATCAGCTTGGGATTGTGTCTTGATGTTAAGGGAACTGGATTTGAATTTAATCCATTAATTTAAATTATGCCCAGGATAGCAAAACTCAATTGAATTTGAATTTGTTGTATTGACAACATTGGACCAATGAGAGGGTACAATGTTGAAGATTTAAAAGGGACAGCATTTAGAAATTTGGTCTGAGCTAATTGCCCTTCAAACCAGAAAGCAAACTGCTGTCTGAAGAAATAAACATCTTGCTCTCAAAAGAAATCTCTCAGACAGTATCATCTGTTAAAGGTACCAAGATACTCACAGTAAAAAGTAACACGATGACCAAGGGAGAAGACAGCAGATTCAGAAGATCGGAAGGAAGACCTCAGAGTAGACTATAGACTTTGAGAGATTAGGTTAATTTAATGTTTAATAATTGCGTTATTGGAGCAGCATTTTAATAAAGTTGAGGTCGATAGTGATTAGTTAAGAAAAAGGCGAATCGGGTTTGTTAATAGGTTTTGTTTAGTGTTCACTGTTAGAGTTTACAATTTATTCTCCTATCTTTTTCTTTAAACAGTGGAAATCAGGGATTTTCTTCCATTCACTGAAATGTAACAGATTAGGAGACAAGGCAAGCTTTTCTGGTGTGTTAGGTTTTCATTAGTAGAGAGATTCGACCTCTGCATTATAACACTATAGACCCCAAAACCTATGTTTTCAGCTCCTTTCACTCAAAACACATAGTTATGGGATAAATAAAAGAAAATAACAAATTTGGCCTTATTACCTAACTCCTCACACTGCTTTTTTGTACAAGCATAGATTATTGTTTCTTGGTTGATTTGCTGAAGATATGGATCAAGGTCACTTTTACAGTTCACTTCGCTAAAAACAGCAATAATTAGTTTCTATTCTCGAACTTCCAAGAGTTGCCTGTGGGAGGTTTTACAAGGAGCTTTTAAATCGTCATCTGTAACATCGACAACTAGATACCTTTTTACAGACAACCCAAGTCTCCATCTGACCACTCCATGAAACACTCCTCCACAAGATCCTCTATGCACCATTCAACATCTGCTGTCTACTTGGTCATAAGATTTTTTTGCACACTTGTTGATCTTGTTATCAGGCACCTTTTGATATCTGGTTAAACAGAATGTACTTCCTCAATGACAAACTAGCTATAGGACCTTGATCAGGAACCAACTTGCAATTAACCTGCAGATCTGGTGTCACACATACACAAAGTCTTGTTTGGTGTGTTTTCCTTTCAACATGAACTGTTAACCACAGTCCGAAAGTCACATGGAGTTCAGTTCCTCATTAACAGCTCCAAACTGAAATGGATTCAAGAATATTCCGGGAAGGTAATGGCATGGTTATACAATCACCAGACTATTAATCCAGAAGCTCCGGTAATGTTCGTGTTTGAATACCGCCATGGGAGATGGTGCGATTTGAATTCTTCTAAAAAAGATGTGGAATCAAGGATCTACTGATGACCATGAAACCATTGTCCATTCCAGGAAAGAAACTGTCATCCTCACCTGGTCTGACCTACATGTGACTCCAGAGTCATCGTAATGTGTTTGACTCTCAACTGCCCTCTGAAATGGTTCAGCCAGCCATTCGTTTGTATCAACCATGACAAAATCTCAACAAAGAAATGAAAGTAGACTGATGTAAACACAGGAAAAGACAACAGCAATAACAGCCTTGTGTCCCTGCAAAGTCCTCCTCACTAACAACTGGGGGTGACTGCCAAGGTTGGAAGAAGTGGCTCACAGACAAGTCAATCAACAGGCTGACGTGGTCACACTCACAGAATCATACCTTACAATGTCCTAGACACCTACCATCACCATCGCTGATTATGTCCTGTCCCACCAGCAGGACAGACACCAGCAGAGGTGGTATCACAGTGATATACATTCAGGAGGGATTGCCCTGGGAGGTCACACATGGTCAGGAAATCTGCTGCTGATTATTGCATACTGTCCTCCCTCAGCTGGTGAATCAGTGGCCCTTCATGTTGAACTAAACTTGGAGGAAGCACTGAGAGTGGTAAGGGTGCAGAATGTACCTTTGGTGGGGGATTTTACTGGCTGTGCAGCAGGTGGTGAAGGAACCAGTAAGAGGGAAAGATATACTTGACTCATTCTCCCAATCTGCTGGCTGCAGATGCATTTGTCCATGACAGTTGGGTTAACACAGACATGGAACTGAGTGGGGAAGATGCAGATTGATCACCACATAGTCATTGTGGTGGCAAAATCCTGTCTTCACATTGAAAATAACCTCCATGGTGTTGTGTGACACTATCACCATGCTAAAAGGGGAACATATTTGAACCAGGACTGGCAACTTAAGAAGCTTGATACCATCCAGGATAAAGCAGCCCACTTTACTGGCATCACATTCACAATCATCTGTTCCCTCTGCCACTGAAGCTTAGTAGCAGGAGTGTTTACGATGTGTAAGATGCACTACAGAAATCCAAAAAGTCAGCACCTTCCAGTCTCACTACCATTTTCATCTGGAAGGACAAAGGTAGCAGTTTTATGGGAACACCATCACTTGCAAGTTCCCCTCCATCCTGATATACAAATATATTGCCATTCCTTCATTGTTGCTCAGTGAAATTACTGGAATTCCCTCCTTATGGGTGTTGTGTGTCTACCTACAGAACATGGACTGCAGTGGGTCAAGAAGGCATCTCACCACCACCTTCTCAAGGGCAGTTGTGAATGTGAAATAAATGGTGGTTATTCAGGAAATTACACGCCCCATGAGGGAATAAAATTTTGGATTTAACACAATGAAAAATCAGCGAGGTACTCTTATACCATGAATAAATTAAATTCACTTTTATAGAGAATTGGTCACCTGTTGTACATTGGCTTAACAAAGAACAGACATGTATTTCTGTGACCATCAAATGGAAACCAGGATGGAATGTGGGTTTAAATTTTATACCCATTATAGGAGGAAGTAGTGGGTCAAAGAATTGGTTGTGGTGACTGTTTTCTGTGTGGTTGAATATCAGCTCACAAAGTACATGTTGTTTTGTTGCTTTTCCAGGTCCACTGCCCCCCAGGCTGCAAGATGGTCAAGACTTGTGTTCAGGAAGAGTTGAAATATACTGGAATTCCTCGTGGAGCACTGTTTGTGACCATGAGTGGGATATCATGGATGCCTCAGTTGTCTGCAGGCAGCTCAGGTGTGGGGTTGCCGTGTCTGTGAACAGCAGCTTTGGCCCAGGAGAAGATCCCATCTGGCCGGATAATTTTCAATGCATTGGGACCGAGGGCACCATCAATGAGTGCCCAAGAGAGCAGAGGAATATCAGCAACTGCACACACAGTCAGGATGCTGGAGTTACTTGCTCAGGTCAGCAGTGATGCTGTGCGATGATGGAAAATTTGGATCATAGAATGCAATCAAGGCCTATGCTTCATTTATTGGATGTGCTGCATTAATGATCAGTTGGGGGTTCCTTTATGGAGGAATGGGAAGCTCGTAGAGATTGAAGCCATAGTGGGTTAATGATCTAATCTTGTGTTTCCCTGACAGGATCTTTTCCCATCAGACTGGCCAATGGGAGCAACGTGTGCTTGGGGAGAGTGGAGATCCTTTACAAGTCCATCTGGGGAGCAGTCTGTGATGATGGTTGGGATCTCACCAATGGAGACATTGTCTGCAGGCAGCTGAACTGTGGGAAGGCTGAGTCCATAACTGGGGCTTATCATGGACAAGGGGGTGGGGAGATCCTGCTCAGTGGGGTCAGATGTAATGGAACGGAACACTCACTGGACCAATGCATTGCCAACCCACTCGGTGCCAATCACAGTGTTGAATGTCGGCATGTTGGAGTCATCTGCTCAGGTAAATCAGCAGCTCTCACTGATCTCAAGCCATGTCCCATCATCCCTTGCTCCCCAGTATACATTGGCCTACATTGGCTCCAGTTCTGGCTTTACCTTGTTTTTAAAGTTTAAATTGTCCTGTTTAAATTCATCCATGGCCCTTGCCTGCTTTAATCTCCTTCACTCTCGACCATTCTCATCCTGCTTTCCAAATTGCTCCATGGCCTTGCCTTTACTTGTCATTGTAAACCTTCCCAGCTTCTCAATTTTCACACTCACATTCATATCCTTGCTTAGCTCTGAGCATTACATCCTCCAACCCAGGAATGCTGATTTCCCTCTTGAAATTCTTCCAGAATTCTCACCCTCTTCATTTCTCTGTAATCTTTTCTAACACTGCTGTTTTCAATCTTGTGTTAAATGCCCCTCTGGTCCACAATCCTTACCTATTTCCGGCTCCTAGGACCAAACATCCTGCATGATCAGCACCCACCCACCGTAACCATTCTTTCTCTGCTACTGGTGTACAGTAGCTATCTTCTACAAAGTCTATCATTGGAAGATGGCACATTTCCTTTTGCATCCCCTTTGGAAATTTGACTCTGCCACCTGGTAGGGGATGAGCAACAAAATTATGGGAACATCACCATGTGCAAGCTCATGACACATGTTGCACACCTGCTGACTCGTAAATAATTTGGTTATTCCTTCATTGCAGCTGGGTCAAACCCTGAAACACTCTCCCTTGCAGCACTGTGTTTGTTTCTATACATAAAGGATGGCAGCAGTTCCAGAAAACCCGTCATCTCTTTCTCATGGTTTATTATTAATGGAAAATAAATGACATTCTTGTCAGTGATGCCTACATTCCATGTTTAAGTCATAGAGACAAACAGCTAAACCAAATCAGCTTTTATACCACTGTATTTGCAACACAGTCAAATGAAAACCTTCAATGACCTTCAAAATTGACTCCAATGGTTCCTAACCAGTCTTTTGAATAAGCATCCCAGACTTTGCAAAACATCATTTATAGATGCTAGTTTGTATCATAAAGAAAAGAGTTAGCAATTTATTAATAATACACTAACTTGAGCACATCAAAAATTAAACAATAAATTAGTTTTGTTTCTTTTGGAGCAGTACGGTGGCTCAGTGGGTTAGCACTGTTGCCTCACAGCACCAAGGTCCCAGGTTCGATTCCAGCCTCGATCAACTGTCTGTGTGGAGTTTGCACATTCTCCCTGTGTCTGTGAGGGTTTCCTCCAGGTGCTCTGGTTTCCTCCCACAGTCCAAAGATGTGCAGGTTAGGTGAATTGGCCACGCTAAATTGCCCAAAGTGTTAGTCAGAGGGAAATAGGTCTGGATGGGTTACTCTTCGGAGGGTCAGTTTGGACTGGTTGGGCTGAAGGGCCTGTTTCCAAATTGTAGGGAATCTAATTTATGCACTCAAAAACCTTTATTTTCAGCCCCTTTCATTCAAAACGCACTCAAGCCAACACAGTTAAGGAATAAATAAAAGAAAATAATTGGCCAAGCTAAATTGCCCGTAGTGTTAGGTAAGGGGTAAATGTAGGGGTATGGGTGGGTTGCGCTTCGGCGGGTCGGTGTGGACTTGTTGGGCCGAAGGGCCTGTTTCCACACTGTAAGTCTAATCTAAAGATTATTTCAATATTTTTCGGAATGCTTTGTTCCATAAGCATAGAAGATTGTTTCTTGGTTGATTTTCTGAAGATGTCAATCAGGGTTACCTTTACAGTTCACTCAGATAAAGGCAGCAAGACTTATAACTCAGTTTTGTATTCTCTGAACACCCAAGAATTGCTTATGGAAGGTTAGGCAGAGAGTTTTCAAATCTTCTATGTAACATCAACAGCCTGATCCCTTATTCTTAGAAAACACTGTCCAAAATGCAAGTCAAACTCTGACCACTCCGGGACAGACTCACTGTTTCCTCCAAGAGGTCCCACTTTTCATTCGAGATCTGCTGTCTGCTTGGATATAAGATCTTTTCTACACTTGTTGGCCTTGTTACTAGACAATCTCTGCTATCTGGTTAAATAGAATGTACTTCCTCAGTGACAAAGTGGCTGTAGGACCTTGATCAGGAACCAACCTGCAACTAACTTCTAGATCTAGGTCAAACATGGTCGAGGAAATCTGTTGCTGATTATCGTGTACTGTCCTCTCTCAGCTGGTGAATCAGTGGCCCTTCATGATGAATCACATTTGGAGGAAGCACTGAGTGTGGTAAGGGTGCAGAATGTACCTTTGGTGGGGGATTTTACTGGCTGCGCAGCAGGTGGTGAGGGAACCAGTAAGAGGGAAAGATATACTTGACTCATTCTCCCAATCTGCTGGCTGCTGGGTTAGCACAGACAAGGAACTGAGTGGGGAAGATGCAGATTGATCACCACATAGTCATTGTGGAGGCAAAATCCTGTCTTCACATTGAAAATAACCTCCATGGTGTTGTGTGACACTATCACCATGCTAAAAGGGGAACATATTTGAACCAGGTCTGGCAACTTAAGAAGCTTGATACCATCCAGGATAAAGCAGCCCACTTTACTGGCATCACATTCACAATTATCCGTTTCCTCTGCCACTGAAGCTTAGTAGCAGCAGTGTTTACAATGTATAAGATGCACTACAGAAATCCAAAATGTCAGCACCTTCTAGTCTCACTACCATTTTCATCTGGAAGGACAAAAGTAGCAGTTTTATGGGAACACCATCACTTGCAAGTTCCCCTCCATCCTGATATACAAATATATTGCCGTTCTTTCATTGTCGCTCAGTGAAATTACTGGAATTCCCTCCTTATGGGTGTTGTGTGTCTACCTACAGAACATGGACTGCAGTGGGTCAAGAAGGCATCTCACCACCACCTTCTCAAGGGCAGTTGTGAATGTGAAATAAATGGTGGTTATTCAGGAAATTACACGCCCCATGAGGGAATAAAATTTTGGATTTAACACAATGAAAAATCAGCGAGGTACTCTTATACCATGAATGATTTAAATTCACTTTTGTAGAGAATTGGTCACCTGTTGTACATTGACTTAACAAAAGACAGACATGTATTTCTGTGACCATCAAATGGAAACCAGGATGGTTTGTTGCCTTCCTGGGGCTAGGATCAGGGATGTGGGTTTAAATTTTATACCCATTATAGGAGGAAGTAGTGGGTCAAAGAATTGGTTGTGGTGACTGTTTTCTGTGTGGTTGAATATCAGCTCACAAAGTACATGTTGTTTTGTTGCTTTTCCAGGTCCACTGCCCCCCAGGCTGCAAGATGGTCAAGACTTGTGTTCAGGAAGAGTTGAAATTTACAAGAATTCGTCGTGGGGCACTGTTTGTGACCATGAGTGGGATATCATGGATGCCTCAGTTGTCTGCAGGCAGCTCAGGTGTGGGGTTGCCGTGTCTGTGAACAGCAGCTTTGGCCCAGGAGAAGATCCCATCTGGCCGGATAATTTTCAATGCATTGGGACCGAGGGCACCATCAATGAGTGCCCAAGAGAGCAGAGGAATATCAGCAACTGCACACACAGTCAGGATGCTGGAGTTACTTGCTCAGGTCAGCAGTGATGCTGTGCGATGATGGAAAATTTGGATCATAGAATGCAATCAAGGCCTATGCTTCATTTATTGGATGTGCTGCATTAATGATCAGTTGGGGGTTCCTTTATGGAGGAATGGGAAGCTCATAGAGATTGAAGCCATAGTGGGTTAATGATCTAATCTTGTGTTTCCCTGACAGGATCTTTTCCCATCAGACTGGCCAATGGGAGCAACGTGTGCTTGGGGAGAGTGGAGATCCTTTACAAGTCCATCTGGGGAGCAGTCTGTGATGATGGTTGGGATCTCACCAATGGAGACATTGTCTGCAGACAGCTGAACTGTGGGAAGGCTGAGTCCATAACTGGGGCTTATCATGGACAAGGGGGTGGGGAGATCCTGCTTAGTGGGGTCAGATGTAATGGAACGGAACACTCACTGGACCAATGCATTGCCAACCCACTCGGTGCCAATCACAGTGTTGAATGTCGGCATGTTGGAGTCATCTGCTCAGGTAAATCAGCAGCTCTCACTGATCTCAAGCCATGTCCCATCATCCCTTGCTCCCCAGTATACATTGGCCTACATTGGCTCCAGTTCTGGCTTTACCTTGTTTTTAAAGTTTAAATTGTCCTGTTTAAATTCATCCATGGCCCTTGCCTGCTTTAATCTCCTTCACTCTCGACCATTCTCATCCTGCTTTCCAAATTGCTCCATGGCCTTGCCTTTACTTGTCATTGTAAACCTTCCCAGCTTCTCAATTTTCACGCTCACATTCACATCATTGCTTAGCTCTGAGCATTACATCCTCCAACGCAGGAATGCTGATTTCCCTCTTGAAATTCTTCCAGAATTCTCACCCTCTTCATTTCTCTGTAATCTTTTCCAGCACTGCAGTTTTCATCCTTGTGTTAAATGCCCCTCTGGTCCACAATCCTTACCTATTTGCGGCTCGTAGTACCTGTTGTACATTGACTTAACAAAAGACAGACATGTATTTCTGTGACCATCAAATGGAAACCAGGATGGTTTGTTGCCTTCCTGGGGCTAGGATCAGGGATGTGGGTTTAAATTTTATACCCATTATAGGAGGAAGTAGTGGGTCAAAGAATTGGTTGTGGTGACTGTTTTCTGTGTGGTTGAATATCAGCTCACAAAGTACATGTTGTTTTGTTGCTTTTCCAGGTTCACTCTCCCCCAGGCTGCAAGATGGTCAAGACTTGTGTTCAGGAAGAGTTGAAATATACTGGAATTCCTCGTGGAGCACTGTTTGTGACCATGAGTGGGATATCATGGATGCCTCAGTTGTCTGCAGGCAGCTCAGGTGTGGGGTTGCCGTGTCTGTGAACAGCAGCTTTGGCCCAGGAGAAGATCCCATTTGGCCGGATAATTTTCAATGCATTGGGACCGAGGGCACCATCAATGAGTGCCCAAGAGAGCAGAGGAATATCAGCAACTGCACACACAGTCAGGATGCTGGAGTTACTTGCTCAGGTCAGCAGTGATGCTGTGCAATGATGGAAAATTTGGATCATAGAGTGCAATCAAAGCCTATGCTTCATTTATTGGATGTGCTGCATTAATGATCAGTTGGGGGTTCCTTTATGGAGGAATGGGAAACTCGTAGAGATTGAAGCCATAGTGGGTTAATGATCTAATCTTGTGTTTCCCTGACAGGATCTTTTCCCATCAGACTGGCCAATGGGAGCAACGTGTGCTTGGGGAGAGTGGAGATCCTTTACAAGTCCACCTGGGGAACAGTCTGTGATGATGGTTGGGATCTCACCAATGGAGACATTGTCTGCAGGCAGCTGAACTGTGGGAAGGCTGAGTCCATAACTGGGGCTTATCATGGACAAGGGGGTGGGGAGATCCTGCTCAGTGGGGTCAGATGTAATGGAACGGAACACTCACTGGACCAATGCATTGCCAACCCACTCGGTGCCAATCACAGTGTTGGATGTCAACATGCTGGAGTCATCTGCTCAGGTAAATCAGCAGCTCTTACTGAGCTTGCCACACAGCTCAAGGCATGTCCCATCATCCCTTGCTCCCCAGTATACATTGGCCTACATTGGTTCCAGTTCTGGCTTTACCTTGGTTTTAAAATTTAAATTGTCCTGTTTAAATTCATCCATGGCCCTTGCCTGCTTTAATCTCCTTCACTCTCGACCATTCTCATCCTGCTTTCCAAATTGCTCCGTGGCCTTGCCTTTACTTGTCATTGTAAACCTTCCCAGCTTCTCAATTTTCACACTCACATTCACATCCTTCCTAGCATTACATCCTCCAACCCAGGAATGCTGATTTCCCTCTTGAAATTCTTCCAGACTTCTCACCTTCTTCATTTCTCTGTAATCTTTTCTAACACTGCTGTTTTCAATCTTGTGTTAAATGCCCCTCTGGTCCACAATCCTTACCTATTTCCGGCTCCTAGGACCAAACATCCTGCATGATCAGCACACCCCACCCCAACCCCACCCCACCCACGCTAACCATTCTTTCTCTGCTACTGGTGTACAGTAGCTATCTTCTACAAAGTCTATCATTGGAAGATGGCAAATTTCCTTTTGCATCCCCTTTGGAAATTTGACTCTGCCACCTGGTAGGAGATGAGCAACAAAAATATGGGAACATCACCATGTGCACTCGTAAATAATTTGGTTATTCCTTCATTGCAGCTGGGTCAAACCCTGAAACACTCTCCCTTGCAGCACTGTGTTTGTTTCTATACATAAAGGATGGCAGCAGTTCCAGAAAACCCATCATCTCTTTCTCATGGTTTATTATTAATGGAAAATAAATGACATTCTTGTCAGTGATGCCTACATTCCATGTTTAAGTCATAGAGACAAACAGCTAAACCAAATCAGCTTTTATACCACTGTATTCACAACACAGTCAAATGAAAACCTTCAATGACCTTCAAAATTGACTCCAATGGTTCCTAACCAGTCTTTTGAATAAGCATCCCAGACTTTGCAAAACATCATTTATAGATGCTAGTTTGTATCATAAAGAAAAGAGTTAGCAATTTATTAATAATACACTAACTTGAGCACATCAAAAATTAAACAATAAATTAAGCTTGTTTCTTTTGGAGCAGCACGGTGGCTCATTGGTTAGCACTGTTGCCTCACAGCACCAAGGTCCCAGGTTCGATTCCAGCCTCGATCAACTGTCTGTGTGGAGTTTGCACATTCTCCCTGTGTCTGTGAGGGTTTCCTCCAGGTGCTCTGGTTTCCTCCCACAGTCCAAAGATGTGCAGGTTAGGTGAATTGGCCACGTTAAATTGCCCAAAGTGTTAGGTGCATTAGTCAAAGGGAAATGGGTCTGGACGGGTTACTCTTCGGAGGGTCAATATGGACTGGTTGGGCTGAAGGGCCTGTTTCCAAACTGTAGGGAATCTAATTTATGCACTCAAAAACCTTTATTTTCAGCCCCTTTCATTCAAAACGAAGTCAAGCCAACACAGTTAAGGAATAAATAAAAGAAAATAACAAAACCATCCAAATTATTTCAATATTTTTCGCAATGCTTTGTTCCATAAGCATAGAAGATTGTTTCTTGGTTGATTTTCTGAAGATGTCAATCAGGGTTACCTTTACAGTTCACTCAGATAAAGGCAGCAAGACTTATAACTCAGTTTTGTGAAATAAATGCTGGTTAGTCAGAGAATCACATGCTCCATGAGTGAATACAATTTTGGATTTAACACAATGAAAAATCAGCGAGGTACTCTTACACCATGAATGAATTAAATTCACTTTTGTAGAGAATTGGTCACCTGTTGTACATTGGCTTAACAAAGAATAGACATGTATTTCTGTGACCATCAAATGGACACCAGGATGGTTTGTTGCCTTCCTGGGGCTGGGATCAGGGATGTTGGTTTAAATTTTATACCCATTATAGGAGGAAGTAGTGGATCAAAGAATTGGTTGTGGTGACTGTTTTCTGTGTGGTTGAATATCAGCTCACAAAGTACATGTTGTTTTGTTGCTTTTCCAGGTCCACTGCCCCCCAGGCTGCAAGATGGTCAAGACTTGTGTTCAGGAAGAGTTGAAATTTACAAGAATTCGTCGTGGGGCACTGTTTGTGACCATGAGTGGGATATCATGGATGCCTCAGTTGTCTGCAGGCAGCTCAGGTGTGGCGTTGCCGTGTCTGTGAACAGCAGCTTTGGCCCAGGAGAAGATCCCATCTGGCCGGATAATTTTCGATGCGTTGGGACCGAGGGCACCATCAATGAGTGCCCAAGAGAGCAGAGGAATATCAGCAACTGCACACACAGTCAGGATGCTGGAGTTACTTGCTCAGGTCAGCAGTGATATTGCGTTATGCTGAAAGATTTTCAACATTTTGAGTCATGCAGTATAACAATCGTCTATCCTCAAATCTTTGACAGTGCTGAGTTAGTGACCTATTAGAAGTAATGGGTCCCTTCAGTTCCTGTATAACTGGCTTCAGGGATTTGCTTCCTTCTGTTCCTGTGTAACCAGGTCAAGGGGCTGAATGATGTGCTGATTCTGCTCGAGACCTGAATGGCCTTATTTTGTTCTTTAGTGAAGGAAAGGGAAAATTATGGAGATTGAAACCAAAGGGGAAGAATAATCTAACTTTGTGTTTCCCTGACAGGACCTTTCCCTGTCAGACTGGTTGATGTGAACAGCAGATGCTCAGGAAGAGTGGAGATCCTTTACAAGTCCACCTGGGGAACAGTCTGTGACGATGGTTGGGATCTCACCAATGGAGACATTGTCTGCAGACAGCTGAACTGTGGGAAGGCTGAGTCCATAACTGGGGCTTATCGTGGAGAAGGGGGCGGGGAGATTCTGCTCAGTGGGGTCAGATGTAATGGAACAGAACACTCACTGGACCAATGCATTGCCAACCCACTCGGTGCCAATCACAGTGTTGGATGTCAACATGCTGGAGTCATCTGCTCAGGTAAATCAGCAGCTCTCACTGAGCTTGCCACACAGCTCAAACCATGTCCCATCATCCCTTGCTCCCCAGTATACTTTGGCCTACATTGGCTTCTTTTCTGGCTTTACCTTGATTTCAAAATTCTAATTGTCCTGTTTAAATCAGTCCATGGCCCTTGCCTGCTGTAATCTCCTTCACCATTTACTATTCCCGTGTTCCTTTCCAAATTGCACCATGGCCTTATTGTCATTGTAAACCTTCCCAGTTTCTCAATTTTCACGCTCACATTCATGTCCCTCCAAGACCCTGGCCCTTCCTGTCTGTTACCTTTTCCAACCCAGGAATGTTGATCTTCATGTTGAAATCCTTCCTGGGTTCTCACCCTCTTTAATTCTCTGTGAATCTTTATTAGGTCTGCCGTTTTCATCCTTGTGTTCCAATTCCCCTATGGCCTACACCCTTTCACTATTTCTTTATCCTAGGCCTAAACAGCCTATCTGATTGACACTCCCTCAAACATCTTAAATATTCTCTTTCTGTGCTACTAGTACACAATGGCATCAAAATGACCATTCTAGATGATGGCAAATTTCCTTTGGAGCACCTTTGAAAATATGACCTCTCCCATCTGGTAGAAGAAGTGCAACAGATGCTTGGGAAGGTCACAACATATGTTGCACACCTGCTGACTTGTAAATAATTTGGTTATTCCTTCATTGCAGCTGGGTCAAACCCTGAAACACTCTTCCTTGCAGCACTGTGGTTGTACCTATACATAAAGGATGGCAGCAGTTCAAGAAAACCCATCATCCTTTCCTCATGGCTTATTATTAATGGACAGTTAATGCCATCCTTGTTCATGAATGAATAAAACCAATCCACTGTGGCTTCGTCTTAACCTTTATTGCCAGCTGTCACATTGGAAAATGTCTTTCATTTTTTCATTGGATATGTCAGTTGTGGCTCAGTTGGTTGCACATTTGCCTGTAAATCCCAAATTTCTGAGTAGAAGTCCCAATCCAGAGCCTGAGTGATATAATCAAGGCTGATACTCCTGTACAGAATTGAGGGAGTGTTCCAGTCAAAGGTTTTGTCTTCTGATTGTGATGTTAAACCAAGGCTACATCTGCCCATGTGGGTTGATGTAAAAGGTCTGCTCACACTAGTTTGATGAGAAGCTGGGTTGTTACCCATGGTGTCTTGCCCAATTTATATTCCTAAATGATAAACAGGTCATCTGGTCATTGTTACTTGTGTGAGTTGTTGACTGCAGATTAGCTCCTATGTATCCTGCATAATAGTGATTATGTTTCCAGAAAAAAGTCCCTTGTTGACTGTAAAACCTTTTTTGGCATTTAGTGGTCCTATAAAGCACCAAATGAATGCCAATCCATTTTTATTTATTTGAGCATGGTGTGCAAGGCAGCACTTTTTGATAATTAATGGTTAACCTGTAGACTGATGGTGAGCCACATTCTTCAACCAGTGCTGTTCATTTGGTGATGGTACAGTTGCATTGCAATTCAGGAGAGTTTTCAACAAATGACAGTGAAGAATTGGTGATGTAGTTGCAAGTCCAGATAGGATGTAGCTTGGATGAAGCCTTGATTCCTATTCCCTAGGATTTGCAGTCCTTTTCATCTTAGATGGTCAAGAATTTGGCTTTTGAAGGTGCTGGTAAAATTGTTGCAATCCATCATGTATGTGTGACACAAGAATTGCCACACAGAATTAATGGTAGAGGAAGTAATATTTTAAAGCATGATGCAAGACTGATTAGGTAGCTTCATTTGTCCTGTAGAGATTGAGCTCATTTAATGTTGTTGGAGCTGCAGTCACAGTGTGAATCTAAATGTTGGTCAGACTTGAGTACATCAAGGGTTGAGGTACTCACCAAAGAATTTGCAGCCTCTGAACTGTTCATGTAGTCACATTACATTTCTAGTCAGTAAACTTGCATTTCCAGTCAATGATAATCACAAGTTGTTGTGTGATTCAAGGATGGAGCTGCTAAACATTGGCAAAAGGGGACAAAAAAACACTCATCAGGACTAAGATACAATAAACCTATTTAAAACAAGATACACTAATTTATATAGCATGAGAAGAGTCTGCTAATTGGTTAAGATGCAGATGCAACAAGATCAGTTAACTGCCTATGTTAGTTCTCAGACCAGGCAGGAAACTCTGGTTGGTCAGGATGTTACCATGGGAATGAAGCAGAAATTGCCAGTCACCATGCCCCCAAACTTCTTCCAATTAAAAAACTGCAAGGTATGTATGAATTCCTTTTCCCCATATAAAACAGGGTCCTGTGTATGAATGTATGTTACATGTAGCACAAGCAAATGTGTAACAATGTGAGTGCGAATGATAATCTTGGATTGGTTTCTGCTGTGGTTTTTAGCAAGGTTGAATCATTAAATAAGTTATGTCCAATAGCAGAATCACATCTAATGGTGTACATACATCTGAGGGTTGCAAGCGTGACTTAGTTGAGAACAATTGTCATGCTGTCTACTATGAATGGCCAATGGGCCACGCTGTTGATATGGTATGGGACATAGATCTATATAACTGGCATCACAGCAGCAGTGAAACTCATATAACTATTTATTCATTTGAGTGGTAGGCAAATTTATTTTTTAGCTTGTTGCTAATTCTTGTAGAAAACCACTCAAGAGTTTACTGCTGAGTACCAGTGCGAGACAGCTAGCTGTATCTGTTGTTCAAGGGTAACATGTGGTAAACTGTCTAGGCCAAAAGTAGTGGACATAGGCTCTTTAAGAGTTTTTGTAATATAGAACAAGTGATGATTTGATCAGGATCGCAGTTATGCAGAATAGTTTGATATGCCCTAACTCAGTATCAAGCTTGACTAAAAACAAAAGTTGTTGGAGATCACAGTGGATAGAATCATGGAGAGTGGGCAAGCTAACTTTTTGAGTCTGTAGACTCTTTATTAGAGTTGATGTGGATCACTGAAACTGTTTGACGCACTGTGATCGCCAGTATTTTTTGTTTTCAGGACAGGTTCTAGCATCTGCAGTAATTTGCTCCTACTCAGTATTAAGCTTATGGTGAGCAACCGGTTAAGGCCCTATTCATGAGATTGCCAATAAGGCTGATCTTGTAGTGTATGGACTGTAGCAAATCCAATGTGTATATTGGCCACTGAAAGTAGGCTTTTGGCAAATGATAGTAAAGGACCCATTGGTAGATTTCTGAACTAATACATCACTATAAGGGGACGCATTTGATTGGTGCATTTTTATGGTAACTTTGAGTGGAAAATCATGTGTCTAAAACTGTGTAAAGAACTTCTTTGTAGCTGTAAATTGAAATATGGGCAAGCATGTCATTTAGGTATCGTAATTATGCAAGGGATAGGAGGTTATTTATCATTCCATCACAGGCGCATTTTTCATGGTCACCAGTGAAGATGTTAACAAGAGTTGGGTGTGGTGGAGATCCCACTGTAATGCCATTTAATTGAACATACCTGATGCTATTGAAACTGAACTCAACTGCACAATTTGCAAAGTTCATGAGTTTGATGAGCACATTCAGATATTGTTGGCACATTTAGATTGCCATAACATAGTGCAAATGTCAATGGCTTTCTTGAGTGTTACTTTGGGAAATAAGCTAGCAATGTTGATAAAGGACATGGACATGCTTTTGTTGTCAATATGTACTGCTTGTATGGTCTTCACCAAAGTGAAGCAATCTTTCACAGTGCATGTGGGAAGTCACTTAAAACTTGTTTCATTAGCTCACATAACCATTGTCCAATTCATATTATATAGATCTAGTCATAGATAAAATTAGATATAAAGTGACATGACTTATGTCTGATTTGGTTATTCCCAACTGATGTTGCCATGGTGAAACATGCTGACAGTAATGCCTTTGCATGTCAAGGGGATAGAGTTGGATTATTTTTCTATCATAAGTGACCGTCATTGCTTGAATGTGTCTGGCACAACCATTCCTTTGTTCAAGCCTGAATGTTGTTCAGGACTTCTTCCTTGTGGAGGTGGTCTGCTTCAGTCTCTGTGGAGTCAGAAATGGTATGGGATCATGTGCAATCAGCAGGGAACATTCCTCATTTGAATCTTCTATTAGAGGGATGGTTGTTGATGAAGCAGCTGAAAATGGTTGTGTTCAGGTCTTCACCCTGAGGAGCTTCTGCAAAACTACCATTCAGCTGAGATTATTGGTTTCCGATTATTGCAGCCATCTTCCTTTGTGATAGGTAGAACTGCAACTAGCAAAGAGATTTTCTTTTAATTCCCATCGAGTTCACTTTTGTTCAGGATCCCTGATGCCATGCTCAGTCTTAATATCAAGGACAGTTATTATCACCTTATCTCATGAATTCAGCTCTTTTGTCCATGTTTGGAACAAGAATCAGGTGTCGAATGTCTTGTCGGGAAGAAGAGGAGGAACATACTACAGCGGGACTTCGGAGAACTTGGAAGAAGCTGAAAAGCAGGATGTCCAGGGTGGTTATCTCCGGTTTGCTTCCAGTTCCTCTGGCTGGTGAGGCCAGAAACAGGGAGATAATGGACTTGAACGTGTAGCTGGGGAACTGGTGCAGGAAGCAAGGATTTAAATTCTTGGATCACTGGGGTATGTTTTGTGGTAAGCATAAATTATACAAGAGAGATGGTTTGCACCTTAATAGGTTGGGGACCAGTATTCTGGCAGGCAGGTTTGCTACTGCAACACAACTACGTTTAAACAAAGTAGCAAGGGAGAGGGGACAAACTGGATGTTTAAAAAGGAAATTGAAGGGAAAGTTAGAATAAGGGAAGTCAAGAAAGACAACGGTATCAATGAAACAGAAAACTCAAAAAGGGATCATGCTGTAAGCTTGAGTGAAATAGGAGTTGATGGGAAGGGTGAGGGCAGTAACAAATTAAAAATACTATATATGAATGCACGAAGCATTAGAAATAAGATGGATGAGCTTGAGGCTCTTTTGGAAATTGGCAGATACGATATTGTGGGGATAACTGAGATGTGGCTTCAAGTGGACAGGACCTGGGAAATGAATATTTGAGGCTACACGTGCTATCGTAAGGACAGACTGACGGGCAGAGGGGGTGGGGTAGCCATGTTGGTAAGGGATGATATTTAGTCCCTTGCGCAGGGGGACCTAGAATCAGGTGATGTAGAGTCAGTATGGATAGAGCTGAGAAATACTAAGGGTAAAAAGACCTTCTCGAGAGTTATCCAAACAGTAATCTGGATATCGGATGTAAGTTGAATCAGGAGCTGAAAGTGGCCTGTCGCAAAGATGTTACTACCGTTGTTATGGGGGATTTCAACATGCAGGTCCAAAAATGTGCAGGTCAGGTGAATTGGCCATACTATATTGCCCATAGTGTTAGGTAGGAGGTAAATGTAGGGGTATGGGTGGGTTACGCTTCGGCGGGTCGGTGTGGACTTGTAGGGCCGAAGGGCCTGTTTCCACACTGTAAGTAATCTAATCTAATCTAATCTAAGTAATCTAATCTAATCAGGTAGACTGGGAGAATCAGGATGGTACTGGACCTCAAGAAAGAGACTTTGTGGAGTGCCTCCGAGATGGATTCTTAGAACAGCTGGTGCTGGAGCCGACCAGGGAGAAGGGAATTCTGGATCTGGTATTGTGTAATGAACCAGAATTGGTCAGGGACCTCGAAGTGAAGGAGCCATTGGGAAGTAGTGACCATAATACAATAAACTTCAATCTGCAATTTGAGAGGGAGAGGGTACAATCGGAAGTGACAATATTTCAGTTGAATAAAGGGAACTATGGAGCTATGAGGGAGGAGCTGGCCAAAGATCAATGGTGCAGTACCTTAGCAGGGATGACAGTGGAGGAACAATGGCAGATATTTCTGTGCAGAAGATGCAGGATCAGTTCATTCCAAAAAGGAAGAAAGATCCTAGGAGGAGGCATGGGTGGCCATGGCTGACAAGGGAAGTTAAGAAACATATAAAGTTAAAAGAGAAAAAGTATAACATAGCAAAGATAAGTGGGAAGACAGAGGACTGGGAAGCTTTTAAAGAACAACAGAGGATTACTAGGAAGGAAATATGCAGGGAAAAAATGAGGTACGAAGGTAAACTGGCCAATAATATAAAGGAGGATAGTAAAAGCTTTTTTAGGTATGTGAAAGGCAAAAAAATGGTTAAGACTAAAATTCGGCCCTTGAAGACAGAAAGAGGGGAATATATTACAGGGAACAAAGAAATGGCAGAAGAATTAAATGGGTACTTCAGATCTGTGTTCGCTGGGGAAGACACAAGCAATCTCCCTGAGGTAACAGTGACTGAAGGACCTGAACTGAAGGGAATTTATATTTGCCAGGAATTGGTGTTGGAGAGATGATTAGGTCTGAATGTTGATAAGTCCCCGGGGCCTGATGGTCTACATCCCAGGGTACTGAAGGAGGCGGCTCGAGAAATCGTGGATGCGTTCGTGATTATTTTTCAGAGTTCGATAGATTCGGGATCAGTTCCCGCGGATTGGAGGATGGCAAATGCTGACCACTTTTTAAGAAAGGTGGGAAAGAGAAAGCAGGAAATTATAGACCAGTTAGTCTGACCTCAGTGGTGGGAAAGATGCTGGAGTCTATTATAAAGGATGAAATTACAACACATCTGGATAGTAGTAACAAGATAGGTCAGAGTCAGCATGGATTTATGAAGGAGAAATCATGCTTGACTAATCTTCTGGAATTTTTTGAGGATGTAACTCTAAAGATGGACGAGGGAGATCCAATAGATGTAGTGTACCTGGACTTTCAGAAATCTTTTGATAAAGTCCCATATAGGAGGTTAGTGAGCAAAATTAGGGCACATGGTATTGGGGGCAAAGTACTAACTTGGATTGAAAGTTGATTGGCTGACAGGAAACAAAGAGTAGTGATAAACGTCTCCATTTCGGAATGGCAGGCAGTGACCCAGTGGGGTACCGCAGGGATCAGTGCTGGGACCGCAGCTTTTTACAATACATATTAATGATATAGAAGATGGTATTAGTAGTAACATTAGCAAATTTGCTGATGATACTAAGCTGGGTGGCAGGGTGAAATGTGATGAGGATGTTAGGAGATTACAGGGTGACCTGAACAGGTTAGGTGAGTGGTCAGATGCATGGCAGATGCAGTTTAATGTGGATAAATGTATGGTTATCCACTTTGGTGGCAAGAACAGGAAGGCAGATTACTACCTAAATGGAATTAAGTAAAGGGGCAGTACAAAGAGATCTGGGTGTTCTTGTACACCAGTCAATGAAGGTAAGCATGTAGGTACAGCAGGTAGTGAAGAAGGCTAACAGCATGCTGGCCTTCATAACAAGAGGGATTGAGTATAGAAGCAAAAAGATTCTTCTGCAGCTGTACAGGGCCCTGGTGAGACCACACCTGGAGTACAGTGTGCAATCTGGTCTCCAAATTTGAGGAAAGACATTCTGGCTATTGAGGGTGTGCAGCGTAGGTTCACAAAGTCGATTCCTGGAATGGTGGGACTACCTTACGCTGAAATACTGGAGCGACTGGGCTTGTATACCTTGAGTTTAGAAGACTGAGAGGGGATCTGATTGAGACATATAAGACTATTAAAGGATTGGACACTCTGGAGGCAGGAAACATTTTCCGCTGATGGATGAGTGCCGAACCAGAGGACACAACTTAAAATTATGGGGTCGACCATTTAGGACAGAGATGAGGAGAAACCTCTTCACCCAGAGAGTGGTGGCTGTGTGGAATGCTCTGCCTAAAGGGCAGTAGAGGTCCAGTCTCTGGATTCATTTAAGAGAGAGTTGGATAGAGCTCTCAAAGATAGTGGAATCAAGGGTTATGGAGATAAGGCAGGAACAGGATACTGATTAAGGATAATCAGCCATGATCATATTGAATGGTGGTGCAGGCACGAAGGGCAGAATGGTCTACTCCTGCACCTATTGTCTATTGTCTGAACCCAAATTGAGCATTGGTGAGCAGGATAGTGCTGAGTAAATGTTCTTTGACAGCGCTGTCAATGACAAACTCAATGATTGTGCTGATTTGTTTTCCTTTATGTATACTGGATATATCTGGGCAATTTTCGACATTGTTGTGAGGTGCCATTGTTATAGATGTACTAAAAATAGGTGCATGACAATTTTTTCAGGGCAAGTTTTAAGTACTAATGTTGGAATAATACTGGGGCTGCCAACTTTTGCTGTTTCCAGTTCCTTTCGCCAATTTGTGCTATCACATGGAGTGAATTGAATTGACTGAATACTGGTGTATGTGATTACTGGGACTTCTGAAGGAGGCTGAGTTGGAGACATTAGTCAATCATCTTCCTCCTGTTGGTTGCTTCATTGGCCGTCAGCATTCCTGGCTGGATGTGGCAGCACTGTGGAGTTCTTATCTGATCCATTGATCAATTAATTTTGTCTAATTTTGTTGCATACCTCTGATCCTATGTGGCAGCTTCACCAGACTTGTTCCCTGTTTTTGGTTGTTGGGTGCTGCTCCCGGCATGCTCTGTTACATGCTTCACTGAACTAATGTTGATCCACTGGCTTGATGGTTATTCTTGTGTGGGAAATATATTTGGTCACAAGATTATCAATTGTTTGATTCCAATTTTGCTCCTGTTGATGACCACAGTGCCTCATTGATACCCATATCTGCACACTGTTCTGAATCCGGAAAGACCACTCCCTCCATGACTCCCTCGTCAGATCCACACACCCCACCAACCCAACCTCCACTCCTGACACCTTCCACTGCAACCGCAAGAAATGCAAAACTTGCGCCCACACCTCCCCCCTCACTTCCCTCCAAGGCCACAAGGGATCCTTTCATATCCATCAGAAATTAACCTCTACACACATCATTTACTGCATCCGCTGCACCCGAATTGGCCTCCTCTACATTGGGGAGTCAGGCCATCTACTTGCGGAACGTTTCAGAAAACACCTCTGGGACACCCGCACCAACCAACCCAACCGCCCCGTGGCTGAACACTTCAACTCCCCCTCCCACTCCGCCTCCTCCATCGCCAGACCATGGCAACATGACGCCTGGAGGAAGAGCACCTCATCTTCTGCCTAGGAACCCTTCAACCACAAGGGATGAATGCAGATTTCTCCAGCTTTCTCATTTTCCCTCGCCCCACCTTTTCTCAGTCCCAACCCTCAGACTCAGCACCGTCTTCTTGACTTACAATCTTCTTCCTGACCTCTCCGCCCCCACCCCCTCTCCGGCCTATCACCCTCACCTTTACCTCCTTCCACTTATCATATTCCCAACACCCTCCCCCAAGTCCCTCCTCCCTACCTTTTATCTTAGCCTGCTTGGCACACCCTCCTCATTCCTGGAGAAGGACTTATGCCCGAAACGTCGATTCTCCTGTTCCTTTGATGCTGCCTGACCTGCTGCGCTTTTCCAGCAACACATTTTTAAGCTCTGAATCTATCCTGTTAGACACAGTGCCACACATTACAATGGCTGATGTTCTCTGTATAAAGTCAGGACATAGTCTAAATGAGAATCATGCTGACCAATATTGTCACAGACATCTGCACCCCCACATGTAGGTTTGTAAGGCCAATGTGGTCACTTTTTCCATTTCTTTGTTTCCCTCACCATTTACTGTATGTCCAGTCGAACTCTTAACTACTTCAGGACTCAGCCAGCTTGGTTAGGCATGGTGCTGCCAAGCCCCTCCTGATGACTGACATCAAAGTTCTCCTACCAGATGTGTGCCATTGCTACCTTCAGCTTTATCCAATTGGTGAACAACAAGGAAGAATGCTGATGGATCAGCTGAGGGAGATGTTAATGAGCATCCAGTTTTGTTGCCCAAGTTTGATGTAATGTTTTGAGATTTCATGGGGTCCGAAGACAATGTTGAGCGCTCCCAGCAATAAGTTTAACAGAGTGTTGAACTATTGGGCTGTTCTGTCAGTAACAATGATCGAGACAGAACCGGAGACATCTGTTTATGATGTGAACTGTAATGGGATAGAGACTGCCCTCAATCAGTGTTCTGTCCGCCCTAAGGTGGGGAATAACTGTGCATACAGGAAGGACTCTGGAGTATTTCTGTGCTTTGTGTCTGTTAGCACATTCACAATCTATCTCTGTGATGAGAGAGATTCCCAAATAATGCATGTTTCACCCTAAAACTTGGAGCAAATAGGCTAACACAATTAATTTGTGATTAATCTATGACTGTGAGAAAAGCGTAGACTAATGGGAACAGTTTTGGAATAATAAAGGGTTAAAACGAAAGAGTGGGGTTGTGGGTTGATAAAGAGGCAAAATGAATGCCTACAGCACTAAAAGTGGTTTGTTATGATAGAGTGGGGCAGTAGGATACACTTGGTTTACATACATAACTATGGAGCAATGATTAGTTTAGGGTAGATATACTTTTGAGAGGAAAGAACAAAACAGTATCATCTTAAAATTGATACACAGCTAAGGAAAGAATGCCGGCAGGAAGATTAGTGAGGATGGATCCAATGTTATAGGGAGAGCGAGGGTAAGTGGCACTAATTTTGAATTGATATGGGGAATGTCCCATTTGTTTGGGATTGACACATTGCCATAGAGAAAAAATGTGAGCAGCATGATTAACACAAACAAGATGCATTTTTATAACACCATTAACATTCTAAAATGGCCCAAGAAGTGGTCCAAAAATGATTATAAACAAAAGTGGGCACCAAGCTAAGCAAGGAGATATTGAGACAGTTAACCAAAAATTTGTTCAAAGAGCTAGATTTTAGGGAGTGTTATCAAGGTGAAGTGTTTATGGATGGAATTCCAGAGTTTAGGTTCTCTACAACTGAATGGAAAGACCACTAATTTTGGGATTGAGTATGAATCTATGATTAGATGTGTGCAGGATTCACTGAGCATTAATGGAGCAGACTATGCCAGTCAAGAGGGCAGGAATTGGACATGTAATGAGAGTTCTAGCTCTGCATTTGGCTATAGAGATAGAGAGCAGGAAAGGGTATGGAGGATTTAAATGGGAGGATAAGAATGTTTAAAGTGAAACAGATTGGCAGCTAGTTGTAGATCAGTGGGCCCAGATGTATTGGACTTAGTGTGAGTTAGGAGACAGCAACAGAAGTTTGGATAAGTTGATGTTTACTGAGGCTATAAGACAGGAAGCTGTTCAGGAGAACATTAGGTCAATCAGGTTTAGTGGTAACACTGGTAAGGATGAAGGTTACAGCAGAAGGCGAGGTTTGTTAAAGACAGAGATGGAAGATGTTAGGGAGGGTGGAAATTGGCATGCCTGCTGGTGCAGTGAAGGTGTGGGGTCAGAAGCTTATCTCAGGCCAAGTAGGTTGGCAAATAAAGCACAGGTCAATAAGGTGTTTCATGAAATATAGTGACAGGCTTGTCAGCAAATTAAAACACAGCTACGTGACAAGAGACTCGACGTAGTGGTGATGTTCAGATAGGAGAGAGGAAAATACAAGTATCACCAAGTCCCTCGGCTCATCCCAATTACTTTCCACACTTTATGTGGAACTCTGAACTTCAAACCTGTTATTTAGCCATAGATCTCATAATGACGAGAAACTTCAACGACCACTGCAATTACCATCTTGCTTAATACACTCTTGCCTGACTCCTGACCCACGAACAATACAGTGCTGTCTCAGCCCTGGCCCACCAGCAGTGCAGTCCACTCTCAGTCATGGCCCACTGACAGTGCAGTGCTCTCTCAGTCATGGCCCACTGACAGTGTATTGCTCTCACAGTCATGGCCCACTGACAGTGCAGTCCTCTCTCAGTCATGGCCCACTGACAGTGTATTGCTCTCTCAGTCATGGCCCACTGACAGTGTATTGCTCTCACAGTCATGGCCCACTGACAGTGCAGTGCACTCTTAGTCATGGCCCACTGACAGTACAGTGCTCTCTCAGTCATGGCCCACTGACAGTGCAGTGCTCTCTCTGTCATGGCCCACTGACAGTGCAGTGCTCATTCAGTCATGGCCCACTGACAGTGTAGTGCTCTCTCAGTCATAGCCCACTGACAGTGTAGTGCTCTCACAGTCATGGCTTACTGACAATGCACTGCTTTCTCAGTCATAGCCCACTGACAGTGCAGTGCTCTCTCAGTCATGGCCCACTGACAGTGCAGTCCTCTCTCAGTCATAGCCCACTGACAGTGCAGTGCTCTCTCAGTCATGGCCCACTGACAATGCAGTGCTCTCTCAGTAATGGCCCACTGACAGTGCAGTGCTCTCTCAGTCATGGCCCACTGACAATGCAGTCCTCTCTCAGTCATGGCCCATTGGCAATGTAGTGCTCTCTCAGTCATAGCTTACTGACAGTGCAGTGCTCTCTCAGTCATAGCTTACTGACAGTGCAGTGCTCTCTCAGTCATGGCTCACTGACTATAGTGCTCTCTCAGTTATGGCCACCGACTGTAGTGCTCTCTGAGATTTGCCCCTTGACAGTTTGAATTTTCCAAAATTCATAACTGATGTTTACAAGGTTGCAAATCTGATTATGACCACAGAGCAAGTTGTTTTATTTGGCAGTATTTTGCAATTGGAAACAGATGACCTCAGTTCAAAAAACCTTTGCAGTGCTCTTCACATGACAGCCAGTGTGCCTCAGTGTGAAACAATTACTTTCACAATGACATACTGTATATTCCTGTGTATATGTAGACCTCGTACATAAGTCAACCTCTTGTATTTTCCATATACCTCATGTATAAGTCAACCCTAGGTCTTCACAGTTACAGATCAATATTTATGAATCACTGTGCCTGCCCACTGTACTCCACTCTGGCCTTCCAGTCTGCTGGCTGGACCCGCTCCGATCCAGGTCTTCCAGTCCATCAGCCATCATGATTGTCACAGAGCTGGTCCCTTTTATCTAAAAGCTGTTCCTTTTCTCAAGGATATTGTGTCCTTGGTTTTTTTTTAAGAGGGGGTCATAAAACGCTCCCAGTGCCAATTAAAGTGGCTTGGTACAGAGATTAAAGGGTATTGAGAGGCCTTTTTATTTATATGTAATCAGATGAGACTTCAGGCCAAAGTGTTCATGTTTTAGAAGTGGCCTGTACAATGAAAGGGGTGTGGTCAGCTGTCTAGCTGAGCAGTTCAGTCCAAAACTAGTTGGGAGTTCAACAGTGAGCTGTGTGAAAACAGGCTCTCTCTCTCTGTTTTTGCCCTTCTTGCTTCAACCTGTAAGCAGCTGCACCTTTTTCTTTTACTGTGTTTGAAAGGGGATTTGCTTTTGGAACTATTGTGTATATTCAGAACCGCATAATTAATTTGGACAGACTGAGTTCTGTAGGGGTTCTTTATTCTTTTCTTTGTGTTTCATTTTGTAATTTTGTGAATAAATTTTGTCTGTTTTAAAACCAATTCGTCAACCTAGCTTACTCCAGGTAACTTTCACTGTACACTTACCAAAACAAATTGCAAAGTTATGGTCTGGGTTGCCTGCTCGAGAATGGTTTGAGTGGTCTGGCCTCGTCCATAACACGATCCACTCCAGGTTTTCAGAATTATAGTAAACCGTGGAGTCAGTTTCTGCGGTTTCAGTTACCTGTGGTTTCCCAGCACAAACATATTACAGGGAATGTTCAGGGACCGGAGGCTGTGTGGAAGGTAGATTTCCCATTTTAGATGACCATATGGATATTAACTTGTCTGTGATTGCCTTTCTCTTGCTAGTGCTTAAAAACATGTTACTTCTCAAAGATGAGATGTCAGTGACAATCAAGACTTGAGTACAAACATTTTTCTTCACCATGTGTCCTATACTCAACCACAGTAGATATTACCTATATAGTATGAAAGTATTATAATTGTTTTAGCATTTTTTCCAGTTAGGTCCATTTTACTTTGTTTAAATTTGCTAATATCAAAGATATTATTGTTTAATATTTTATATCGAGATCTGGCGTTTGTTTGTCTATTTTTTTTACTCCTGCCAAGCATGAATTTCATCCTATCAAACTTTACCTCATGTATAAGCCGACCCCCTAATTTCAGCTCAAAAACATGGTCTTCAAAACTCAACTTATACATGATTTGGAGCTGCCGGTGTTGGACTGGGGTGTACAAAGTTAAAAATCACAACACCAGGTTATAGTCCAACAGGTTTAATTGGAAGCACACTAGTTTTCAGAGCGTCGCTCCTTCATCAGGTGATATCTCCTGATGAAGGAGCATCGCTCCAAAAGCTAGTGTGCTTCCAATTAAACCTGTAGGACTATAACCTGGTGTGTGATTTTCAACTTATACATGAGTATATAGGGTAACAATGACAATTTCTCCCTATGTTCACATGAGTTGATAAACAGATGTGGGAGACTTAATGTAATACACAATTAATGCAACCTACTCCAATACTGCACCTAGCTCTGTGCTCCATTACTTAGTTGCTAGTTGTTTTTTGAGATCCATGTTGTTACTACAAACAGCAGGTGATGTATGACAGTTCTGACTTGTAACCTGCCATAGATAGAGCATTATTTAGTACACCATCCAGCTATAAAATTCCATGGATATCTTTGTCCTCTCTGCTCCCTTATTGTCTTCTATTTGCTACATTGCTCCAGATATTTGGAGTCTGGACATACTCCAAATTTCACATCCTGGCCTCTCAGAAACCGACTCAGGATTGGTGTGAGAAATGTAAACTTCCAACACATGTTTCCCAGTTTGCTATTACCTTTGCAAATGGTTCTGACTGTTGAGTTAGAGTTGAAGACTTGGGAAGGATGTTGTTTACCCCCATTAGTTGTTACCTGCAGAATGCTAATGTAAGATGATGTGGTTTATTCCTCCAATTGTCTGCCTGACCCCCTGACTGCCGTTGAATCACCTTGAGCCTCCAACTACCCAAACCTTATGACATCCCATCACCTTCTGACAATCCCTCAACTCTCTGACCCTCTTCTCATCCAACCTTTTATCCCAACTGACACTCTGCATGTTCCTTGACCATTCAAGGTCCCCTGACTCTCTGAAGCCTGAGTGTCTACCTGCTTCTATTGATCCTCTGACATCCACTCCCCACGAGCCACTTGTAACCTGCCATAGATAGAGCATTATTTAGTACACCATCCACCTATAAAATTCCATGGATATCTTTGTCCTCTCTGCTCCCTTATTGTCTTTTATTTGCTACATTGCTCCAGATATTTGGAGTCTGGACATACTCCAAATTTCACATCCTGGCCTCTCAGAAACCCTGACTCAGGATTGGTGTGAGCTACACGAGCTACAGCCCCCAGGTCTTGATTCAACATTGAATCACCACCCAATTCTTTTATCCATTTACCACATCTATACATACCTTTTACCTGCCTACCTCATCTGACCACATCCCTTACCTACTTATCTACATAAACCACTTTGCAATTAAGCTAATCTAGAAGAAACTCTGAAGTTATTTCCTGTAAAATGGCACTGCTTGAAATTTTAATTAGCTGCCTGCAAATCTAAGTCTTTGTTCTCCAACTGGAGGGAATTGCTACAAAGTGAAAATGCAGACACCTGCAGTGATTGGTCATCACATGATGAGGATGCTGTTGGATGTTGTTAGGGGAGAGTCAGTTCAATGGTAACGTATTGCTCTTCCAAAATGCAATTTTCTCAGGAATGCTCTGGATCATTCACTCAGTTGGAGATAATTCTTTCCTGACATATTTGTATTCAGTTAATTTTTGTTTCCCAAAGAGTCTGTGGCATAATCATGAGGTAAATTGCTTTTAGCCACAGAAAAATGAGTCATTTATATTCTTTTGCAGTCCACTGCAAATACAAGCAACTGATCTCTCAGTACAAAACACATTTGCACTACTCTTCCTCTTGACAGCCACCAGGCCTTAGTATGATACAATAACACATCATGATCAGATCCTCTGTCTTCACATGCATTAGCAAAGTAGTGAGCTTTAATGTAGTTCACAATTGATGTGAGCCACTCCAATATTGCCCATAGATGTGTGCTCACTTTAGGTGCTTGTTGTTTCCTGACAATCATGCAGTTACTCGAAACAGTAGATAAAGTAACTCATTTTGCCTGAATGGTGGTCTGCCATAGCTGGATTATCATAAGTACAAAATCCAATTGTGCAATCCTAGAGAAGATTTTCATTCTCCATATATCCCTTTAATACATTGAATATTTGCTGTGCTGTTTTGTGGTTGGGAAGTGAGTCAAGTCAGAGCAACTCAAGAATACTATTCTGTCACACACAAGAGACAAAATGTGTGTCTCAGTGCTCACTGAAGAGCAAGAGTGTATTTCAGGCATTCCACCAATATGGATTCCTGGTCAGCTGAAATTGCCTCAAATCTTCATCTCAAATACTCAACTCAAATAACTGAACATGTTGATTGCCATAGGAAAGTCAAAATTGGCTTTACAGGCTTGTGAGGCCTCTTTGCCTGTGCAATCTGTTAGCTCAACTGTGAAGACTTTCTTTAATCTTGGATGGAAACCTTTACAATGATCTTAAACTGATCTTTTTGCTATGAAAGCTCCTGTTTTCCAAGTTTGAAAAACCATTATGGTTTTTGAATGTAGTTCTTCTGAACGGTTTCTAGGTATTACTTAAGCCTATTTAGTTTCACGCTTTTGCTATTTTTTGACATAGTTGGGGCACTTTGGCTTTTTTTCAAAATTGGCTAAAGCACTCATTTTTACCCTTACTCAAGAAAGCCTCAGTAAGCTTATGAGCAGGTTTTTAAAATTATTAACAAAGTTTTCTTAAATTATTGGTTTTTATTTGCAATTATTTCATGAAACTCACTGGTGGAAGTAGTGCTATTCATAAATCTTTCTCAATGGGGCTGGATGTAAAGCGCTGGTGTTTCAAACATCTAGTTCATGGTTTATGTATTTTAGAACATCTCTTTCTGTTACAGGGATTAAAGTTTTTATTATAGAGTATTTGGGCATCAGATTAACAAACTGATAGGAAACACTGAATTTGCTGCAGTTTAAACTAGGCTGGAGTTTATTTGTCTCCAAAGTTTGGGGCCATCAACAATTAGAAAGGTAAGGTCATAACCAATAAGAAGCTTTGTATTCCTTTGTAAAGGTGCCAATAATTCTGGAATGCACTGTTCTGACTTTGATTACAAAGGGAGTCATTCGGGTAGTTTTCTGAGTAATGGAAATAAAAGGCAAATAATTTACATTTCTACCTGGAGCAGCTATGTATGTCATGTTGGCTTTCATTCATGGTGGAGACTTTGTTTGAAGCTCCTTTTGTTCAATTTCTCTGCTTTTGTTTGCTAATAGAGCCATGCATGTCTGTTAGGGCTTCATGATGGAAAGACAGCTGAAAATTTATTTTGCCTTTGGAAGACATGCATAGTGGTCCTCTCAGAGTTTTATGGCAGAATTCAACCAGCAGACTCAGCTTGGAAAGCTGCAGGAAGGCACTTGGAAATCTGCCAGCAACCTGAACAATGTGATGGGGCATCTGCATGTATGATTTGGTAAAGGTGAGGAAGACCTCAAATCCAAAGAGCCAATAGAAGAACCCCCTTAGCAAGTTTTGAGAAGATTTGTAGCTCAGGTTGAGGTTCTGGGTGTAGATTTGCTCGCTGAGCTGGAGGGTTTATCACCAGACATTTTGTCATCCTTCTAAGTAACATCTTCAGTGGACCTCCAGGCGAAGCACTGCTGCTGATTCCTGCTTTCTATTTATATGTTTGGATTTCTTTGGGTTGGTGATGTCATTTCTTGTGGTGATGTCATTTCCAGTTCTTTTTCTCAGGGGGTGGTAGATGGGTTCTGACATCGATGTGTTTGTTGATAGAGTCCCGGTTGGAATGCCATGCTTTTATTAGAACTCTCTCAGACTTTCACCGTGGAGGAATTGCTGGAATATTATGGAGAATTAACATAAATTCTAGCATTTGGTGACATAGCTTTGGTTTGGTCCTAGGGAACATGAATAAACTTTCAAGGTTTCATAAGTTAAGGAATTTCGTAGAAGTATATAGGAAGGATGTGGAAGCTTTAGAGAGATTGCAGAGGAGATTTACCAGGATGCTGCCTGAACTGGAGGGCATGTCTTATGAAGAAAAGTTGAGGGAGCTAGGGTTCTTCTCGTTGGAGTGAAGAAGGATGAGAGATGACTTGATAGAGGTGTACAAGATGTTGAGAGGCATAAATAGAGCAGCTAACCAGAGACCTTTTCCCAGGGTGGAAATAGCTATCACAAAGGGGCATAATTTTAAGGTGATTGTAGGAAGGTTTTGGAGAGATGTCAGAATCATAGAAATCCTCCAGTGTGGAAACAGGCTATTTGGCCCAACAAGTCCACACTGACCCTCTGAAGAGTAACCAGTCTGATCCATTTCTCTACCCTTGCCCCCTACTAATGCACCTAATCTACACATCCCTGAAAACTATGGGCAATTTAATATGGCAATTATCCCTGATACATCATAGAACCCCTACAGTATGAAGACAGGCCCTTTGGCCCAACAAGTCCACACCGACCCTCCGAAGTGTAATCCACTCAGACCCATTCCACTACCCTATATTCACTCCTGACTAATGCACCTAACCTACACATCCCTGAACACTATGGGCAATTTAGCATGGCCAGTTCACCTAACTTTGGCCTGTGGGAGGAAACCAGAGCACCTGGAGGAAACCCATGCAATCACGAGGAGAATGTGTAAACTCCACATAGACAGTTACCCGAGGCTGGAATCGAACCCAGGTCCCTGGTGCTGTGAGACAGGAGTGCTAACCACTGAGTCACTGGGCTGCCAGAGGCAGTTTCTTTACATAGAGAGTGGTATGCACTGCCAACAGTGGTAGTGGAGTCAGATACATTGAGGACATTTAAGCAATTCTTGGATAGGCACATGGATGGTTGTAAAATGTGAGGTATGCAGGTTAATTTGATCTGAGAGTAGGATAAAAGGCCGACATAACATCGAGAGCCAAAGAGTCTGTACAGTGCTAACTGTTCCATGTTCTATATAAAAGTAGAACTTTATAACCCATTGTGTTAAGTTAATTATGTTTCCTTTGTTTGAGTCTTTTCGATATATAACAAAGTTTGTTTGTGTTTGTAAATGTGAAAAAGGGTTCAATTGGTTGATTTCTGTGTATTTGGATTCCTTCTTTAAATGTTAACAGTCCCTAATGAGTTTGTAACATTTTAATGATTGAAATGACTCTCAATCCGTTTATCTCCTAGTTAAAGAAGCACCATGCCAATCAGGATTTCTGGAACTTGTTGTGTAGTGGCTCCTTCCTGGCCTCATCTTCACTACAACCCTACAATTGCCACATGAACTTTCCACCACACTCACTGATCTTTCAATCTGGATTCCTATTGTTTGTTGTGACCCTTTTGTATATGTTCACTCCCTCCCCTCTTTTATGTCCAGGCCCAGAAAAACAAAATGGTAATTAGTATCATAAGGCCTTAGAGCTGGACTTTCCTGTCAGTATCTCCCCTCAGAAGTTGCCTGTTACTGCCTCAGGATTTGTGATAACAGTAACTTGTCCTGGCTTGGGAACCTCTTGGGGTTGAGGCCTTGACACTCCTTTCCCCTCATTGAACGCAGAGCCGTAATTGATACCAAGGAGCTGTTTGGAGTTGGTAATGGCAGATATTGAGCTTGTGATTGTTTTTATTTCTAGAGTCAGCATTGGTGAGACTGGAAGATGGAGACAACTTGTGTGATGGGAGAGTGGCGATTTTTCACAACTCCACTTGGGGAACAGTTTGCAGTGATTACTGGGACCTACAAGATGCACAGGTGGTGTGTCAGCAGCTCAACTGTGGGAGAGCAATCCGGGCCACCACTGGAGCATCCTTTGGACAGGGCAGTGGACCAATCTGGTTGGATGATGTGCTGTGTGATGGAACCGAGTCAAGTCTCGATCAGTGTGTTGCGACACACTGGGGTGAGCATAACTGTCAACACTACGAGGATGCTGGAGTTCAGTGTTCAGGTAATAGTCCACTAACGCATTGAGCATGCATATCATCATCACATCTCCTATCTGGGTAGTATACGGTGAGTGAACTGTTGTAAAGTGAACCAATACCACAGCTCGTCAAGGTGTAATATCCATCAGATAGAATTTATAAGGCTTTAGCAAGGGAGTTCCATCCAATGTCTTGTGTAAATGAAAGTTTGGTAAAGTATTCCAAACATTTTATTTTCAAATGGGCCATGGATCTCTGTGCTATCTGACTCTAAGTATGGCAGCTTTTGGAAAGCTCCTTATAAAGAGGAATCACAATTCCTGACAACCTTCATTAGTCATTCAGAAATGTGTGAATCATTTGAAATTTGGTATCATGTTAGTACAGATGTTTTGCAAAGAACAATATTGAACATTCTTCAGGGTATTACTGAATAATATGCCATGTGGCTATTAATGTCCATGGGAAATCTTTGAAGAACTTGATCTGAGGGCGAAAGCTATTTTGAATCATCTATCAGAAGAGGATCTGACGCCAAAGGAAATGTATGATTTTTTTTAAAGCATAGATGAGGCAAATTGTTAGTAGCAAGACCATAATAGATGACCTCCAAAAGGCAACCATTAGTGAATTCTGAATTTCTTCTTCTGTACAAGGCCCTTCAATAAATCTTTAAAATGGTTAATTAACTGGCAAAAGTTCTGCCCATCTAGCAAACATTACTGAACCCTTAAGATAGCTCAAGCATGGTTCTGGAAATTACATCAGGAGAAGGAATTTCAAAGAATTGAGAATGTTAACTTTAGTAACAAGATTGAGTCTTATTTTCTCAATTTATTACAGCATGATGGCCAAAAGCTCCAAGAAATTTGTCATGAGCAAATGAAGATGAGGAAAACATCTGTATCATCCAGTATTGCATACCAGGTTGGCACAGTGCTGTGCCAGTGATGTGGTGATGAAACTATAATTTGAGAATAGGAAGCACTTTGCTGTTGTGCATGTTTTGCTAATATACAACAAGCTGGTCCCACTTCAGGCAGATACCTTTGAACAATATACCAAGGTTCCACGGGAATCACAAGAATGAGTGAGATCTATGGAAGAAATGATTCCTAATTGTCAGGTAGAGTAGTAAGAGTGAAAGAGGAGTCAGAACTATCAAAACACAGTTAAAGGAGGATGAAGGTTTTCAAATGGCATGCCTATTTATAGAGTTTAATGAGAAATTTACACTGAGAATATCCAGTTCTTTAATTTTGCAATACTATTGCAATGTTTGGAAAATGAATGGTGAGGGAGAGTGCATGGAGATATATATTTATATTTGGAGAGAGAGAGATAGAGTCACCCCATTCAGTGGAAGGACAATCTGAAGCTTGGATTCGTGAGTGGATGATAAGCAAAGAAAGATGCTGCCACAGTTTTTGGTAAAGTGATCAAAGCTTTCGGAATCAAACATAATCAAACGGAAAACGCATAAGGTTATTACCAGTTCTTCAGATGGATCTGAATGGGCTCATGGAGTTGAGATGGCATATTAGCATGTATAGCAAATAAGTTAATGAACAGGAAAAGAAGAATAAGGGTAAATGAAGCATTTTGAAAATGACAGGCAGTGACTAGAGGAGAGCCACAAGGAACGGTACTGGACCCTCAGCTCTTTACCACATAAATTAATTACACAAAGGGACAGAGTGTTGATCCAAGTTTGTTGATAATGCAGAACTAAGTGGAGTGCAAGCTGTGGTTGAACACAATGAAGCTACAAAACGAAATAGATGTGTTAAATGAATGGCAGATGAACTATGCTGTGGGGAAGTGTGAGGTTATTCACTTAGTGGTAAGAATTGAAAAGCACAATACTTTTTATAAGGTGCCAATCTTGTGAATATCGATGTTTTGAGGCATGAGTATACTTGTGAAGGGCCATTTAAACTTAACATACAGGTACAGCAAATAACTAATTATGAAAGCAAATGTCACGTTGGCATTTATTATAAGAGGATTGGAGTACAAGAATAAAAACATTTGCTGCAATTATTTGAGGCATTGGTGAGTCTACATCATTGGTTGGTGTGCAGTTTTGGTCTCCATGTTTAAGGAAAGGCGTGTTTTATATTGGAGGCATAGAGTGAGGGTTCACTTCAAAGTTTGTGAGAAGGTTTGTAGCTTGGGTGCTTGTTGTTGTGGTTCTGTTCGCCGAGCTGGGAGTTTTTCTTGCAAACGTTTCGTCCCCTTTCTAGGTGACATCCTCAGTGCTTGGGAGCCTCCTGTGAAGCGCTTCTGTGCTGATTCCTCCGACATTTATACTGGTTTGAATCTGCCGCTTCCGGTTGTCAGTAGCTGTCTGTTGCAGTAGCCGGTATATAGGGTCTATGTTGATGTGTCTGTTGATCGAATTCGTGGATGAGTGCCATGCTTCTAGGAATTCCCTGGCTGTTCTCTGTTTGGCCTGTCCTATAATGATGGTGTTGTCCCAATCGAATTCATGTTGTTTGTCATCCGAGTGTATGGCTACTAGGGATAGCTGGTCGTGTCGTTTCGTGGCTAGTTGGTGTTCATGGATGCGGGTTGTTAGCTGTCTTCCTGTTTGTCCTATGTAGTGTTTTCTGCAGTCCTTGTATGGGATTTTGTAAACCACGTTGGTTTTGCTCATGCTGGGTATCGGGTCCTTTGTCCTGGTGAGTTGTTGTCTGAGAGTGGCTGTTGGTTTGTGTGCTGTTATGAGTCCTAGTGGTCGCAGCAGTCTGGCTGTCAGTTCAGAAATGCTCCTGATGTATGGGAGTGTGACCAGTCCTTTGGGTTGTGGCATGTCCTCATTTCGTTGTCTTTCCCTGAGGTATCTGTTAATGAAATTGCGTGGGTATCTGTTTTTGTTGAATACCTTATATAGGTGTTCTTCTTCCTCTTTTTGTAGTTCAGGTGTGCTGCAGTATGTTGTGGCCCTTTTGAATAATGTCCTGATGCAACTTCATTTGTGTGTGTTGGGGTGGTTGCTTTCATAGTTCAGGACTTGGTCTGTGTGTGTGGCTTTTCTGTATACCTTCGTGGTGAATTCTCCGTTCGGTGTTCTTTGTACCATCACGTCCAGGAATGGAAGCTGGTTGTCCTTTTCTTCCTCTCTCGTGAATTGGATTCCTGTGAGTGTGGCGTTGATGATCCGGTGTGTGTTCTCTATTTCTGTTGCGACCACTAGGACTCATAACAGCACACAAACCAACAGCCACTCTCAGACAACAACTCACCAGGACAAAGGACCCGATACCCAGCATGAGCAAAACCAACGTGGTTTACAAAATCCCATGCAAGGACTGCACAAAACACTACATAGGACAAACAGGAAGACAGCTAACAACCCGCATCCATGAACACCAACTGGCCACGAAACGACACGACCAGCTATCCCTAGTAGCCATACACTCAGATGATAAACAACATGAATTCGATTGGGACAACACCACCATTATAGGACAGGCCAAACAGAGAACAGCCAGGGAATTCCTAGAAGCATGGCACTCATCCACGAATTCGATCAACAGACACATTTACACAGACCCTGTATACCGGCCACTGCAGCGGACAGCTACTGACAACCGGAAGCGGCAGATTCAAACCAGTATAAATGCCAAAGGAATCAGCACAGAAGCGCTTCACAGGAGGCTCCCAAGCACTGAAGATGTCACCTTGAAAGGGGACAAAACGTTTGCAAGAAAAACTCCCAGCTCGGCGAACAGAACCACAACAACGAGGGTTCACTTGATTATCTGTAGGATGAGAGGTTTGTCCTCTGATGCGAAAGGTGAAGGTAATCTCTATTCTTCAGATTTTAGAACAATGAGAGGTGATCTCACTGACACATTCAGAATTATGAAAGGACATGACAAGATTGACACTGAGAATTATTTTTCTCCTAGTTGCACAATCTAAAATATGGTCTCGTCTCAAAGTAAGAGGCCAATCACTGTGGACTGAGGTGAGGAGAAATTTCTTTACTCAAAGGTGTGTACCTCTGGATTTTTTTCGTGCTAAAGGGTTGTGTATGTGCATCATTGAACATACTTAAAGCTGAGATAGGCAAGGTTTGAATCTTTCAGAGAAGAAACCGGGAGTAGGTAGGAAACTGGAGGTGAAACTGAAGATCAGGCATGATCATATTAAAAGCTAGTCACGTGGGACGTACAGTGTCATTTTGTTCCTTTTGTTTAGTTCTTATATGATAAAAATATGTAACAGCATCATACTTGTGCCCAGATGACAGATTACTCAGTGAGTCTATTGCAATTACATGAAAGAAGATCTTTCAAAGATGGCAAGCAAATGCCATTAATTTAAGCAGGAGCAAGTCAAAAGCTGGACTGGTAACCTTCAATGTGCACAAAGAGATTTGCAATGTGCTGCTACATACTAAACCATTGACCATGGAACTCATCTGAGATAAGTACAAACGTGTATTCACAGGATTAAGATTGGGAAATTCAACACCATACATTATCTCCACACTCGGCCCATGAAAAGGCTGAGGTGAAGGTGAAAAATCACAAAGGCATCACAAAGAAATCAATCAAATCATGCATTGATATATAAAATGACAGTCCTTGAGTGGAGAGTCACACCTACTGGGCATGGAAAAAATTCCAGTACGAATTTTAGTATTCTTTCAATAGCAAATATTACTGAAAAAAAGAAATACTAACACTAAGAGTGAAAATAGTAAGATGAAGCATCAAAAAGCCAAGCTCTATTTCAACAAGGCTGCTAAACCACTGCCAGAGTTGAGAATGGGCAGCCAGTCAGAAAATAATAATTCAATAAATTCAACAAAAGCAGTCCAAGTGACAACTTGGAACCTTTATGGTACAATTTTCCCCTTGATTATACATGGTGAAAGTGAATGACCAGATGTATTGTAGCAACTGTAGGCACACACACCTTATTGTAGAACCTGTACATCCAGGGAAGTTATTTGGGTAGAACTGAGAAATAAGAAAGGGATGATCACCTTATTGGGATTGTATTATAGACCCCTTAATAGTAAGTGGGAAATTGAGAAACAAATTTGTAAGGCGATTTCAGTTATCTGTAAGAATAATAAGGTGGTTATGGCAGGAGATTTTAACGTTCCAAATATAGAGTGGAACTCCGGATGTGAGTTCTCACTGAGCTGGAAAGTTTGGTTTCAGACATTTCATCACCATACTAGATAACATCATCAGTGAAGCGCTAGTGTTACGTTCTGCTTTCTATTTATGTGTTGAGGTTTCTTTCGGTTGGTGATGTTATTTCAGTTCTTTTTCTCAGAGGATTGTAGATGGTGTCCAAATCAATGTGTTTGTTGATAGAGTTCTGGTTGGAATGCAGTGCTTCTAGGAATTCTCGTGCAAGTCTCTGTTTGGCTTGTCCTAGGATGAATGTGTTGTCCCAGTCAAAGTGGTGTCCTTCCTTGTCTGCATGTCAGGATACTAGTGAGAGTGAGTCATGTCTTTTTGTGACTAGTTGATGTTCATGTATCCTTGTGACTAGTTTTTGCCTATTTGTCCAATGTAACATTTATTATAATCCTTGCAAGGTATTTTGTAAATCTTTTTTGTCTGTGTCTCTGAAGCTGCTAAGTTTTCTTAGCAGCATTAGAAACAACACTGAAAGACAGCAAACTCACAGAAGAAAATACAATCATGTACAAATGCCTGTTCTCTATCCTGTGACCTCTGTCATGAGGAGCACACCCTATTGGCAGAATTGTTAAACTTTGCCATGTTGTACACTTGGAACCAATCTGAGGTTTAGTTACATGAATCACAGAAAGTTACCATTCAATACAGCATATGCTTAGGGAGGCAAATGGAATGCTGCTCTTTATTGTAAAAGGGATGGAATTTAAAGTTATGATGATTTGTATAGGGCGCTGTTGCGATTACATTTAAAGTACCTCATTCAGTTTCATTGGCTTTATCTAAAAAGAAGAGATATTTGTAGTTGAAGCAGCATCGACAAGGTTATCTTGATAGTTTCCTGGAATGAGATGCTTATCTTATACATAAAGGTCAGACTGATTTGACCTATATCCATTTGAGTTTTGCAGAATGAGAGATGGAGTGGACTGAACAATATAGAGTCATAGAAATGTACAGTATGGAAACAGACCCTTCGGGCCAACCCGTCCATGCCAATCTAGTCCCACCTGTCAGCACCCAGCCATTATCCCTCCAACCCCTTCCTATTCATATACCCGTCCAAATGCCTCTTAAATGTTGCAATTGTACCAGCCTCCACCATTCCATAGGAGAAAGTGAGGTCTGCAGATGCTGGAGATCAGAGCTGAAAATGTGTTGCTGGAAAAGCGCAGCAGGTCAGGCAGCATCCAAGGAACAGGAGATTCGACGTTTCAGGCATAAGCCCTTCTTCAGGAATGAGGAAAGTATGTCCAGCAGGCTAAGATAAAAGGTAGGGAGGAGGGACTTGGGGGAGGGGCAATCGAGATGCGCTGGGTGGAATGAGGTCAAGGTGAGGGTGATAGGCCAGAGTGGGGTGGGGGCGGAGAGGTCAGGAAGAAGATTGCAGGTTAGGAAGGCGGTGCTGAGTTCGAGGGATTTGACTGAGACAAGGTAGGGGGAGGGGAAATGAGGAAACTGGATAAATCTGAGTTCATCCCTTGTGGTTGGAGGGTTCCCAGGTGGAAGATGAGGCGCTCTTCCTCCAACCATCGTATTGTTATGGTCTGGCGATGGAAGAGTCCAAGGACCTGCATGTCCTTGGTGGAGTGGGAGGGGGGAGTTAAAGTGTTGAGCCAAGGGATGGTTAGGTTGGTTGGTCCGGTTGTCCCAGAGGTGTCTCTGAAACGTTCCGCAAGTAGGAGGCCCGTCTCCCCAATATAGAGGAGGCCATATCGGGTGCAGTGGATGCAATAAATGATGTGTGTGGAGGTGCAGGTGAATTTGTGGCGGATATGGAAGGATCCCTTGGGGCCTTGGAGAGAAGTAAAGGAGGAGGTCTGGGCGCAAGTTTTGCATTTCTTGCGGTTGCAGGGGAAGGTGCCGGGAGTGGAGGTTGGGTTGGTGGGAGGTGTGGACCTACTGAGGGAGTCACGGAGGGAGTGGTCTTTTCAGAATGCTGATAGGGGAGGGGAGGGAAATATATCCCTGGTGGTGGGGTTCGTTTGGAGGTGGCGGAAATGACGGCGGATGATACGCTGTATATGGAGGTTGGTGGTGTGATAGGTGAGAACCAGTGGGGTTCTGTCCTGGTTGTGGTTGGAGGGGCGGGGCTCAAGGGCAGAGGAGCGGGAAGTGGAGGAAATGCTGTGTAGGGCATTGTCGATCATGTCTGGGGGGAGTCTGCAGTCTTTGAAGAAGGAGGCCACCTGGGCTGCACGTATTGGAACTGGTCCTCCTGGGAGCAGATGCGGCGGAAACGAAGGAATTGGGAATATGGGATGGTGTTTTTACAGGGGACAGGGTGGGAGGAGGTGTAGTCTAGGTAGCTGTGGGAGTCAGTCGGTTTATAGTAGATGTCCGTGTTGATTCGGTCGCCCAAGATAGAAATGGAAAGGTCTAGGAAGGGGAGGGAGGAGTCTGAGACGGTCCAGGTGAATTTGAGGTCGGGGTGGAAGGTGTTAGTAAAGTGGATGAACTGTTCAACCTCCTCGTGGGAGCACGAGGCAGCGCCGATACAGTCATCGATGTAGCGGAGGAAAAGGTGGGGGGTGGTGCCAGTGTAGTTGCGGAAGATGGACTGTTCCACATATCCTACGAAGAGGCAGGCATAGCTGGGGCCCATGCGGGTGCCCATGGCAACTCCTTTGGTTTGGAGGAAGTGGGAGGATTGGAAAGAGAAGTTGTTCAGGGTGAGGACCAGTTCAGTCAGTTGAAGGAGGGTGTCAGTGGAAGTGTACTTGTTGGCATGGCGGGAAAGGAAGAAGCGGAGGGCTTTGAGTCCTTCGTGATGGGGAATGGAGGTGTACAGGGACTGGATGTCCATGGTGAAGATAAGGTGTTGGGGACCGGGGGAAGCGAAAATCATGGAGGAGGTGGAGGGCATGGGTGGTGTCCCAAACATAGGTGGGGAGTTCTTGGACTAAGGGGGACAGGACCGTGTCGCGGTATGCAGAGATGAGTTACCCTCTGTGTGGAAACATTGTCCTGACCCCAGGGAAAAGACTTGCCTATTTATCCTGTCCATGCCCATCATAATTTTGTAAATCTCAATAAGGTCATCCCTCAGCCTCCAACACATGGAAACAGATTCTTCGGTCTAACCCATCCTTGCCGACCAGATATCCCAACCCAATCTAATACCACCAGCCAGCACCCGGCCCAAACCCTTCCTATTCATATACCCATCCAAATACCTCTTAAATGTTGCAATTGAACCTGCCTCCACCACATCCTTTGGCAGCTCATTCCAGACACGCACCATCCTCTGCGTGGAAATTTTGCCCCTTAGGTCTCTTTTATATCTTTTCCCTCTCATCCTAAACCTATGCCCTCTAGTTCTGGACTGCCTGACCCTAGGGGAAAGACTTTGTCTATTTATCCTATCCATACCCCTCATAACTTTGTAAACCTCTACAAGGTCACCTCTTGGCCTCCGACCAGGGAAAACAGCCCCAGCCTGCTCATCCTCTCCCTATTACTCAAATCCACCAACCCTGACAACATTCTTGTAAATCTTTTCTGAATTCTTTCAAGTTTCACAACATCTCTCCGATAGAAAGGAGACCAGAATTGCACGCAATATTCCAACAGTGGCCTAACCAATGTCCTGTACCGCTGCAACATGACCTCCCAACTCCTGTACTCAATACTCTGACCAATAAAGGAAAGCATACCAAACGTCTTCTTCACTATCCTATCTACCTGCGACTCCACTTTCAAGGAGCTATGAACTTGCACTCCAAGGTCTCTTTGTTCAGCAACACTCCCTAGGACCTTACCATTAAGTGTATAAGTCCTGCTAAGATTGCCTTCCCAAAATGCAGCACCTTGCAGTTATCTGAATTAAACTCCATCTGCCACTTAGCCCATTGGCCCATTTGGTCAAGATCCTGTTGTAATCTGAGGTAACCGTCTTCGCTGTTCACTACACCTCCAATTTTGGTGTCATCTGCAAACTTACTAACGATACCTCTTACGCTCACATCCAAAGCATTTATGTAAATGACAAAAAGTAGAGGACCCAGCACCGATCCTTGTGGCACCTCACTGGTTACAGGCCTCCAGTCTTAAAAACAACCCTCCACCACCACCCTCTATGTTCTATCTTTGAGCCAGTTCTGTATCCAAATGGCTAGTTCTCCCTGTATTCCATAAGATCTAACCTTGCTAATCAGTCTTCCATGGGCAACCTTGTCGAACGCTTTATTGAAGTCCATATTGATCATGTTTATCGCTCTGCCCTCATTGTTACTTCTTCAAACATTTTTCAAAATTCAAAAGTATGAATGCTAAAAGAATGGCTCATCTTATGGGAGTGATTAGAAGTAAAGAGAACAGTTGGAAAACAAAGGTTCCTTCATTTAAGACTGATGAGGGAATAGATTTTCTCTGATGGTTCTGAGTCTTTGGAACTCTCTTGCCTCCAGAGCAACAGAGAAAAGTTCATTGAAAGGTTTAAGGCAGATTGAGATAGATTTTTGACTAACAAGGGACTGAAGTGGTATCGGTAGTAGGGTGGAAAATGCAGTTGAGGTCATAGTCAGATCATTCTTGGACTCACTGATTGATGGGGCAGATTTAAGGTGCCAACCAGCCTACTTCAGCTACTAATTTATACAGAGGAGTTTGTGTATTACTATGTGCATGTCTGTAACTGTGTTTGTGTGACAGGTGTCATGGAGCAGGCCAGACCTCATCAACACATGTCAGGAAAGTAGCCAGGACGCGAACATTGCTCGTTGTTATAAGCAGGTGTGAGCAGATATTCCAGGAGCGATGCAGCTGGTCAACCCACTTAGTTTTAAACAAAGCAGAATTTATTGACAGGGTTAGTGAATGAAACACAAACAAAAGAGAACAGAATACAGAATAACTTAACCTATCCAGAAATCCAACAGATTATCCCAATTTAATGATGCTATTCCAAATACTTGCAACAATCCCCATTGACGCCCCGGTGGGAAAAAAAATCAAACCAAGGTCTCACAGGAAAGATGTCAGAGAGGGAGAGGATCAGCATGGGCCTGCTTTTTTAGGTCCAGCAGCTTCACAACTAATTGCCTGCTAAAAAGAAACCAAATCCAAACCAGCTGGGAGAACTGACCACCCTCCTTTCATTGTAAGTGTTTTTTAAACTTGAAAGCCTTTTTTTCTGAGGCAATATCTGTTAGCTATAATCAAACTGGCCCTAAAACCATTCAAACTAAACCTACCGGAGTCTCTGTAGTTATGACCCCTCTGAAAAAGAAACCAAGAACAACATAACCTTGTTGAAGGCGCAGCATCATAATATAGGAGTCAGGCTTGTGTCTGAGCATATCACTTTGCTTAAGTGCCAGTTCAGGCTGGCAGAGGAATAGACATCAAACTCGATGAAGGAAAAGCAGGCTGTGGAACCAGATAAATGTGAGTCTGGAGTTCTGGATGTGCAATGTTAAAAGAGATGAATTGAATTGAATTGAATTGAATGAGCTTTATTGTCACTTGTATTCAACTAAGTACAGTGAAAAGTTTATACATCACCAGTTACTGGGCCATCTTAGGTACAAAGGTACCTGGGTACAGCAAATTCCGTTACAAGATTTTAGAAAATAGAGAAATAAGAAGTCCAGCATTGAGCAGATAAAAGTTCAGACTAATGGTCTTTTAACCTGGACCATGCTGGCACCTAGTCTCCAGTTTGCATTGGGCCTTGGCTCCAGACTACACCAGGGTTCACCTCAAGGTTCATGAGGCCGGGAGATCAGTCCAGAATCACCTCAAGACTTGGAGGCCACTTCAGGCCATGCCAGGGCAAGAGCCGCAATGCTATGCCAGGAGTTGTCACGCAAGGCCAGAGGCTGCCTCACCATACCAGGACAAAAGGCCACCACACCAGGCTTGTTATGTCTGCATGCAGGCCGTGACTGGTCAGGGACTGGGAGTCATGAAAGGCTGGGAGAGGAGAAGGCAAAAGAACACAGAGAGGAGAAAAAGAGAAGAAAAAGAATAACAGGCAGAGCAGATGAGCTCTGGCTAAAGCGTCCTATACTGCCACTATCTTGGACCAGATTTAGATATTTAAGAGTCGAGGAAAGGGGGAGAAGATTGATGAAGTAGTTCAGGACAGCTTTTATAGGCTGAGTATTGAGGTCAGGGAATTGAATGTGATAACTACTCTCTGTATGTTTTTTGTTCAGTTCACAAAGTATGTGTTCTATTGCTGCTTTTCCAGGTCCACTGCCCCCCAGACTGCAAGAGGGCCTTCATGCGTGTTCAGGAAGAGTTGAAATTTATGAGAATTCCTCGTGGGGCACTGTTTGTGACCATGAGTGGGATATCATGGATGCCTCAGTTGTCTGCAGGCAGCTCAGGTGTGGGGTTGCCGTGTCTGTGAACAGCAGCTTTGGCTCAGGAGAAGATCCCATCTGGCTGGATAATTTTCAATGCATTGGGACCGAGGGCACCATCAATGAGTGCCCAAGAGAGCAGAGGAATATCAGCAACTGCACACACAGTCAGGATGCTGGAGTTACTTGCTCAGGTCAGCAGTGATGCTGTGCGATGATGAAACATTTGCCTTGGCTATAGAATGCAAAACAGACCCATATTCCTTTTTCTGGCAGGACTGAGTTAACTCACAGTACCAGGATCCCAGGTTTGATTCCACTCTTGGGCGACTATCTGTGTGGAGTTTGCACATTCTATCCCTGTCAGTGTGGGTTTCCTCTGGGTGCTGTGGTTTCTTCCCACAGTCTAAAGATGTGGAGGATTGGCCATGCTAAATTGCCCATAGTGTCCAGGGATGTATTGGCTAGGTGAATAAGCCATGGGAAATACAGGGTTACAGGGATAAGGTAAGCAGGTGGGTCTGAGTTGGATGCTCTTCAAAGGGTTATTGTAGATTTGAAGGGCCAAATGTAGGGATTATATGTTTTTCCAGTCTAATGATCAGAAGATTGGATGGCTCTTGCATTCTGATGCAATAGCCATGAGGGAATGGATGACCCCGTCCTGCTCCTGGGTAAAAGTCTCAAGGAACTGAATGTGTGATTTGTTCAAGAAACTTAATAATCTCTTCATGTTCATACGAAATAACCCATAAGAAGCTGAATGGCCTCCTCATGTTTCATAGAGGAGGAAGGGAACATTTATGGAAATTGAAACCGTAGTGGGTGAATGATCTAATTTTGTGTTTCCCTGACAGGACCTTTCCCCATCAGACTGGCCAATGGGAATAATGTGTGCTTGGGGAGAGTGGAGATCCTTTACAAGTCCACTTGGGGGACAGTCTGTGATGATGGTTGGGATCTCACCAATGGAGACATTGTCTGCAGACAGCTGAACTGTGGGAAGGCTGAGTCCATAACTGGGGCTTATCATGGACAAGGGGGTGGGGAGATCCTGCTCAGTGGGGTCAGATGTGATGGAACGGAACACTCACTGGACCAATGCATTGCCAACCCACTCGATGCCAATCACAGTGCTGGATGTCGACATGCTGGAGTCATCTGCTCAGGTAAATCAGCAGCTCTTACTGAGCTTGTATTAAAACAATTTGGTGTTCTCCACATCTGAAACTATGTCCTTTTCTTCCCAGTGCTCACTGATATACATTGAATTTTGGTCTGGCATTGTCTGGTTGTAATATTCTCATCCTCCTTTCTGAATCCCTCCTGGTCTCGGTCTTCTTTATCTCTGTAATCTGCTCTTACTCTGAATTTTCATCCTAATGTTCAAATCCCTCTATGACTTACACCCCCTCCTTATTTCCATATCCCAGCACAGAACAGCCTGCTTACTTGGCACTCCACTTGACAGCTTAAACATTCTCTCCCTCCACCAGCAATGCACAGAGGTAGCAAGTTAACAGTTGTCAAGACTAAAGAGCATCTTCCAACCTCACGACCTTTGCCAGCAGGAGGGAGGGTGGCAACAGACACAGGGGAACACTGTGCTCATCATATCATCCTGACTTTGAAAAAATATTGGCTGTCCTTTCACTGTCCTTTCCTTTCAGTTGTACTCTAGAAATCTCTTCATAACTAGCACATGGACTGCAGCAGTTTAATTAGGTAACCTGAGGGACCTGACTGTGACAATGAGGGTTAGGATATAAATGTGGTGAGCATGGACTGCAGATTGTTGAGCTGTGGAACACCCTCTTAGCTATGACAGATGTCTTCTGGGGACAGGGCATCAAAATTATCTGGTTGATATAGTTAAGAATCAATGTACATCACAGATTAGTTAAGGTTAACAGATTTCATTCACTAGTGACTGATAAGTGAATTGGATGGATCTTTACAGTAATCAACAATGGTTTAATGGTTACTATTACTGAGACTAGCTTTTCATTCCAGATTAAATAAAATGGAGTTTTAAAAATGCATGTTTCCACATCCCAAATTAGTTTACTATATTATTCAAAGTTCCCCAACTCTTTTGCAGGTCCAGTGCCTATACGGCTGGTGAATGGTACCAACATGTGCTCAGGGAGAGTTGAAATCTATCGCAAACACATCTGGGGGACAGTCTGTGATAATGGTTGGACTATAAACGCAGCACAGGTTGTCTGCAGAATGTTGAACTGTGGGAGTGCCCTGTTAGCACCAACAGGCTCCCAATATGGAGAGGGGGCTGGGGCCATCTGGTTGGATGATGTGTGGTGTGATGGGTCAGAGTTTGCTCTTGATCAGTGTTCTGCCAAGTCATGGGTGCATAATAACTGCACACATAAGAAGGATGCTGGAGTTACCTGTTCAGGTGAGTGGAGTTATCTGTTAGTTCTTTCACAAGGGAGACAACCAAACCAAATCAGCCTTTCACCTCAGTATTCAAAATACAGTAAAATTAAAACCTTCAAAGATCCTCAAATGATTCTCAAAATCCCAATGGTTCCTCACCAAATTTTTGAATAAGCAATCCCAGACTTTGCAAATAATCAAAACTTGACATTGGTTTGTAGCTTAAACAAAAGGCATAGTGATTTATTAATAATATACAGGTAGAAGATCCTTTATCTGAAATGCTTGGGACTAGCTGTTTTTTGGAATTTGAAATGTTTCGGTTTTCAGAATAGTGACAGTTTCATGGTGAAACTTTTAATAATCTTACCGGAGGAGCAGAACTTCTAAGTAAGAATGTGCTTGGCTATCCCATCCCCCCACGTTGCGTCTGAATGACAAGCATTGAGTGGGTGCTGACTTGAGCTAACTGTTTGCTCGCCAAACAACCTTATTAATCAGAAAAAAACTTCCAGATTTCAGAGGTTATCAGTTTTTGGATGTTTGGATAAAGGGTTTTCTACCTGTAGCAACTTCAGGAGAGCAAAATTAAACAGGAAAATAATATGGTTGAACAATGGAATGAACCCAGAAACCTTTGCTTTCAGCCCCATTCACACAGTAGATGGACAAATAAACACAGTTAATGGATAAATAAAAGATAACAAAAGTGGCCAGATTGCTTAAATGGTTTTCACAATGCATTGTTCCCAGGCAACAATGGTGTTTTCTTGGTTGATTTTGTGAAGGTGTCAATCAGGGTCACGCTTATAGTTCACTCAGATAAATGCAGTAATACGTATAACTTTGTTTTGTATTCTCTGAGCTTTCCAAGCAATGCTCATGGGAAGTTAGGCAGGGAGCTTTCACATCTTTATGTTAGCATCAACAGTTAGATTCGTTTTCATAGAAAGCACAGTCGAACTCTGACTGCTTGCTCCCTAATGAACTGTGTGTCTCCTCCTCAAGGTCCCAGTTACCATTCAAATTCTGCCATTTGCTTGAGCATGTGATATTTTATGGACTTGCCGGAACCAATTCCACTCATTCAAAGCCAACTTGTGCTTTCTGTTCAAATAAAATGCTCTTCCTCGGTGCTGAAATATCTGCAGAACCTTTTAACCAGGAACCAATCTGTAATTAACTTCCAGGTGTGGCTCACGAATAATCAAAAGCTTGTTTGGTTTGATTTCCTTTTAACAGAAGCTGTTACACAAAGTTCAAAAGTCATCTTTAGTTCACAGTTCCCAACTCTAAATTAAAATTGATTAAAAGAGTAAAGTAAAAATAAGTAAAAATCAGTGGGGGCTCTAACACAGTCCATTTACAATTTATCACTTATCTGGTACTCGGACAAAAGCTTATCTTTTATTTCTTTCTTAATGCATGTAAGTGGCACAATTTCAAGGACGTGAATGCTTTAGACAGGGTGCAGAAATGATTTGCAATATGGCTTTAAGAATAAGGGACTTCCGTTACAGTGAGATTGGAGAAGACCAGTTGTTCTCCTTAGAGAAGAAAGGGTGAAGAGGAATTTTGGCCATTGTGTTCAAAATCATGAAGGGTTTGGATAGAGTAGATAGAGAGACCTGTTCCCTTTGCATGTGGCTTCTGAACCAGAGGACATTGAATTAAGGTGATTGCTAAAATTACCAAAGAGGTGATGCTTTTCTGTGGTGAATGATTTGCAATGTAGTACCTGACAGTTTGATGAAAACACTTTCAATCATAACTTGCAAAAGAGATTAGGAAAATCATCTGAAGAGAAAAATAAGTTGCAGGGAAAGAGTAGGAGAGTGGGACTAGCTGAATTGTTATTATAGGCAAATGGATTCTTCTGTGTTGTAAATATTCTATAATTTTATTATTCAGTCTTGGGGCTAGGAAATTGAGCTTGTGGGGATCTTCCATTTTCCAACTTTTCATAGAAGAAAATGTTAACTTATTCAGAATTGGTTGTTAAGACAAACAATGAGACAAGTCAGAGACATTGTTTCCATCTCTATTCTAGGTCCAGTACCCATCCGGCTGGTGAATGGGACCAACATGTGTTCTGGGAGAGTTGAAGTCTACCGTAACTCCATTTGGGGTACTGTCTGTGACAATGGCTGGGATATAAATGCAGCAAATGTTATTTGCAGAGTACTGAACTGTGGGACAGCTCTTGCAGCTCAGTCTGGAGCCTACTATGGAGAGGGGACTGGTAACATCTGGATTCAGAGAGTGAAGTGTCTTGGAATAGAGCCTACCCTCGATCAGTGCTCTTTCAATCCTGAGGTGATAAAGAACTGCCAACACAGCCAGGATGCTGGAGTTATCTGTTCAGGTGAATGGACATCCTTGATGTTCTTCTGCTTATTCCCCTCCCCTTTATGATCTCTTCCATTCGACCCCCCACTCTCATATCATACTTATATGCATTAGCATGCTACCCAGTCTAGTTCCATTCTCCTTTCACTCCCTGCACCCAATATCCTACCCAGTCTGTTTGTACTTACATTCTAATCAGTTGAATCCCACTCTCCTAATCGTTTCTGCACCCTTTAATGTCCCACTGATTCTAATCACACCCACCTGTTCAATAATACCCTTAATAGAATCATAGAGATGTATGGAAATGGACCCTTTGGTCCAACCCGTCCATGCTGACCAGATATCCCAACCCAATCTAGCCCCACCTGTCAGCACCTGGCCTGTATCCCTTCAAACCCTTCCTATTCATATACCCAGCCAGATGGCTTTTAAATGTTGTAACTCTACCAGCCTCGAGTAAAAAGTGAGGTCTGCAGATGCTGGAGATCAGAGCTGAAAATGTGTTGCTGGTTAAAGCACAGCAGGTTAGGCAGCATCCAAGGAACAGGAAATTCGACGTTTCGGGCCAGAGCCCTTCATCAGGAATGAGGAGAGGGTGCCAGGCAGGCTAAGATAAAAGGTAGGGAGGAGGGACTTGGGGGAGGGGCGATGGAGATGTGATAGGTGGAAGGAGGTCAAGGTGAGGGTGATAGGCCGGAGTGGGGTGGGGGCGGAGAGGTCAGGAAGAGGATTGCAGGTTAGGAGGGCGGTGCTGAGTTCAAGGGAATCGACTGAGACAAGGTGGGGGGAGGGGAAATGAGGAAACTGGAGAAACTGATGAACTCGGATTTCTCCAGTTTCCTCATTTCCCCTCCCCCCACCTTGTCTCAGTCGATTCCCTTGAACTCAGCACCGCCCTCCCAACCTGCAATCCTCTTCCTGACCTCTCCGCCCCCACCCCACTCCGGCCTATCACCCTCACCTTGACCTCCTTCCACCTATCACATCTCCATCGCCCCTTCCCCACGTCCCTCCTCCCTACCTTTTATCTTAGCCTGCCTGGCACCCTCTTCTCATTCCTGATGAAGGGCTCTGGCCCGAAACGTCGAATTTCCTGTTCCTTGGATGCTGCCTAACCCACTCTACCAGCCTCCACCATTTCCTCTGGCAGCTCATTCTATTCGCGTACCACCTCCTGTGTGAAAACGTTGCCCCTTAGATCTCTTTTATATCTTTCCCCTCTCACCCTAAACCTATGCCCTGTAGTTCTGGACTCCCTAACCCCAGGGAAAAGACTTTGTCTATTTATCCAATCCATGCCCCTCATAATTTTGTAAACCTCTATAAGGTCACCCATCAGCCTCCGATCCTCCAGGGAAAACAGCCCCAGCCTGTTCAACCTCTCCCGATAGCTCAAATCCTTCAACCCTGGCAACATCCTTGTAAATCTTTTCTGAACACTTGCAAGTTTCACAACAACTCTCCAATAGGAAGGAGACCAGAATTGCATGCAATATTCCAACAGTGGCCTAACCAATGTTCTGTACAGCTGCAACATGACCTCCCAACTCCTGTATTCAGTACTCTGACCAATAAAGGAAAGCATACCAAACACTTCCTTCACTACCTGCGACTCCACTTTCAAGGAGCCATGAAGCTGCACTCAAGGTCTCTTTGTTCAGCAACACTCCCTAGGACCTTACCATTAAGTGTTTAAGTCCTGCTAAGATTTGCTTTCCCAAAATGTAGCACCTCGCATTTATCTGAATTAAACTCCACCTGCCATTTCTCAGCCCATTGGCCCATCTGGTCCAGATCCTGTTGTAATTCGAGGTAACCCTCTTCGCTGTCCACTACACCTCCAATTTTGGTGTCATCTGCAAACTTACTAACTGTACCTCTTCTGCTCATATCCAAATCATTTATGTAAATGACAAAAGGTAGAGGACCCAGCACCGATCCTTGTGGCACTCTACTGGTCACAGGCCTCCAGTCTGAAAAACAACCCTCCACCACCACCCTCTGTCTTCTACCTTTGAGCCAGTTCTGTATCCAAATAGCTAGTTCTCCTTGTATTCCGTGAGATCTAACCTTGCTAGCCATTCTCCCATGGGGAACCTTGTCAAATGTCTTACTGAAGTCCATATAGATCACATCTACCGCTCTGCCCTCATCAATCCTCTTTGTTACTTCTTCAAAAAACTCAATTAAGTTTGTGAGACGTGATTTCCCACACACAAAATCATGTTGACTATCCCTAATCAGTCCTTGCCTTTCCAAATACATGTACATCCTGTCCTTCAAGAATCCCTCCAACAACTTGCCCACCACCGAGGTCAGGCTCACCGGTCTATAGTTCCCTGGCTTGTCCTTACCACCCTTACACAGTGGCACCACGTTTGCCAACCTCCAGTCTTCTGGCATCTCACCTGTAACTATCGATATATCAGCAAGATATCTCAGCAAGAGGCCCAGCAATCGCTTCTCTAGCGTCCCACAGAGTTTTCAGGTACACCTGATCAGGTCCTGGGGATTTATCCACCTTTACCCATTTCAAGACATTCAGCACTTCCTCCTCTGTAATCTGGGCATTTTGCAAGATGTCACCATCTATTTCCCTACAGTCAGTATCTTCCATATCCTTTTCCACAGTAAATACTGATGCAAAATACTCATTTAGTATCTCCCCCCTTTTCTGCGTCTTCTCGAATTTTCTCTCTCTCTCTAACTTTTTTCATTCATTCATGAAATGTGGGCATTTCTGGCTAGGCCAGCATTTATTGCCCATCCCTAATTGCCCAGAGGGCAATTAAGAGTCAACACATTGCTGTGGGTATGAAGTTACATATAGGCCACACCAGGTAAGGATGGCAGTTTCCTTCCCTAAAGGGACACTAGCAAAATCAAATGGGTTTAGCTAATCATCGACAACTGTTTCATGGTTATCGGTACTCTTAATTTCAGATTTGTATTGCAGTCAAATTCCGCCATCTGCTATCTTGGGATTTGAACCCAGGTCCTGGGAAAATTACCTGGGTCACTGGATTAATGGTCTAGCAATTCTAATACTGGGCCATCATCTCACCCATACTAAATCTGAATCTACACTTCAATTTTTGCTTCCTTTTTAAAGGTTTACCATGTAGTGTATTATGATGTGATGGTAAACCTACATTTGGTTTTCCAAATGTGGCCTACCATGTGGTATAAATTCAGTTGACTGGGAACAGTTTTCAGTCCCTTTGAAAAATTCAGACACCAAACCCAGTGGAAGTGGTGGTAATCCCAGACCAATTTAACATGTTCCCATCTCTTTTCAGGTCCGGTGCCTGTACGACTGATGAATGGCACTAACCTGTGCTCTGGAAGGGTTGAAGTCTATCATAACTCCATCTGGGGAACTGTCTGTGGCAATGGCTGGGATATGAATGCAGCCAGTGTGCTCTGTAGAATGTTGAACTGTGGGACAGCCCTTTTCCCATGGACTGAAGCTGTCTATGGACAAGGATCTGGGCCTATCTGGTTGGATGACTTCAGATGCAATGGGACAGAGTCTACCATTGATCAGTGTTCTACCAGTCCATGGGGGGTGAATAACTGCACCCACAGCCAGGATGCTGGAGTAACCTGCTCAGGTGAGTGCAAATACCTGTTCCTTACATCTATTGATTCTTTTGCCATGCATTTTTGATGAGAGAGATTCATTTGTCATGACTATAGGCCTGTGGGGAGAGTGGTAATCTAGACTGGCATTGATGTAGGGATATGGAGAGAGAACTGGGGCAATGGAATTAGGTTGTTATTGAAACCAAACTACAGGATGAGTGCAAAATCTTCGGAATGACTTGGGAATGAGATTGGAGTTTGTGGGCACAATAGAACATGAGGTCAGTTTGAGGTTGAGACTTCTTTCAGAAAGATGAGAGCAAGTATTTTGGATTATTTACAGAATTATAAGGAGTATTGAGAGTGGTTAGTTGGTTTTGGATTAAAACTGGGCAGTAACATTAATACAAAGTGATGGGGTGAAGTATGGCAGGAAGGTTATATGAGATTTATACAGGTTTGTGGTGAAGAGTAGTAGAGTGAGATTAGTTTCAGGAGTAATATTTGGATGAGATGATGATGTAGGTCAGTGAAATTAACAAGAGGAACATGTTGCAATTATATAATTCTTACAACATCTTAAGATACCCCAAGATGCTTTAGCATTCCCAATCAAGATTCTATGTCAGAATGAATAACTGGATATCAGTGCAGTTGACGAAAGTTTGCCAAAGTGATAGCTTTTAAACAGAACTCTGATAGGAACAATTGGCTAGAGAGATGAAGGGATGTAGGGAGGGAATGCTGTTGTTCAGCACTGAAACATCTGAAGGTCTAGTAACCAATTGTAGAGCAATTAAAATGAAGGATATGAAAGCGACCCCATTTGGAAAAGCATAAAGTCCCAGAGGACTGTAGATTGGAAAATGTTGCAGACAGAGAAAGTGTGTGAGGCCTGTGGATCAATTTGAGCACAAGGATGAGAATTGTATGTTTGATAGAGGCTGCACAGATAGTGAGTGGGATCTAGGACCATGGTAAGATTTGAACAGTAGTACAGGAATTACTGAGCTGAAGGAAGTTACAGAACAAAGAAGCTGGTGAGGGCCATGGAGGAATTGGAATGTAAGATTAAGAATAGTCGGTGTGGAGAAGTTAAAGAGGATGAGATTTGTAGCTCTGGAGGAGGTTACACATGTAGAGAGAACTGCCCTATTGCTGTGGAGGGTTCTTGACATGATGATGGGAATTTTAAAGGTGAGACAAGGCTGAACAAGGATCTAATGGAGGTCAGTGAATATTGGTAAATGGAATCTGGTGTGAGTTAGGGTACAAAGTTTTAGATAGCTTGTTGACTGCAAAGGGTGGTAGATAGGAGGATAGCCAGTCATCTAGGGAGGTTACAAAGGGAACATTCATATTTTCAGCAGCATTTGAGCAAAGGCAGGTGAGGAGATGTTGTGTTCAGAAGTGAGGTGTACTTAATCTTCCATATAATGAGGACTTGATATTCATTTCAGGGTCGGTCAGTATTCTGAGGCTTTTTTTTGTATGGAACAGGAGAGACTTAGGGCCGACTTAACGGAAGTGTAGCAAAACATTCAATAACAGAGCAGTCTTTTCAACCACAAGATAGTGACAATCTGGAATTCCTGTCAGAAAGCATGTTGGGGGCAAACATCTTTGTTGCTTTTAAAAATACTAGAAAATGCACTTGTCATGCTGTAAATGACATGGTACAGACTAAGAGTTGGAAAGTGACATTCTCATTTTATTGTCAACAGACATAAGACATGATGGGCTAAATGGCTTCTTTAACTCATAAATTTCAAACATTCTATCAAAATATTGCCCAAAGAGAAATGAGTCCAGTAATGTGTGACAGAACTTGTGGCCGTCTTCAGTTTTGCCAATATTTAATTGTAAGAAATTTTGGTTCATTCAGAACTAGATGTTGGACCAACAGTCTAACAATTAAAGAACATTTTCTCATCCTTGTTCCAGGTCCAGTACCCATCAGGTTGGTGAATGGGGCTAGCATATGTTCTGGGAGAGTTGAAGTCTACCGTAACTCTGTCTGGGGAACTGTCTGCAACAATGGCTGGGATACAAATGAAGCAAATGTTGTCTGCAGAGCATTGAATTGTGGGACACCCCAGTCAGCACAGATGGGAGCTCACTATGAAGAGGGGATTGAGAACATCTGGATCCAGGGTGTGAAGTGTCTCGGGACAGAGCCAGCCCTCGATCAGTGTTTGGGTAGCCCCCAGGGAATGAAGAACTGCACACATAGCCAGGCTGCTGGAGTAATCTGTACAGGTCAGTGAGCACGCTAAGCATGATACTCACTTGCCTACTCCCCATACACTTTATTCTCCCAACCAATCTAAACCCACCACCCTGCTCACTCCTCACATCTTTAATACACCCAACCTAATTCTCTGTACTCTCCCATATCCAATGCGGTGTAATTGTACTCTCTGACTCACTTACCTTTTCTCTGACTCAGTAATCTCTCGGATATCACTTTAACTTTCTGTCTATAACTAATCCATCGGCATTGGGGTAGTATATTGTATATTTTCCTTTCTGACAATTAAATACTTAGCATACAAGGTCAAGTGTTAGAAAATAGGGTTAAGTACAGTATGGGTGTTTGATAATTGGTACAGACACATTAGGCCAGAGGGTCTCTTTCCAGCTGTAAACATTCTGTGACTCTATGACTCTAATATGATGTCAAACTCTGTCCCTAATTCTCCCAATTGTTGCCGAACCGAATGTATTGGTTCAGTTGATTGAGTGCAGTTTTGAACCACAGTGGAAAATCCAGGCATGGAGTTCATTTGAAGTGCCGATAATTCTAGACCAGTAAATTTACGTTCTCATCTCTATTCCAGGTCCAGTACCTGTGCGGCTGGTAAATGGTACCGACCTGTGCTCTGGGAGAGTTGAGGTTTATCGTAACTCCGTCTGGGGTACTATTTGTGACACTGGCTGGAATGAAACTGCAGCAAGTGTGGTCTGCAGAGTGTTGAATTGTGGAACTGTCCGGTCAGTGCACACTGGAGCCTACTTTGGAGAAGGAAATGGAGTTATCTGGTTTGATGATGTGAGTTGTAATGGGACAGAGCCTGCGCTTGATCAGTGCTCTGTCAATCCACGGGTGGGGAAAAACTGCACACACAGGAAAGATGCTGGAGTTACGTGTTCAGGTAAGTGCTTTTTATTTGTGAGCTGACTTCCACTATCTGATTGTTACATCAATGGATCCCTTTTTAGAGATGAGAATTTGCTAAACTTTCAAGAACTGGAGCAGCTTATACTATATGGACTGCAAGTCTCAGTGAGCAATCCTGCCTCTGTGTTTATGGTGGGGACAGGTTTATTGGTGAGCAAGGTAAGATAATTGGGCCTTGGGTGTTGCTTTGAGCAACTTCTGCAGCATGTGGTAGACTGGAGCTGAGATGATTAGTTTCTGATAGCTACAATCGCTTGCCTTTATTGGAGTGAAAACTCCACCTAATGTAGAGTTTTCCACCCATTCCCATCACAGTGCTATCAACAGGAGATTTTCAGGATTTGAGATCTTTGTATCCAGTGAGATGAGCCATTGTTTAATATAACTTGAATTGATTGAATAATGCCAACACTAGCGGTGGGTCCTCAGAAGATAGCTTTAACAGATTGGCATTTTTAAGCTTCTACATTTGAGAGTATACTATCTCAGTTTATGCATCCTGTCCTCATAATTTAATTCTTTTAGACCCAGTATCATTCTGGTGAATCTGTGCTGCATTCCCTTCAAGGCCAATATATGATTAGATTCCGTACAGTATGAAACAGGCCCTTTGGCCCAACAAGTCCACACCGACCCTCCGAAGAGTAACCCACCCAGACCCATTCCCCTCCCCTATATTTACCCTTGATTAATGCACCTAACATTATGGACAAGTTAGCATGGCCAATTCACCTAACCTGCGCATCTTTTGGATTGTGGGAGGAAACCAGAGCACCTGGAGGAAACCCATGCAGACACATGTGAACTCCACACAATCGCTTGAGGCTGGAATCGAACTAAGGTCTCTGACGCTGTTTTGCTAACAATGAGCCACTGTGCTGCCCCTATCATTTCTGTCCTGACCTAAACACAGTTATTCCAGATGCAGTCTAGCCAAAGTTCTGTACAGCCACAACTTAATATCTATTACTTGAGGAACTTGGCCCTTTTGATCTCTTTTTGGTGTTATGCTGACTCTTGGTGATTTGTGTAACATTGTTTTCTTGTTTGTTGTTTTCAATCTCTTTTCTGCATTGTCCTTGGTCAATAATTAACCCTCAGTCATCATCTCTACAATAGATGATGTGGTCATTGTCACAGTTGTTTGTGAGAACTTGCGGCGTACAACTTGACTGCCATGTTTCCTACATTAGAACAGTGACTACATCTCATAAGTACTATTTTAGATATAAAGCACTTTGAGACCTCATAAGATGGTGAAAGGTACTATGTAAATGTAAAGCTTTTTAAAATTTCATACTTCATCTTAATACCTGTCCTAAATTCATTTTATTATGTATCATTCTTCAATTCTCCATCATATTCCAGGTCCAATACCAATACGGCTGGTGAATGGAACCAATAAGTTCTCTGGGAGAGTTGAGATCTTTCACAACTCAGCCTGGGGAACTGTGTGCAATAATGGCTGGGATGTAAATGCAGCAAATGTCGTCTGTAGAATGTTGAATTATGGGATTGCCACGGCAGGACAGACCAGAGCCAACTATGTAGATGGTACTGGAGACATCTGGCTGAGTGATGTGAAATGTTCGGGGATGGAGACTGCCCTTGATCAGTGCTCCAGAAGTCCGATTGGGGTGAATAACTGCACACATGGCCAGGACGTTGGAGTCATTTGCTCTGGTACTTCAAACTTTGTTTCTAATAAATCTTGGAGAGGGGAATACAACTGCTCAGATATCTATGGCATGACTCTGCAAGGAATTTATGATTTGGCGATGCTCATGTTGGACTGGGGTGTACAAAGTTAATAATCCCACAACACCAGGTTATAGTGCAACAGGTTTATTTGGAAGCATTAGCTTTCGTAGCACTGCTCCTTCAGGTAGTTGTGTGAAGGAGCAGCACTCCAAAAGCGACTCCTTTCAAATAAATCTGTTGGACAAAAACCTGGTGTTGTGTGATTTTTAACTTTGCAAGGAATTCTGCTTAGATCTGACTTAATTTCACTAATTTGTGGAGCACATCTGGAAATCAGCAGCCAGGAACATTCAAAATAAAACTGAAAATTCTGGGCATATTCAGCAGGTCTGGCAGCATCTTAGGAGAGAAAATCTGTGTTTTTGTTTCAGGTTCATGACCCTTCTTCCATCCGCACGTGCTGCCTGACACTGCTGAGCACTCACAGACATTTCTGTTTATATTTCAGGTTTCCAGTATTAGCAGTATTTTGTTTTGTGATGTAGCCAAGATATTCAATTCAACTGCAAGTATTATGGTTCAAATTAGTACCTTTCCTGCACTCAGTACCACATTGGATGAGAACAGACAACAGAGCAGACCAAGGATGGAACTTGGGTTCAGTTAATAACAAATTGCATTTTTACATGGCTTTAAAAATGAACCTGGGAACACTGTAGGAATGATTATCAGTATTGGGGTAGAAGGGTGTTGAACTGATGGTTTATGCTTCACTTGAACCATGCTGGCACCAGTGTCTTGGTGAATCAAATAACTAGAACAATAAAAAATGAGCATTAAACTAAATGAGAGGGTTGAATAAATGATCTCAGACTAAAAGATTTCCTAATCATAATATTCAGCATTCAGTTTGAAAGTGAGAAACATGAGTCAAAAACATTTGTGCTCAACTTAAATCAGAGTAATTACAGAAGAATGAAGGCAGAGCTGACTGTGTTGGACTGGGGAAAAAAAGAATTTAGCAGAAAAGACAATTAAGGAACCATCACAAACTTTTAAGAAATAGATCATGACTCACAGCAAAGATATATGCCAATGAGGAAGATGGGCATCCAAGAAGGAAATAAAGTGACCAAAATTAACAAACGGAGGTAAGGATAGTATCAGATTGAAAGATAAAACATACAACATGGCGAAAGTTTGTGGTAATCCAGAAGAGTGGAAAAGATTTAAAAGCCAACAAAAGATGACCAAAATAAAATAGAAAGAGAAAATATGATAAGGGCAAATTAGCACCTGACATAAAATGGACCGGAAGAGCTTCTTTAAAGTTATAAAATGAAAGACATGTCAAAATTCACACAAGCTCCTTAGAGAATGATGCTGGGGAAATAATAATGGGAAATGAGGAAATAGCAGAGGAGTTATTAAATATTGAGCAACATGGGAAAGGACATTAACAGCATTGCAAAGATAGTAAATAACCAAGGTGCTAAAGGAAAGACAAAATAAACACAATGACTATCACTTTAGAAGTATCCAGGAAACTAATGTGGCTAAAGAATGATAAGTCTTTGAACCAAATAGGTTGCATCTTAGGATATTAAAGGAAGTAGCTGCAGAGATATTGGATATGTCATGATTCTGTTTGCCGAACTGGGAATTTGTGTTGCAGACGTTTCATCCCCTGTCTAGGTGACATCCTCAGTGCTTGGAAGCCTGCTGTGAAGCACTTCTGTGTTGTTTCCTCCGGCATTTATAGTGATTTGTATCTGCCGCTTCCGGTTGTCAGTTCCAGCTGTCCGCTGCAGTGGCCGGTATATTTGGTCCAGGTCGATGTGTTTGTTGATAGAATCTGTGGATGAGTGCCATGCCTCTTGGAATTCCCTGGCTGTTCTCTGTTTGGCTTGTCCTATAATAGTAGTGTTGTCCTAGTCGAGCTCATGTTTCTTGTCTGCGTGTGTGGCTACTAAGGATAGCTGGTCATGTCGTTTCATGGCTAGTTGGTGTTCATGGATATGGATCGTTAACTGTCTTCCTGTTTGTCCTGCATGAGCAAAACCAATGTAGTGTACAAAATCCCATGCAAGGACTGCACAAAACACTACATAGGACAAACAGGAAGACAGCTAATGATCCGCATCCATGAACACCAATTAGCCACGAAACGACACGACCAGCTATCCTTAGTAGCCACACACGCAGATGACAAGAAACATGAGTTCGACTGGGACAACACTACTATTATAGGACAAGCCAAACAGAGAACAGCCAGGGAATTCCAAGAGGCATGGCACTCATCCACAGATTCTATCAACAAACACATCGACCTGGACCCAATATACCGGCTACTGCAGCGGACAGCTGGAACTGACAACCGGAAGCGGCAGAGACAAACCACTATAAATGCCGGAGGAAACAACACAGAAGCGCTTCACAGGAGGCTCCCAAGCACTGAGGATGTCACCTAGACAGGGGACGAAACGTCTGCAACTCAAATTCCTAGCTCGGCGAACAGAACCACATCAACGAGCACCCGAGCTACAAATCTTCTCACAAACTTTTAACACATATTGGATATGCTATTAGTAATCTTCCAATAATCCTTAGATTCTAGAAAATTGCCAGTGCAACATATTTATTTAAAAATGGAGGGAGATAAAAAAGAAACAGGCAATTATAGGCCAGTATAAGATGGGCTGAAAAGCTAAAGTTGTTGATGATATTTGACAGTTGCATGACCTTGAATGAGTCCTGTGAACATTCTGGTACGTGCCGAGCTTGTTTTCTGTACTGGCAAGCAATTTTTGTCTTCAGTATCTGTTTTTCTCTGTGCTGGCTGTTTGTTACACCGTATAAGAGAGAGAGAGCTTTCATTCTGAGAGCTGGGCTTCACCTTGGACCAGGATGGCGAACAGTGCCAGGAACAAACCTTAGCCTCCAGACCAGCCGCCGATTGAGGGGTCCCCAACAGGCAGAAGGGTGTGAGACTTATTACTACTTCTTCTTTCTTTCACATATATTACTCTTATTATTATCATTATTACTACTTTATAAACACCCAGAATTAAGCAAATTGCCATTGTCAAGTCTTCCCTTAACTATATTTAATCAAATCTGAAAAGAACTGTTTGGATACACCCTGTGATCTAAGACAATGATGTGATCACAGAACATTTAGAAATATATCATCTAAACAAACAGCGTCAACATGGTTTTACAAACTCACGCCTGACAAATATATTACTGCTCTTTGAGGAGTTAGCAATCAGCATAGATAAATGAGAACCAATGGATGTCAAATAATTGGATTTCCAAAAGGCATTCCATAAAGGACTGCTTACCACTATTTACTCAAGGGCATCTGGGAATGAGCAATAAATGCTGGCAGCCAGCACTGCCCATGTCCCAAAAGTGAATAAATTAAATAAAATGTATTGAGTAAGAACCCATGCTGCTAGAAACATATATTAGCATGGATTAGTGAATTAATAAAAGATGAGCTGGGGTAAAGAGGGCATTTTCAGGATGGCAACCTGTAAATATTGGAATGCCACAGAACCTATGTTTGACTGCTATTATGAGGAAAATAAATGTACTGTAGCCAAGTTTGCAGATTTTGCAAAAATAGATGGGAAGGCAAGTCATGAGGTTGATGCAAAAGATCTTCAGAGGGATATAGACAGTTTAGCTGAGTGGGCAAAAGTTTTGCAGAAGGAATACAATGTGGGAAGTGCATGGTTCTGCACTTTGGCAGGAAGAATAAAGGAGTTCAATATTATTTAAGTGGGGAAAGATTGCAGAAAACTGCAGCAAAGAGGGATTTAAGGTGTTTTTGAAAATGAATCACAAAAAGCTAAAAATCAAGCTCAACAGGTAATGGATCATTGGTTTTTATTTCAAAGAGAATGACATATACAAATTGGGAGGTCTTACTGACACTATGTGATAGAGTAGTAGGGCAACATCCAGAATATTCTGTACAATTTCGGTTTCCTTGTCAAAGGAAAGATATTGAAGACAGTCCAGAGAAAGTTCATCATGTTGTTGCTAGATCTGAAGGGAAGAGTTTGAGTAGGTTCAGCTTATAGTCATTAGAGTTTAGAAGAATGAGAGGAGACCTAATTGAAACATGAAATTTTTATGGTTTCGACAGGGTAGATGCAGAGAATTGTTTCCCTTTGTGAGAAAGTCTAGGATCAGCAAGTATAACCTCAGAGTAGTGGGTCACCCATTTAAGCCAAAACTGAGGATGAATGTCTGCTCTCAGAGTGTAACAAAGCTGTGGAATTCTTTACCTCGGAATACTGTAGAGGCTGGATCATTAAGTATAGTCAAGGCTGGAAACACAGATTTTTAATTAGAAATGGAATCCAGGGTTGTGCAGAAACTGCAGGAAAATAGAGTTAGGATTATCAGATCAGCCGTGAACTCAGTGAATGGTGGACTAGACCCGATGGGCTGAATCACCTACTTCTACTCCAATGTTTGTCTCATGGTCTATCAAATAAAATTTGTTATCAAATCCCCTAAGAAAATATTGGAATACAAGACAGCAGTTGAGAAGTGGATTACTGTGGAGAGGTTTTAGAGGAAGGTAGTGTGATTAACTCTCGTAAAGACTGCAAAAAGAGAGAATGGTTACTTTTGTCACATTTGACTAGGTTGCCATCTGTAACTGCTGAATACTATTTCATTTCCATTACATGTATGGAAACTTGGTTGGAGGGTTTCAAACATAGAATTCCAGGAAAGTGGAGACAGATTTGGGAGGCAATGACTCATTCAAGGACTTTGGAGAGGAATGGGATGTAGGTTGGAAACTTCCAAGACTGTAGGATCAAGGATCAAAGTTTATTTGATGATAGGGATGATGAAGACAGGTTTAAAGGTACAATGCCTAAAGACAGGGAACCATTTTGCTTAAGACTGTAATAGGCAGAGAGTTAGGTGGTTAGCAATTTAATGGGAAAGGGATTGAGGGAGCAGAAGGTGGTCTCATGGATAAGATGAGCACAGAGTATGTGTAAGGGGAGATAAGGGTTGGATTTAAAGATTTGACTTCAGGGCTACAGCAGGTGGAAACAGGGAGAGGAGTAGCTGATCTATTACACTGTAATCAAACTGCATGTTGGGTATTTTGTGTAATGGAGAGAATGGGAGGTAGTGCCGTGTCTGCAATGAAGCTGTAATATCAAGCACTGTGTGTCGTGAAAAAATGACCAGTTTTCTGCCACTGGCCAGAACAAATTTCTTCTCCTAAATCCTCAAAGTTGTGTGCCTTCTACCATTCTAAAAGCTGTCTAAATTACTTCCTGGACCTGCATATTAACCTGTTATGATTCATGCATGAGTACACCAAGATCCCTCTGCATCTCATTGGTGTGAAGTCCAGGTGAGAAAGAGTTATATTTTGATCGGGAACAAGAGCATTGAAAGTGGAACAGATTGATATTTGCAAAATAATGCATTGTATTGAAGGCCAGCGACTAAGCCATTGAGAGATCAAAGTAGAGTTGGAAATAAATTGGAATGTTTTATCCAGGGCAAACAAGTAGGATAGCTAGTTAGAAAGTAGAGTGGCGCTGAGGGCATAAAACAATACATAGAAGTGATTAGAGAATTGGTGTAAAGACATATCTTAATTGTTTTTGTTTTTATTTTATCTTGCATTCATTAGGATAATTTTCAAGAATGCCAATCCAATGGTAAAAACCAACATGTGGTCAGTTGTCCTGATGAATGCAAGGTGGAGAGCATAAACAGAATATGCCTTCTTACAGCAGTACAAAAGTCCTATACTGCCAAGTGATGAAGTTGTCAGAGTTTACACTCTGTTTGATTGATATTATGACAGTAGGGAGGCCATGTAAGTTAGCAAGGGTAAGTGGATGGTTGTGAGTGTGGGTAGGACTGGGGAGGTAATGGCTAAGTGATATTATCACTGGACTGTTAATCCAGAGACCCAGGTTTGAATCCTGCTACTGCAGATGGTGGATTGTGAATACACTTTAAAACAATCTGGGATGAAGGGTCTACTGATGACCTCAAATCCATTGTTATTGTTGGGAAAAACCCATCTGGTTCACTAATGCCTTTCAGGGAAGGAAACTGCCATCTTTGTAGGAGCAAATTACTGCAGATGCTAAAATCTGTACTGCAAACAACAAATGCTGGAGATTAGAGCGGGTCAGGCATTATACTTCGAGAAAGAGCAAGCTAATGTTTCAAGTCGAGATGACTCTTCATCAGAGCTGAAGATCTGTGTGGAGGGGACAGCATTTATGCAATAGTGGGGGCGTGGGGCTCGTCGGTTGTAGAGTATTGGTCAAGCTAAAAGAAGTAATCTGAACTATCAACATCTTTTCTCCCCTAGCACTCTACACCCCACCACACCACCCCCCAAACTTTAAGCAGAAATACTGCCTCCCCCTCTCCCATACTTCACGAAGAGTTTTCTCGACTTGACATGTTAGTTTGCTCTCTCTCTCTCTCTCTCTCTGTGCTGTCTGACCAGCTGTGATTGCCAGCATTTGTTGTTTTCAGTTGAAACTACAATCTTTACTTGGTCTGGCATACATGTGACTCCAGATACACAGCAATGTGATTAGTTCTTAATTAGGGACAGGCAATAAATGCTGGCCGAACTAGCGATGCCCTCATCCTGTGAATGAATGAATAAAAAACAATGGAAGTCAATAATTGTTGACAGGGAGGCAGTGAACAGATCGTAGTGAAGGTTTGTAGCTCAGGTTGAGGTTTCGGGTGTAGGTTTGCTCACTGAGCTGTAGGTTTGATATCCAGACGTTTCATTACTTGGCTAGGTAGCATCACCAGTGGCGACCTCCAAGTGAAGCGAAGCTGTTGTCTCCTGCTTTCTATTTATATATTTGTCTTGGATGGGGTTCCTGGGGTTTGTGGTGATGTCATTTCCTGTTCATTTTCTGAGGAGTTGATTGATGGTATCTAGATCTATGTGTTTGTTTATGGCATTGAAGTTGGAGTGCCAGGCCTCTAGGAATTCTCTGGCATGTCTTTGCTTAGCCTGTCCCAGGATAGATGTGTTGTCCCAGCCGAAATGGTGAGACTTGAAGAAAAAACTTGACAAACTCACAAACAAAGACAAAACCGATAACACAGAGGCATGGATAAAGAACTTATCAGACCGGACCCTATCAGACACAGAAAAAGCGGTTCCAGTAAAAAAGGATTAAATTTCAATTACCGAGACGCTGACAAGAAGGATTTCCTAGCGGCATTAGAAACCACATTGAAGGACAACAAACTCACAGAAGAAACACAACAAACAATCAGACAGACAGTTGCACCGACTCTGAGCCGAAAGAGGGAAGGAAACAAATTGAACACACAAGAAAAGAAAGCCCTAGAAAATCTCAGAAAAGACAAAAACATCGTCATATTACCTGCAGACAAGGGTCGGCTCACAGTCATCCTGAACAGAAGGGACTACATAATGAAATCTTCGAGTAAAAAGTGAGGTCTGCAGATGCTGGAGATCAGAGCTGAAAATGTGTTGCTGGTTAAAGCACAGCAGGTTAGGCAGCATCCAAGGAACAGGAAATTCGACATTTCAGGCCAGAGCCCTTCCTGATGAAGGGCTCTGGCCCGAAACGTCGAATTTCCTGTTCCTTGGATGCTGCCTAAACCGCTGTGCTTTAACCAGCAACACATTTTCAGCTACATAGTGAAAGCCAATGCCTACTCGCAGACACCAACACCTACCAACAGGTGGCGCTAGACCTGACCCCCCCCACAACTAGGAAGCAAAACTACATATCTCCGAAGAAAATTACACAGTTCCGGACAATTAAACAAGACGGAATTCTAGAAAATGAAACCTGACGGGACCAACACCCCATGATTCTACGGGCTACCAAAAATCCATAATCCAGGAGCCCCCCTCAGACCTATAGTCTCACTCCCCGGAATACCAACTTACAGACTGGCCAAAGAACTACACGCAAGACTGAAATTCTGGATTAGTGGTGCTGGAAGAGCACAGCAGTTCAGGCAGCATCCAAAACTTTTGCCCGAAACGTCGATTTCGCTGCACTTTGGATGCTGCCTGAACTGCTGTGCTCTTCCAGCACCACTAATCCAGAATCTGGTTTCCAGCATCTGCAGTCATTGTTTTTACTTCGCAAGACTGAAATATCTAGTAGAAGAGTCACAGCACTCCATCCACTCCACTCAGGAATTCCTAAAAATCATCAAAAACACCAAAATAGAGGAAGGCGAAGCAATGATCTTATTCGACGTAACAGCACTGTTCACCTCCATCAACATCGACCCGGCAAAGGAAATACTTACCACACTTTTAGAAGAGACCATCACACACACCCCAACCACCATCAATCACATTACCAACGAAAACATCATGAAGCTAGTGGACCTGTGCTTCACCACCCACTTCATCTTCAGCAACATAATCTACAAACAAACCAAAGGCACACCCATGGGATCTCCACTATCTGGATTCATAGCAGAAGCGGTAATGCAAAGACTAGAACAAACAGCCCTACCAACCCTCAAACCAAAATCTGGGTCCGCTACGTAGATGACACCTTTGTCATTACAAAACGAAACAAAATAGAAGAGACATTTAACATCATCAACAACACCCTCACAGGCATAAAGGTCACCAAGGAGGAAGAAACCGACAACAAACTCGCATTCCTGGATGTCACAGTCGAAAGAAAGGACAACGGAGAACTACAAACCTTGTATACAGAAAACCGACAAACACCGACCAAATACTTAACTACACCAGCAACCATCCCAACACACAAACAAAGCTGTATCAGAACACTATTCCAATGAGCCACCACACGTTGCAGCACAGACGAACTTCGGAAAACAGAGGAGAACCACCTATACAACGTATTCAAGAAGAACTGATACTCAAAAAGTCCAGTCCATAGATTCCTCAGGAACAAACCACAACAAGCAGACCAACCACCATACCATACATCAAAGAAGTCTCAGAAATGACCCCTTGGAATCCTAGTAGCACACAGACCCACTAATATTCAAACAAAAACTAACAAACTTAAAAGAGCCAGTATAACCCATGGGCAAAACCAACGTCATCTAAATTCCATGCGAGGACTGCCACAAACATTACGTAGGACAAACGAAGAAAGTTAGCCACCAGGATACACGAACACCAGCTAGGCACAAAAAGACATGCCCCTCTCTCCCTCGTAGCCCTACACACGGATGGAAAAAACCACCATTTCGACTGGGACAACACATCTATCCTGGGACAGGCTAAGCAAACACATGCCAGAGAATTCCTAGAGGCCATAAACAAACACATATATCTAGATGCCATCTATCAACCCCTCAGAAAACAAACAGGAAATGACATCACCACAAACCCCAGGAACCCCATCCAGGACAAACATACAAATAGAAAGCAGGAGACAATAGCTTCGCTTCACTTGGAGGTTGCCACTGATGATGTTACCTAGCCAGGTAATGAAACGTCTGGATATCAAACCTACAGCTCAGCGAGCAAACCTACACCCTAGATCGTAGTGATTTGAGATTAAGTTGAAATTATGTGAGTACGAAAAATTGCTCAGTGTGACACAGAGGTTATTTTAATGAGAAATTTTACATGGTTATATACGTAAATGTGTAGTAGACAACACAGATTTAAATGAAGGATAGGAGGGTATAGCAAAGTTAGATGAAATAAAGAGAAGTAGGTGCCAGATTGTACAGGGACAGACTGCGATATGATTTCTTGATATTAATGTGGTCCTACACAACATCCTCAGTGTTAATTGTTCTTGTGTATAATACTCAAATAGAATTTCCTTGTTCACAGGGCCTTTCCTGGTCAGACTGGTTGGTGGAAACATGTGCTCAGGGAGAGTGGAGGTCCTTCATGAGTCTACCTGGGGAACGGTCTGTAATGATGGCTGGAATCTCATCAATGGAGACATCGTCTGCAAACAGCTGGACTGTGGGAAGGCCGAGTCAGTAACTGGGGTTTATCGTGGACAGGGGGCTGGTGAGATGTTGTTGAGTGGCGTGCAATGCAGTGGGATAGAATCTGCTCTCGATCAGTGCCTCGCAAACCCCTTCAGGAGCAGTAACTGTTCGCACACCCAGGAAGCTGCTGTCAGCTGCTCAGGTAAGACTGATCTCTTTGGCAAATGCCTCTGTTTTGTTATCAGCCCAAGGAAAAGTCTACCCACCAGGGTCCGTCAGCTTGCACATTCTTGTTTAGTTGCTTGGATATAGCACAAGGAGTGGTCCTGATGAAAGGCTTTTGCCCGAAACGTCGATTTTCCTGCTCCTTGGATGCTGCCTGACTGGCTGTGCTTTTCCAGCACCATTCTAATCTAGACTCTGATTTCCAGCATCTGCAGTCTTCACTTTTGCCGCGATGGTGAGTCTGCCCATCATACCTGTGAAAGGGCTGTTCAGTCAATCTCACTCCCAGTGCAACTTTTTAAAATAATTTCCAAGAATTTATCAAAATCCCCTTTTGAATATTACTGTTGAATATGCTATCTTTGCATTTTAAGGCAACATGTTCAAAATCACAACTAATCATCACGAAAATCCTTATTTGCCCCTCTGACACTTTTGCCAATAATTTTAAATCTGTGAACTCTTCTTATTGAACCTGCAACCACTGGAAATTTTTTCCTTATTTACTCTGTCAAAGCCTACTTCATCTACTGAAATTTCCTCTCCACTCTGCAAATGTTAAAGTGTGTGGGATCATGTTCAAATAATGACTGAAGTCTGGGAGTAGTGAAAATAGCCTTTATTCAGCAACAAGTAGCACAAGTTCAAGGTGGCAATAGAATCCAAATATATAGGTCATACAAGAGCCCCTTTGAACACAGTTCTTACATAGATTAAATTTCCATTACTATGGTATTACATTTTTTTATCTACACCACAAAGGTTTGAGGGGCTGCTGTCCAGGGAGACAGGAGATGTGTTAAAACATGTGCTAAGTGCTGGCTGTTACTCTGTTGGGATAAAGAGTGTCTTTCCCATCTGCTTGCATAATTAAGACCATAAGACAAAAGAGATGAAGTAAGGCCATTTGGCCCATTGAGTCCACTCCGCCATTTAATCGCGGCTGATAGGCATTTCAACGCCACTGACCTGCTCTCTCCCCGCAGCCCTTAATTCCTTGCAACATCAAGAATTTATCTATCTCTGCCTTGAAGACATTTAACGTCCCGGCCTCCACTGCGCTCCATGGCAATGAATTCCACAGGCCCACCACTCTCTAGCTGAAGAAATGTCTCCTCATTTCCATTCTAAATTGACCCCCTCTAATTCTAAGGTTGTGCCCACAGGTCCTAGTCTACCCACCTAACGGAAACAAATTCCCAGCATCCACCCTTTCTAAGCCATGCATTATCTTGAAAGTTTCTATTAGATCTCCCCTCAACCTTCTAAACTCCAATGAAAACCATCCCAGGATCCTCAGCCGATCATCATATTTTAGGCCTATCATTCCACAGATCATCTGTGTGAATCTCTGCTGGATACGCTCCAGTGCCAGTATGTCCTTCCTGAGGTATGGGCGCCCAAAATTGGACACAGTATTCTAAATGGGGCCTAACTAGAGCTTTAGAAAGTCTCAGAAGCACATCACTGCTTTTATATTCCAACCCTCTTGAGATAAATCTTCGGGTAAAAAATGAGGTCTGCAGAAGCTGGAGATCACAGCTGAAAATGTGTTGCTGGTTAAAGCACAGCAGGTTAGGCAGCATCCAAGGAATAGGAAATTTGACGTTTCGGGCATAAGCCCTTTAACCAGCAACACATTTTCAGCTCTTGAGATAAATGACAACATTGCATTTGCTTTCTTAATCACGGCCTCAGTCTGCAAGTAAACCTTTAGAGAATCCTGGACGAGCGATCCCAGATCCCTTTGTACTTGGCTTTATGAATTTTCTCCCCGTTTAGAAATATTCATAGAGTTATAGAGATGTACAGCACAGTAACAGACCCTTCAGTCCAACTCGTCCATGCCGACCAGATATCCCAACCCAATCTATCCCTCCAAACCCTTCCCATTCATATACCCATCCAGATATCTTTTAAATGTTGCAATTGTACTAGCCTCCACCACTTCCTCTGGCAGCTCATTCCATACATGTACCACCCTCTGCATGAAAAAGTTGCTCCTTAGGTCTCTTTTATATCTTTCCCTTCTCACCCGAAACCTATGCCCTCTAGTTCTGGATTTCCCGACCCCAGGAAAATAGTTTGTCTATTTATCCTATCTATGCCCCTCATGATTTTATAAACCTCTATAAGGTCTCCCTATAGCTCAAATCCTCCAACCCTGGCAACATCCTTGTAAATTTTTTTGAACCCTTTCAAGTTCCACAACATCTTTCGATAGGAAGGAGACCAGAACTGCACGCAATATTCCAACAGTGGCCTAACCAATGTCCTGTACAGCCGCACCATGACCTCCCAACTCCTGTATTCAATACTCCTACCAATAAAGGAAAGCATACCTAACACCTTCTTCACCATCCTATCTAGCTGCGACTTCACTTTCGAGGAACTATGAATCTGCACTCCAAGGTCTCTTTGTTTAGCAACACGCCCTAGGACCTTACCATTAAGTGTATAAGTCCTGCTAAGATTTGTTTTCCCAAAATGCAGCACCTCACATTTATCTAAATTAAACTCTATCTGCCACTTCTTAGTCCATTGGCCCATCTGATCATGATCATGTATTCTTCTTTCTGAAATACAAGACCTCACATTTGCTCATGTTGAATTTCATCAGCCATTTCCTGGACCACTCTCCTAAACTGTCTAAATCCTTCTGCAGCCTCCCCACCTCTTCAGTACTACCTGCCTGTCTGCCTAACTTCATATCATCAGCGAACTTCGCGGGAATGCCTCCAAGTCCCTTCATCCAGATCATTAATATATAAAGTGAACAGCTGCAGCCCCAACACTGAACCCTGTGGACACCACTTGTCACTGGCTGCCATTCTGAAAAAGAACCTTTTATCAACTCTCTGCCTTCTGTCAAACAGCCAATCTTCAATCTGTGCCAGTAGCTCACCTCAAACACCATGGCCCTCACCTTACTCAGCAGCCTCCCATGTGGCACCTTATCAAAGGCCTTTTGGAAGTCTAGATAGATAACATCCACTGAGTTTCCCTGGTCTAACCTACTTGTTACCTCTTCAAAGAATTCTAATTATTTTGTCAGGCATGATCTCCCCTTATTAAATCCATGCTGACTTGTTCTAATCCGCCCCTGCACTTCCAAGAATTTAGAAATTTTGGAGTCAGGAGATTTATCAATTTTCAGACATTTTAGTTTTTCTCGCACTTTCTCTTTTGTAATGACTACCATACTCAATTCTGCCTGCTGACTGTTCTTAATTGTTGGGATATTACTCATGTCTTCCACTGTGAAGACTGATGCAAAGTACTTAATAAGTTCTTTAGCTATTTCCTTATCTCCCAGTACTAGCCTTCCAGCATCAATTTGGAGCGGCCCAATTTCTATTTTTGCCTCTCGTTTGTTTCTTATGTATTGAAAGAAACTTTTACTATCATTTCTAATATTACTGGCTAACCTACCTTCATATTTGATCCTCTCCTTCCTTATTTCTTTCTTTGTTATCCTCTGTTTGTTTTTGTAGTCTTCCCAATCTTCTGATTTCCCAGTGCTATTGGCCACTTTATAGGCACTTTCTTTTTCTGATACATTTCCTGACTTCCTTTGTCAGCCATGGCTGTCTATTCCCACTACCGCCCCTCCCCCGGTGAGAATCTTTCTTTTCTTTGGGATGAACCTCTGTACTGGGTCCTCAATTACACCCAGAAACTCTGACCATTGTTGCTCAACTGTCTTCCTCACTAGGCTCTGCTTCCAGTCAATGTTCGTCAGTTCCTCTCTCATGCCCCTGTAATTACCTTTGTTTAACTGTAAAACTATTACATCCAATTTTGCCTTCTCTCTTTCAAATTGCAGACTGAACTCTACCATATTATGATCGCGACTTCCTAAGTGTTCCCTTACTTTAAGATCTTTTATAAAGTCTGGCTCATTACACAGCACTATGTCCAGAATAGCCTGCTCCCTTGTGGGCTCCACCACAAGCTGTTCCAAAAAGCCATCCTATTAATTCCTTTCTTTGGATCTACCGGCAACATTATTCGCCCAGTCCATTTGCATATTGAAGTCCCCCATGATCACTGTAACCTTGCCTTTCTGACATGCCCTATGTATTTCCTGGTACATCTTGCACCCCTGATCCTAGCCACTACTAGGAGGTGTGTACATAACTCCCATTATGGTTTTTTTGCCTTTGTGTTTCCTCAATGCCACCCATATAGACTCCAAATCATCTGACCCTATGTCATTCAGTGCTATAGATTTAATTTCATTCTTAACTAACAAGGCAACCCCACCCCTTCTGCCCACCTCCCTGTCTTTTTGATAAGTTATAAGTCCATGGATGTTTAACTGCCAGTCCTGAGTCCCCTGTAACCACATCTCTGTGATGCATTCCACATAATCATTTACGATGATTTGTGCTGTTAATTCATCTACTTTGTTACGAATACCATGGGCATTCAGGTAAAGCGCCCTAATGCTAATTTTCTTATCCTCATGATTTCCAACATCTCGAGTAATATGTCCTAAGTTCTCCTTCCTTTTTGCTTCATTCCTAGCCTGTCTTGAACTTAAACCCTGCACACATGCTAACCTGCTGCTTATCTTTCTACTTGACTCCATATTTCCTGTCGCTTTCCCTTTCCCATCTTCCCCCCCCGATTCACAAGTTTAAAGTTCTAGTGACTACCCTATTTATCCTTTTCACCAGAACACTGGTTCCAGATAATGAAGAGGCGCTAGTCCTTTTGTCTTTTAAGTTAGTAAATGTTAGCAAAAAATAATAGGCCTATATGCTTTAAAGAAGTTAGAAATTATACCTGTATTTAATAAAAGAATGAAGACTATTAAACTGATTATTGGAACTGGGTTGTGACTTTTTTTACTATTTTCTGTTTTCATTCATTCATGCAATTTCACTTAAGCGTTGTTTTGACAGTTAGCTTCTTAAGGGGTTAATGACCCAGTTAAAAGGTATTTAACAAGTACATAGTATTTGGGGATGTTCTGTAACCTATTCTGGTCTGGGAGACAGTTGGTAAGGGCTCATTAATATCATAATGTTTCATGGAGACATGATGGCAGGGGTGGTATTGTTCTGTACGCTATACTTATTCAGAAGTAGCAAATAAGATGTGAAAATGCAGTAATGGGTTTGAAAGGGTTGTTTTTTATTAGCAGAGGTTGTTTTAAATTTGGTCTGTCTTGTGATAGTAAAATATACTACAGAACCACGGTTTTATGAATGAATGCATGATTAGTAGGGAGTTATGAATGAATGAAACAGGAATGTGATGTTTTATTGTGAGTGGGTTAGTACAGGAGTTATGAATAAATAGATACAAAGCGCTTGTGAGTGGAAAATATAAAACACTTGTAAGTGGGTTAGTGAAGGAATCTAAACTACAGTACCTCACAAATGCGATGGTCAAAATTAGGCATAATGCTCTTCGCTGTGTTGAGCAAGTGATTGCAACTGCATATTGCTCAAAGGATGAAAGAAATGTCAGTTATTTCAATGTTTGAAGGAGAAACATAGAAAAAAATAGGTGCAGGTGTAGGCCTTCCGGCCCTTCAAGCCAGTATTACCATACAAACTGATCATAGCTGATAATGCAATATCACTATACCAATCCCGTTTTCTCCCTGTACCACTTGATCCTTTTAGCCACAAGGGCCATGTCCAGCTGCCTCTTGAATATATTTAACAAACTGGCCCCAAAAGCTTCCTGTGGGAGAGAATTCCATAGGTCCACTACTCCATGATTGAAGGAATTCTTCCTCATCGCAATCCTTTTATTCTTAAACTGTGATCTCTAGTTCTGGACTTCCCCAACATTGGTAGATTCTCCCCACTTTTAGCTTGTCCAGCCCATCAGGATTTTAAATGGTTCTATGAGGTCACCCCTCATTCTTCTAAATTCCAGTGAGTACAAGCCCAGTCGATCCAGTCTTTCTTCATATATCAATCCTGTTAGTCTGGTCTGGTCTGGTCTGGTCTGGTCTGGTGAACCTTCGTTGGACCAAAACTCAAGGCGTGGCCTCACCAAGGCCCTGTTTGACTGCAGCAAGACATCCCTACTCCTATATTCAAATTCTCTCGCTTTGAAGGCCAACATATCATTGGCTCTCCCCACTGCCTGCTGCACCTGCATGTCAACCTTCAGTGGTTGTTCCACCATGACACCCAGGTCTCGTTGCACCTCACCTTTTGCTAAACTGCCACCAATCACATAATAATCTGCCTTCCTGTTTTTGTGACCAAAGTGGATAACCTCACATTTACCCACACTATATTGCATTTGCCAAGTATTTAGGGGATAGTGAGGACTGTAGATACTAGAGAGTCAGAGTTGATAAAGTTTGGTGCAAGGAAAAGCACAGCAGATCAGACAGCATCTGAGAACATGGAGAGTTGATATTTCAGGCAGGACCATTCATCAGAACGTTGACTCTTTTGCTCCTCAAATGCTGCCTGACCTGTGTTTTTTCCAGTGCCACATATTATTGACTTTGCCAAGTATTTGCCCATCAGCCAGCCTGTCCAAGTCACCCTGCAGCCTGTTAGCATCCTCCTCACAGCACATACTGCCACACAGCTTAGTGATGTCTGCAGATTTGGAGATGTTGCATTCAATTCCTTGTCCAAATTGTAAATGCACATTGTGAACAGCTGGGGTCTCAGCACTAAACCCTGTGGCACCCCACTTGTCACTGCCTGCCGCTCTGAAAAGGACACATTTATCCCGACTTTTTGCTTCCTGTATGCCAACCTGTTCTCTATTCATGTTAATATACTAGCTCCGATACCATGAGCTTTACGTTTGCTTACCAATCTTTTATATGGAACCATGTCAAAAGCCTTTTGAAAGTCCAGATGCATAACATCTATTGATTCACCCTTGTCTACTGGTCACATCCTCAAAAAATTCCCTAAGATTTGTCAGGCGTGATTTCCCTTTTGTCAATTGATGTTGACTTGGACCGATTCTGCCGCTGCTTTCCAAATGCTGAGTTATTATATCCTTAATAATTGAGTCCAGCATTTTCCCCACATCCAGTTTCAGGCTAACTGACCTTGAATTCCCATTTTCTCTCTCCTGCCTTTAAAAAATGGGGTTACCTTAGCTACCCTCATCCACAGTCTATAGAATTTTGGAAAATGATCCCCTATGCATTCACTATTTTTACGGGCGGTTTCTTGACCCCTGACCCCTAGCATTTCCGGAAGGTTATTTGGGTCCTCCTTAGTGAAGACACATCCAAAGTAATTGTTCAGCGGGTCTGCTATCTCTTTGTTGGCCACTCTGAATTCACCTGATTCTAACTATAAGGGACGTACATTTGTCTTCACTAGTCTTTTTCTCTTCACATACCTTTTGCAATCAGTTTTTATGTTTTCCGCAAGCTTATTCCACTTCTTATTCTATTTTCCTCTTTCAAATTCAACCCTTTTTCGTCCTCTGCTGAATTTAAAATTTCTCCCACTCTTCAGGTTTAATTTTTCTGGCCCATTCATATGCTTCCTCTTTGGCTTTAACTCTATCCCCGATTTTCCTTGTTATCCTTGGATAAGCACTCTTCCCTGTTTTACTGTTACACCAGAGAGGGATGTACAATTGTTGAAGTTCATCCATATGTTCTTTAAATATCTGTCATTACCTATCCACTGTGAAACCTTTAAGCATCCTTGGCCAGTTTATCCTAGCCAATGCATGCCTTGCACCATCAAAATTTGTTTTCCCTTGTTATCCTTGGATAAGCACCCTTCCCTGCTTTACTCTATGCACATTATTCAGTCTAGGATGGTCTCCTCTCTAGTTGGCTGTTTGATGTTATCGGTCAAGGAAACCAATACTTCCCTCATGCTTTCCAGGAAATCCTCCTCCATTATATTGCTAGAAGTGTGATTGACCCAATCATTGTACATAATGAAGTCACCCATGACAACTGCCAGACCCTTACTGCATGCATCTCTAATTTCCAGGTTGATGTAATCCCCAATCTCACAACTATTGTTTGATGATCTGCACATAACTCCCACTGACATTTTTTTTCCCTTTGATGTTCTGCAGCTCCACCCATACAGCTTCCACAGCATCCAGGCTAATGTTGTCCCTTACCGTTGTGCTAATTTCTCCTTAACCAACAAGTCCTTTTCCTTTCCATCTATTTTTCCTGGAAATTGAATATCTCTGCATGTTGAGTTCTCATCCTTGGTCACCCTGGAGCCAGGTCTCCATGATCTCAATTACATCATATCCACTAATAACTGTCTGTGCAGTTAATTCATCCACCTTATGAAAGGATATTCCTCACATTGAGACACAGAGCCTTCAGGCTTGTTTTGAGATTTTTTGCCGGTTTTGAATTATGATGTAATGTGGCCCTTTTTGATTTTTGTTTTTGGTTTCTCTGCCTTCACCGTTCACTTTTTCCCTTACTGCCTTGTGTTTCTGTCTCCACTTTACATCCCCCAACTTCCTGCATCAGTTCCCATCTCCTTGCCATATTAGCTTAAACCCTTCCCAAACAGCACTCGCAAACATACCTCCCAGGATCCAATTTGTACTGGTTCTACCTCCCCCAGACCTGGTTCCACTGTCCCAGGAATTCCCCTCTTGCACTATCCTTCAAGCCACGTTTTCATCTTATCTATCTTGCCATTTCTACTCTGGCTGGCACATGGCACTGGTAACAATCCAGGGGTTACTACCTTTGAGGTCCTACTTTTGAGTTTAACTCCTAGCTCCCTAAATTCAGCATGTAGGACCTCATTCTTCTTTCTTAACCTGTCTCATTGGTGCCTTTATGGACCATGACGGCTGGCTGTTCACCTCCCCGCTCCAGAATATCCTGCAGCCATTCCAAGATATTCTTGATCCTTGCATCAGGGAGGCAACATACCATCCTGGACACTTGTTTACAACGCGGAAATGCCTAGCTATTCCCCTTACAAGTGAATGCCCTATCACTACAGTTCTGCCACTCTTTTTCCTATGCTCCTGTGCAACAGAGCCAGCCATGGTGCCATGAATCTGCCGCCATCTTCCACTGGTAAGCCATTTCCCCCAGCAGTATCCAAAATGGTGCATCTGCTTTGGAGGGAGATGACCACAGGGGATCCCGACACTGCCTTCCCAGTCTTCGTTTTTTTGGCAGTCACCCATTCCCTATCTGCCTCAGTAATTTTTATCTGCAGAGTGACCAACTTACAGAGCCTGCTATCCATGATTCCCTCAGCCTTGCAGACATTCCAAAGTAAATTAAGCCACAACTCAGAGCCATCAAGTGATCAGACAGGAACTGCAGCTAGACAAACTTCCTGCAAGTGAAGGAGTCAGGGACATCAGAAGGGTTCCTGAATTCCCAAATCACTCAGGAATTACAGAGGAGGAAGTGCTGGATGTCTTGAAACGGTTAAAGTGGATAAATCCGCAGGACCTGATCAGGTGTACCCGAGACCTCTGTGGGAAACTAGGGAAGTGATTGCTGGGTAAAAAATGAGGTCTGCAGCTGCTGGAGATCACAGCTGAAAATGTGTTGCTGGTTAAAGCACAGCAGGTTAGGCAGCATCCAAGGAACAGGAAATTCGATGTTTGGGGCATAAGCCCCTCATCAGGAATCACCTCTTGCTGAGATATTTGTATCATCGATAGTCACAGGTGAGGTGCCGGAACACTGGAGGTTAGCAAACCCGGTGCCACTGTTTAAGAAGGGCAGTAAAGACAAGCCAAGGAACTATAGACAAGTGAGCCTGACCTCAGTGGTGGGCAAATTGTTGAAGGGAATCGTGAGGGACGGGATGTACATGTATTTGGAAAGGCAAGGACTGATTCGGGATAGTCAACATGGCTTTGTGTTTGGGAAATCATGTCTCACAAACTTGATTGAGTTTTTTGAAGAAATAACAAAGAAGATTGATGAGGGCAGAGCAATAGATGTGATCTATATGGACTTCAGTAAGGCATTCGACAAAGTTCCCCATGGGAGACTGATTAGCAAGGTTAGATCTCATGGAATAAAGGGAGAACTAGCCATTTGCATACAGAACTGGCTCAAAAATAGAAGACAGAGGGTGGTGGTGGAGGGTTGTTTTTCAGACTGGAGGCCTGTGACCATTGGAGTGCCACAAGGATCGGTGCTGGGTCCCCTACTTTTTGTCATTTACATAAATGATTTGGATGTGAACATAAGAGGTACAGTTAGTAAGTTTGCAGATGACACCAAAATTGGAGGTGTAGTGGACAGCGAAGAGGGTTACCTCAGATTACAACAGGATCTGGGCCAGATGGGCCAATGGGCTGAGAAGTGGCAAATGGAGTTTAATTCAGATAAATGTGAGGTGCTGCATTTTGGGAAAACAAATCTTAACAGGACTTATATACTTAACCGTAAGGTCCTAGGGAGCGTTGCTGAACAAAGAGACCTTGAGTGCAGCTTCATAGCTCCTTGAAAGTGGAGTCGCAAGTAGATAGTATAGTGAAGAAGGCGTTTCGTATGCTTTCCTTTATTGATCAGAGTATTGAGTACAGGAGTTGGGAGGTCATGTTGCGGCTGTACAGGACATTGGTTAGGCCACTGATGGAATATTGCGTGCATTTCTGGTCTTCTTTCTATTGGAAATATATTGTGAAACTTGAAAGGGTTCAGAAAAGATTTACAAGGATGTTGCCAGGGTTGGAGGATTTGAGCTATCAGGAGAGGCTGAACAAGCTTGGGCTGTTTTCTCTGGAGCATCGGAGGCTGATGGGTGACCTTATAGAGGTTTACAAAATTATGAGGGGCATGGAGAGGATAAATAGACGAAGTCTTTTCCCTGGGGTCAGGGAGTCCAGAACTACAGGGCATAGGTTTAGGGTGAGAGGGGAATGATATAAAAGAAACCTAAGGGGCAACGTTTTCACGCAGAGGGTGGTACGTGTATGGAATGAGAGGATGTGGTGGAGGCTGGTACAATTGCAACATTTAAGAGGCATTTGGATGGGGATATGAATAGGAAGAGTTTGGAGGGATATGGGCCAGGTGCTGGCAGGTGGGACTAGATTGGGTTGGGATATCTGGTCGACGTGGACGGGTTGGACTGAAGAGTCTGTTTCCATGCTGTACATCTTTATGATTCTATGACTCTAGGAGTATGACACCGATCTAGCATCTCATGACATGACTTAACCCTTAACTTAACAACAACAGCAGCAAATTCAGGAGAAAATAACAAAAAAGTGAAACTACTTACCACTTACCTGATGGTTGCAACTTCACAGTTTAATTTCCTTCTACTTGTGCTTTGGCCTCATGCCTTCAGCAGTTGCAATAGTTCACTACTCCTCTGACTGCCATTCCTCGCTGCTGATCAACCTCCTCACTGAGATCTGGTATTTACTTAAACCTCCAGTAGCAGTTCAACCACAGGGCAACCCTTCTCAAAGTGGCCACTTAGGTGGAGCTTGCCTCCCTTTATTCACTCCTCAGTGGTCTCTGGTGTTATGGACCAGACCAGACCCTTTTGCTTATTTTAAAGGTAGATGTGAAGTGCTATATTCCAGATGCATTGCAACTGGCCACTGTTACGCAAAACACAATTTATTTAAACATTGCAGTTAAAATACAAACAAAAGAAAGAAGAATTTAGAATAACTTAACTGTTGGAAATCTTAACCAAATACAATTTGTTCTGACAAAGCATGATAGTTTGGTTTCCATGTGATCCCATGTTATAAGAAAATCACGTAAAAGCAGCATCATTTAAGTCAATGGGACTGGAATCGCGTTGTAGCCAATACAGGGAAGGAAGGTTCACATTCTACAAATAATGTTCTAAAATCTTCAATCGCGTTGTAGCCAATTCGCTTTGAGAAAACATGTATTATAACAGGACCAACTGGAATAGATACAGTTCCTTTACTAATTGACTGTTCCAATATAGTAATATCCTAGAAACACACCCCTTGGCAAAAAGGCAGATTCCGACACAGATTCTCACTACAATTCTCCAATCCAGGAGGGAAAAATGCCAAGACAAGATTCAGAGAAAATAGCAGCAAAGAGACATTCACTGAAGCTCCAATTCTTTTGACACCCCAAAGGCTTCTGATGTTACTGAAAAATAAAACCCAGAAATCGGGATCTGAGAGCCAGCCTCAACCATTCAGGCTGTTTAAAAAAGGCCCAAGGCCTCATATGTTGTTTACACAAATTGTCTTCAGTATCCAGTTCGTTACCTCTGCCTTACAACCTGTCTTCAAAAAAAACCAAGGAATCGTCACTCTTCCCGAATCCTCCTCTGTTGTTTCTCAGCAGCACCCTCTGTTGCCGATAGGTGAGATGAAAAGAAGCCGTTTTCTCTGGTGGTACAAGTCCAAACAATCGGCTGTGTTAGGTTAGAGCTAGACTGTTCATAGGTCGTGTCAGGTAGCTCTACCTTACACAAAGCAAAGGATTCTGTTCAACCTTTCATGACAGAGACTGATGATTTATATTAACGAGAAATAAGAAATGATATGGAGCAAAGCATATAATTTGGTATTGAGTTACAAATCAATGTTAAGCTAATTGAATGACAGAAATTGTCATGTTTCTGAATGGCCTTCTCACGTTCTCATGTTGCTTGTGTTGATAAACTCACAGATTAATGGTGTTCCTGCTTCTATTCCAGGTCCAGTCCCTGTACAATTAGTGAATGGGACCAGTATGTGCTCTGGAAGAGTTGAGGTCTATCATGACTCTGACTGGGGGACTGTCTGTGCTAATGGCTGGGACACAAATGCAATGAATGTGGTCTGCAGAATGTTGAATTGTGGGAGAGCCTTGTCAGGAGGTGACTATGGAAACGGAAGTGGGAAGATTTGGTTGGATAATGTGACATGTCTTGGAACAGAGTCTGCCCTCAGTCAGTGCTCTGCCAATCCATGGGGGGTGAATACATGTATTGACAGGAAGGATGCTGGAGTGACCTGTTCAGGTGAGTGTGGTGACCTTCTTTGGTGAGAAAATTTGCAGGAAAAATGACCCAGCAAGGCTCTGGGGTGTAAAAGAGTTAAATAATCTGACAGGTTACAGGGACTAAATTTGTAATTCCTCAAGTATAGGAGATCAGGGAGTGATCTGATCAAGTTGTCTAAGAGGCTAAAAGATTTTAGTAGTGTAGAAAAGAGAAACCATTTTCTTCAGTTTGAAGACAATGCAGTATTTATGGAAGAAGGGGCTTTAGTACAGAGCAGCCATGATCTAATTGAATGAGCTCTGGATCCTGCATTCTTTTATGTTCTTTATGCTTGGGAGTACAGGGTGGAATCTAACCATCTTAAATCTCCAATTGATAACTCCAATGAAAATCCATAGAATCAGAGAGGTCTACAGCACAGAGAGAGGGTTTTCAGCAGAAAAAATGACCACCTAATTACTCTAATCACATTGTCCAAAACTTAGCTCATAGCCTTGTATGCCTTGGCATCAGAAGTGGACATCGAAATGTTCCTTAAAGGGCAGCACAGTGGCTTAATGGTTAGCACTGCTGCCTCACAGCACAAGGACTTGGGTTCAGTTGCACCATCAGGCAACTGTCCGTGTGGAGCTTTCATATTCTCCCCATGTCGGCATGGGTTTCCTCCTGGTGCTCCGGTTTTCTTCCAAAGATGCGCAGGTTAGATGGATTGCCCATGCAAAATTGCCCATAGTTTCCAGGGTTGCGCAGGCTACGTGGATTAGCCATGAGAATGCAGGATTACAGGGATGGGGTGGGTCTGGGTGGGATGACCTTCAGAGGGTCAGTAGAGACTTGATGGCCCAAATGACCTGCATCTATGTTGTAGGGATTCTGCCTCCATCACCCTTATAGGCAGTGATCTTCAGGTTCCCATCACCACCTCGGTTAAAACATTTTTTCTCACATTCTCTGTAAACCTCCTGCCTCTTAGTTTAAATCAAAGTCCAATCATCTTTGATGCTCCTTGCTGTCCACTACATCTATGCCCCTCTTAATTTTATGCATCTCAATCACGTCCCTCACCCCAATTTCCTCTGCTCCAAGGAAAGCAACCACATTCTGTCCAATCTCTGCATAAGTATACTCTCCCGCCCAGGCAATGATCTGATAAATCTTCTCTGCACCACCTCCATTACAATAAATCCCTCCAATAATGTGGATTCCAGAATTTGGCATAACCAACATGTTATATGTTCCAGCATAGCCTCCCTGCTCTTAAACTCTGTGCCTTAGCTAATACTGGAAAGTATCGATGTGACTTCTTAACCATTTTATCTACCTGCCCTGATGCCTTAAGGGATCAGTGGCTATGAACGCTAAGATCCCTCTGATGCTTGGTGCTACTCAGGATGCAATGTTTATTTTATATTCCATTGCCTTAATTGTCATGTCTAACTGCATCACCTCCCATTTAACCAGATTATCTCGAATCAGTTTAACTATGTTCCCATCACTGTTGCAGGTCCGGTGCCCTTACGTTTGGTGAATGGTACTAACATGTGTTCTGGAAGAGTTGAGGTCTATCGTAACTCTGTCTGGGGAACCGTTTGTGACAATGGATGGGACATAAATGCATCAGAGGTAGTCTGCAGAGCGTTGAACTGTGGGACAGCCTTGTCGGCACAGACTGGGGCCTACTATGGAGCGGGGAGAGGGAACATCTGGGCTTCAGGAGTGAAATGTCTTGGGACAGAACCTTCCCTCGATCAGTGCTCTGTTACTTTCTTGAAGAACTGTACACATAGCCAAGATGCTGGGGTGATCTGTTCAGGTGAGTGGGGCTGGCATGAAAAACACCTTACTGCCAGTTTATAACAATGCTCTGACCGGGTGAGTGACTGTTATTGACGTGAAGGCTCACGCAATATCTCAGTGGATCCATCTATCATACTGAGTGGTACCAAGATCCTCAGAAAGGACAAGAAAGACATGGTTTCCGCTATCTTTGGTGGATCTTTGGGAGGGGGTCCACGCAATTCAGGACTCGTGCTTCATTATCACATTGGAACAGCATTACCCTGGGATATGAGCTGGAATCATTGCTAAAACTGCTGATATAGGAGAGATTAGGGAAGTAGGATAGGTCTGGATATTCGTGGGAGTTTGATACCTGTGATAAAATATGCAGACAAAGACTTCCCAGAAAATCTATGATAGTTTAACTGTCTTACCTGTTCTATTCAGGTCCAGTACCTGTCCGGCTGGTGAATGGTACCAGCATGTGTTCCGGGAGAGTTGAGGTCTATCGTAACTCCATCTGGGGAACTGTTTGTGACAACAGCTGGGATAAAAAAGCAGCGAGTGTGGTCTGCAGAGTGTTGAACTGTGGGACAGCCCTGTCAGCACCGAAAGGAGCCTACTATGGATATGGGTCTGGAGACATTTGGTTGGATGATGTGAAGTGTAATGGGACAGAGGCTGCCCTCGATCAATGTTCTGCTAACCCACAAGTGGGGAATAACTGCACACATGGCCAGGATGCTGGAGTTACCTGTTCAGGTGAGTGAGAGATACTTGTTTCACATGAATATTTTAGATCTGTATCTTTTATGCATAGATTCTCAAACTGCTGTAGTGGAGTAGAAACTTAGTTTTGCGTTACTGGCCGATGTTTGAAGCAGTGTATTAGCAAATTAAATAACTAGGCAGGTAGTTAGAGTTTTAAATTATATCACATGAGGATCAAGTGAGGGGAAAAATTGAAGAAAAATGATAAGGTATTGGTGCACGTACTGAGATGAAAATTATTAACTGATGTGAGACAGAAAGGGACAAAGCACACAAACAAAGGAATGAAGTTGCAAATAAGTTCAAAACAGGGAAGATTGGCTCAAAGACAAAACTAAACAGTCTTTTTATGGATGCATGCAGCATTTGAAACAAGGTTTACAAATTAATATCAGAAATTGGTATAATATGGTGCAAAGATTATAAAAGGGTGGTTGCAAGATGACCAGTGCTGGAACTGATTATTGGAATTGCAGGCAGAAAAAATATGGAGGTGGGGTAGCTCTGTTTGTTAAGAATGAGATCAGTAAAATACTGAGAAAGTATATTAGATGAGGCAATCAAGTTTTAGAACTTGGACAGAGATAATAAATAGGAAGGTACATAAATAACCAATGGGAGTTATCAATTCCCCAACAGTGGTTATATTGCAGGCCAGAGTATACAACAAGAAATAATATCACCCTGGAAGCAAGGTACTGCCATAATTGTGGGCCATTTTAATCTTTGTAAAGATTAGACAAAGCAAATTGTCAAAGGTAACCTTGAGTATAAATTCATAAGAGTGCATATGGGAGAGATTTTTCAAGTAATGTCTTGTGAAGCCATCCAGGGAAGAAGCAGTTTTGAATCTGGTAACTTGTAGAATCATAGAGGTGGACAGCATAGAAACAGACTCTTCGGTCCAGATTGTCCACTCAAACCAGATATTCTAACCTAACCTAACCATTTGCCAGCATTGGCCCATATCCCTCTAACCACTTCCTGTTCATATACCCATCCAGATGCCTTTTAAATTTTATAATTTTACCAGCCTCCACCCCTTCCTCTGGCAGCTCATTCCATATACACACCACCCTTTGTATGAAAGATTTGCCCCTTAGGGTCCCTTTTTATCTTTCCCCTCTCACCCTAAACCTATGCCCTCTAGGTCTGGATTCTCCCACCCAGGAAAAAGATATTGTCCTTTTACCCTATCCATGCCCCTCATGATTTTCTAAACCCCTATAAGGTCACCCCTCAGCCTCTGACACTCCCGGGAAAACAGTCTATTCAGCCGCTCCCTGTAGCTCAAATCCTCCAACCTTGGCAACATCCTTGTAAATCTTTTCTGAACCCTTTCAAGTTTCACAACATCCTTTCTGTAGGAAGGAGACCAGAATTGCACACAATATTCCAGAAGTGACCTAACCAATGTCCTGTACATCCGCAACATGACCTCCCAACTCCTGTACTCAATACTCAATGTAATGACAAGATCATTCATGATTTGATTGTAAAGGATCTTCGAGGAATTTCACATTCAGTTTAAGGGAAAGAAACTTAAGTAAAGGCAATCGTAGTGAAGAGTTGAATTGTTATAGAATTGGCTAAAGAATACTTAGAAACAAAATATAAGACATGAGATAAACAGTGACAGACATTTAAGGACATAATTTATAAATATTAAGAAAGATATATTCATTCAGAAAAATGGAATCAAAAATGATGCATTACTGATGACTAACCAAAAAAGTAAAAACATACAGCATTTCACATATTCATGATCGGCCTAGGGCTGGATGTTTGGATTGCAATATAATGGGATGTGAAAGCATGCGTTCAATTCCCACATCAGCTGGGGTTACCATGAATAATTCTCATTCACAACTTCTCCTCTTGCCTGAGGCGTGGTGACCCTCAGGCTAAACCCCAAGCAGTCATCTGTCTCCAGTGAGAGAGCAGCCCTCTAGTCTAGTAAGACAATAGTGACTTTACCAGAAGATTGGACATGTTTTGGAAACATAGAATGAATAAAAACAAGAGAGAAAGGTGATAATGAGAGTAAACTGGCAAGAAATATAAAAACGGACAACAAGTGCTTATCCAGGTTCATAAAACTGAAGCAGTAGCTAAAGAAAATCTAGATGTTTTTAGGGATAAGACTGGCAAATTAATAATGGGAAAGAAGTAACTATCAGAGACTTTGAACAAATATTTTGTATCTGACTGCATGTCTGTGGAAGGTGTTAATAGCATTCCAATATTGGTGTAAAACTCGGGGGAGGGTCTCTTATGGGATGGTGTTAGCGGCTCTGCCTTTACATCAAAAGGCCTGAGGTCAAATCCCACCTGACCTAGAGATGTGTAGTAACATCTGTGATCAAGTTGATTAAAAAATATCTAAGATCATGGCAAAATAAAGGAAGGAATACAACAATCATCATCACTAGAAGAAAATGGAACCAGTCCAACAAATGGAGCTAAAGGCTGACAAATCCCTTAGACATGGTAGCCTGCATCCTAGGATTTTATAGAAAGGTTGCAGTACAGAAGGTGGCCATTCAGCCAGTCACTCTGTGTCAGCTGTCAGCTATGTCAACACAGTTAGCCCCACTCTCTTCCTTTCACCCTATAATTCTAGATTTTGTCTTTAGAGACTTATCTAATTTTCATTCAATAGTCAGAAGTGAATCACTACCCACAATCTTTCTTGGAAGTGCATTCTCGTGACACACTACATACAAAGGCTTTCCTTCATGTCACTTTTGGTTTTTTTGCTATTTTGCTTAAGTTGGTGTCTTTTCATTTCTCTTTTGCCAATGGGAACAGTTTCTCCATATCTACTGGTTCCAGACCCTTCAGAATTTTGAACACCACTATCATATCTCCACTCAATGTTCCCTTTTGTAAAGAGGTTGGTTCCAGCTTTTCCAGCCTTTCAGTATAGCTGAAGTCCCCTGTCCCTCGAGTAATTGTTGTCAATCTTTCTTGTACCCTTTCTTAATGCCTTCATATCCTTTCCAAAGTGTTATGCCCAAATTGTGAACACATTAATCCCACTGAGGCTGAACTCACGTTTTATAGATGTTCACCATAAAGTATTTACTCTTGTACTCTTGTCATTAAATCCCATGTTTTATATATTTTTATCAACCATTTTCTCAAACTATGTTGGCATCTTCAACAATTTGTATTGTTGAGCAATCTCTCCTCCTGCACTCTTTATAGAATTGTATTATTTATTTTACACTGTCTTTCCTTATTCTTTCTATCAAGTTGTATCACTTCATTCTTCTCTGCATTAAATTTCATGTGCCATATGCCTATCTACTCCAGTCCGGAATCTGGTTTCAAGCATCTGCAGTCATTGTTTTTACCTACCTATTCCAGTAGCCTGGGCATATCCTCTTGACTTTTCCCCACCTCACTGTTCACAATACTTCAATGATCTGCAGATTTTGAAATTGAGCCCCCAAATCCTCAAAGTTTAAGTAGATCATGAAAAGCAGTGATTCTAATATCAATCCCTGCAGAAATCTATATTTTCCTTCAATCTGCAAAAGACAGTTTCACAGCTAGTTTTAGTTTCCTGGTACTCAGCTAATTTAATATTCATGTGATCATTATCTTCAAGATAGTAACTATTCTGTAAGATTTCCATCATCTCCAGCATGATGCCACTGCTATCTATGTCTTTTCCTTTTCACCCCTTTCAATAATCCAAAGATATTGTTCCATGTATGATACCTGTGTCTCTATTTCTAAGTCATCCCTAGCATCCCCTCATTTTCCTTCAGCATATTTGCAAGCACTTCTACCTTCTTCCTTTTCACCATTCAAGGCCCCAAATATTCCTTTCACATGATTTTCCAGTTTAATATACTGTGTTCTCCTCCTTGAATGGAGACCAACTCCAGATTCTTTTATTCATTCATGGGATATGAGCATTGCTGGCTAGGTTGGCATTTACTCGACTTTCCTAATTGCCCAGAGAGTGGTTAAAAGTGAACCACATTGCTGTAGTTCAAACGTGGATCAGACTCGGCAAGAATGGGAGCTCTCTTTCCTTTAAGGATATTTGTGAACCATGAGGTTTTTAATGGCAATTGACATGGTTATTCTTTGCCTGGCTTATTTTAATGAATTCCGATTTAACCATCTGTCATAGTAGGAGTCAAATGGTTTTCTCCAGAATATTAGCTGGAATTCTGAATTGCTAATTCAGTGGCATTTGATTTAATTATTATTGTCACATGTACTGAGATACAGTGAAAAGCATTGTTTTGCTTGCTATTCAGGCAAATCATACCTTATATAAGCACATCTGGGTAAAAGGACAGAATGCAGAATATAATGTTGAAGCTACAGAGTAAGTGCAGATAAAGATCAACTTTAATATGTGAAAGGTCTGTTCAAACGGCTGATAACACTTGGTAAGAAGCTGTTCTTGAATCTGTTGTTATTTTCAAACTGTTGTCTCTTCTGCCTGATGGAAGAGAGAGGAAGAAAGTATAACTGGGGTGGGACCAGTATTTGATTATAGATAGATCAGTACAGAGCAGAACAGGCCCTTTGGTCCTCAATGTTGTGCTGACCTGTGAACTAATTTAAGCCCATCACCCTACACTCTCCCATCATCATCAATATGTTGTCTGCTTTCCTGGGGCAGCAGGAAATAGAGGCAGAGTCAATGGAAGGAAGGTTGTGTTTTCATGATGGACTGGGCTGCGTTCGCAATTCTGTAATTTCTTTTGATCTGGGGCAGAGCAATACCACAACAAGCAGTGATGCATCTGGATAGGATGCGTTCTATGCTGCATCTATAAAAATCGGCAAGAATTTTCTTGGCCTTCTGAGAAGTAGAGATGTCAGTGTGCTTTCTTGACTGTGGATTGATCTGGACAGATTATTGGTGATCTTTACTCCAAGGAACTTGAAGCTCTTGACCATTTCCACCTTAGCACCATTGTTGCAGATAGGAACGTGTCCACACCACTTCCTGAAGCCAATGATCAGCTCCTTTGTTGTGCTGATATGCAGGGATAGATTGTTGCCTTTACATAATGCCATTGAACTCTCTATCTCTTTCCTGTACTGTCTGATCGTTGTTTGAGATCCAACCTGTGATGGTAGTGTCATCAGCAAACATGTAAATGGAGTTAGGTCAGAATTTGGCCACACACTTGTGAGTGTAGAAGGAGTATAATAAAGGGGCTGAGCACGCAGCTTTGCAATGCACCGATGTTGAGGATAATTGTGGAGGAGGTGTTGTCGTCTATCCTTATTGATTCCAGTCTATGGGTCAGCGGTTCTCAGATCCAGTTGCAGAGGGTGGATAGAGTCCTAAGTCCTTGAGTTTGGTTAGATTTATGATGTTGAAAATGGAGCTAAAGTCAATAAATAAGAGTCTGATCTTGGTGTTCTTGTTATCCGTATGTTCCAGGGCATAGTGAGGGCTAGGGAGAAGGCATTTTCTGTAGACCTGTTTAATGTTAAGCATATTGTAGTGGATCATTGCAGCCTGGGAGGCCGGGGGTTATGTGTGCCATTATTAACCTCTTAAAACCACTGCTATACCTTTGTCTCCCATCACTTTTGTTCACTTTACAAGCTGATTATCTAGGTGGGCTTCACAGAATGTGAGCTCACTGATTGGCTCAGGTTAAAAGACCAATCAGGGAGTCTTGGCTAACAGATATAAACAGGAGTCTCAGAGCTGGTTCTGAGGAAGCCAGACCAATGTCAAGTACCATGCTCCTTGGTGACAGATTACTGGCTTCTCTGGAGTTAGTTCCCTGTTGGTTTTGATTTTTATTGTCTACCTTTCCTCCACTCTGCCTTTTCTTTCCTTGGTCTGCTTCAGTGCTTCAATGAGGCTCAATTCAAGCTCAAGAAGTAGACGCCAGTCCTTTGACACAGCATTTTGCAGCCTTTGTACCCAACATTGAGTTAACCTCTGCACCCTCTATAATTTCATATTTCTTTGCTGGTTTGTCTTTTTCCCTCAGTTTCTCTCTATTTCCTTTATTTTGTGCTGAAGCAGCAGCTATTTAGGATCCTGCCATTAACACATCCTCTGGACACCTTTTACATTACTGTGCCCATTACTACTCCCTTTTGGTTTTTACACTATCATTTAATCTCTCCTGCCTTCTACCGGACCACATACCTTCCCTTTGGTTTCTCCCCACTCCCTTCTCCTATTTCACATGCTTAAAATCTGCATCTTTAAAGGTTACTCTAAATTAGCTTTGAAGTAATTTTCACAGTTTATCAGTCCAATTGATCAACCAGTTAGGATTTGAGGACAGCCGATAGTGAAGGATGTTGAGTTCTAACAAGAGTTTAAGTTGGGACATAACATTACCAATTGCACAACAAAAGCATATATTAGTGACAAGGATCGACAATGATCTGGATCAGGCAGGGCAGCTAGCAAGCCGAGCTGCTCTTTGGCTCTTTGCTTTTCGGTTCTTGGGATCAAGTCTTCTCACCATCTGAAACTCTCTGAGAATGCTTGACTGAAGTCTTCCATCAGAGTCATTGTTCTCCGTGAACTGAAATAAAAACCTCCCTCAGTCTCTTACTTTATACTCCTTTTCATGGATGAACCGTTTACTTTGAACTTAGAATTCCAAGAGTGTGGAAACAGGCTTTTAAGCCCAACAACTCCACGCCGACCCTCTGAAACGTATCCCACCCAAACCCATTTCCCTACCCTATCACTGTAACCTACACAGGTCTGAACACTATGGGCAATTTAGCATGGCCAATCCACTTGAGCTGCACATCTTTGGACTGTGGGAGGAAACCGGTGCACCCAGAGGAAACCCACGCAGACACGGGGAGAATGTGCAAACTCCACACAGACAGTCGCCTGAGACTGGAATCGAAACCAGATCCCTGGCGCTGTGAGACAGCAATGCTAACCACTGGGACACCGTGCTGCCCTGGTGTCAGGGACTTTTGATCCTATAAAGATTTATCTTAATTCAAAATACTATTGGGTATCTGGTTCTTTACAAAACTTTGGGTGAAATACCCTGTCCTTGGTGTCAATCTGCACTCCATTATTCTTGGACTTTCACAAGAAATATCACCAAATATGTAACAATGTTGTAAGTGAGGATGGACTTTAAGAATGTTCCAGGGATAATACAAAGCAGCTAATGCCATTAGGAATTGAAATAACTTTCCAGACACCATATTCCATCACTAATCATCCTTTATTTACAAATGCAAAACCTTTGACAATAGCCTTTTAATGCCTCTCACTAAGTCAGGCATTCAGTGGGCAGCATATCCCTGACATTCATCCTTTAATGTTGGCCAGGACTCCCTGATTGGACCAGATTAACAGCGCCAATCAGAGAACTCATATTCTATGATGTCCAGCTGGCTGCCCTCATTCCAGTCACTACAAGAATATAGATTTGAGTGCTGGTTTTCCTTATTATGTAAACAAAAAGTACTGCTTTTCACCACAGGTGAGTTGATAATGAAGAAAAGAAACATTCATGTGTTTGTAAGAGTACTTCAGGATTTTGTTTTAAAAATGCAGGTGTTCAGGGCTTGGGGTCTTGTGTCTCAATGATATTGTTGCTGCTTTTGTGCCAGGGGAGGCCTGGGTTCAAATCCCACAGAGATGTGTAATAATAACTTTAAACAGGTTGATTAAAAGTGCTGAATTGCTCCAGTAAAGGAAATTGGCTAGCAAGGGGAAAGAGTCAAAAAGGGTGGTGCTGGAAAACCGCAGTAGGACGGGTAGCATCTGAGGAGCAGATTGGACTTTGTATTGAAATATGAAGTGCAAATAACAGTCAAGGAAGACAGACTGACTCCCACTTTGGAATGGATGATTGGGAATGTAACCTTATAATTTCATCTTTTCCTGATCCTGCCTTAAACTGTCCCTTTCCCAGACTACTGCTGTCATCCCATTCATTCCTCTATCAGCCAGTTACTTTTTTGCTCCTTCCTTATCAGTCTGGTCTACTGGGCTGTTACATGCTACAGACAAACATAATGCTATCTCAACAAGAATCTTTATTAAGCAAGGTCAAATGAAAAGCACAGTGCAGCTTTTGTACTGCTTGTTACCTCTTCCAACTATGTTTTTATTTGTTCAAACTTAACCAACCTTCTCAGAGAATGATTTCTTTAGTCTCACTTGAATGACAGTGAAACTTTAAGCAATTCCCACTGAAAATGAACTTAAGACACAGTGCATTTAAGCAGTAACCCAATCCTTTTCCTATTCTAAGCTGTTTTTATGTAAATTACAAGTGGATTTCTAGTTTTTCTCAGTTTTTGATGGTGTCATTAACATAAACTGTTCATTCTGTTCCTCTCCAAAAATGCTGCTTGACTTGCTGGTATTTTCCAGCAGTGTCTAATTTTATGTCAGGTTGACCATGATCCTATTAATCATAAAGTCATAGAGTTGTACAGCGCAGAAACAGACCTTTCAGTCCAACTTGTCCATGCCGACGAGATATCCTAAATTAATCTTGTTCCATTTGCCAGGACTTGGCCCATATCCCTCTAAGCCCTTCCTATTCATGTACCCATCCAGATGCCTCTTAATTGTTGTAATTGTATCAGCCTCCATAACTCTCTCTGTCAGCTCATTCCTGCTATCGAATGACAGAAGAGACTTTAGGGGCTATATAGTCAACTGGTTTTCTTATTTCTTACGTTTCAGGTTCCAGGGTTACTTGCCCAGATTTCTGTGATACCTGTGCTGAAGTTAGAGGGAGTGCAGTTGACAGTGGACATATAAACAATACAGATTAGGAGCAGAAGGAGGCTATTTGGCTCCTCAAACACTTGTTTACACAATTATTAAATGGAAATCAGGAACTTGGTCCCTTAAAAAGTTGTCGATGCAGGGAACTTGAATGTTTCTAAAATATAGTTGATAGATATTTGTTGAATAAGGGTACCAAGGCAGGTTAACTGAATAAAGAAACAGATCAACATGATCTAATTGACTGGGCGAAGAATAGGCTGGAGGCTCTTCTTTCTAAGTTCTTAAATATTCCATGTGTCAGCCATATTTAGAGGGGTCTACATTTGCAGAAGGGCTACGGTCGAGCTAATGATTCCAGTGGAAACACAAGTAGTCGCAGGCAAGTGTAAATATATTCCCATCTCTGTTCCAGGTCCGATATCTGTCCGGCTGGTGAATGGTTCCAACATGTGTTCTGGGAGAGTTGAAGTCTACCGTAACTCCATCTGGGGAACCATCTGTGACAATGGCTGGAATTTAAATGCAGCAAGTGTGATCTGCAGAGTGTTGAACTGTGGGAAGTCTTTGTCCATAACAAGAAGTGCTTACTATGGAGAGGGGAGTGGGGTCATCTTGTTAGATAATGTGAATTGTACTGGGACAGAGCCTGCCCTCGATCAATGCTCTGCCAACCCAAAGGTGGGATATAATTGCACACACAAGGAGGATGCTGGAGTCATCTGTTCAGGTAAGCAAAACAGGTTCCTGTTCTTTTGCACGTTTGTTCTCAAACTTAATTCAAAATCTAGCTTACTAGTTTTCCAGCCTAGCCTTCTGATTGGTAACAGAAACCTCTTGTTTCTACAGCAAGGCATCTGCGCTACTGCTCTCCATCCCATGAATACTGGTACAGCACTGGATTTCATGGCCAGGCATCTGGGTTACTGGTCTGGGCTCTAGGTTACCAGTCCAGCCTTCTTAATCATTAGTTCAGGCCTCTGGATTACAAAATCTCTGCGTTACTAATTTTTTATATAGATTCAGTTTGCTTCAAGATTTCTGGTGGTTTTATTTAAAGCTGAACTAACTCAATCATCACAGAGTAATCTGTAGTCATTGTCTGTGTCCATACGGCGGCAATGCAGAGTGACCATGGCTGCTAGTCAGGAACAGACATCTCAGTGCAGGCTGATCTACATGTTAAATGAATACCTTTCTTAAAGCATTAATACTCAAAACCCTTTCTTTCCCCATAATATAACTCTTGTATGCTACAAGAGAAAATGCATGAACGTTGGATAATAGCAAAATTACTTACACAGAGATAGGGACTGTAAACTTTGCAAAGTTAAAAATCATACAACACCAGGTTATAGTCTAACAGGTTTAATTGGAAGCACACTACCTTTCGGAGCGACGCTCCCTCATCAGGTGATTGTGGAGGGCTTGATCGTAACACAGAATTTATAGCAAAAATTTGCTGTGTGATGTAACTGAAATTATACATTGAAAAATTGATTGATTCTAATCTAAAAAGTGATATAACAGAGTTTTATCTAAACATCAGGTCATAATCAGAGAACATAGGGGACTAACACCTTCAACATATTGTCTAGCTATCACCAGTATTAACAGCTAACCCGAGAATGCAACTTTTTAAAAAGGTTTTGTGATTTACACATGAAAGAAGTGAAACTATCACTGTATTCTAACAGATGAAAGGCTTAACAGACAATCAGTTTTTCATGTATAATTTCAGTTACATCACACTACAAATTTTTGCTATAAATTTTGTGTTACGATCGAGCCCTCCACAATCACCTGATGAAGGAGCGTCGCTCCGAAAGCTAGTGTGCTTCCAATTAAACCTGTTGGACTATAACCTGGTGTTGTGTGATTTTTAACTTTGTATACTCCAGTCCAACACCGGCATCTCCAAATCACGTAAACTTTGCATACAGTGATAATGATTGTACAGAGGTCTAAAAGTACCTATATTAATTTATTGACTTGATCACTCTTCTGGATTGTCTTCTGGTGTAATCTTCTGGGTGTAGGTTTGACTATTAGCTGCTCCTGGTTTATAGGTGTGTTGCCAATATATTACTTGGATGTTGTCCTGGTGTTCCATAATTATTAGTGTAACATAAATTAGTAATTTGGATTTTGTTTCTTGAAGATAAATCATGGGTATACTTACAACTAAACGATTACAGATAATAGAGTTATCTCCAGTCTGTGTCCAGGGTGTGACAATGCAGAGTAGTTGTGGCTTCTAGTTGTATGATGACATTCAGGTACAGGTTCATCTGAATGTTGGGTTTCATAAAAGGATATTATTCCTATACTATGGCTTTAGGAATTGCAGTTTGTCTTTGTTTTTTGAAGAGAGGTTTTGAGCCAAGGGTGTTGAACTGTCTCTTTGAAGAACATAGAACATAGAGCAGTACAGCACACTACAGGCCCTTCAGCCCTTTATGTTGTGTTGACCTTTTATCCTACTCTAAGATCAAACTAACCTACATATCCTTCACTTTACTATCATCCATGTGCCTATCCATGAGTCACTTAAATGTCCCAAATGTATCAGACTCTACTACCACCGCTGGCAGTGCATTCCACACACCCACTACTCTCTGTGTAAAGAACCGACCTCTGACATCTCCCTAAACCTTCCTCCAATTACCTTAAAATTGTGCCCCCTCATGATAGCCATTTCTGCCCTCAGAAAAAGTTTCTGGCTATCTGCGCTATCTATGCCCCTCACCATCTTGTACACCTCTATCCAGTCACCTCTCATCCTTCTTCGTTCCAATGAGAAAAGCCCCAGCTCCTTCAACCTCTCTTCATAAGACATGCCCTCCAGTCCAGGCAGCATCCTGGTAAATCTCCTCTGCACTCTCTCTAAAGCTTCCACATCCTTTTTATAATGAGGAGACCAGAACTGAACACAATATTCCAAGTGTGGTCTAACTAGGGCTCTATAGAGCTGCAGTATAACCTTGCAGCTCTTAACCTCAATCCCCTGCTAATGAAAGCCAACACAACATAAACCTTTTTAACAACTCTATCAACTTGGGTGGCAACTTTGATGGATCTATGGACATGAACCACGAGATCATTCTGTTCTTCCAAACTGTCAAGGGTCCTGCCTTTAACCCTATAATCTTTTAACCTTGCAAAGTGAATGATTTCACACTTTTCTAGGTTGAACCCATCTGCCATTTATCAGCCCAGTTCTGCATCCTGTCAATGTCACATTGCAACCGACAACTACCCACAATTCCACCAACCTTTGTGTCATCAGTAAACTTACTAACCTCCCCTTCCACCACCTCATCCAAGTCATTTATAAAAATCACAAAGAGCAGAGGTCCCAGAACAGATCCCGCAGAACATGACCGGTCACCGAGCTCCAGGCTGAATACTTTCCATCTGCCATCCTTTGTCTTCCATGGGCCAGCCAATTCTGTATCCAGACAGACAAATTTCCCTGTATCCCATGACTCCTTACTTTCTTAATGAGCCTACCATAGGGAACCTTATCAAACGCTGTGCTAAAATCTGTATGCATCACATCACTGCTCTACCTTCATCAATGTGTTTTGTCACATTCTCAAAAAATTCGGTAAGGTTTATGAGGCATGAGCTGCCCCTCACAAAGCCATGCTGACTAACTCTAATCAAGCTATGGTTTTCCACACAATCATAAATCCTGTCTGTCAGCATCCTTTCCATTAATTTGCCTACTACCAATGTAAAACTTACTGGTCGGTAATTCCCATGGTTATCCCTTTTCCCTTCCTTGCCACACTCCAGTCACTACTGTCACTACTCCAGTGGACAGTGAGGATGCAAAGATCATCACTAAAGGCACAGCAATCTCTTCCTTCGCTTCCTGTCGTAACCTTGGGTGATCCCATCTGGCCCAGTGACTTATTTAATTCTCATGTTTTTCCTAATTTCCATCACATCTCCCTTCTTAACATCAACTTGTTCGAGGGTATCAGCCTGTTTCATGCTGTCCTCACAAACAACAGGGTCCCTTTCACGAGTGAATACTGAGGCAAAGTATTCATTAAGGACCTCCCCTACTTCCTCCAACTCCAGGCAGAGGTTCCCTCCACTATCCCTACGTACACTCTGGCCATTCTCTCGTTTGTAACCTTAACATAGAACACCTTGGGGTTTTCCTTAATCATATTCGCCAAGGCTTTTCCATGCCCCCTTCTAGCTCTCCTAAATCCATTCTTCAGTTCTTTCCTGGCAACCTTGTAACACTCTAAAGCTCAGACTGATCCTTGATTCCTCATCCTTGCTCCTTCCTCTGGACGAGATGTTCTACTTCTCCTTTCATCCAAGGTTCCTTCATTCTACTATCCCTTTGTTGCCTCAGTGGAACAAAGGTATCCAGCACTTGCAGCAACCTCCATATTACCATTGTGCATTTCCCTGAGAATATCTGTTCCCAATTTATGCTGCACGGTTCCTGTCTAATGGCATTATAGTTCCCCCTCCCCCAATTAAACACTTTCCCCCATACACTCTGCTCCTTTCCCCCTCCCCATGATGATCGTAAAGGTTGCATAGTTGTGATCACTATCAACAAAATGCTGTCCCACAGAGATCTAACACTTGACCTGGTTCATTGTCAAGCACCAAATCCAATATGGCCTCCCCTCTAGTCAGCCTGTCTATATATTGAGGCAGAAATCCTTCCTGGACACAACTGGCAAAATCTGCTCCATCCAAACTATTTGCACAAAGGACGTTCCATTCAGTATAAGGGAAGTTGAAGTCACACATAACAACAACTTTGTTACTTCTGCACCTTTCCAAAATCCGCCTCCCAATCAGCCCCTCCATATCTCTGTTGCTATTGGGGGGTCTATAGAAAGTTCCCAGCAAAGTGACTGATCTTTTTCTGTTTCTGACTTCCACCCAGACTGACTCTGTAGACAAACTCTTTTTCTGCAGCTGTGATACTATCCCTGATGAGCAATGGCCGTTCACCACCTCTTTTGTCTCCCTCCCTATTCCTTTTGAAACATCTAAACCCTGGAACATCCAACCATTCCTGTCATTCAAGTCTCCGTAATGGCCACAACATCATAGCTCCAAGTTCTGATCCATGCTCTAAGTTCTTCAACATTATACCTGACACTTCTTGCATTAAAATAGACATACTTTAACCATCACACTGACTTCCTCACAGACTCTTTGCACACTGTATCTGCCCGTTCATTAGCTTCCACAATCTCTGGTCCATAGCTCCTGTTCACACCCCACTGCCAATCTTGTTTAAACCCTTACGAAGAGCTCTAGCAAACCACCCACCCTGAGTATTGGTGCTCCTCCAGTTCAGATACAAGCCGTCCTCCTTGTAGAGGTCCCATCTTCCCCAGAAGGTATCCCAATGATCTACATATCTGAAGCCCTTCCCTCCTGCACCAGCTCTGCAGCCATGTGTTCAGCTGCACTTGCTCTTTGTTCCTAGCATCATTAGCCCATGGCAACGGTAGCAATCCTGAGATGACTCTGCTCGCCCTGCCGTTTAGCTTCCATTTTCACTCCCCATATTCACTTTTCAGGTGCTTATGCCTTTTCCGAGCTAATCATTGGACCAATGTGTACCATGACTCCTGGCTGTTCAGCCTCCCCCTTAAGAAACCTGTAGACTCCATCTGAGACATTCTTGACCCTAGCACCTGTGAGCAACATACCATCCAGGACTCTTGTTTGCGACCACAAAATCTCTTGTCTCTTCCTCTAACCATTGAATCTCCTATTGCCATTGCTCTTCTATTCTCCCCCTTTCCTTCTGAGCCACACAGCCAGGCTCAGTGCTAGAGACCTGGCCGCTGCGGCATTCCCCAGGTATGTACCCCCCATCACCACCGACCCCAATCCCCAACAGCATCTAAAGTGATATACTTACAGTTGAGGGAAACAGCGACGTGGGATCCCTGCACTATCTGCCTATTCCTTTTCTCTCTCCTGACTGACACCCAGCTACCTTTATCCTGTAACATAGGTGTGATGGCCTCCCTGTAACTCCTCTCTATCACCCCCTCAGCCTCCCTAATGATTTGCAGTTCTTCCAGCTCCAGCCCCAGTTACTTAATGCAGTCTGTGAGGAGCTGGAGTTGGGTGCACTTCTTGTAGGTGAAGTCTGTAGAGACACTAGTGGTGACCTTTATCTCCCACATCCTGGAAGAAGAACATTCAACTGCCCTAGCTTCCAACACATCTGCTCTAAATTTCCAAAAAATATATAAACAAATGAACCTAACCGTACTAACTCTTCATGCAGAGCATGTTTGTTTTTGTTCAGAGGAGGAGGATGAGTGGGAGATACTCCACATGTAATATTTCAGATTTAGCCACTGCCTGAATTTATTAGTTCCCTTACCCAGCTGTCCCCGTGTCTGCTTCCGCTCCTGTTTAGCCTTTGCTCCGCTGATTCATGAGGTCAGTATTTTGTATTCAAATTTACCTTCCCGGCTGCCTCTGGCTCTTGCACTCTTGACTCCCCCTGCTGAAATACTTAAGACAATAAAGTAAACAGCTTGTGATGCCTTGGCATTTTCTGCAAGTTAGAATAATATAAGCAGGATGAATGAGTGGAGTCAGGTTCCTACAGAGCCAAGATTTTAGCTTTCAGTTTGTTGGGGTTTTGAAGTTGGTTGTGAAAGCTGCCATACATTTCTTAACCACAACAAAAAGCTTGACTTCTCTCTCTCTGCCAGAATTTTCTCTTGAAGTTCTTTCCTCCTGGACTGGAGAACCATCTCATGTGAGACAATCATTTTACTGAATGTGCCTTTGCCAAGGGTATGTTTAAGGAACATTTGCTATTTAGTAGTTAAACAAACTGTTATTCTGTTAAATTTTCCCAGTAGAGTTAAAGTTATACCAACTGTTCTTTCTTTTGTTTGTATGTTAGTTGTGTAAGAATAAAATGTGTTTTGCCTATAAGCTAGTCGTTTGACCACTTGAATCACATCTGGAACACAACACCTTATCTTTAAGGCCTTACCAACACCTTTAAATAAGTTAACGTTTAGGATGTAGACAATTTCCTTGAGGGGGTATGATCTGGTCCATAACACTCCTAAGCTAATAAACATGCTAACATAGTACTCCAAGCAAGTCCTTTTACTAGTTTGTGCCTCAGGGTAGCTGCTTCAAATCTCTGTCCAGCTAATTCAGGCCTCTGGGTTACTGGTTTCAGCCTCTTAAGTATGAGTCCAAGCATCTAGTTTACTCATCTAGATCTCTGGTTTACAATATTAGGCTTCAGAATTACTCATTCATGTCTCTTGATTACCTGTTCCAGTATTTGGATTACCGCCTCAGGCGAATCTGTATTTGCCAGGATTTGGTGTTGGAGAGACTGTTAGGTCTGAAGGTTGATAAGTCCCCGGGGCCTGATGGTCTACATCCCAGGGTATTGAAGGAGGTGGCTCAGAAAATCGTGGATGCGTTGGTGATTATTTTCCAGAATTCGATAGATTTGGGATCGGTACCTGAGGATTGGCGAGTGGCTAATGTTATACCACTTTTAAGAAAGGTAGGAGAGAGAAAGCAGGAAATTATAGACCAGTTAGCCTGACCTCAGTGGTGGGAAAGATGCTGGAGTCTATTATAAAGGATGAGATTACGGCACATCTGGATAGTAGTAACAGGATAGGACAGAGTCAGCATGGATTTATGAAGGGGAAATCATGCTTGAGTAATCTTCTGGACTTTTTTGAGGGTGGACGAGGGAGATCCAGTAGATGTAGTGTACCTGGACTTTCAGAAAGCTTTTGATAAAGTTCCACGTAGGAGGTTAGTGAGTAAACTTAGAGCGCATGTTATTGGGGGCAAAGTACTAGATTGGATTAAAAATTGGTTGGCTGATAGGAAACAAAATGTAGTGATAAACGGCTCCATTTCAGAATGGCAGGCAGTGACCAGTGGGGTACCGCAGAGATCCGTGCTGGGACCGCAGCTTTTTTACAATATATGTTTATGATATAGAAGATGGTATCAGCAATAACATTAGCAAATTTGCTGATGATACTAAGCTGGGTGGCAGGGTGAAATGTGATGAGGATGTTAGGAGATTACAGGGTGACCTGGACAAGTTAGGTGAGTGGGCAGATGCATGGCAGATGCAGTTTAATGTGGATAAATGTATGGTTATCCACTTTGGTGGCAAGAACAGGAAGGCAGATTACTACCTCAATGGAATTAATTTAGGTAAAGGGGCAGTACAGAGAGATCTGGGTGTTCTTGTACACCAGTCAATGAAGGCAAGTATGCAGGTACAGCAGGCAGTGAAGAAGGCTAATAGCATGTTGGCCTTCATAACAAGAGGGATTGAGTATAGAAGCAAAGAGGTGCTTCTGCAGCTGTACAGGGCCCTGGTGAGACCACACCTGGAGTACAGTGTGCAATTCTGGTTGCCAAATTTGAGGAAAGACATTCTGGCTATTGAGGGAATGCAGCGTAGGTTCACGAGGTCAATTCCTGGAATGGAGGGATTACCTTACACTGAAAGACTGAAGCGACGGGCTTGTATACCCTTGAGTTTAGAAGACTGAGGGGGATATGATTGAGACATGTAAGATTATGAAAGGATTGCACACTCTGGCAGCAGGAAACAAGTTTCTGCTGATGGGTGAGTGCCGAACCAGAGGACACAGCTTAACATTACGGGGTAGACCATTTAGGACAGAGATGAGGAGAAACTTCTTCACCCAGAGAGTGGTGGCTGTGTGGAATGCTCTGCCCCAAAGGGCAGTGGAGGCGCAGTCTCTGGATTCATTTAAGAAAGAGTTGGATAGAGCTCTCAAACATAGTGGAATCAAAGTTATGGAAATAAGGCAGGAAGTGGATACTGATTAGGAATGATCAGCCATGATCATATTGAATGGCGGTGCAGTCTAGAAGGGCTGAATGGCTTACTCCTGCACCTATTGTCTATTGTCTATTGTCACTGAATATTACCAGAGCAGATCCCTGGGTTACTAGCCTACACCTCTGGGCTTCTCGTCCATTCATACAGATTACTTATTTTGGCCTTTATATGACTAGTTTAGACTGCTGGATTACAAGGTGAGGCCTCTGGGTCACTATTTCTGACCTTTGGGCTACTAATAGACATAGTATCTGCAAACTGTTCACATAATTTAACCTCTTCAGCCTCATCAATCCAGTGCTGCTGATATATGGAGAAATAAACAAGAGGTCTGGGTTAATAACTCAGAGGCCTGAAATTTTATTTTATGTATTGATGAGATATGGGTGTCCCTAGCTATGCCAGTATTTATTTCCCATCTCTAATTGCCAGAGGGCAGTTAAAAGTCAACCACATTGCTGTGGATCTGAAGTCACATGTACCACAGACCAGGTAAGGATGGCAGATTCCCTTCCCCAAGGGACATTCGTGAGCATGATGGGTTTTGCTGGTGGCTTCCCTTTGATATGTCCCAGAGGCTGGTCTCGTATACCAGAGAAAGGGATGGTTAACCCAGGGTTAACCAATTTTGAACCTCTGGATTCCTTTCTCATGCCTCTGGGTTATTAGTTCAGATCCTTGAGTTCCTCACCAAGGCCTCTGGATTACAAATCTGAACCTTGAGTTTCTTAATCAGGCCTCTGAGTTACAGGACTGGGCTCTAAATTACAACACCAGGCTCTGGATTACTAGTTCAGACTTAATCCATACTTTATTAGTCTATCCACTCAGAACCAGAGGTTACCGGACCAGGCCCCTGGGTTGATAATCCAGAATATCTGGGTTTCCAGTCAAGACCTTTGAATTCCTTAGCCAGGCCACTGGGTTACTATTTCCGGTCTTTGGTTTACCCAAGGTTCTGACTTATAATACAGGATATTTGGCTACTAATCTAATACCGTGGATTAACCATATATTTCTCTGGGTTACTATACTTGGATTATAGTCTGGGTAATATTCCAGGTCTTTGATTTTTTAACCCAGACCTCTGGTTTATTTGACCATATTTTGACTTGGAGAGCTGTAGGTCAGATGCACTGGACTTGTACTGAAGGTAAAGAGGTTAGATTTTGAGGACAGTTTGCAAATACTTTAGCGTATAAAGGGTTAAACGTAGGTTTAATTTAGGTAAGGTAAAGATAGAATTTGTTAGGTTTAGTGAGGGAATCCATAGAATTAGAGCCAGTATATACAGGGATAACTTCAGGAAGGAAGGAAACTTTCTTTCCAGAAAAGAACGTGTTGGTGCTGGGGGTCAGTTGGCAATTTCAAAGCCGATTGACAGACATTTCTTACTTAGGGGCTTCAAATAGAGATAAGAGAAAGATTTACTGTGATCCAGTTGAATGGCAAGACATGTAGAAGGGTTGAATGGTCTCCTCTGTGCTAACTAGTTTTGGAAGCAGGTGAACACCTGGGCTAAAATGTTTAACCAATGACTCCAATGAAAGCTGAGATAATTCCAGACCGGTTCAACTATGTTCACAACTCTATTCCAGGTCCAGTACCTGTGCGGCTGGTGAATGGGCCTAATGTGTGCTCCGGGAGAGTTGAGGTCTATCGTAACTTTGAGTGGGGGACTATCTGTGACAATGGCTGGAATGAAAATGCACCAAGTGTGGTTTGCAGAGTGTTGAATTGTGGATCGGCTTTGTCAGCACCAAGAGGGGCCTACTACGGAAATGGATCCGGGGCTATCTGGATGGATAATGTGAGATGTAACGGGAATGAGCCTGCCCTCGATCAGTGTTCTGCCAACCCACAGGTTGGGAGTAACTGCACACACAGGAATGACATTGGAGTTGTCTGCTCAGGTGAGTGGGTTCCCATCACAAGGGAGTGGAGATTCCTGATTGGATGAGTAGGGCTGTCTTGTCAATGACTTCTTTGGCTAACTCTAACAATGTTCTGCCTGGTTCAGTAACAGATGAAGGAATGATCAGTGTCTTGAGCAATTCTGTATGATGATGAGCCAAGCACATACAAGAGGGAAGTCCTACACTCTGTCTGTGGGGCATGGTAATTATCCTGTTCTGCCTAGGTGTCTTAAAAGTGGGATAATGTGAGAGGGAGTCCTGATTCACCAGGGCTTGTGCCTCAGTATCAGTTGTTGGCAGCATTACTGACAGATTAGGCAGCATGCCATTCCCATTCTGAGAGTGACAATGCACGTGATCATCCATAAAATCCCCCCAAAAATTAACCAGGTCCCATCTCTGTTCCAGGTCCTGTATCCGTACGGCTGGTGAATGGAACCAACATGTGCTCTGGGAGAGTTGAAGTATACCGTAACTCTTTTTGGGGAACCATCTGTGACAATAACTGGGATAAAAACGAGTCGGATGTGGTCTGCAGAATGTTGAACTGTGGGACGGCTGTATCAGCACCAGGAGGCTCTCAGTATGGAGCGGGAACTGGAAACATCTGGTTGGATAGTGTGAATTGTAGTGGGACAGAGACTGCCCTTGATCAGTGCCCTGCCAATCCACAGGTGGGGATTAACTGCACACACAGTAGGGATGCTGCAGTTATCTGTTCAGGTAAATGCATTGAACCTGCTCCTCTGTGTTAGTTTACAGACTGATCTGAATTGAAGTCTCTGTTTTTAACATTTCTTCTGGCATCTGCATTAGGTGTCCAATTATATATATCAGTCTTGAAGATGCTGCAGTGGAGATTCTGCAATGCAGAATATACTGAGGTCTAAAACAGTCAAATATTGAATAATTGCAGAGAAATTTAGAATGATACAGAAAACCAAGTTGCATTTGAAATGATACAGATTTGTTAGGCGAGGCACATGGAAAGTATTTCCTTGAGGTGGAGGAATGGGAGGGGAGAGGCTTCCAGAACAAGAAGGAGACTCCTTAAAATTAGAATGATGCAGCCAAGGAGCACCAGCTCACAGAAAGAACAGTGGAAATCTACAAGTGTCCCCACCCCAAAAAATGCTGGGCTCATCAGTTGGTGGCTGACTGGTTTTATCCTATTCCTGACTGTGTATATGTTATCTGTGCTAACATAGTCTTGAAAATGATGCAATGAAGATTCACCAAAATGTACTGCAGTCTAAAACAATTAAATCTTATGTGTTTGCAGAGAAGCTAAAAATTAAAGGTAAAATTAAGACATATTCTGTTTAAAATGATGGAGAAGTTTTACAGATTTGATTGGATAGGTATATGGAAATTATTTCTTCAGGTTTGGAGGTGGGAGGCTAAGGAGGGCTTGCATAACAAATGGGAAATTCCTTAAAATTGGAACCTGTCCATTCAGGAATTAAGCAGGAAGCTCTGTCTGACACAAAAAGTAATGGAAATTGGTTGGTCAGCAGGAAAACTTGCAACTGATATTGGTAGATATTTGTTCGATAATAGTTAATGAAGTTTTGAAAAGTTTCTGCCATTTGGCAGAATTCTAACTTTGTCATCATTTGATTCAGCTGTTCGAATTTGGTTTCCAACCTCTTCCTTTATAGAGGTGCATTTAAATTCATCACATTTATAAATGTAACTACAGAATGGAGGATGCGATGTGGGTGCAATGATTTGCAGGGTGGGGAGTGGGGATCATAAACTGTTTTGAGAATACATGACGTGAAGTGAGAGGAGCTAAAGCAGCGATTGCTGTCTGCCATGTAATTTGATCCAGACAGTACAGTTTACAATACACCTTTCAATTTCTTTCTCACTTGTTGTTTGCACTTGCTTTCTAGGTCAAATTAGAATTGAGTTAATTAAAGACAAAAATCAGCTACTCATTCATTCTGAAATTTGTGCAATTTTTATCATGACCTCTTGATCTGCAGAATGAGCTTTAAGATAATGTCATAGGTTGAAAGTCTACCCTGGTGTGTTTAACCAGTTATAGCAACCGGCAAATAATTACTTTTTGAAAATTAATTTTTTTTCAAATAATTTTCCTGATAATTAACTTGTCATTTTAAATCTGTTAAATTGTAATTGCAATGATTCATTTCAATTCAAGCAGAGTTCACCTATCCAACAACAGTTTATTGTGGGACTTGTAAAGAAGGACAACAGTTTTAGACTGGAGATATAACTAGTAGCAAATGTAGGCTGGAAAGAACAGGGGCAATTGGTGAACAGAATTTAATGATTAAAGATGCTGTGAGCAAGTTTTTTTTGCAAGTTAGAATGTAGGAGGCCAGGCAGGTGATACTTAAAAACTCATTTTGGCCTGAGCACAGTCTAATTTCATCTGTGACAGGGTGACATGAGTTAACAGAGTTTGCCACAGAAATAGAAGACAACAGCATTAATCACAGTATTTCTGATGAAAGAAGTTAAACATTGGGGAAAATAATGTTTCTACCCATTGATGTCTAATAGTTCCACCTATTTAAATGGCTTCAAAACTTTTGCATTCAGTACAGATCATTAAAATTACCATTAATGCACAATGTCTTGTTATTCACAAAAAACTTTATTTTTCAGCTACTGTCATCCTTGAGTTACAGAACCAAGGTGAACATATGATAGAAAAATGCAATTAAGATGCAGATCGATTATGATCGAATTGAATTGTGGTACAGTTATGTGCGATTGAGCCTTTTCCCACATTCCCATAGAGGCTGAATGTTAACCAGCATGGGGAGGGATGTGACAGCAGGTTGATATGTCCAGCTGATGACATCATGAAACTTGATGTAATCCCTGACCAGTTTTAATGTTTTCCTGTCTGTACTCCAGGTCCAGTCCCTATACGGCTGATGAATGGTATCAACATGTGCTCAGGGAGAGTTGAAGTCTATCGTAAATCCAGTTGGGGTGCTGTCTGTGACAGTTCGTCAGCCCAGGCGATAGCGAGCGTCGTCTGCAGGGTGTTGAACTGTGGGGCAGCTTTGTCAGCAACAAATGGTAGTCACTACAGTGGAGAGGGGACTGGTATCATCTGGTTGGATAATATGCAATGTGTTGGGACAGAGCCTGCCCTCGATCAGTGCATTGCCAATCCAAGGGTGGAAAATAACTGTACACAGGGACAAAATGCTGAAGCTGTCTGCTCAGGTGAGTGCCTTTATCCTTGCTCTTTGAGTATTATTTTCTAAATTGACATGGTAGAATTCAAATTGATCTTGACCGATTACTAGCTAACTTATCAGTCCATTCCTCTAAGTTGCTGGCTCATGCCACTACCCTTGAGGTTTTGGAAAAGATAATCAAGTGTGTAGATGGAGGCAATGCATTTCACGTTGTCTACTTGGACTTCAGCAAGGCTTTTGATAGAATAACACATGGCAGACTGATAGCAAATGTATGAAAAAGACCATGGAATTCAAGGAAATTTGATTAATTAATCCAGAATTGGCTGAGTGGCAGGACACAGAAGGTGATGGTCAAAGGGTGTTTCGGTGATTGGAACCCTGTGATATGGGCATCCACAGGGGTCGTGTTGGGATCCTTACTGTTTGAAGTGTTTGTAACTAATATAGACTTGAAGTTCATGGATGATACTAAAATTGGGGAGCAGTAAATAGTGAGGAGGATAGCCTTAGATTGCAGCAGGGGATAGATAAGCTGGTCAGATGGGCTGATCATTGACAAATTAAATTCAATCTGGATAAGTGTGATGTAATGCACTTGAACAGGACAAGTGAAGTAAAGGACTACATGATGTTTGGTAGGACCATGGGGAGCACTGAGGATGTGAGGAAACTTTGTACGCATGTCTATTGGTCCCTTTTTGAAGCAGAACTGGCTGATTAAGTGGTTAAGAAGGTGCCCAGTTTAAGAACAGGGAGGTGATGCTGGAACTGTATAAAATGTTAGTTAGGTCACAGTTAGAGTATTAGGTGCCATTCTGGAATCTGGGTTAAAGGTGGGGGTGGAAAAGAAATTTACCAGAATGTCGCCTGGGCTGGTGATTTTGAGTTATGAAGAGAGTTTGGATAGACTGGAGTTGCTTCCTTGAAGGAGAGAAAACCGAGGGCTGGTCATAATTGAGATGTATAATAGTATGAGGGGCGTAGATGTGGTAGATGGGAAAAATAACATTCCCATTGGAGAAGGCATCAGTGACAAGGGGGCATAGATTTATAGTTAAGGACAGATGGTTTAGAGGAATGTGTAGAAAAACATTTTCACTCAGAGGATGGTGAGAATGTGGAACTCACTGCCTGTCAGGGTGGGGGAGGCAGAAACTGAACTGATCGGGTAAATCAAAGAAATGGGATAAGATCTCCTAGTCATGATGGAGACATAGTTACAGGGAGATCAGAAATGGGTAATTAGCTTTCAGGGAGATTTGACATTTCAGAAACACAGGAGGGATGCAAAAGATGGTCGGATAATAAGAGAAGAGATGAGGACAGTCATGAGAAATGATCCAGGCTCGAATGATGTAGCTGGTGGTGGTAAAAGGAAAGGAGACAGAAGTAGCAGTCGTGTGCAGACACCTAAACAATAGCCACACTGCCGGAGGGATCCAATTTAACAAATAATAGGAGTATGTAAAAAGAGCACAGCAATAAGTATGGGGGACTTTAATCTTCATGTTGATTGGGTTAGAGATGTTAGAGGGAACAGCTATGACAAGCAAATTCATAGAATGTATTAGGGAGTTTCCTAGTGCAAAATGTCATGGAGCCAACTGGGGAACGAACAAGCGATCCTGGATCAGGGTAAAAGATTCCCTGAGAAGAAGTGATCTTACCTTGGTATCATTTCATATTCAGTTTGAATGTGAGAATCTTGAGTTGGAAACAATTGTGTTTAATTTAAATGAAGGAAATTATAATGAAATGAAGAGAGAGTGGATTGAGTGGCTAGACTAGCGGGAAAGACAGTACGCAAGTAGTGGCAGACATTTAAGGAGGTAATTTAGTGACAGCTCCAAAGACTGGAATAAATTTAAAAGCCCACAATAGAGGACCAGAAAGATAATAAAGAGAGAGAAAATAAACCATGAGGGCAAACTAGTGAGGAATGTAAACACTGATGATAAGAGCTTCTTTAAATGTATCAAATGAATCTGAGGATTTAGTTATTAAGAATAAGGAAATGACAGAGGACAGTTCCACCACAGAACACACTACGTGGTATCCTTCATTAAAGACAGCAGTCTCTCCTCCCACTGACTTGAAGATGCCCTCGAATGCATCTCATCCAGTTCCCGTACCTCCATATCCGAATCCCATCCCTCCAACCGCAACAAGGACAGAATCACCTCTGGTCCTCATCTTCCAATCCACCAACCTTTGCATAAATCGCATCATCCGCTGACATTTCCGCCACATCCAAATGGACCCCACCACCATGGATAGATTTCCCTTCCCACCCCATCCGCATTCCAGAAAGACCATTCCCTCTGCAACTACCTGATCATGTCCATGCTCCCCAACAACCCACCCTCCCCTCCTGGCACCTTCCCCTGCCATCGCAGGAATTGCAAAACCTGCACCCACACCTCCCCCCTCACCTCTGTGCAAGGCCCCAAAGGAGCCTTCCACATCCATCCAAATTTCACCTGCACATCCACACATGTCATTTATTGTATCTGTTGTTCCCGATGCGGTCTCCTCTACATTGGGGAGACTGGACACCTTCTCGCGGAGCACTTCAGGGAACATCTCAAGGATACTCGCACCAACCAGCCCCACTGCCCTGTGGCCAAACATTTCAATCCCCCTCCAATTCTGCTGAGGACATGCAGCTCCTGGGCCTCCTCCACTTCCACTCCCTCACCTCCAGATGCCTCACCTTCCACTGAGGGACTCTTCAACCCAAGGGCATCAATATGGACTTTTCCAGTTTCCTCATTTCCCCTCCCCCAGCTTACCCCAGTTCCAACCTTCCAGCTCAGCACCGTCCTGATGACCTGTCCCACCTGCCAATCTTTCTTCCCATCCATCCACTTCACCTTCCTCTCTGACCTATCACCTTCACCCCCACCTCCACCCACTCTCAGCTACCTTTTCCCCAGCCTCACCCCCCTCCAATTTATCTCTCCATCCCCAAGGCTCCTAGCATCATTCCTGATGAAGGGTTTTTGCCCAAAACATCGATTTTCCTGCTCCTTGGATGCTGCCTGACCTGATATACTTTTCCAGCACCACTCTAATCTTGACTCTAATTTCCAGCATCTGCAGAAACCACCTTTGTCTAAATGACAGAGGAGTTAAACAGTTATTTTGAATCAGTCTTAATACTTTGGAAGGTACTTTGATCATTAATACTAAAGTATAGAGATGAAGTACTAAGTACCATCACCATTATACAAGAATAGCATTAGACAAACTAATGAGTGTGACAGTGCTTTGGCTTTAAGAATTTTTTTTTGAACTGGAAGGCAGAACGGTCTATGAGAAGATAAAGAAGTTGTGAAGCTTTGGATTTTTTTTTTGAATTTGGAACATGAGAAGGAGCCTGAGCAGGTGTGGTTGAACTCCCAGAGAACCAGAGATGTTTAGATTTAGTTTTCAGCAACTGCTGTTGTGTCTTGAAGAAATGAAAGTTATTTTTTTCCCTCTCAATTGCAGCCAAAAGCTGGGGATTCTCTGCCTATTGTGGGAACTGGGTATGAGACAATTCTGTTTTCTGAAAATGCGTTTTACCAAGGATATGTTTGCGAGATATTGTTGTACTTTAACTATAGCATCTGAATAAATTGTGTTTTGCTTAACATTGACTAGTTTAACTAATCAAATTTAACCAGAACACAGGACTTCATATTCACCTTTAAAGTAAGAAAAAGCTAGGGTCTAGGCAATCTGCTTAATATATTTTGACAGGATGTGGCATGGTCCAGAACATGGGGCTAAAGGCAGATCCCCATGACTTGCATCCTAGGATCTTTAAGAGATAGCTACAGAGAGATGAATACATTGGTTGTAATTTTCCAAAAGTCCCTGCAGTTGGGAGAAATACGAGAGGATTGAAAAACTGCCAGTGTGACTACAGTTTTCAAAAAGGGCAGGAGGCATAAAGCTGGTTACCATAAGTCGATTAGCTTAACATCTATTGTTGAAAACGTCTTTCAGCATACTTGGAAAATCATATTCTAATCAAGCAGAGTCAGCATGGCTTCACGAAAGGGGAATAATCTCTACCCAATTTATTACAGCTGTATGAGTGAATGTGTGTGTTGTGAGATTAGATTAGATTCTCTATAGTGTGGAAACAGGCCCTTCGGCCCAACCAGTCCATACCGACCCTCCAAACAGTCACCCACCCAGACCCATTTCCCTCTGACCCATGCACCTAACACTATGTGCAAGTTAGCATGGCCAATTCACCTGGCCTGCACATCTTTGGACTGTGGGAGGAAACCGGAGCACCCGGAGGAAACCCACACAGACACGGGGAGAATGTGCAAACTCCACATAGACAGTTGCTCAAGGTTGGAATTGAATCTGGGACCCTGGTGCTGTGAGGCAGCAGTGCTAACCACTGAGCCATCCTGCGGCACCCCCCCCCCCCCCCCCCCCCCCCCCCCCACACTGTGTATTTGGACTTCCAAAAGGTGTTCAATAAGGTACCTCACAAAACGTTAAGTCATAAGATATGGTCACATAGTGTTGAAGGCAGTATATTGGCATAGATATAGAGCCGAGGAGAAAGTGAGGACTGCAGATGCTGGAGATCAGAGCTGAAAATGTGTTGCTGGAAAAGCGCAGCAGGTCAGGCAGCATCCAAGGAGGAGGAGAATTGACGTTTTGGGCATGAGTCCATCTTCAGGAACGAGGAAAGTGTGCCCAGCAGGCTAAGGTAAAAGGTAGGGAGGAGGGACTTGGGGGAGGGGCGTTGGAAATGCGATAGGTGGAAGGAAGTTAAGGTGAGGGTGATAGGCCGGAGTGGGGTGGGGGCGGCGAGGTCAGGAAGAAGATTGCAGGTTAGGAAGGCGGTGCTGAGTTCAAGGATTGTGACTGAGACAAGGTGGGGGTGAGGGGAAATGAGGAAACTGGAGAAATCTGAGTTCATCCCTTGTGGTTGGAGGATTCCTAGGCGGAAGATGAAGCGCTCTTCGTCCAGCTGTTGTGTTGTTATGGTCTTGCGATGGAGGAGTCCAAGGACCTGCATGTCCTTGGTGGAGTGGTTGGGGGAATTGAAGTATTGAGCCACGGGGTGTTGGGTTGGTTGGTCCGGCTGTCCCAGAGGTGTTCTCTGAAACGTTCCGCAAGTAGGCGGCCTGTCTCCCCAATATAGAGGAGGCCACACCGGTTGCAGCGGATGCAGTAAATGATGTGTGTGGAGGTGCAGGTGAATTTGTGGCAGGTATGGAAGGATCCCTTGGGGCCTTGGAGGGAAGTGAGGGGGGAGGTGTGGGCGCAGGTTTTGCATTTCTTTTGGTTGCAGGGGAAGGTGCCGGGAGTGGAGGTTGGGTTGGTAGGCGGTGTGGACCTGACAAGGGAGTCGCGGAGGGAGTGGTCTTTTCGGAACGCTGATAGGGGAGGGGAGGGAAATATATCCCTGGTAGTGGGGTCCATTTCGAGGTGACAGAAATGATGACGGATGAAACGATGTATATGGAGGGGTGGTAGGTGAGGACCAGTGGGGTTCTGTCCTGGTGGCGATTGGAGGGGCGGGAAGTGGAGGAGATGTGGTGGAGAGCATCGTCGATTACGTCTGGGAGGAAATTGCAGTCTTTGAAGAAGGAGGCCATCTGAGTTGTTCGGTATTGGAACTGGTCCTCCTGGGAGCAGATGCGGCGGAGACGAAGGAATTGGGAACATGGGATGGCGTTTTTACAGGGGGCAGGTATAGAGTCAGCTAATGAGCAGGAAATAGCCAGTGGGGATAAGGGGGGGGTTCCTTTTTAGGTTGTAAACAGTGGAGCTGCACAAAGATTAGTGTTGGAACTGCAACTGTTGTAACAGATATGAATGACTTGGAGGAAGGAAGCAAATGTCTGCAGAGAAATTTGCAGGTGGTACAAAAGATATGTGGGAAAGCAAGTTGTGAGAAGGATACAAACAGTTTACAAAGATATTAATAAGTTAATTTAGTGGACAAAAACTTGGCAAATGGAGTACAGTGTGGGGAAATGTGAAGTTGTTTATTTTGGAAGGGAGAACACGTGAACAAGTATTATTTAAATGGGGAAAAATTGTAACACAAAGAGATTTCTGAGTACATGGCAATGACACACAGAAAACTAGTGCCCATGTGCACAAGCTAATCAGGAACACTAATGGAATGTTGGCCCTTCTTTCAAGGGTGTTGGAATATAAGCATAGGAAACTCTTCCTGCAAATGTACAGGGTGAGGCCACACCTGGACTACTGTGAGGATTTTTGGTCCCCTAATTTAAGAAAATACGTTATTTCAGAGTTCAGAGAAGGTTCACTAGAATGATCCCTGGAATGGAGCGATTGTGTTATGAACAAAGTTTAAACAGGTCAGGACTCTATTCATTGGAGTTTAGAAGAATGAGAGGTGATCTTATTGAAATGTATAGGAGGGCTCGACAAGGTAAATACTGAGAGGATGTTTCCCATCATGGGAGAGTTGAAGACCAGAACGCATAGTCTCAGGATAAAGATAATATCAGCCTGAAATGAGGAGGAACTTGTTCAGAGAGTTTATGAGTCTTTGGAATTCATTGAAAAGGGCAGTACTGACCGACAAACAAAATAAGCCATAATTTTAAAGGAAAATTAATAAAATAAATGACAAATGTCAAATAAAAATGACATCCCCTGGGTTGAAAATGTATTCTTATAGCCCTGGTGAAAACCAGTCACAGAAGGCCTGTAATGTACATACTCTGTCTCCAGGAACACCTAAGCACATACCTAACAGGCAGGCAGTCAGGTCAAGTGTGTTTATTAGAGACTGAAATTAATCCCCAGTTCATGGCAGTTGCCTGTCCAGAACAAACACAATGAATATCAAATTAATATCTGGGCTCAAAAGTCCAATCTTTGACTTTGATGAAAGCCCAAATTATGCTGGGTCAGTTTAAACACATTGCTGTTTTTATTCCAGGTCCAGTGCCTATACGCTTGGTGAACGGGCCCAGCATGTGCTCTGGGAGAGTTGAGATTTATCGGAATTCTGCCTGGGGCACTATTTGCAACAATGGCTGGAATATTCGTGCAGCAAGTGTGGTCTGCAGAATGTTGAACTGTGGGACAGCCCTGTCAGCACCAGGAGGAGTCGACTATGGAGTGGGGACTGGGGATATCTGGTTGGATGATGTGAGGTGTAATGGGACCGAGCCAGCCCTCGATCAGTGCTTAGCCAATCCATGGGTGGGGAATAACTGCGCACACAGCCAGGATGTTGGAGTTGCCTGTTCAGGTGAGTGGGACTGCCATGGCAACAACCATATTGCCACCTTATAACTACCTTCTGCCCAAGTGAATATTCATGTGAAGGTTTGTATTGTGTCTGAGTCCATCATTGAGTGATACTAAGCCCCTCTCAATAGGAAAGTCACAGGCTCTATCTTCTGCGGGGTTTACGATCCCACACAGGTGTTTGGGGGGAATGAGATTCTGAGGAGGGAGTTTGTTACACAATTAGCTTGTCTTTGACTACCTGGTAGTGACAAGATTTCTCCCAGGTGTAGGCTGCAAGGCATTCCTAAAACTGGAGAGGAGACAAGGTACAGGAATGATCAACCTGTACTGATACCAGAAGAACAATGTAAACAACAGTGGTGGAGATATACTGGTCTGCCTTTTGTGCAGACTTCAAAATGGACTACAGTACATCTAGCCAATTAATTTGAAAGCTTTGCTGTTATTACAGGCATATTGTTTTCTTCCGTCTGATCTCTCCAGTATAAACGCAGATCAGTTTAAACTTGTGCTGTTTTTATTCCAGGTCCAGTGCCTATACGCTTAGTGAACGGGCCCAGCAGGTGCTCTGGGAGAGTTGAGATTTATCGGAATTCTGCCTGGGGCACTATTTGCGACAATGGCTGGAATATTCGTGCAGCAAGTGTGGTCTGCAGAATGTTGAACTGTGGGACAGCCCTGTCAGCACCAGGAGGAGCCGACTATGGAGTGGGGACTGGGGATATCTGGTTGGATGATGTGAGGTGTAATGGGACCGAGCCGGCCCTCGATCAGTGCTTAGCCAATCCATGGGTGGGGAATAACTGCACACACAGCCAGGATGTTGGAGTTGCCTGTTCAGGTGAGTATTTTCAATCCCACTCTGGTTTAGGTATTAGCTCTCAAACAAATGGCATTTAAGGCCGATGTTACTGGATTACAAGCCCGGGTTTTGGATTAATACAGGTCATTCTGGTCTTGCACGTGTTTCCTCAGCCCGAATTGGCTATATTGTCATAGATGAATTGTATATGTTGTTTGGATAACACAAACTTTCTCCTGAACAGATGTAATGGTTTTACACAGTGCAACTTTCTATAGCACGAGTTTAAGAGGAAAACAACTGTCATGTTCTGGCAGAACGACTTGTAGTTCAGGCCACCTAAGTATTTACACAGGCTTCTAGGTTGTTAGCCCAGGTCTCTGCATTATTCATCTAGGATTGCTCATTTTAGCCATTGAATTAGCAAGCTTCTGGACTAATTATTAAGACAATTACATTGCCTTAGAAGGAGTGCAGCTCAGATCCATGCGAATATCTCTGGGAGTAGAAAGAGTAAATTACAAGGATAATTTGTAGAGATTAGGAGGGGAATTTTCATTTCTGATGTTAAATGTAGAAGTGGTCTGAAAATTGGAAGTGACCTTCCCCCGGGATGGAGGGCTATTCCCATGTGATTGCAATCTCCACAGGTCATGACATACTCATGTGCTGGTAAAACACTAAGTTTTCTTGGTGGGCAACATGGCTGCAGGGCCCTTCCTGGCTTCAATTTTGAGGAACCATATTTAAAACACCCAGGCAGCACGTCCCTCTTCACAACTCAGGAGCATCAATCATCTCTGCTCATCATCCTCACCCACTCCTGGAGATGTTGGAGATATGTGAGGAGTAAGTCCATGCTTTAGTGGCACCTCCCTCAGAGTGGTCCTGAAGGTTTTACAGAAAAGAAGAGATGGGCTGTTTCACAGGCAACAAGATGCCATCCTGCAATACCAATGCAGTTTGGATGGAAGTGACCATGGCAGTCATTATCTGCAAAAACCAGGGAAGAGACTGACTTCTTGTGCAACACCAGGATAAGTGCCACTCCCAACTCAATGCTTCATGCTCCTTTCAAAGTGAGGTAGCTTTGTAAAGATGCCACTGCACAGCACTGTGACACACAAGACTGGATTTCAGATATTTCCATCGCATGCAAACAATTTCTAAAACTTCATTGCTCCAACCCATATGGAATTGTACACACCACAGTCTCTCCCATTGCCAGGGTGCACACCGAAACCAGAAAAGGAGCTCAAACAGTTCAATTTCTGCACCACCGGCTCATTGAGCTTTCATCGCAACCAGTAGGACCTACACTGCACAATCTTCTCAGAGACTTGCATGGGGCTTCATGGTGAATACTCAGTTGCTTGTAAGGCATATGCTCCATGTAAAGCTTTGTTTATCTCCATGAGCTCTAGCTCATTAATCACACCGAACCACTTTTCATTTAGAACAGACACCCATGGATTGCTCTCTCAGTGCATGCAGAGGTATCTTGCAGCACCATTTCTCCTTTGCCAAGGACCCATGTGCCTCTATCTGTTCAGCTGAAAATCTTTGCATCACACCAATTCAAGACATTCCTAGCAGGCCATAATCCTCTGGGCACCAACCCGAGGCACCCCTAACATCATGTAAGGTGAGGTGACAAAGTCGGCAGAAGTGAGGACTGCAGATGTTGGAGATTATAGTCAAGGTTAGAGTGAGGCTGGATAAGCACAGCAGGTCAGGCAGCATCCGAGGAGCAGGAAAATCAACATTTCAGGCAAAAACCCTTCATCAGGAGTCATCAGCAGTCTTTGTCACTCTCAGCTACTTTTGTTGAGATGGCACAAAGATGTAGCACGAGGAAATAAAGGGCAAAATCATTTTGAAGTCTCTGGGTTTATAGGTGTTAACCTTGTGTGTACAGCACTCTCTGCCCAATTCCAGTGGTCTCTTTCTGTCCATTAAGATGTTTTGAATATTGCTGTTTTCTTTGCGGATGACTTTGAGAACCAGTGATTACCCCAGATACTCACATGCACATTATGTGTTGCAGCAGACAGAATGTTGAGACTCTTACTCACTGCTGACCTCGAAGGAACATTACTGTGGAAAGCAGGAACTTAAACTCAATGGTTGGACTTTGCAATCATTCAGCATAGCATAGCTACTTATGTTTTATTCAGAGGGGAATTGAATGCAACAATAGGGACCAATACTGTCATGGATGGATGCATCTATGACAGGTAAGATCAGTCAGGATGAGGTCAAGTATAATTTTCTCTTTTGTTCCATCATCACTCGCCATGATCTCTGTCCCTTCAGCCCCAGCCAGCTCAGTTAGATGTCACGCTAACCAAGTCAGATTTGTTGTTGGACATTGAAGTGCCCCTCCAGGAGCACATTCTTCCCCATGCCACCCTCAGTGCTTCTTTGAAGTGATGCTGCGTATGGGGGTTACTGATTTCTTAGTCTAGAGCGGTTTGGAGGTGGAAACCTATGATCCTTTTGTGCTTGTTGGTGCTGTAGACCTTGGTTCTCCTCTTCATCTGGTGTTTGTTCATTTCCAGAACCTCTTGTGTGTGATTTTATGAGAGCTGATCCTTTAGTCTTCTCCTTTTCCTCATTCTGATCAATGCTGACACAGCTGCTGGATTTGATAGGTCAGCCGTGGCATGGATCTACAACAAGTTTTATTTTAACCATCACTTTATGAACCAATACTCTCAAGAAACCAGCCACATTATAACCTCAAAACTGGAATTTTACCGTATTACCCTGATTTCCACAATGTCCAAGTAATTAGTTGAAGATGCACGTGAGAAAGCTTTCTGCCGATAAGTTTTATTTTCGGCAAAGTTGCATTGTTATTTAAGAGATGTGTGCTGTAGGTAAAGTATGACAGTGATGTGTATATCCCTTGCATCATGTTTCTTCTGCTTGGTGTATGTTTTTACTTGATCATGTGAACTTCTTAATCAACTGGAATATTCGATCCGCTGGCATACTCCTGTCCGGTAGTTGCTGGTTATCAAAAGGTTTGCTGCACTGATTTAAAAATAAATATCAGTATTGAGATGGAAGTTTTCCATTTGAGATGTTGACAGAGTCAATGTAACCTATGAGATTTAATCAGTCCCCTCATGTTGGGTGAGAGCCTGCCCTACAGCCTGACCTATTGAGGTGCATCCTCCATGATCCCAGACTGATGTTTCCCTCCTATTGCTGCTGTGTGCACAATACTTGTGTCTTTTATCTTTATTTAGATTTCCATGGACATAGTGATTAGCACAATGTCACTCCTGTTGCCTGCATTATCCCCTGCAAGCCAGCCCTACAACCTTGCAATGTGCAGTCCTTGTGTGGTGTTTCATCACCTAATGGCAAGGTTTTACTTCAGTTACACAGGGCATTAGTGAGACTACATCTGGAGTACAGTGTACAGCATTGATCACTCTGCTTACAAAAGACATTGAAACATTGGAAACAATTCAGAGAATGTTTACCAGACTAATACCTGGAATGAGCAAATTTCTTTTTGACAGAAAGGCTAGACAGGCACGGCCTGCATCCCCTGGAGTTTAGGAGAGTCAGAGATGCATTAACTGGAACATTCAAGATGCAGAGGGGACCTAATTAGGTGCATGATGAAAGGTTATTTTCTCTTGTGGGAGAATCTAGAAGTAGGGGTCGTAGTTTTAACATAACGGGTCACCCATTTGAGACGGAGATGTGTTTCGACTCCCTCACCCTGTTTGTTCCCATTTTAAATATACTTGCCCTTGCCATAACATTTGATGGTCTTCTGCTTTCATCTCCCATCTCCTGTATCTTTCTTCAGTCTTCCTCTTTGATTCTCAGTTCATTTTCTATCTCCCCGAACATTCTTGCTCTTCCCCCAGTCTCACTTTCATTCAGAATTCCATGTTCCACCTTACGCCCCCCCCATTCAGGTACATTGCTCTTTCTCCCTCCCTAGTGCAGATTGCCCTATTGTGTTCTCTGTAAGCACTATAAGTGTTTAACCACAAGAATGTCAGCCACATGTGACTGAGACTTCTCATGGACTGCTCAGTAGGGAGAGCAGTCAGCCCTAATACTGGAAGCATTTGTGCAAAGAATGATTTATTTCTTAAAGATGCAAATTAATGATACCAATTGGACTTATTGGAGCTTGAAGGAAGCAAACTATCCAGCCAGAAACTATCCATCCCCATATATTTGGTCGAGGTTGTAAATATACATATTTTCCAGCATGTGTTGTGAATGTAGATCTGGTGGGCTGGGGTATTAATGACGACAGTATTGATGATGTGCTTAGGAGTGCAAAACAGGTCCCCAGCCATAAATCCTGATCTTCTTGAAAAGTCCTGAGAAACTAACAGCAGAAGGTTAGCCCACCTTTGTGAAATAGGAATTTCTTTGGGAACAGAAAGATTTGGTGGGTGGGGTGGGGAAGGTGGTGGTGGTGGTGGGAAGTCTCTGGGGTGGAGGGGACCAGACCAGACCCTTTTGCTTATTTTAAAGGTAGATGTGAAGTGCTATATTCCAGATGCATTGCAACTGGCCACTGTTACGCAAAACACAATTTATTTAAACATTGCAGTTAAAATACAAACAAAAGAAAGAAGAATTTAGAATAACTTAACTGTTGGAAATCTTAACCAAATACATTTTGTTCTGACAAAACAGGATAGTTCGGTTCCCATGTGATCCCATGTTATAAGAAAATCACGTAAAAGCAGCATCATTTAAGTCAATGGGACTGGAATCGCGTTGTAGCCAATACAGGGAAGGAAGGTTCACATTCTACAAATAATGTTCTAAAATCTTCAATCGCGTTGTAGCCAATTCGCTTTGAGAAAACATGTATTATAACAGGACCAACTGGAATAGATACAGTTCCTTTACTAATTGACTGTTCCAATATAGTAATATCCTAGAAACACACCCCTTGGCAAAAAGGCAGATTCCGACACAGATTCTCATTACAATTCTCCAATCCAGGAGGGAAAAATGCCAAGAGAAGATTCAGAGAAAATAGCAGCAAAGAGACATTCACTGAAGCTCCAATTCTTTTGACACCCCAAAGGCTTCTGATGTTACTGAAAAATAAAACCCAGAAATCGGGATCTGAGAGCCAGCCTCAACCATTCAGGCTGTTTAAAAAAGGCCCAAGGCCTCATATGTTGTTTACACAAATTGTCTTCAGTATTCAGTTCGTTACCTCTGCCTTACAACCTGTCTTCAAAAAAAACCAAGGAATCGTCACTCTTCCCGAATCCTCCTCTGTTGTTTCTCAGCAGCACCCTCTGTTGCCGATAGGTGAGATGAAAAGAAGCCGTTTTCTCTGGTGGTACAAGTCCAAACAATCGACTGTGTTAAGTTAGAGCTAGACTGTTCATTGGTCGTGTCAGGTAGCTCTACCTTACACAAAGCAAAGGATTCTGTTCAACCTTTCATGACAGAAACTGATGATTTATATTAGCGAGGAATAAGAGATGATATGGAGCAAAAGCATATAATTTGGTATTGAGTTACAAATCAATGTTAAGCTAATTGAATGGCAGAAATTGTCATGTTTCTGAATGGCCTTCTCACGTTCTCATGTTGCTTGTGTTGATAAACTCACAGATTAATGGTGTTCCTGCTTCTATTCCAGGTCCAGTCCCTGTACAATTAGTGAATGGGACCAGTATGTGCTCTGGAAGAGTTGAGGTCTATCATGACTCTGACTGGGGGACTGTCTGTGCTAATGGCTGGGACACAAATGCAATGAATGTGGTCTGCAGAATGTTGAATTGTGGGAGAGCCTTGTCAGGAGGTGACTATGGAAACGGAAGTGGGAAGATTTGGTTGGATAATGTGACATGTCTTGGAACAGAGTCTGCCCTCAGTCAGTGCTCTGCCAATCCATGGGGGGTGAATACATGTATTGACAGGAGGGATGCTGGAGTGACCTGTTCAGGTGAGTGTGGTGACCTTCTTTGGTGGGAAAATTTGCAGGAAAAATGACCCAGCAAGGCTCTGCGGTGTAAAAGAGTTAAATAATCTGACAGGTTACAGGGACTAAATTTGTAATTCCTCAAGTATAGGAGATCAGGGAGTGATCTGATCAAGTTGTCTAAGAGGCTAAAAGATTTTAGTAGTGTAGAAAAGAGAAACCATTTTCTTCAGTTTGAAGACAATGCAGTATTTATGGAAGAAGGGGCTTTAATACAGAGCAGCCATGATCTAATTGAATGAGCTCTGGATCCTGCATTCTTTTATGTTCTTTATGCTTAGTAGTACAGGGTGGACCCTAACCATCTTAAATCTCCAATTGATAACTCCAGAGAAAATCCATAGAATCAGAGAGGTCTACAGCACAGAGAGAGGGTTTTCAGCAGTAAAAAACGACCACCTAATTACTCTAATCATATTGTCCAAAACTTAGCCCATAGCCTTGTATGCCTTGGCATCAGAAGTGGACATCGAAATGTTCCTTAAAGGGCAGCACAGTGGCTTAACGGTTAGCACTGCTGCCTCACAGCACAAGGACTTGGGTTCAGTTGCACCATCAGGCAACTGTCCGTGTGGAGCTTTCATATTCTCCCCATGTCGGCATGGGTTTCCTCTTGGTGCTCCGCTTTCCTTCCAAAGATGTGCAGGTTAGATGGATTGCCCATGCAAAATTGCCCATAGTTTCCAGGGTTGTGCAGACTAGGTGGATTAGCGATCAGAATGCAGGATTACAGGGATGGGGTGGGTCTGGGTGGGATGACCTTCAGAGGGTCAGTAGAGACCTGATGGCCCAAATGACCTGCATCTTTGTTGTAGGGATTCTGCCTCCATCACCCTTATAGGCAGTGATCTTCAGGTTCCCATCACCATCTTGGTTAAAACATTTTTTCTCACATTCTGTGTATACCTCCTGCCTCTTAGTTTAAATCAAAGTCCAATCATCTTTGATGCTCCTTGCTGTCCACTACATCTATGCCCCTCTTAATTTTATGCATCTCAATCATGTCCCTCACCCCAATTTCCTCTGCTCCAAGGAAAGCAACCACATTCTGTCCAATCTCTGCATAAGTATACTCTCCCGCCCAGGCAATGATCTGATAAATCTTCTCTGCACCACCTCCATTACAATAAATCCCTCCAATAATGTGGATTCCAGAATTTGGCATAACCAACATTGTATATGTTCCAGCATAGCCTCCCTGCTCTTAAACTCTGTGCCTTAGCTAATACTGGAAAGTATCAATGTGACTTCTTAACCATTTTATCTACCTGCCCTGATGCCTTAAGGGATCAGTGGCTATGAACGCTAAGATCCCTCTGATCCTTGGTGCTACTCAGGATGCAATGTTTATTTTATATTCCATTGCCTTAATTGTCATGTCTAACTGCATCACCTCCCATTTAACCAGATTATCTCGAATCAGTTTAACTATGTTCCCATCACTGTTGCAGGTCCGGTGCCCTTACGTTTGGTGAATGGTACTAACATGTGTTCTGGAAGAGTTGAGGTCTATCGTAACTCCGTCTGGGGAACCGTTTGTGACAATGGATGGGACATAAATGCATCGGAGGTAGTCTGCAGAGCGTTGAACTGTGGGACAGCCTTGTCGGCACAGACTGGGGCCTACTATGGAGCGGGGAGAGGGAACATCTGGGCTTCAGGAGTGAAATGTCTTGGGACAGAACCTTCCCTTGATCAGTGCTCTGTTACTTCCTTGAAGAACTGCACACATAGCCAAGATGCTGGGGTGATCTGTTCAGGTGAGTGGGGCTGGCATGAAAAACACCTTACTGCCAGTTTATAACAATGCTCTGACCGGGTGAGTGACTGTTATTGATGTGAAGGCTCACGCAATATCTCAGTGGATCCATCTATCATACTGTGTGGTACCAAGATCCTCATAAAGGACAAGAAAGACATGGTTTCTGCTATCTTTGCTGGATCTTTGGGAGGGAGTCCACGCAATTCAGGGCTCGTGCTTCATTATCACATTGGATATGAGCTGGAATCATTGCTAAAACTGCTGATATAGGAAAGATTAGGGAAGTAGGATAGGTCTGGATATTCGTGGGAGTTTGATACCTGTGATAAAATATGCAGACAAAGACTTCCCAGAAAATCTATGATAGTTTAACTGTCTTACCTGTTCTATTCAGGTCCAGTACCTGTCCGGCTGGTGAATGGTACCAGCATGTGTTCCGGGAGAGTTGAGGTCTATCGTAACTCCATCTGGGGAACTGTTTGTGACAACAGCTGGGATAAAAAAGCAGCGAGTGTGGTCTGCAGAGTGTTGAACTGTGGGACAGCCCTGTCAGCACCGAAAGGAGCCTACTATGGATATGGGTCTGGAGACATTTGGTTGGATGATGTGAAGTGTAATGGGACAGAGGCTGCCCTCGATCAATGTTCTGCTAACCCACAAGTGGGGAATAACTGCACACATGGCCAGGATGCTGGAGTTACCTGTTCAGGTGAGTGAGAGACACTTGTTTCACATGAATATTTTAGATCTGTATCTTTTATGCATAGATTCTCAAACTGCTGTAGTGGAGTAGAAACTTAGTTTTGCGTTACTGGCCGATGTTTGAAGCAGTGTATTAGCAAATTAAATAACTAGGCAGGTAGTTAGAGTTTTAAATTATATCACATGAGGATCAAGTGAGGGGAAAAATTGAAGAAAAATGGTAAGGTATTGGTGCACGTACTGAGATGAAAATTATTAACTGATGTGAGACAGAAAGGGACAAAGCACACAAACAAAGGAATGAAGTTGCAAATAAGTTCAGAACAGGGAAGATTGGCTCAAAGACAAAACTAAACAGTCTTTATTTGGATGCATGCAGCATTTGAAACAAGGTTTACAAATTAATATCAGAAATGGGTATAATATGGTGCAAAGATTATAAAAGGGTGGTTGCAAGATGACCAATGTTGGAACTGATTATTGGAATTGCAGGCCAGTTGGGTAAAAGAACAGAATGCAGAATATAATGTTGAAGCTACAGAGTAAGTGCAGATAAAGATCAACTTTAATATGTGAAAGGTCTGTTCAAACGGCTGATAACACTTGGTAAGAAGCTGTTCTTGAATCTGTTGTTATTTTCAAACTGTTGTCTCTTCTGCCTGATGGAAGAGAGAGGAAGAAAGTATAACTGGGGTGGGACCAGTATTTGATTATAGATAGATCAGTACAGAGCAGAACAGGCCCTTTGGTCCTCAATGTTGTGCTGACCTGTGAACTAATTTAAGCCCATCACCCTACCATCTCCCATCATCATCCATATGTTGTCTGCTTTCCTGGGGCAGCAGGAAATAGAGGCAGAGTCAATGGAAGGAAGGTTGTGTTTTCATGATGGACTGGGCTGCATTCACAATTCTGTCATTTCTTTTGATCTGGGGCAGAGCAATACCACAACAAGCAGTGCTGCATCTGGATAGGATGCGTTCTATGCTGTATCTATAAAAATCGGTAAGAATTTTCTTGGCCTTCTGAGAAGTAGAGATGTCAGTGTGCTTTCTTGACTGTGGATTGATCTGGACAGATTATTGGTGATCTTTACTCCGAGGAACTTGAAGCTCTTGACCATTTCCACCTTAGCACCATTGTTGCAGATAGGAACGTGTCCACACCACTTCCTGAAGCCAATGATCAGCTCCTTTGTTGTGCTGACATGCAGGGATAGATTGTTGCCTTTACATGATGCCATTGAACTCTCTATCTCTTTCCTGTACTGTCTGATCGTTGTTTGAGATCCAACCTGTGATGGTAGTGTCATAAGCAAACATGTAAATGGAGTTAGGTCAGAATTTGGCCACACACTTGTGAGTGTAGAAGGAGTATAATAAAGGGGCTGAGCACGCAGCTTTGCAATGCACCGATGTTGAGGATAATTGTGGAGGAGGTGTTGTCGTCTATCCTTATTGATTCCAGTCTATGGGTCAGCAGTTCTCAGATCCAGTTGCAGAGGGTGGATAGAGTCCTAAGTCTTGGAGTTTGGTTAGATTTATGATGTTGACAATGGATCTAAAGTCAATAAATAAGAGTCTGATGTTGGTGTTCTTGTTATCCGTATGTTCCAAGGCATAGTGAGGGCTAGGGAGAAGGCATTTGCTGTAAACCTGTTTAATGTTAAGCATATTGTAGTGGATCATGGCGGCCTGGGAGGCCAGGGGTTATGTGTGCCATTATTAACCTCTTAAAACCACTGCTATACCGTTGTCTCCCTTCACTTTTGTTCACTTTACAAGCTGATTATCTAGGTAGGCTTCACAGAATGTGAGCTCACTGATTGGCCCAGGTTAAAAGACCAATCAGGGAGTCTTGGCTAACAGATATAAACAGGAGTCTCAGAGCTGGTTCTGAGGAAGCCAGACCAATGTCAAGTACCATGCTCCTTGGTGACAGATTACTGGCTTCTCTGGAGTTAGTTCCCTGTTGGTTTTGATTTTTATTGTCTACCTTTCCTCCACTCTGCCTTTTCTTTCCTTGGTCTGCTTCAGTGCTTCAATGAGGCTCAATTCAAGCTCAAGAAGCAGACGCCAGTCCTTTGACACAGCATTTTGTAGCCTTTGTACCCAACGTTGAGTTAACCTCTGCACCCTCTATAATTTCATATTTCTTTGCTGGTTTGTCTTTTTCCCTCAGTTTCTCTCTATTTCCTTTATTTTGTGCTGAAGAAGCAGCTATTTAGGATCCTGCCATTAACACATCCTCTGGACACCTTTTACATTACTGTGTAAAAACAATGACTGCAGATGCTGGAAACCCGATTCTGGATTAGTGGTGCTGGAAGAGCACAGCAGTTCAGGCAGCATCCAAAGTGCAGCGAAATGGACGTTTTGGGCAAAAGCCCTTCATCAGGAATAAAGGCAGTGAGCTGGAAGCATGGATAGATAAGCTAGGTGAGGGTGGGGGTGGGGAGAAAGTAACACAGAGTACAATGGGTGGGTAGGGGAGGGGATGAAGGTGATAGGTCAGGGAGGAGAGAGTGGAGTGGATAGGTGGAAAAGGAGACAGGCAGGTAGGGCAAGTCCGGATAAGTCATGGGGACAGTGCTGAGCTGGAAGTTTGGAACTAGGATGAGGTGGGGGAAGGGGAAATGAGGAAACTGTTGAAGTCCACATTGATGCCCTGGGGTTGAAGTGTTCCGAGGCGGAAGATGAGGCGTTCTTCCTCCAGGCGTCAGGTGGTGAGGGAGCGGCGGTGAAGGAGGCCCAGGACCTCCATGTCCTCAGCAGAGTGGGAGGGGGAGTTGAAATGTTGGGCCACGGGGCGGTATGGTTGATTGGTGCAGGTGTCCCGGAGATGTTCCCTAAAGCGCTCTGCTAGGAGGCGCCCAGTCTCCCCAATGTAGAGGAGACGGATACAATAAATAATATTGGTGGATGTGCAGGTAAAACTTTGATGGATGTGGAAGGCTACTTTAGGGCCTTGGATAGAGGTGAGGGAGGAGGTGTGGGCACAGGTTTTACATTACTGTGCCCATTACTACTCCCTTTGGTTATTAAACTATCATTTAATCTCTCCTGCCTTCTACTGGACCACATACCTTCCCTTTGGTTTCTCCCCACTCCCTTCTCCTATTTCACATGCTTAAAATCTGCATCTTTAAAGGATATTCTAAATTAACTTTGAAGTAATTTTCACAGTTTATCAGTCCAATTGATCAACCAGTTAGGATTTGAGGACAGCTGATAGTGCAGGATGTTGAGTTCTAACAAGAGTTTAAGTTGGGACATAACATTACCAATTGCACAACAAAAACATATATTAGTGACAAGGATCGACAATGATCTGGATCAGGCAGGGCAGCTAGCAAGCCGAGCTGCTCTTTGGCTCTTTGTTTCATGGATGAACCATTTACTTCAGACTTAGAATTCCAAGAGTGTGGAAACAGGCTCTTAAGCCCAACAACTCCACACCGACCCTCCGAACCGTATCCCACCCAAACCCATTTCCCTACCCTATCACTGTAACCTACACAGGTCTGAACACTATGGGCAATTTAGCATGGCCAATACACTTGAGCTGCACATCTTTGGACTGTGGGAGGAAACTGGTGCACCCAGAGGAAACCCACGCAGACACGGGGAGAATGTGCAAATTCCACACAGACAGTCGTCTGAGACTGGAATCAAACCCAGATCCCTGGGGCTGTGAGACAGCAATGCTAACCACAGGGCCACAGTGCTGCCCTGGTGTCAGGGACTTTTGACCCTATAAAGATTTATTTTAATTCAAAATACTATTGGGTATCTGGTTCTTTGCCAAAACTTTGGGTGAAATACCCTGTCCATGGTGTCAATCTGCACTCCATTATTCTTGGACCTTCACAAGAAATATCACCAAATATGTAACAATGTTGTCAGTGAGGTTGGACTTTAAAAATGCTCCAGGGATAATACAAAGCAGCTAATGCCGTTAGGAATTGAAATAACTCTCCAGACACCATATCCCATCACCAATCACCTTTAATTTACAAATGCAAAGCCTTTGACGATAGCCTTTGAATGTGTTGCTGGAAAAGCGCAGCAGGTCAGGCAGCATCCAAGAAACAGGAGAGTCGACGTTTCGGCCATGAGCCCTTCTTCAGGAATGCCCGAAAACGTCAACTCTCCTGCTCCTTGGATGCTGTCTGATCTGCTGCGCTTTTCCTGCAACACATTTTCAGCTCTGATCTCCAGCATCTGCAGTCCTCACTTTTTCATAATAGCCTTTTAATGCCTCTCACTAAGTCAGGCATTCAGTGGGCAGCATATCCCTGACATTCATCCTTTAATGTTGGCCAGGACTCCCTGATTGGACCAGATTAACAGCGCCAATCAGAGAACTCATATTCTATGATGTCCAGCTGGCTGCCCTCATTCCAGTCACTACAAGAATATAGATTTGAGTGCTGGTTTTCCTTATTATGTAAACAAAAAGTACTGCTTTTCACCACAGGTGAGTTGATAATGAAGAAAAGAAACATTCATTTGTTTGTAAGAGTACTTCAGGATTTTGTTTTAAAAATGCAGGTGTTCAGGGCTTGGGGTCTTGTGTCTCAATGATATTGTTGCTGCTTTTGTGCCAGGGGAGGCCTGGGTTCAAATCCCACAGAGATGTGTAATAATAACTTTAAACAGGTTGATTAAAAGTGCTGAATTGCTCCAGTAAAGGAAATTGGCTAGCAAGGGGAAAGAGTCAAAAAGGGTGGTGCTGGAAAACCGCAGAAGGACGGGTAGCATCTGAGGAGCAGATTAGACTTTGTATTGAAATATGAAGTGCAAATAAACAGTCAAGGAAAACAGACTGACTCCCACTTTGGAATGGATGATTGGGAATGTAACCTTATAATTTCATCTTTTCCTGATCCTGCCTTAAACTGTCCCTTTCCCAGACTACTGCTGTCATCCCATTCACTTCTCTATCAGCCAGTTACTTTCATGCTCCTTTCTTATCAGTCTGGTCTACTGGGCTGTTACATGCTACAGACAAACATAATGCTATCTCAACAAGAATCTTTATTAAGCAAGGTCAAATGAAAAGCACAGTGCAGCTTTTGTACTGCAAACTACCTCTTCCAACTATGTTTTTATTTGTTCAAACTTAACCAACCTTCTCAGAGAATGATTTCTTTAGTCTCACTTGAATGACAGTGAAACTTTGAGCAATTCCCACTGAAAATGAACTTAAGACACAGTGCATTTAAGCAGTAACCCAATCGTGTTCCTATTCTAAGCTGTTTTTATGTAAATTACAAGTGGATTTCTAGTTTTTCTCAGTTTTTGATGGTGTCATTAACATAAACTGTTCATTCTGTTCCTCTCCAAAAATGCTGCTTGGCTTGCTGGTATTTTCCAGCAATTTCTAGTTTTATTTCAGGTTGACCATGATCCTATTAATCATAAAGTCATAGAGTTGTACAGCGCAGAAACAGACCTTTCAGTCCAACTTGTCCATGCCGACGAGATATCCTAAATTAATCTTGTTCCATTTGCCAGGACTTGGCCCATATCCCTCTAAGCCCTTCCTATTCATGTACCCATCCAGATGCCTCTTAATTGTTGTAATTGTATCAGCCTCCACAACTCTCTCTGTCAGCTCATTCCTGCTATTGAATGACAGAAGAGACTTTAGGGGCTATATAGTCAACTGGTTTTCTTATTTCTTACGTTTCAGGTTCCAGGGTTACTTGCCCAGATTTCTGTGATACCTGTGCTGAAGTTAGAGGGAGTGCAGTTGACAGTGGACATATAAACAATACAGATTAGGAGCAGAAGGAGGCTATTTGGCTCCTCAAACACTTGTTTACACAATTATTAAATGGAAATCAGGAACTTGGTCCCTTAAAAAAATTGTCGATGCAGGGAACTTGAATGTTTCTAAAATATGGTTGATAGATATTTGTTGAATAAGGGTACCAAGGCCGGTTAACTGAATAAAGAAACAGATCAACATGATCTAATTGACTGGGCAAAGAATAGGCTGGAGGCTCTTCTTTCTAAGTTCTTAAATATTCCATGTGTCAGCCATATTTAGAGGGGTCTACATTTGCAGAAGGGCTACGGTCGAGCTAATGATTCCAGTGGAAACACAAGTAGTCGCAGGCAAGTGTAAATATATTCCCATCTCTGTTCCAGGTCCGATATCTGTCCGGCTGGTGAATGGTTCCAACATGTGTTCTGGGAGAGTTGAAGTCTACCGTAACTCCATCTGGGGAACCATCTGTGACAATGGCTGGAATTTAAATGCAGCAAGTGTGATCTGCAGAGTGTTGAACTGTGGGAAGTCTTTGTCCATAACAAGAAGTGCTTACTATGGAGAGGGGAGTGGAGTCATCTTGTTAGATAATGTGAATTGTACTGGGTCAGAGCCTGCCCTCGATCAATGCTCTGCCAACCCAAAGGTGGGATATAATTGCACTCACAAGGAGGATGCTGGAGTCATCTGTTCAGGTAAGCAAAACAGGTTCCTGTTCCTTTGCACGTTTGTTCTCAAACTTAATTCAAAATCTAGCTTACTAGTTTTCTAGCCTAGCCTTCTGATTGGTAACAGAAACCTCTTGATTCTACAGCAAGGCATCTGCGCTACTGCTCCCTATCCCATGATTACTGGTACAGGACTCCGCGTTACTAGCTCAGGACACTGGATTTCATGGCCAGGCATCTGGGTTACTGGTCTGGGCTCTAGGTTACCAGTCCAGCCTTCTTAATCATTAGTTCAGGCCTCTGGATTACAAAATCTCTGCGTTACTAATTCAGTTTGCTTCAGGATTTCTGGTGGGTTTATTTAAAGCTGAACTACAGAGTAATCTGTAGTCATTGTCTGTGTCCATACAGCGGCAATGCAGAGTGACCATGGCTGCTAGTCAGACAACAGACATCTCAGTGCAGGCTGATCTACATGTTAAATGAATATCTTTCTTAAAGCATTAATACTCAAAACCCTTTCTTTCCCCATAATATAACTCTTGGATGCTATAAGAGAAAATGCATGAACATTGGATAATAGCAAAATTACTTACACAGAGAATAGGGACTGTAAACTTTGCAAAGTTAAAAATCACACAACACCAGGTTATAGTCCAACGGGTTTAATTGGAAGCACACTTTTTTTTAATATCAAAAATATACTTTATTCGTAAAATATTCATAAAATAATTTGATGGACTGTACATTAGGTAATGCCATGCATATTTCCACATTTACATACACAGCTCAGAATTATCATTATTACATACAGGTCTGTGCATTTCTCGCTCATAAGCCCATATATTGAGCTGAGGCGTCAGCAGAGCCCAAATGACTGCATGGGCCCCCTGTTCTTCTTTAGACAGGCAGGTGTTAAATGGTGGTCTTTCCCCACCGCGCCTTGGCAGCAGCTGCCCCAAGCTTCAGCGCATCCCTCAACACATAGTCCTGGACCTTGGAATGTGCCAGTCTGCAACACTCAGTCGGGGTCAACTCTTTCAGCTGGAAGATCAACAGGTTTCGGACCGCCCAGAGAGCGTCCTTCACCGAGTTGATGATCCTCCAGGCGCAGTTGATGTTCGTCTCGGTGTGCGTCCCGGGGAACAGCCGTAGAGCACGGAGTTCCGCGTCACGGCACTACTCGGGACGAACCTCGACAAATACCACTGCATTCCTCTCCAGACTTCCTCTGCATAGGCACATTCCAGAAGGAGGTGTGTGACAGTCTCGTCCCCCCCACAGCCGCTTCGAGGGCAGCGTGCGGTACAGCTGAGAGTCCGGGCTTGCATAAATGATCTCACAGGTAGAGCCCTTCTCACCACCAGCCAAGCCATGTCTTGGTGCTTGTTGGATAGTTCTGGCGATGAGGTATTCTGCCAAATTGCTTTGACAGTCTGCTCAGGGAACCACTCGACAGGGTCCGCCATCTCCTTTTCCCGAAGGGTCTCAAGGATGCTACGTGCTGACCACTTCCTGATGGACTTGTGGTCAAAGGTGTTTTGGAAGCACACTAGCTTTTTAGATTAGAATCAATCTAAACATCAGGTCATAGACAGAGAACACAGGGGGCTAACACCTTCAACATATTGTCTAGCTATCACCATTGTTAACAGCTAACCTGAGAATGCAACTTTTCAAAAAAGGTTTTGTGATTTACACATGAAAGAAGTGAAACTATCACTGTATTCTAACAGATGAAAGGTTTAACAGACAATCAATTTTTCAATGTATAATTTCAGTTACATCACACTGCAAATTTTTGCTATAAATTTTGTGTTACGATCAAGCCCTCCACAATCACCTGATGAAGGAGCATCGCTCCAAAAGCTAGTGTGCTTCCAATTAAACCTGTTGGACTATAACCTGGTATTGTGTGATTTTTAACTTTGTATACCCCAGTCCAACACCAGCATGTCCAAATCACGTAAACTTTGCATACAGTGATAATGATTGTACAGAGGTCTAAGAGTATCTATATTAATTTATTGACTTGACCACTCTTCTGGATTGTCTTCTGGTGTAATCTTCTGGGTGTAGGTTTGACTATTAGCAGTTCCTGGTTTATAGGTGTGTTGCCAATATATTACTTGGATGTTGTCCTGGTGTTCCATAATTATTAGTGTAACATAAATTAGTAATTTAGATTTTGTTTCTTGAAGATAAATCATGGGTATACTTACAGCTAAACGATTACAGATAATAGAGTTATCTCCAGTCTGTGTCCAGGGTGTGACAATGCAGAGTAGTTGTGGCTTCTAGTTGTATGATGACATTCAGGTACAGGTTCATCTGAATGTTGGGTTTCATAAAAGGATATTATTCCTATACTATGGCTTTAGGAATTGCAGTTTGTCTTTTTTTTGAAGAGAGGTTTTGAGCCAAGGGTGTTGAACTGTCTCTTTGAAGAACATAGAACATAGAGCAGTACAGCACACTACAGGCCCTTCAGCCCTTTATGTTGTGTTGACCTTTTATCCTACTCTAAGATCAAACTAACCTACATATCCTTCACTTTACTATCATCCATGTGCCTATCCACGAGTCGCTTAAATGTCCCTAATGTATCAGACTCTACTACCAGTGCTGGCAGTGCATTCCACACACCCACTACTCTCTGTGTAAAGAACTGACCTCTGACATTTCCCAAAACCTTCCTCCAATTACCTTAAAATTATGCCCCCTCATGATAGCCATTTTTGCCCTCAGAAAAAGTTTCTGGCTATCTGCGCTATCTATGCCCCTCACCATCTTGTACACCTCTATCCAGTCACCTCTCATCCTTCTTCGTTCCAATGAGAAAAGCCCCAGCTCCTTCAACCTCTCTTCATAAGACATGCCCTCCAGTCCAGGTAGCATCCTGGTAAATCTCCTCTGCACTCTCTCTAAAGCTTCCACATCCTTTTTATAATGAGGAGACCAGAACTGAACACAATATTCCAAGTGTGGTCTAACTAGGGCTCTATAGAGCAGCAGTATAACCTTGCAGCTCTTAAACTCAATTCCCTGCTAATGAAAGCCAACACAACATAAACCTTTTTAACAACTCTATCAACTTGGGTGGCAACTTTGATGGATCTATGGACATGGACCACGAGATCGTTCTGTTCTTCCAAACTGTCAAGAGTCCTGCCTTTAACCCTATAATCTTTTAACCTTGCAAAGTGAATGATTTCACACTTTTCTAGGTTGAACCCCATCTGCCATTTATCAGCCCAGTTCTGCATCCTGTCAATGTCACGTTGCAACCGACAACTACCCACAATTCCATCAACCTTTGTGTCATCAGTAAACTTACTAACCTCCCCTTCCACCACCTCATCCAAGTCATTTATAAAAATCACAAAGAGCAGAGGTCCCAGAACAGATCCCGCAGAACATGACCGGTCACCGAGCTCCAGGCTGAATACTTTCCATCTGCTACCCTTTGTCTTCCATGGGCCAGCCAATTCTGTATCCAGACAGACAAATTTCCCTGTATCCCATGACTCCTTACTTTCTTAATGAGCCTACCATAGGGAACCTTATCAAACGCTGTGCTAAAATCTGTATGCATCACATCACTGCTCTACCTTCATCAATATGTTTTGTCACATTCTCAAAAAATTCAGTAATGTTTGTGAGGCATGACCTGCCCCTCACAAAGCCATGCTGACTACCTCTAATCAAGCTATGGTCTTTCACATAATCATGAATCCTAAATGTCAGAATCCTCTCTATTAGTTTGCCTACTATCGATGTAAGACTTACTGGTCTGTAATTCCCATGGTTATCCCTTTTCCCTTTCTTGCCACACTCCAGTCACTACTGTCACTACTCCAGTGGACAGTGAGGATGCAAAGATCATCACCAAAGGCACAGCAATCTCTTCCTTCGCTTCCTGTCGTAACCTTGGGTGATCCCATCTGGCCCAGTGACTTATTTAATTCTCATGTTTTTCCTAATTTCCAGCACATCTCCCTTCTTAACATCAACTTGTTCGAGGGTATCAGCCTGTTTCATGCTGTCCTCACAAACAACAGGGTCCCTTTCACGAGTGAATACTGAGGCAAAGTATTCATTAAGGACCTTCCCTACTTCCACTGACTCCAGGCAGAGGTTCCCTCCACTATCCCTAGTCAGTCCTACGTACACTCTGGCCATCTCTTGTTTGTAACCTTAACATAAAACACCTTGGGGTTTTCCTTAATCATATTCGCCAAGGCTTTTCCATGCCCCCTTCTAGCTCTCCTAAATCCATTCTTCAGTTCTTTCCTCGCAACCTTGTAACACTCTAAAGCTCAGACTGATCCTTGATTCCTCATCCTTAAGTAAACTTGCTCCTTCCTCTTGACGAGATGTTCTACTTCTCCTGTCATCCAAGGTTCCTTCACTCTACTATCCCTTTGTTGCCTCAGTGGAACAAACCTATCCAGCACTTGCAGCAACCTCCATATTACTATTGTGCATTTCCCTGAGAATATCTGTTCCCAATTTATGCTGCACGGTTCCTGCCTAATGGCATCATAATTCCCCCTCCCCCAATTAAATACTTGCCCCCATACACTCTGCTCCTTTTCCCCCTCCATGATGATCATAAAGGTTGGGTAGTTGTGATCACTATCAATAAAATGCTGTCCCACAGAGATCTGACACCTGACCTGGTTCATTGTCAAGCACCAAATCCAATATGGCCTCCCCTCTAGTCAGCCTGTCTATATATTGAGGCAGAAGTCCTTCCTGGACACACCTGACAAAATCTGCTCCATCCAAACTATTTGCAATAAGGACGTTCCATTCATTATAAGGGAAGTTGAAGTCACACATGACAACAACCCTGATACTTCTGCACCTTTCCAAAATCTGCCCATCCATATCTCTGTTGCTATTGGGGGGTCTATAGTCAGCTCCCAGTAAAGTGACTGATCCTTTCCTGTTTCTGACTTCCACCCAGATTGACTCTGTCGACAAACTCTTTTTCTGCAGCTGTGATACTATCCCTAATGAGCAATGCCAGGTCACCACCTCCTTTATCTCCCTCCCTATTCCTTTTGAAACATCTAAACCCTGGAACATCCAACCATTCCTGTCATTCAAGTCTCCGTAATGGCCACAACATCATAGCTCCAAGTTCTGATCCATGCTCTAAGTTCTTCAACATTATACCTGACACTTCTTGCATTAAAATAGACATACTTTAACCATCACACTGACTTCCTCACAGACTCTTTGCACACTGTATCTGCCCGTTCACTAGCTTCCCCATCCTCTGGTCCATAGCTCCTGTTCACACCCCACTGCCAATCTTGTTTAAACCCTTACGAAGAGCTCTAGCAAACCTCCCACCCTGAGTATTGGTACCCCTCCAGTTCAGATACAAGCCGTCCTCCTTGTAGAGGTCCCATCTTCCCCAGAAGGTATCCCAATGATCTACATATCTGAAGCCCTTCCCTCCTGCACCAGCTCTGCAGCCATGTGTTCAGCTGCACTCGCTCTTTGTTCCTAGCATCATTAGCCCATGGCAACGGTAGCAATCCTGAGATGACTCTGCTCGCCCTGCCGTTTAGCTTCCATTTTCACTCCCCATATTCACTTTTCAGGTGCTTATGCCTTTTCCGAGCTAATCATTGGACCAATGTGTACCATGACTCCTGGCTGTTCAGCCTCCCCCTTAAGAAACCTGTAGACTCCATCTGAGACATTCTTGACCCTAGCACCTGTGAGCAACATACCATCCAGGACTCTTGTTTGCGACCACAAAATCTCTTGTCTCTTCCTCTAACCATTGAATCTCCTATTGCCATTGCTCTTCTATTCTCCCCCTTTCCTTCTGAGCCACACAGCCAGGCTCAGTGCTAGAGACCTGGCCGCTGCGGCATTCCCCAGGTATGTACCCCCCATCATCACCGACCCCAATCCCCAACAGCATCTAAAGTGATATACTTACAGTTGAGGGAAACAGCGACATGGGATCCCTGCACTATCTGCCTATTCCTTTTCTCTCTCCTGACTGACACCCAGCTACCTTTATCCTGTAACATAGGTGTGATGGCCTCCCTGTAACTCCTCTCTATCACCCCCTCAGCCTCCCTAATGATTTGCAGTTCTTCCAGCTCCAGCCCCAGTTACTTAATGCAGTCTGTGAGGAGCTGGAGTTGGGTGCACTTCTTGTAGGTGAAGTCTGTAGGGACACTAGTGGTGACCTTTATCTCCCACATCCTGGAAGAAGAACATTCAACTGCCCTAGCTTCCAACACATCTGCTCTAAATTTCCAAAAAATATATAAACAAATGAACCTAACCGTACTAACTCTTCATGCAGAGCATGTTTGTTTTTGTTCAGAGGAGGAGGATGAGTGGGAGATACTCCACATGTAATATTTCAGATTTAGCCACTGCCTGAATTTATTAGTTCACTTACCCAGCTGTCCCCGTGTCTGCTTCCGCTCCTGTTTAGCCTTTGCTCCGCTGATTCATGAGGTCAGTATTTTGTATTCAAATTTACCTTCCCAGCTGCCTCTGGCTCTTGCACTCTTGACTCCCCCTGCTGAAATACTTAAGACAATAAAGTAAACAGCTTGTGATGCCTTGGCGTTTTCTGCAAGTTAGAATAATATAAGCAGGATGAATGAGTGGAGTCAGGTTCCTACAGAGCCAAGATTTTAGCTTTCAGTTTGTTGGGGTTTTGAAGTTGGTTGTGAAAGCTGCCATACATTTCTTAACCACAACAAAAAGCTTGACTTCTCTCTCTCTGCCAGAATTTTCTCTTGAAGTTCTTTCCTCCTGGACTGGAGAACCATCTCATATGAGACAATCATTTTACTGAATGTGCCTTTGCCAAGGGTATGTTTAAGGAACATTTGCTATTTAGTAGTTAAACAAACTGTTATTCTGTTAAATTTTCCCAGTAGAGTTAAAGTTATACCAACTGTTCTTTCTTTTGTTTGTATGTTAGTTGTGTAAGAATAAAATGTGTTTTGCTTATAAGCTAGTCGTTTGACCACTTGAATCACATCTGGAACACAACACCTTATCTTTAAGGCCTTACCAACACTTTTAAATAAGTTAAAGTTTAGGATGTAGACAATTTCCTTGAGGGGGTATGATCTGGTCCATAACACTCCTAAGCTAATAAACATGCTAACATAGTACTCAAAGCAAGTCCTTTTACTAGTTTGTGCCTCAGGGTAGCTGCTTCAAATCTCTGTCCAGCTAATTCAGGCCTCTGGGTTACTGGTTTCAGCCTCTTAAGTATGAGTCCAAGCATCTAGTTTACTCATCTAGATCTCTGGTTTACAATATTAGGCTTCAGAATTACTCATTCATGTCTCTTGATTACCTGTTCCAGTATTTGGATTACCACCTCAGGGAAATCTGTATTTGCCAGGATTTGGTGTTGGAGAGACTGTTAGGTCTGAAGGTTGATTAGTCCCCGGGGCCTGATGGTCTACATCCCAGGGTACTGAAGGAGGTGGCTCAGAAAATTGTGGATGCGTTGGTGATTATTTTCCAGAATTTGATAGATTTGGGATCGGTACCTGAGGATTGGCGAGTGGCTAATGTTATACCACTTTTAAGAAAGGTAGGAGAGAGAAAGCAGGAAATTATAGACCAGTTAGTCTGACCTCAGTGGTGGGAAAGATGCTGGAGTCTATTATAAATTATCAGCCCTTTCCTGATGAAGGGCTTATGCCCGAAACGTTGAATTTCCTATTCCTTGGATGCTGCCTGACCTGCCGTGCTTTAACTGGCAACGCATTTTCAACTGTGATCTCCAGCATCTGCAGACCTCATTTTTTACCCTCTATTATAAAGGATGAGATTATGGCACATCTGGATAGTAGTAACAGGATAGGACAGAGTCAGCATGGATTTATGATGGGGAAATCATGCTTGACTAATCTTCTGGAGTTTTTTGAGGATGTAACTCTGAGGATGGATGAGGGAGATCCAGTAGATGTAGTGTACCTGGACTTTCAGAAAGCTTTTGATAAAGTCCCACATAGGAGGTTAGTGAGCAAAATTAGGGCGAATGGTATTGGGGGCAAAGTACTAGATTGGATTGAAAATTGGTTGGCTGATAGGAAACAAAGGGTAGTGATAAACGGCTCCATTTTGGAATGGCAGGCAGTGACCAGTGGGGTACCGCAGGGATCCGTGCTGGGACCGCAGCTTTTTTACAATATATGTTAATGATATAGAAGATGGTATCAGCAATAACATTAGCAAATTTGCTGATGATACAAAGCTGGGTGGCAGGTGAAATGTGATGAGGATGTTAGGAGATTACAGGGTGACCTGGACAAGTTAGGTGAGTGGGCAGATGCATGGCAGATGCAGTTTAATGTGGATAAATGTATGGTTATCCACTTTGGTGGCAAGAACAGGAAGGCAGATTACTACCTCAATGGAATTAATTTAGGTAAAGGGGCAGTACAGAGAGATCTGGGTGTTCTTGTACACCAGTCAATGAAGACAAGTATGCAGGTACAGCAGGCAGTGAAGAAGGCTAATAGCATGCTGGCCTTCATAACAAGAGGGATTGAGTATAGAAGCAAAGAGGTGCTTCTGCAGCTGTACAGAGCCCTGGTGAGACCACACCTGGAGTACAGTGTGCAATTCTGGTTGCCAAATTTGAGGAAAGACATTCTGGCTATTGAGGGAGTGCAGCGTAGGTTCACGAGGTCAATTCCTGGAATGGAGGGATTACCTTACACTGAAAGACTGAAGCGACTGGGCTTGTATACCCTTGGGTTTAGAAGACTGAGAGGGGATATGATTGAGACATGTAAGATTATGAAAGGATTGGACACTCTGGCAGCAGGAAACAAGTTTCCGCTGATGGGTGAGTGCCGAACCAGAGGACACAGCTTAAAATTATGGGGTAGACCATTTAGGACAGAGATGAGGAGAAACTTCTTCACCCAGAGCTAGCTATGCCAGCATTTAGTTCCCATCACTAATTGCCAGAGGGCAGTTAAAAGTCAACCACATTGCTGTGGATCTGAAGTCACATGTACCACAGACCAGGTAAGGATGGCAGATTCCCTTCCCCAAGGGACATTCGTGAGCATGATGGGTTTTGCTGGTGGCTTCCCTTTGATATGTCACAGAGGCTGGTCTCGTATACCAGAGAAAGGGATGGTTAACCCAGGGTTAACCAATTTTGAACCTTCTATATTCCTTTCTCATGCCTCTGGGTTATTAGTTCAGATCCTTGAGTTCCTCACCAAGGCCTCTGGATTACAAATCTGAACCTTGAGTTTCTTAATCAGGCCTCTGAGTTACAGGACTGGGCTCTAAATTACAACACCAGGCTCTGGATTACTAGTTCAGACTTAATCCATACTTTATTAGTCTATCCACTCAGAACCAGAGGTTACCGGACCAGGCCCCTGGGTTGATAATCCAGAATATCTGGGTTTCCAGTCAAGACCTTTGAATTCCTTAGCCAGGCCACTGGGTTGCTATTTCCGGTCTTTGGTTTACCCAAGGTTCTGACTTATAATACAGGATATTTGGCTGCTAATCTAATACCGTGGATTAACCATATATTTCTCTGGGTTACTATACTTGGATTATAGTCTGGGTAATATTCCAGGTTTTTGATTTTTTAACCCGGACCTCTGGTTTATTTGACCATATTTTGATTGGAGAGCTGTAGATCAGATGCACTGGACTTGTACTGAAGGTAAAGAGGTTAGATTTTGAGGACAGTTTGCAAATACTTTAGCGTATAAAGGGTTAAACGTAGGTTTAATTTAGGTAAGGTAAAGATAGAATCTGTTAGAATTAGTGAGGGAATCCATAGAATTAGAGCCAGTATATACAGGGATAACTTCAGGAAGGAAGGAAACTTTCTTTCCAGAAAAGAACGTGTTGGTGCTGGGGGTCAGTTGGCAATTTCAAAGCCGATTGACAGACATTTCTTGCTTAGGGGCTTCAAATAGAGATAAGAGAAAGATTTACTGTGATCCAGTTGAATGGCAAGACATGTAGAAGGGTTGAATGGTCTCCTCTGTGCTAACTAGTTTTGGAAGCAGGTGAACACCTGGGCTAAAATGTTTAACCAATGACTCCAATGAAAGCTGAGATAATTCCAGACTGGTTCAACTATGTTCACAACTCTATTCCAGGTCCAGTACCTGTGCGGCTGGTGAATGGGCCTAATGTGTGCTCCGGGAGAGTTGAGGTCTATCGTAACTTTGAGTGGGGGACTATCTGTGACAATGGCTGGAATGAAAATGCACCAAGTGTGGTTTGCAGAGTGTTGAATTGTGGATCGGCTTTGTCAGCACCAAGAGGGGCCTACTACGGAAATGGATCCGGGGCTATCTGGATGGATAATGTGAGATGTAACGGGAATGAGCCTGCCCTCGATCAGTGTTCTGCCAACCCACAGGTTGGGAGTAACTGCACACACAGGAATGACATTGGAGTTGTCTGCTCAGGTGAGTGGGTTCCCATCACAAGGGAGTGGAGATTCCTGATTGGATGAGTAGGGCTGTCTTGTCAATGACTTCTTTGGCCAACTCTAACAATGTTCTGCTTGGTTCAGTAACAGATGAAGGAATGATCAGTGTCTTGAGCAATTCTGTATGATGATGAGCCAAGCACATACAAGAGGGAAGTCCTACACTCTGTCTGTGGGGCATGGTAATTATCCTGTTCTGCCTAGGTGTCTTAAAAGTGGGATAATGTGAGAGGGAGTCCTGATTCACCAGGGCTTGTGCCTCAGTATCAGTTGTTGGCAGCATTACTGACAGATTAGGCAGCATGCCATTCCCATTCTGAGAGTGACAATGCACGTGATCATCCATAAAATCCCCCCAAAAATTAACCAGGTCCCATCTCTGTTCCAGGTCCTGTATCCGTACGGCTGGTGAATGGAACCAACATGTGCTCTGGGAGAGTTGAAGTATACCGTAACTCTTTTTGGGGAACCATCTGTGACAATAACTGGGATAAAAACGAGTCGGATGTGGTCTGCAGAATGTTGAACTGTGGGACGGCTGTGTCAGCACCAGGAGGCTCTCAGTATGGAGCGGGAACTGGAAACATCTGGTTGGATAGTGTGAATTGTAGTGGGACAGAGACTGCCCTTGATCAGTGCCCTGCCAATCCACAGGTGGGGATTAACTGCACACACAGTAGGGATGCTGCAGTTATCTGTTCAGGTAAATGCATTGAACCTGCTCCTCTGTGTTAGTTTGCAGACTGATCTGAATTGAAGTCCCTGTTTTTAACATTTCTTCTGGCATCTGCATTATGTGTCCAATTATATATATTAGTCTTGAAGATGCTGCAGTGGAGATTCTGCAATGCAGAATATACTGAGGTCTAAAACAGTCAAATATTGAATAATTGCAGAGAAATTTAGAATGATACAGAAAACCAAGTTGCATTTGAAATGATACAGATTTGTTAGGCGAGGCACATGGAAAGTATTTCCTTGAGGTGGAGGAATGGGAGGGGAGAGGCTTGTAGAACAAGAAGGAGTCTCCTTAAAATTAGAATGATGCAGCCAAGGAGCACCAGCTCACAGAAAGAACAGTGGAAATCTGCAAGTGTCCCCACCCAAAAAAATACTGGGCTCATCAGTTGGTGGCTGACTGGTTTTATCCTATTCCTGACTGTGTATATGTTATCTGTGCTAACATAGTCTTGAAAATGATGCAATGAAGATTCACCAAAATGTACTGCAGTCTAAAACAATTAAATCTTATGTGTTTGCAGAGAAGCTAAAAATTAAAGGTAAAATTAAGACATATTCTGTTTAAAATGATGGAGAAGTTTTACAGATTTGATTGGATAGGTATATGGAAACTATTTCTTCAGGTTTGGAGGTGGGAGGCTAAGGAGGGCTTGTATAACAAATGGGAAATTCCTTAAAATTGGAAACTGTCCATTCAGGAATTAAGCAGGAAGCTCTGTCTGACACAAAAAGTAATGGAAATTGGTTGGTCAGCAGGAAAACTTGCAACTGATATTGGTAGATATTTGTTCGATAATAGTTAATGAAGTTTTGAAAAGTTTCTGCCATTTGGCAGAATTCTAACTTTGTCATCATTTGATTCATCTGTTCGAACTTGGTTTCCAACCTCTTCTTTATAGAGGTGCATTTAAATTCATCACATTTACAAATGTAACTACAGAATGGAGGATGCGATGTGGGTGCAATGATTTGCAGGGTGGGGAGTGGGGATCATAAACTGTTTTGAGAATACATGACGTGAAGTGAGAGGAGCTAAAGCAGCGATTGCTGTCTGCCATGTAATTTGATCCAGACAGTACAGTTTACAATACACCTTTCAATTTCTTTCTCACCTGTTGTTTGCACTTGCTTTCTAGGTCAAATTAGAAATGAGTTAATTAAAGACAAAAATCAGCTACTCATTCATTCTGAAATTTGTGCAATTTTTATCATGACCTCTTGATCTGCAGAATGAGCTTTAAGATAATGTCATAGGTTGAAAGTCTATCCTGGTGTGTTTAACCAGTTATAGCAACCGGCAAATAATTACTTTTTGAAAATTAATTTTTTTTCAAACAATTTTCCTGATAATTAACTTGTCATTTTAAATCTGTTAAATTGTAATTGCAATGATTCATTTCAATTCAAGCAGAGTTCACCTATCCAACAACAATTTATTGTGGGACTTGTAAAGAAGGACAACAGTTTTAGACTGGAGATATAACTAGTAGCAAATGTAGGCTGGAAAGGACAGGGGCAATTGGTGAACAGAATTTAATGATTAAAGATGCTGTGAGCAAGTTGTTTTTGGAAGTTAGAATGTAGGAGGCCAGGCAGGTGATACTTAAAAACTCATTTTGGCCTGAGCACAGTCTAATTTCATCTGTGACAGGGTGACATGAGTTAACAGAGTTTGCCACAGAAATAGAAGACAACAGCATTAATCACAGTATTTCTGATGAAAGAAGTTAAACATTGGGGAAAATAATGTTTCTACCCATTGATGTCTAATAGTTCCACCTATTTAAATGGCTTCAAAACTTTTGCATTCAGTGCAGATCATTAAAATTACCATTAATGCACAACGTCTTGTTATTCAAAAAAAACTTATTGTTTTCAGCTACTTTCATCCTTGAGTTACAGAACCAAGGTGAACATATGATAGAAAAATGCAATTAAGATGCAGATCAATTATGATCGAATTGAATTGTGGTACAGTTATGTGCGATTGAGCCTTTTCCCACATTCCCATAGAGGCTGAATGTTAACCAGCATGGGGAGGGATGTGACAGCAGGTTGATATGTCCAGCTGATGACATCATGAAACTTGATGTAATCCCTGACCAGTTTTAATGTTTTCCTGTCTGTACTCCAGGTCCAGTCCCTATACGGCTGATGAATGGTATCAACATGTGCTCAGGGAGAGTTGAAGTCTATCGTAAATCCAGTTGGGGTGCTGTCTGTGACAGTTCGTCAGCCCAGGCGATAGCGAGCGTCGTCTGCAGGGTGTTGAACTGTGGGGCAGCTCTGTCAGCAACAAATGGTAGTCACTACAGTGGAGAGGGGACTGGTATCATCTGGTTGGATAATATGCAATGTGTTGGGACAGAGCCTGCCCTCGATCAGTGCATTGCCAATCCCAGGGTGGAAAATAACTGTACACAGGGACAAAATGCTGAAGCTGTCTGCTCAGGTGAGTGCCTTTATCCTTGCTCTTTGAGTATTATTTTCTAAATTGACATGGTAGAATTCAAATTGATCTTGACCGATTACTAGCTAACTTATCAGTCCATTCCTCTAAGTTGCTGGCTCATGCCACTACCCTTGAGGTTTTGGAAAAGATAATCAAGTGTGTAGATGGCGGCAATGCATTTCACGTTGTCTACTTGGACTTCAGCAAGGCTTTTGATAGAATAACACATGGCAGACTGATAGCAAATGTATGAAAAAGACCATGGAATTCAAGGAAATTTGATTAATTAATCCAGAATTGGCTGAGTGGCAGGACACAGAAGGTGATGGTCAAAGGGTGTTTCGGTGATTGGAACCCTGTGATATGGGCATCCACAGGGATCGTGTTGGGATCCTTACTGTTTGAAGTGTTTGTAACTAATTTAGACTTGAAGTTGGACCGTGGGGAGCACTGAGGATGAGAGGAAACTTTGTACGCAGGTCTATTGGTCCCTTTTTGAAGCAGAACTAGCAGATTAAGCGGTTAAGAAGGCGCCCAGTTTAAGAACAGAGCGATGATGCTGGAACTGTATAAAATGTTAGTTAGGTCACAGTTAGAGTATTAGGTGCCATTCTGGAATCTGGGTTAAAGGTGGGGGTGGAAAGGAAATTTACCAGAATGTCGCCTGGGCTGGTGATTTTGAGTTATGAAGAGAGTTTGGATAGACTGGAGTTGCTTCCTTGAAGGAGAGAAAACCGAGGGCTGTTCATAATTGTGATGTATAATAATATAAGGGGCGTAGATGTGGTAGATGGGAAAAATAACATTCCCATTGGAGAAGGTATCAGTGACAAGGGGGCATAGATTTACAGTTAAGGACAGATGGTTTAGAGGAATGTGTAGAAAAACATTTTCACCCAGAGGATGGTGAGAATGTGGAACTCACTGCCTGTCAGGGTGGGGGAGACAGAAACTGAACTGATCGGGTAAATCAAGGAAATGGGATAAGATCTCCTAGTCATGATGGAGACATAGTTACAGGAGATCAGAAATGGGTAATTAGCTTTCAGGGAGATTTGACATTTCAGAAACACAGGGGGAATGCAAAAGATGGTTGGATAATAAGAGAAGAGATGAGGACAGTCATGAGAAATGATCCAGGCTCGAATGATGTAGCTGGTGGTGGTAAAAGGAAAGGAGACAGAAGTAGCAGTCGTGTGCAGACACCTAAACAATAGCCACACTGCCGGAGGGATCCAATTTAACAAATAATAGGAGTATGTAAAAAGAACACAGCAATAATTTTGGGGGACTTTAATCTTCATTATGATTGGGTTAGAGATGTTAGAGGGAACAGCTATGACAAGCAAATTCATAGAATGCATTAGGGAGTTTCCTAGTGCAAAATGTCATGGAGCCAACTGGGGAACGAACAAGCGATCCTGGATCAGGGTAAAAGATTCCCTGAGAAGAAGTGATCTTACCTTGGTATCATTTCATATTCAGTTTGAATGTGAGAATCTTGAGTTGGAAACAATTGTGTTTAATTTAAATGAAGGAAATTATAATGAAATGAAGAGAGAGTGGATTGAGTGGCTAGACTAGCGGGAAAGACAGTACGCAAGTAGTGGCAGACATTTAAGGAGGTAATTTAGTGACAGCTCCAAAGACTGGGATAAATTTAAAAGCCCACAATAGAGGACCAGAAAGATAATAAAGAGAGAGAAAATAAACCATGAGGGCAAACTAGTAAACACTGATGATACTTCTTTAAATGTATCAAATTAATCTGAGGATTTATTGAGAATAAGGAAATGACAGAGGACAGTTCCACCACAGAACACACCATGTGGACAGCAATTTCTCCTCCCACTGACTTGAAGATGCCGTCCAACGTATCTCATCCACTTCCCGTACCTCCATATCCGAATCCCATCCCTCCAACCGCAACAAGGACAGAATCACCTCTGGTCCTCAACTTCCAATCCACCAACCTTTGCATAAATCACATCATCCGCTGACATTTCCGCCACATCCAAATGGACCCCACCACCATGGATAGATTTCCCTCCCCACCCCATCCGTATTCCAGAAAGACCATTCCCTCTGCAACTACCTGATCATGTCCACGTTCCCCAACAACCCACCCTCCCCTCCTGGCACCTTCCCCTGCCACTGCAGGAATTGCAAAATCTGCACCCACACCTCCCCCCTCACCTCTGTGCAAGGCCCCAAAGGAGCCTTCCACATCCATCCAAATTTCACCTGCACATCCACACATGTCATTTATTGTATCTGTTGTTCCCGATGCAGTCTCCTCTACATTGGGGAGACTGGACACCTTCTCGCGGAGCGCTTCAGGGAATATCTCCGGGATACTCGCACCAAACAACCCCACTGCCCCGTGGCCATACATTTCAAATGTCCCTCCAATTCGGCTGAGGACATGCAGGTCCTGGGCCTCCTCCACTTCCACTCCCTCACCTCCAGAGGCCTCACCTTCCACTGCGGGACTCAAGGGTATCAATATTGAATTCACCAGTTTCCTCATTTCCCCTCCCCCCAGCTTACCCCAGTTCCAACCTTCCAGCTCAGCACCGTCCTGATGACCTGTCCCACCTGCCAATCTTTCTTCCCATCCATCCACTTCACCTTCCTCTCCGACCAATCACCTTCACCCCCACCTCCACCCACTCTCAGCTACCTTTTCCCCAGCCTCTCACCCTTCCAATTTATCTCTCTTTTCCCCAAGGCTCCTAGCCTCATTCCTGATGAAGGGTTTTTGCCCGAAACTTAGATTTTTCTGCTTCTCGGATGCTACCTGACCTGATGTGCTTTTCCAGCACCACTCTAATCTTGACTCTAATCTCCAGCATCTGCAGAAACCACCTTTGTCTAAATGACAGAGGAGTTAATCAGGTATTTTGAATCAGTCTTAATACTTTGGAAGGTACTTTGATCATTAATACTAAAGAATAGAGATGAAGTACTAAGTACCATCACCATTATACAAGAATAGCATTAGACAAACTAATGAGTGTGACAGTGCTTTGGCTTTAAGAATTTTTTTTTGAATTGGAAGGCAGAACGGTCTATGAGAAGATAAAGAAGTTGTGAAGCTTTGGATTTTTTTTTGAATTTGGAACATGAGAAGGAACCTGAGCAGGTGTGGTTGAACTCCCAGAGAACCAGAGATGTTTAGATTTAGTTTTCAGTAACTGCTGTTGTGTCTTGAAGAAGTGAAAGTTATTTTATTCCCTCTCAATTGCAGCCAAAAGCTGGGGATTCTATTTCTGTCTTGTGGGAACTGGGTATGAGACAATTCTGTTTTCTGAAAATGCGTTTTACCAAGGATATGTTTGTGAGATATTGTTGTACTTTAACTATAGAATCTGAATAAATTGTGTTTTGCTTAACATTGACTAGTTTAACTAATCAAATTTAACCGGAACACAGGACTTCATATTCACCTTTAAAATAAGAAAAAGCTAGGGTCTAGGCAATTTGCTTAATATATTTTGACAGGATGTGGCATGGTCCAGAACATGGGGCTAAAGGCAGATCCCCATGACTTGCATCCTAGGATCTTTGATAGCTACAGAGAGAGAATACATTGGTTGTAATTTTCCAAAAGTCCCTGCAGTCGGGAGAAGTACGAGAGGATTGAAAAACTGCCAGTGTGACTACAGTTTTCAAAAAGGGCAGGAGGCATAAAGTCTGATTACCATAAGTCGATTAGCTTAACATCTATTGTTGACAAAGTATTGCAGCATACTTGGAAAATCATTTTCTAATCAAGCAGAGTCAGCATGGCTTCATGAAAGGGGAATAATCTCTACCCAATTTATTACAGCTGTATGAGTGAATATGTGTGTTGTGAGATTAGATTGGATTCTCTATAGTGTGGAAACAGGCCCTTCGGCCCAACCAGTCCACACCGACCCTCCAAACAGTCACCCATCCATACCCATTTCCCTCTGACCCATGCACCTAACACTATGTGTAATTTAGCATGGCCAATTTACCTGGCCTGCACATCTTTGGACTGTGGGAGGAAACCCACACAGACACAGGGAGAATGTGCAAGCTCTACATAGATAGTCGCTCAAGATTGGAATTGAATCTGGGACCCTGGTGCTGTGAGGCAGCAGTGCTAACCACTGAGCCATCCTGCCACCCCACTGTGTATTTGGACTTCCAGAAGGTGTTCAATAAGGTACCTCACAAAATGTTAAGTCATAAGATATGGTCACATAGTGTTGAAGGCAGTATATTGGCATAGACATAGAGTCGGCTAATGAGCAGGAAACAGCGAGTGGGGATAAGGGGGGGGTTCCTTTTTAGGTTGTAAACAGTGGAGCTGCACAAGGATTAGTGTTGGAACTGCAACTGGTCGTAACATATGTGAATGACTTGGAGGAAGGAAGCAAATGTCTGCAGAGAAATTTGCAGATGATACAAAAGATATGTGGGAAAGCAAGTTGTGAGAAGGATACAAACAGTTTACAAAGATATTAATAAGTTACTTTAGTGGACAAAAACTTGGCAAATGGAGGACAGTGTGGGGAAATGTGAAGTTGTTTATTTTGGAAGGGAGAACACGTGAACAAGTATTATTTAAATGGGGAAAAATTGTAACACAAAGAGATTTCTGAGTACATGGCAATGACACACAGAAAACTAGTGCCCATGTGCACAAGCTAATCAGGAACACTAATGGAATGTTGGCCCTTCTTTCAAGGGTGTTGGATTGTAAGCATAGGAAACTCTTCCTGCAAATGTACAGGGTGAGGCCACACCTGGACTACTGTGAGGATTTTTGGTCCCCTAATTTAAGAAAATACGTTATTTCAGAGTTCAGAGAAGGTTCACTAGAATGATCCCTGGAATGGAGCGATTGTGTTATGAACAAAGTTTAAACAGGTCAGGACTCTATTCATTGGAGTTTAGAAGAATGAGAGGTGATCTTATTGAAATGTATAGGAGGGCTCGACAAGGTAAATACTGAGAGGATGTTTCCCATCATGGGAGAGTTGAAGACCAGAACGCATAGTCTCAGGATAAAGATAATATCAGCCTGAAATGAGGAGGAACTTGTTCAGAGAGTTTATGAGTCTTTGGAATTCATTGAAAAGGGCAGTACTGACCGACAAACAAAATAAGCCATAATTTTAAAGGAAAATTAATAAAATAAATGACAAATGTCAAATAAAAATGACATTCCCTGGGTTGAAAATGTATTCTTATAGCCCTGGTGAAAACCAGTCACAGAAGGCCTGTAATGTACATACTCTGTCTCCAGGAACACCTAAGCACATACCTAACAGGCAGGCAGTCAGGTCAAGTGTGTTTATTAGAGACTGAAATTAATCCCCAGTTCATGGCAGTTGCCTGTCCAGAACAAACACAATGAATATCAAATTAATATCTGGGCTCAAAAGTCCAATCTTTGACTTTGATGAAAGCCCAAATTATGCTGGGTCAGTTTAAACACATTGCCGTTTTTATTCCAGGTCCAGTGCCTATACGCTTGGTGAACGGGCCCAGCATGTGCTCTGGGAGAGTTGAGATTTATCGGAATTCTGCCTGGGGCACTATTTGCAACAATGGCTGGAATATTCGTGCAGCAAGTGTGGTCTGCAGAATGTTGAACTGTGGGACAGCCCTGTCAGCACCAGGAGGAGTCGACTATGGAGTGGGGACTGGGGATATCTGGTTGGATGATGTGAGGTGTAATGGGACCGAGCCAGCCCTCGATCAGTGCTTAGCCAATCCATGGGTGGGGAATAACTGCGCACACAGCCAGGATGTTGGAGTTGCCTGTTCAGGTGAGTGGGACTGTCATGGCAACAACCATATTGCCACCTTATAACTACCTTCTGCCCAAGTGAATATTCATGTGAAGGTTTGTATTGTGTCTGAGTCCATCATTGAGTGATACCAAGCCCCTCTCAATAGGAAAGTCACAGGCTCTATCTTCTGCGGGGTTTACGATCCCACACAAGTATTTGGGGGGAATGAGATTCTGAGGAGGGAGTTTGTTGCACAATTAGCTTGTCTTTGACTACCTGGTAGTGACAAGATTTCTCCCAGGTGTAGGCTGCAAGGCATTCCTAAAACTGGAGAGGAGACAAGGTACAGGAATGATCAACCTGTACTGATACCAGAAGAACAATGTAAACAACAGTGGTGGAGATATACTGGTCTGCCTTTTGTGCAGACTTCAAAATGGACTACAGTACATCTAGCCAATTAATTTGAAAGCTTTGCTGTTATTACAGGCATATTGTTTTCTTCCGTCTGATCTCTCCAGTATAAACGCAGATCAGTTTAAACTTGTGCTGTTTTTATTCCAGGTCCAGTGCCTATACGCTTAGTGAACGGGCCCAGCAGGTGCTCTGGGAGAGTTGAGATTTATCGGAATTCTGCCTGGGGCACTATTTGCAACAATGGCTGGAATATTCGTGCAGCGAGTGTGGTCTGCAGAATGTTGAACTGTGGGACAGCCCTGTCAGCACCAGGAGGAGCCGACTATGGAGTGGGGACTGGGGATATCTGGTTGGATGATGTGAGGTGTAATGGGACCGAGCCAGCCCTCGATCAGTGCTTAGCCAATCCATGGGTGGGGAATAACTGCACACACAGCCAGGATGTTGGAGTTGCCTGTTCAGGTGAGTATTTTCAATCCCACTCTGGTTTAGGTATTAGCTCTCAAACAAATGGCATTTAAGGCCTATGTTACTGGATTACAAGCCTGGGTTTTGGATTAATACAGGTCATTCTGGTCTTGCACGTGTTTCCTCAGCCCGAATTGGCTATATTGTCGTAGATGAATTGTATATGTTGTTTGGATAACACAAACTTTCTCCTGAACAGATGTAATGGTTTTACACAGTGCAACTTTCTACAGCACGAGTTTAAGAGGAAAACAACTGTCATGTTCTGGCAGAACGACTTGTAGTTCAGGCCACCTAAGTATTTACACAGGCTTCTAGGTTGTTAGCCCAGGTCTCTGCATTATTCATCTAGGATTGCTCATTTTAGCCATTGAATTAGCAAGCTTCTGGACTAATTATTAAGACAATTACATTGCCTTAGAAGGAGTGCAGCTCAGATCCATGCGAATATCTCTGGGAGTAGAAAGAGTAAATTACAAGGATAATTTGTAGAGATTAGGAGGGGAATTTTCATTTCTGATGTTAAATGTAGAAGTGGTCTGAAAATTGGAAGTGACCTTCCCCCGGGATGGAGGGCTTTTCCCATGTGATTGCAATCTCCACAGGTCATGACATACTCATGTGCTGGTAAAACACTAAGTTTTCTTGGTGGGCAACATGGCTGCAGGGCCCTTCCTGGCTTCAATTTTGAGGAACCATATTTAAAACACCCAGGCAGCACGTCCCTCTTCACAACTCAGGAGCATCAATCATCTCTGCTTATCATCCTCACCCACCCCTGGAGATGTTGGAGATATGTGAGGAGTAAGTCCATGCTTTAGTGGCACCTCCCTCAGAGTGGTCCTGAAGGTTTTACAGAAAAGAAGAGATGGGCTGTTTCACAGGCAACAAGATGCCATCCTGCAATACCAATGCAGTTTGGATGGAAGTGACCATGGCAGTCATTATCTGCAAAAACCAGGGAAGAGACTGACTTCTTGTGCAACACCAGGATAAGTGCCACTCCCAACTCAATGCTTCATGCTCCTTTCAAAGTGAGGTAGCTTTGTAAAGATGCCACTGCACAGCACTGTGACACACAAGACTGGATTTCAGATATTTCCATCGCATGCAAACAATTTCTAAAACTTCATTGCTCCAACCCATATGGAATTGTACACACCACAGTCTCTCCCATTGCCAGGGTGCACACCGAAACCAGAAAAGGAGCTCAAACAGTTCAATTTCTGCACCACCGGCTCATTGAGCTTTCGTCGCAACCAGTAGGACCTACACTGCACAATCTTCTCAGAGACTTGCATGGGGCTTCATGGTGAATACTCAGTTGCTTGTAAGACATACGCTCCATGTAAAGCTTTGTTTATCTCCATGAGCTCTAGCTCATTAATCACACCGAACCACTTTTCATTTAGAACAGACACCCATGGATTGCTCTCTCAGTGCATGCAGAGGTATCTTGCAGCACCATTTCTCCTTTGCCAAGGACCCAAATGCCTCTATCTGTTCAGCTGAAAATCTTTGCATCACACCAATTCAAGACATTCCTAGCAGGCCATAATCCTCTGGGCACCAACCCGAGGCACCCCTTACATCATGTAAGGCGAGGTGACAAAGTCGGCAGAAGTGAGGACTGCAGATGTTGGAGATTATAGTCAAGGTTAGAGTGAGGCTGGATAAGCACAGCAGGTCAGGCAGCATCCGAGGAGCAGGAAAATCAACATTTCAGGCAAAAACCCTTCATCAGGAGTCATCAGCAGTCTTTGTCACTCTCAGCTACTTTTGTTGAGATGGCACAAAGATGTAGCACGAGGAAATAAAGGACAAAATCATTTTGAAGTCTCTGGGTTTATAGGTGTTAACCTTGTGTGGACAGCACTCTCTGCCCAATTCCAGTGGTCTCTTTCTGTCCATTAAGATGTTTTGAATATTGCTGTTTTCTTTGCGGATGACTTTGAGAACCAGTGATTACCCCAGATACTCACATGCACATTATGTGTTGCAGCAGACAGAATGTTGAGACTCTTACTCACTGCTGACCTCGAAGGAACATTACTGTGGAAAGCAGGAACTTAAACTCAATGGTTGGACTTTGCAATCATTCAGCATAGCATAGCTACTTATGTTTTATTCAGAGGGGAATTGAATGCAACAATAGGGACCAATACTGTCATGGATGGATGCATCTATGACAGGTAAGATCAGTCAGGATGAGGTCAAGTATAATTTTCTCTTTTGTTCGTTCTATCATCACTCGCCATGATCTCTGTCCCTTCAGCCCCAGCCAGCTCAGTTAGATGTCACGCTAACCAAGTCAGATTTGTTGTTGGACATTGAAGTGCCCCTCCAGGAGCACATTCTTCCCCATGCCACCCTCAGTGCTTCTTTGAAGTGATGCTGCGTATGGGGGTTACTGATTTCTTAGTCTAGAGTGGTTTGGAGGTGGAAACCTATGATCCTTTTGTGCTTGTTGGTGCTGTAGACCTTGGTTCTCCTCTTCATCTGGTGTTTGTTCATTTCCAGAACCTCTTGTGTGTGATTTTATGAGAGCTGATCCTTTAGTCTTCTCCTTTTCCTCATTCTGATCAATGCTGACACAGCTGCTGGATTTGATAGGTCAGATGTGGCATGGATCTACAACAAGTTTTATTTTAACCATCACTTTTTGAACCAATACTCTCAAGAAACCAGCCACATTATAACCTCAAAACTGGAATTTTACCGTATTACCCTGATTTCCACAATGTCCAAGTAATTAGTTGAAGATGCACGTGAGAAAGCTTTCTGCCGATAAGTTTTATTTTAGACAAAGTTGCGTTGTTGTTTAAGAGATGTGTGCTGTAGGTAAAGTATGACAGTGATGTGTATATCCCTTGCATCATGTTTCTTCTGCTTGGTGTATGTTTTTACTTGATCATGTGAACTTCTTAATCAACTGGAATATTCGATCCGCTGGCACACTCCTGTCCGGTAGTTGCTGGTTATCAAAAGGTTTGCTGTACTGATTTAAAAATAAATATCAGAATTGAGATGGAAGTTTTCCATTTGAGATGTTGACAGAGTCAATGTAACCTATGAGATTTAATCAGTCCCCTCATGTTGGGTGAGAGCCTGCCCTACAGCCTGACCTATTGAGGTGCATCCTCCATGATCCCAGACTGATGTTTCCCTCCTATTGCTGCTGTGTGCACAATACTTGTGTCTTTTATCTTTATTTAGATTTCCATGGACATGGTGATTAGCACAATGTCACTCCTGTTGCCTGCATTATCCCCTGCAAGCCAACCCTACAACCTTGCAATGTGCAGTCCTTGTGTGGTGTTTCATCACCTAATGGCAAGGTTTTACTTCAGTTACACAGGGCATTAGTGAGACTACATCTGGAGTACAGTGTACAGCATTGATCACTCTGCTTACAAAAGACATTGAAACATTGGAAACAATTCAGAGAATGTTTACCAGACTAATACCTGGAATGAGCAAATTTCTTTTTGAAAAACGGCTAGACAGGCACGGCCTGCATCCCCTGGAGTTTAGGAGAGTCAGAGATGCATTAACTGGAACATTCAAGATGCAGAGGGGACCTAATTAGGTGCATGATGAAAGGTTATTTCCTCTTGTGGGAGAATCTAGAAGTAGGGGGTCGTAGTTTTCACATAACGGGTCACCCATTTGAGACGGAGATGAGTTTCAACTCCCTCACCCTGTTTGTTCCCATTTTAAATATACTTGCCCTTGCCATAACATTTGATGGTCTTCTGCTTTCATCTCCCATCTCCTGTATCTTTCTTCAGTCTTCCACTTTGATTCTCAGTTCATTTTCTATCTCCCCGAACATTCTTGCTCTTCCCCCGATCTCACTTTCATTCAGAATTCCATGTTCCACCTTACGCCCCCCCCATTCAGGTACATTGCTCTTTCTCCCTCCCTAGTGCAGATTGCCCTATTGTGTTCTCTGTAAGCACTATAAGTGTTTAACCACAAGAATGTCAGCCACATGTGACTGAGACTTCTCATGGGCTGCTCAGTAGGGAGAGCAGTCAGCCCTAATACTGGAAACATTTGTGCAAAGAATGATTTATTTCTTAAAGATGCAAATTAATGATACCAGTTGGACTTAATGGAGCTTGAAGGAAGCAAACTATCCAGCCAGGAAGACTCCCCATATATTTGGTCGAGGTTGTAAATATACATATTTTCCAGCATGTGTTGTGAATGTAGATCTGGTGGGCTGGGGTATTAATGACGACAGTATTGATGATGTGCTTAGGAGTGCAAAACAGGTCCCCAGCCATAAATCCTGATCTTCTTGAAAAGTCCTGAGAAACTAACAGCAGAAGGTTAGCCCACCTTTGTGAAATAGGAATTTCTTTGGGAACAGAAAGATTTGGTGGGTGGGGTGGGGAAGGTGGTGGTAGTGATGGGAAACTCTGGGGTGGAGGGGGATGGGAGGGAAGTTGTGGGGTGGAGGGGGATGGGAAGGAGGCTGTGGGGTGGTGGGGGTGGTGGGCGTGAGGCTGTGGTAGGGGGAGATTTTGGGGTGGAGGGGGGAGGCTGTGGGGTGGAGGGGAGTGTTGGGGATGATTTTGGAATGGAGGGGGTGGGGGGTGAGGGTGTGGGGTGGAGGAATGTGGGGGGTGAGGGTGTGGGCTGGGGCGGAGTTGGGGGAGAATGTGGGGTGGAGGGGGGTGGTGGGGGTGATGGGGTGGTGGGGAGGCTGTGGGGAGAATGGGGTGAGGGTATAGGGTGGAGGGGGGTGGGAGGGTGAGGATGTGGGGTGGAGAGTGAGTTGGATGGGAGGCTGTGGGGTGGAGGGGCGTTTGGGGTGGAGGGGAGTTGGGTGGGAGGCTGTGGGGTGGAGAGGATGGTGGGGAAGGTGAGGTGTGGGAGTGAGGCTGTGGGTTGGGGGGGGGATGGTGGTGGGAGTGAAGCTCTAGGCAGGGAGACTGTGGGGGTGGGGAGCATTGGGGGATAAACTATTTCCTCTGGTAAGATGGGGATCCAGAGCAGTGGAGACAACATCAAAATTAAAAGTGTCACAATTAAGAATGTGATGTCAGAAAGTACATTTTCACACTGTGGGGAGCAGAAATCTGGAACGCATTTTGCCTTAGATTTGTTCCTTGATTGTTGTTGTGTAATGGTATATATGGTTTCAGGACAAAGACAGGGCAATACAGATTCAAATCAGGCTTAATCTTTTATATATTTGTTCACAAAATGTGGGTTTGTTGGTTTTGTCAGCACTTATTGCCCATGCTTTATTTACTTTAAAAAAATGTTTTTCTTTTAATTCACTCTTGTGATGTGAGCATCTGAGTTGAGTGTGTTGTTGGAAAAGCACAGCAGGTCGGGCAGCATCTAAGGAGCAGGAAAATCGACGTTTCAGGTCGCAACCCTTCATCAGGAATGAGGCTGGGAGCCTCGGGGGTGGAGAGATAAATGGGTGGGGGTGGGGCTGGGGAAAAGATAGCGAGAGTGTGAGAGGAGATTGGTCTTTTAGTCTAAATCCCACAGCTGAAAAATGTGTTGCTGGAAAAGTGCAGCAGGTCAGGCAGCATCCAAGGAGCAGGAGAATCGATGTTTCAGGCATAAGCCCTTCTTCAGGAATGAGGAAGGTATGCCAAGCAGGCTAAGATAAAGGTAGGGAGGAGGGACTAGGGGGAGGGGCGTTGGGAATGCGATAGGTGGAAGGAGGTTCAGGTGAGGCTGATAGGCCAGAGAGGGGGTGGAGGCGGAGAGGTCAGGAAGAAGATCGCAGGTCAAGAAGGCGGTGCTGAGTCCAAGGGTTGGGACTGAGATAAGGTGGGGGGAGGGGAAATGAGAAAGCTGGAGAAATCTGCATTCATCCCTTGTGGTTGGAGGGTTCCTAGGCAGAAGATGAGGCGCTCTTCCTCCAGGCATCATGTTGCTATGGTCTGGCGATGGAGGAGGCCAAAGACCTGCATGTCCTTGGCGGAGTGGGAGGGGGAGTTGAAGTGTTCAGTCATGGGGCGGTTGGGTTGGTTGGTGCGGGTGTCCCAGAGGTGTTCTCTGAAACATTCCGCAAGTAGGCGGCCTGTCTCCCCAATATAGAGGAGGCTACATCGGGTGCAGCGGATGCAGTAAATGATGTGCGTGGAGGTGCAGGTGAATTTATGGTGGATATGGAAGGATCCCTTGGGGCCTTGGAGGGAAGTGAGGGGGGAGGTGTGGGCGCAAGTTTTGCATTTCTTGTGGTTGCAGGGGAAGATGCCGCGAGTGGAGGTTGGGTTGGTGGCGGGTGTGGACCTGACGAGGGAGTCGCGGAGGGAGTGGTCTTTCCGGAACGCTGATAGGGGAGGGGAGGGAAATATATCCCTGGTGGTGGGGTCTGTTTGGAGGTGGCGGAAATGACGACGGATGATACGATGTATCTGGAGGTTGGTAGAGTCGTAGGTGAGGACCAGTGGGGTTCTGTTCTGGTGGCGATTGGAGGAGCGGGGTTCAAGGGCGGGGGAGCGGGATGTGGAAGAGATGCGGTGGAGAGCATCGTCAACCATGTCTGAGGGGAAATTGCGATCTTTGAAGAATGAGGCCACCTGGGTTGTTCAGTATTAGAATTGGTCCTCCTGGGAGTAGATGCGGCGGAGGTGAAGGAATTGTGAATATGCGATGGCGTTTTTACAGGGGGCAGGGTGGGAGGAGGTGTAATCTAGGTAGCTGTGGGAGTTGGTCGGTTTATAGTGAATGCCCGTGTTGAGACAGTTGCCAGAGATAGAAATGGAGAGGTCTAGGAAGGGGAGGTAGGAGTCTGAGATGGTCCAGGTAAATTTGAGGTCGAGGTGGAAGGTGTTAGTAAAGTGGATGAACTGTTCAACCTCCTCGTAGGAGCATGAGTCAGCGCTGATACAGTCATCGATGTAGCGGAGGAAAAGGTGGGGGGTGGTATGGACCAATTCCAATACCGATCAACCCAGATGGCCTCCTTCTTCAAAGACCTCCGGCCTATCACCCTCACCTTAACCTCCTTCCACCTATCGCATTCCCAACGCCCCTCCCTGAAGCCCCTCCTCCCTACCTTTTATCTTATCCTGCTTGGCACACTCTCCTCATTCCTGAAGAAGGGCTTATGCCTGAATCGTCAATTCTCCTGCTCCTTGGATGCTGCCTGACCTGCTGCGCTTTTCCAGCAACACATTTTTCAGCTCTGATCTCCAGCATCTGCAGTCCTCTCTTTCTCCTAAATCCCACAGCTACCTGGATTACACCTCCTTCTACCCTACCTCCTTCTCAATTCCTTTGCCTCCGCCGTATCTGCTCCCAGGTGGACCAGTTCCACCACAGAACACACCAGATGGCCTCCTTCTTTAGAGACCGATCTTTCCTCTCCCACGTGATTGAAGGTGCCTTCCAACGCATCTCATCCACATCCCACACCTCCACCCTCGAACCCCATCCCTCCAACCGCAACAAGGACGGAACCCCCCCGGTCCTCATCTTCACCCCGCCAACCTCTACATAAACTGCATCATCTGCCAACATTTCTGCCACCTACAAATGGACCCCACCACCAGGGATAAATTTCTCTCCCCACCCCTTTCCGCTTTCCACTAAGACCGTTCCCTCCATGACTACCTGGTCAGGTCCATGCCCCCGAACAACCCACCCTCCCATCCTGGCACCTTCCCCTGCCAACGCAGGAATTGCAAAACCTATGCCCAGACCTCCCCCCTCACTTCTGTCCAAGGCCTCAAAGGAGCCTTCCATATCCATCAAAGTTTCACCTGCACTTTCACACATATCATTTATTGTATCCGTTGCTCCTGATGCAGTATCCTCTACATTGGGGAGAGTGGACACCATCTCATAGAGCACTTTAGAGAACATCTCCAAGACACCCGCACCAACCAATCCCACCGGTCCCTGGCTGAACATTTCAACACCCTCTCTGGCCTGAAACATCGATGTTCCTGCTTCTCGGATGCTGCCTGACCTGTTGTGCTTTTCCAGCAACACACTCTCAATTCTGATCTCCAGCATCTGCAGACCTCACTGTCTCCCCTGATTTGGGCATCTAATACCTGAACCTAGATGCCCTTGAGAAGGTGATGGTGAGTTACCTTCTGGAATTACTGATGTCCTTGTGCAATTGGTAGATCCACGCTGTCAGGAAGAGAATTCCAGGATTTTGACCTAACAACACTGAAGGAACTGCATTACGTTTGTAAGTCAAGATGGTGAGTGGCTAGGAAGGGAATTTGCAGATGATGGTGTTCCCATGTATGTGCTTCCCTTGTCATGCTGGATGGAAGTGGTCCTGGGTTTGGAAGGTGCTGTCTAAGAAGCCTTGATGAATTTCTGCAGTGCTTCTTGTGGCTGGTATTCAGTGTAGCCACTGAGTATCAGTGGTGGAGGGAATGATTGCTTGTGGATGTGGGGCCCTTTGTCCCTGATTGTGTTAAGCTTTCTGAGTGTTATTGAAGCTGAACTCATTCAGAAATATGGAGAGGGAGCTTGGGAGGACTTAGATCCAGTGGTAGTGACGGAATGGTGATGTAGTTCAAAGTCAGAATGTTGGGTGGATTGGAATGGGACTTGCGGGTGGTGGTGATCCCATGTGTCTCCTGCCATTCTGTGTGATAGAGGTCAAGGGCTTAGAAGGCGCTCTTAAGGAGTATGGGTAGATTGGTGCAGTGTATCTTGTGGATGGTACACATGTCTGTCATGCGTTGGTCGTGAATAGAGTAAAAGACAAAAGTGATAAATGAAGTGGTGACCAAGTGGGCTACATTGACTTGGGTGTTGCACCCATTCAGGCAAGTAAAGAGTATTCCATTATATTACTGACTTGTGCCTTGGTACAGGAGGTGACTTACTTACCACAGAATTCCTAATAGAATGGTTCAGTGTTCTCCTCCTTCCACTGGAACATAGGAACAGGAGTAGGCCATTCTGATCCTCCAGCCTATTCTACCATTCAACGAGATCCTGCTGATCTGTGACTTAACTCCACCCTTTGGCCCATATCCCTTAATACCTTCTCTTAACAAAACATTATCTATCTCATATTTAAAACTAATAACAGATCCAGCATACAGTGCCATTTGTGAAAGAGATTTTCAAATGTTTTCCACCCTTTGTGTGTAGAAGTGCTTCCTAACATCTCTCCAGAACAGCCTGGCCCTAATATGTATATATAGACTTTTTTATAATTATAGAATCCCTCCAGTGTGGAAATAGGCCCTTCGGCCCAACAAATTGACACCGATCCTCCAAAGGGTATCCCACCCAAACCCTTTCCCCTGCCCTATTACTCTACATTTACCCCTGACTAATGCACCTAACCTACACATCCCTGAACACTATGTGCAATTTAGCATGATCAATTCACCTGGCTTGCGCATCTTTTGGATTGTGGGAGGAAATTGGAGCACCCAGACGAAACCTATGCGGATAATGGGCGAACTCCATACAGGCACCCGAGGGTGGAATCGACCCTGGGACCCTGGTGCTGTGAGGCAGCAGTGCTAACCACTAAATCATCTTGCGGCCCATATTATGTCCTCTACTTATAAAATCCCCAGCCAGTGAAAATAGTTTATCTTTATCTACCCTGTCCTTTGCTGTTAATACATTGACGATTTCAATCAGATTACCTGTTAACCTTGTAAATTCTACAGAAAACAGGTCTAATCTGTATAACCTCCCCTCATAATTTAACCCTGAAGTCCTGGTATCATTTTTATAAATCTACATTCTACTGCCTCCAAGGCCAATATATCTTGCCTTAACTGTGGTGCCCAGATCTGGTAATAGTAGTCCAAGTGGAGCCAAACCAGGATTTTGTATAACTGTAACAGAACTTCTACATCCTTGTACTCCATCCAGTCCTTTAGATGTAAACACTAGTATTCCAATAGCTTTCTTCATTGTTTTCTGCACTTTATCATGGCAGTTTAAAAATCTATGAATTTGAATGCCTAAGTCTGTTTGGACATTCACTGTATTTAGTTTCATCACATCTAGAAAGTGTCCTGATCTATTCTTTCTAGGTCCACAATGGATAATCTCACACTTGCTTACATTGAACTTTATCTGTCACTGTTTTGCATATTTAACTCGTCTATTAATATCCTTTTGTCATTTTATTCAACCTGAGGAAGGAGTGGGGATCCGAAAGCTTGTGGGTTCAAATAAACCCGTTGTCATGTGCTTTTTGACTTTGCCTAACTTTGTGCCATGAGCAAGTTTGGACATATGACTTTCTGAGCCATTATCCAAGTCATTAATAAACAATGATTGAGGCTCTTACACAAATCATTGTGGGACAACACTGGCCACATCCTGTTTCTGTATTCTCATGTTTTCTGTGCTAAGCCATATTGTGAAGAGACTGACACTGGGCTAAAATATGCATGCAGTAATCCAGTGAAAGTTAACGTAATCTCTGCCATCTTAAACCTGTTCCGTCCAGATCCACTACTATATGGCTGGTGAATGGTACCAACATGGGATGTTGCTAAGCAATTTGACTGTTCCAACTCACTTTTGGACTTTCCAGGGTACAAATTCTCCTGGATACAGCCTATAAGCTTTCTTGTAGTTTTTCTTTATTTTTCTAGTCAGGCCTGGTAAAACTCCTTTGCTGTATTGAGTAGAGTGTTAATGTGTGAGTGTGATGGAGTATTAGCCTGTGAGAGGGTGTGTGCGTGGGTGTGAGAGAGCGTGTGTATGAGCGAGGGCCTGTGTGAGTGTGAGAATATGGGACCTTGGATTCATGTCACACTCCAGATGACCCACTACATTACACACACACACACACACACACACACACACACACACACACACACACACACACATCTCCCACACCCACATCCGCGCACACATCCTCTCACAGGCTTATGCTCCATCACACTCACACTAACTGAACATGCACACATGTAAACACACTCTCTCTCACGTGCACTCATAAGCACACACTCATATTCTTTCTTTCTCTCTCTCTCTCTCACTCTCATGCACACACTCACATGTATAAGTCTCTGGGGTAAATTTGCATTTGCAGATACATTCTATTTTGCTCAAAAAGCACACAACCTACAGGCAGTCCATGTAACATTTTATAAATTCCTACTTTGGAAATAGAACCAGTCTGGCTCAAGATTGGATACAGACAAGCTCTAACCCCACACCTTTAATGCATTGTTTGAGCTGAGATGTCACTTTTTTTAATAAAACCTGAAGTTATCTCGAGAATGTGACTTAAAAGAAGTTCTGGGATTTACATATTAATGAACTAAAACCTGCATCCCAATCTAAAAGATGAAAGACTTGACAACAGTGTAGGTTTGTTCAGTATATCATTTCAGCTGCATGACACTGTAATCTTTTGCTATAAATTTGTGTTTTATGATCCTGCTCCACAGTTACCTAATGAAGGAGCAACACTCTGAAAGGTAATATTTCCAAATAAACCTGTTGGATTATAACCTGTTGAAAATGTGTTGTTGGAAAAGCGCAGCAGGTCAGGCAGCATCCAAGGAATAGGAGATTCGACGTTTCAGGCATAAGCCCTTCTTCAGGAAACGTCGAATCTCCTGTTCCTTGGATGCTGCCTGACCTGCTGCACTTTTCCAGCAACACATTTTCAGCTCTGATCTCCAGCATCTGCAGACCTCACTTTCTCCTCGAGGATTATAACCTGTTGTTGTGTTATATTTAACTTTGACCTTGGCCAGCCTGAGAATGTATACCAGGGAACCATTACAGATGAAGGGTACGACTTGTGTCCCAGTCTCCTGAGAGAAGCAGTTGGTGAAGTTTACCACTGATTATATAAACTGATTAAGAGGCTCTGGGCCAAGCCAGCTGGGGTAAAATTGTTTGAGAAAAATTCACCTTGATTGGCTGAATATTTTTCAATTAGAAAATGGCTGCTGAGTGAAGTCCTAATTAAATAACCAGAGGTTTTTCAGAAAGGGCTAAGGCCACTTTACACGTTAACCAGGAAGCAATTCCACAATTTTGCAAGGCCTGCTCAGTGCCAATCCAGAGGTAGAGCCAGAAATCAGGAGGCTGGAAAGAAAAGGAATCATCAAACCAGTCCAGTTTGTGGAATGGACAGCACCAGTCATACCGATTGTAAAGCCTGATGGTTCGGATCTGCTTTGTGGTGATTTTAAGCAAATGGTAAATTGCTTCTCACAGGTGGATAAATACCCAATCTTTTGAATAAAGGACTGTACACAAAACTGGCAGGAGGGCTGTCCTTCATGAAGCCGGACACGAGCCCGCCTACCTGCAGCTGCGACTAGATAGAGGGATAGAGATGTACAATCCTTCGGTCCAACCCGTGCATGCTGACCAGATATCCCAACCTAATCTAGTCCCACTTGCCAGGACCCATCCCTCCAAACCCTTCCTTTTCATATACCCATCCAAATGCCTTTTAAATGTTACAATTGCACCAGCCTGCACCACATCCTCTGGCAGCTCATTCCATACACTTACCACCCTCTGTGAACAAGCCACCCAGTAGGTCTCTTTTATATCTCTCCCCTCTCACCCTAAACCTATGCCCTCTAGTTCTAGACACCCCCATTCCAGGGAAAAGACCTCATCTATTTATCCTATCCATGCCCCTCATAATTTTGTAAACCTCTATAAGATCACCCCTCAGACTCCGACACTCCAGGGAAAACAGTATTCAGCCACTCCCTATAGCACAAATCCCCCAACCTTGGCAACATCCTTGTAAATCTTTTCTGAACCCTTTCAAGTTTCACAACATTTTTCCGATAGGAAGACAACCAGAATTGCATGTGATATTCTAACAGTGGCCTAACCAATGTCCTGTACAGCCATAACATGACCTCCCAACTCCTGTACTCAATACTCTGACCAATAAAGGAAAGCATACCAAACACCTTCTTCACTATCCTACCTACCTGCGACTCCACTTTCAAGGAGCTATGAACCTGCACTCCAAGGTCTCTTTGTTCAGCAACACTCCTTAGGACCTTACCATTAAGTGTATAAGACCTGCTAAGATTTGCTTTCACAAAATGCAGCACCTCATGGTTTTGAAAATTAAACTCCATTTGCACTTCTCAGCCCATTGGCCCATCTGGTCAAGATCCTGTTGTAGTCTGAGGTAACCCTCTTCACTGTCCACTACACCTCCAATTTTGGTGTCATCTGCAAACTTACTAACTGTGTCTGAAATGCTCACATCTGAATCATTTATATAAATGATAAAAAGTAAAGGACCCAGCACCGATCCTTGTGGCACTCCACTGGTCACAGTCCTCCTGTCTGAAAAACAACGCTCCACCACCACCCTCTGTCTTCTACCTTTGAACCAGTTCTGTATCCAAGTGGCTAGTTTTCCCTGTATTCCATGATATCTAACCTTGCTAACCAGTTTCCCATGGGGAACCTTGTCGAACGCTAAAGGGTTTCAGAAAAACACTGTGTCGGTACAGTATTGGTGGGCCTCAGGGCCTGTTCTTGTGCTGTATTGTTCTTTGTTCTAACCCTTATTGGCTGTGAAGTAGGTTCCGTGCAGATTCACTGAAATGGTACTGGGGGAAAATGTTTTTTTCAATTCCAGTTTGCAGAGAGAGTGCTTGGATATATAATACAGAGCATCAATGGATAATCTCATTGAGTGATTGAGATTTTAAAGTCTTTGATAAAGTAAATACTGAAGGCTGTGCTTTTCTTCTGCCAGTGAGAGCAGGAAGTCACTGTTCACACAGCCACCCCCAGTTATGTGTTCAGGCACCTGAACTGTCCACTCCCAGTGCAGGAAACTGGCCTACTGTCTTCAGCATATACATCACCTTTCCCAGCTATGACTAGTTCCGATGAAGGGTCACTGAAATGTTGACTCTGGTTTCCCTCCACAAACGTTGCTTGCCCTACTAAGTTTCTCCAGCAATTTCTATCTTTATTTAGAGATCTGAAACTCTTGTCGCCCAAGGAGCTGTTGATACTGGGAATGAATTGGAAATTTTCAAATTTGAGATGATAGATCTTTGATGGGTATTCCCAGTTACAAAACCAAGATGAATAGATGGAGTTAAGATACAGATCAGTCATGATCAAATTTAATGGTGGGACAGTCTTGAGCAGCTGAATGCTCTCCTATCCCTGTGTTCTTATATGTTCCATGTTGTAACCTTATCAGGAGGAGATTGGCACCTGGGCTGAAGTGTCCAGCTGATGATGACATTCAAAGTCCTGAATATCCCAGACCAGTTTAACATCCATGCTCCTGTCTCTGTTCCAGGTCCTGTGCCGATAAGGCTGGTAGATGGGATTACCACGTGCTCAGGCAGAGTCGAGGTCTATCGTAACTCCAGCTGGGGAACAGTGTGTGACGCTGGCTGGAATATCAATGCAGCAAATGTGACCTGCATGGCATTGAACTGTGGGACTGCCCTGTCAGAAAGAAGCTGCCCTTGTTTGAGTGAGGCGACTGGGAAAATCTGGATGACAAATGTGACATGTAGTGGGACAGAGCCTACACTTCATCAGTGCTCCTCCAACCCTCTGGTGGAGTCTATGTGCACCCATAGTCAGGATGCCAGCGTTATTTGCTCAGGTGAGTATGGTCCCTTGGGCAATGTCAGGAAATAAGAATGATTTTGTGCTTATGTCGGGCTGTTGGCCTGTGACTTGTGTGTCGGCTGACGCAGGAGTGTAGATTGGTATCAGAGTGTAGGTGGTTGTTGTGGCATCTGTTGTTCCAGACCGACATTGGAAGTCGATGTATGTAATGAGTGTGATGGATGAGGAGTGATGCATGTGTGTTAAAGGCAGATTGATGTCAGCCCACTCAATATCATCTGTAATTATGAACCAGATTAAGGACGTTTCAATCTCTATTCCAGCTGTGACATCAGTGCGCCTGGTGCGTGGCAACAACATATGCTCCGGTAGAGTTGAGGTTTATCGTGAATCTACCTGGGGAACCATCTGTGATAATGGATGGGATATAAACGAAGCAAAAGTCGTCTGCAGAGTGCTGAACTGTGGGACAGCTGTATCAGCAACAAGTGGCACCTACTATGGAGAGGGGACTGGGAAAATCTGGTTGGATGATCTGAGATGTGATGGGACAGAGTCTGACCTCACCCAGTGCTCTGCTACGTCAGTGGTGGCAAGAAACTGCACAAGCAAGACACTTGCTGGAGTGATCTGCTCTGGTAAGTGGAGTGATCCAACTCAGGATTTCCAATTTTCAGTTAACTCTTGATGCTTGTGTGGGACTATAATCTAAAGATTACTGCTCACTCCCCCAACCATTCGCTACCCAACCAATCTAAGCAAATGTTCTAGCTTCCAAATTTTATGTACTGTGGGAAACATGAGGGTTATCTTTTTGACATCATTTAAATTAATTAAAATAACAAATAGCTTGAATTACTGGTGCGATTACAATTTTATTAACAGTACGTAGGAGCGATGAGGCTCAGAGCCTTGCCTGGAGAAAGGAAATGTTAAGGAGATGAGAGTTCGGTATTTCATCTCTCAGCCAACCCTACACTTAGGTAGACAGGATGGTTAGGAATGATGGATATTGCTGATGAAGGCAGAAGGACTTAAAAGTGGCAGTACTAATAGTGGCAGCAGTACGTGTCTTATCAAAATTGAAATATTACTTCATAGATTGTGATCTGTCAGTCACTCCTCACCAAGCTTGAATTTCAATTCAAATTATGTACATAATTTTTCAAATAATTTGCTGACTTTGCGTATCATTACAAAATTGGTTTCAAAATTAATGGCTTTAAAAGATTCTTCTTGAATCTGTTCATTCAGGTCTGGCAGGGACAATGGATTAGTGAAGGGTTAGATTTCATAAGATCCATGTTAAAGGGCTTCAGGGAAGCAAGTTGGTTAAATTGTGTCAGCATGGACTGAAGGGTCTGTTTCCCTGCTGTCTGGTGTGAAAAAGTAGCAACACTATCGCAGGGACATTGAAAGGTGGCAGAACTATGGAGGGGGCAATAAAGGTGATAGCAGTTGTGGATTGGTGGTGCTGCAAAAGTGACAGGGTCTGTGACACTTGTTCCCAAGGGACAAGCGAGGAAAACTCTTCGGAGAGTCAGTGTGGACTTGTTGGGCCGAAGGGCCTGTTTCCATACAGAAAATCTAGGCAATAAAATGTTATTTTATGAAGCAGCAAGGACAATTCGAGACTAAGCAGCATTAAGAATCATTCAACAAAGGAAATTCTGTCTTTTCTGTCATTTGTTAAATTTAAGTGTGTTACAATAAATCAAGTTAATTTACTACTGTTCGTGAAACCTGGAGTGGATGGTAACTAGTCAGGCAATTTATTCTTTGTTTTCTCATTGAGAGTTTATACATTTATATCTTTTGTGGCTTGTGGAACTATGGGGCACTGTTATCAGCAAACTCTTTCCTGTAGCTAAGTCATGACAATGTGAGTTGAGAGTGTGGTGCTGGAAAAGCACAGCAAGCCAGGCAGCATCTGAGGAGCAGGAGAATTGATGTTGCGGGCAGGAGCAAATGAAGGGCTCCGGCCTGAAATGTCAATTTTCCTGCTGCTTAGATGCTGCCTGACCTGCTGTGGTTTTCCAGCACCACACTCTCAACCCTGATCTCCAGCATCTGCAGGCCTCACTGTCTCCTCATGACAATGTGAAGCTGGCAGCACTTTGAATATAGGCCAAGCATATGCTGTTTAGTCAACTGACACTATCATCAGTGCCTCATTGCCCACCTCTACTCTTTAACGGGATGAGATTCATATTGTAACTAAGCTTTTGGCTCGTTGCCATGTGAACGCCATGATCCGGGTGCTTGAGTGGAAAAAGCACCAGTTTTGATGCTGCAGTTATGACCAATAAAATTCAGCCCCTTGAGAAAAGCAGAGAAGAATATGCTTGTAGGGTTTGAAGAAGAGAAAGTGAGGTACATGTGGAGCATTGGTCAAGCAACAACCTATTGGTTAAATAGTTTATTTCCATACTGTCCGTTCTGTCACCTTTCTAATTTGCCTGAAACCAGGAAAATTTGGTTGACTTTTCCCCCTTTTTCATTATAGGTTGTGACCTTTTGAAGCATTTCACTCACAATAGTGACAGAAACTAAACTGAACAAAAGGCAGAACAGTGTTCTAACTTTAATGTCACAGGGTGGCTGTCTGTGATCCCTGTCCATTCAGGGATGGGGATATAGTGATGTTCTGATGTTAAATCCCTCTCCCTGCCTCCAGCCAGCAACCCTGTCCACCCATTGGAACCATGATAACATTGAGTTCCAGGTCACTCTAATTAAAGCAGCAAAAGTTTTTTAACAGCTTTCTATCTCTATTTCAGGTCCACTGCCCATCCGACTGGTAAACAACACACATATGTGCTCCGGGAGAGTTGAGATATATGGCAGATCTGGCTGGCGCAATATCTGCAACAATAGCTGGGATTTAAATTCAGCAAATGTAGTCTGCAGAATGTTGAACTGTGGGAAGGTGCTGAAAGCAACAACTTACCTTCAGGAGGGAACTGCAAACATCTCAATGTTTAACATAAGATGTACCGGGAAAGAGGCTGCCCTAGATCAGTGTGCTGCCAGTGTATCAGCGGAGAAATACTGCAAACACCGGACTGTTGCTGGAGTGATCTGCTCAGGTGAATAGGATTTCCTGGAAAACCCAATGGCTTGATTATGTACTGGAAGGTTGAGAGGAATGCAATTTTATGTTTGCACCTTGATTGATTTTCACCTTTCTCTGTGAACTCAGGGAGCCCAAGGTTTATGATAATGATAGTAAGCAAGTGGGTGGGTGTGTGTGTAGGTGTGTGTGTGTGTGTGTGTGTGTGTGTGTATGGTGTGGGTGTGTCAAAGGAGTATCACAACTCTTTCTTTCTTTTTTATCCAGGAAGTGTCAAGACTTTGTCTCACAGAACCTGCCTTACCCAGAAAGGTATGTTGAAGAAGAGTAAAATTAACCTTCCTATTAGGGTATCTGTGTCTTGTCCTCCCTGAGAACTCTCTCTCTGAGCATTTCCAGCAAGCAGAAGACTTTGCTCAGTGAGCTAACTGATAACCAACCATTGCATCAAGCCAGAGAGACCACCTACACCTGAAAATATGATAGATTAAATGGCAGATTTAGGATTGAGAAAGGACAAAGTGTCCTAATAGAGCGGTAAGAATCTTTGAAATGTTCTACCCTAGAGGTCTATGGTTGCTCAGCCATTCCACAGTTTCGAGTCTGAGATTGACTGATGTTTGGGTACTAAGAGAATTCAGGGTTATGGGAGCAGTTGGCAATTTCAGTTGAGATACAGATGTTGTTACTCTTTCTCTAATCCATGCTGAATCTGCCATGGGAAGTTTTGGTGTAACACTGTTAGAGACTCTGTATCTGGTCCCTCACTGGCAGCAATTCCATTACTTTACCAAAGGCCGATATATTTCAGCTGTCTGGCTTCTGAGCACTGGAATTCTCTCTGAATGTCCTCAGCTCTGTCTGTCCCTTTAGGATATTTCTTGAAATACAGATTTTTAATCAAGCTTTGTGGCTCTGTGTCAAATTCCATTTAATAACTGGTCTCATGAGGTTTCTTGGAATGTTTTACTCCCTTGAAAATGCTGTTTAAATGAAATTTTCTCAAACACAAATCCTTTCTTGATACTCCAGATGTCGATCAGAAACATGTGGTTGGAAGAGTACATTTCTCCTTGACTGGTGGGAACCTTTGTCCCTCTGATCCTCAGGTGACAGAGACTTTGAAGAAAGTGGTGAGTATGGAATACTGTTCCACTATTCAGTATCTAGGAGACTGTGAGGTCTGCACATTCTGGAGATCAGAGTTGAGTGTGTGTTGCTGGAAAAGCACAGCAGGTCAGACAGCATCTGAGGAGCAGGAAAATTGACGTTTCGGGCGTAAGCCCTTCATCAGGAATGAGGCTGGGAGCCTCGGGAGTGGAGAGTTAAATGGGAGGGGGGTGGGGCTAGGGAGAAGGTAGCTGAGAATGGATGGAGGTGGAGGTAAAGGTGATAGGTCGGAGAGGAGAGTGGAGTGGATGGGTGGGAAGGAAGATGGACAGGTGGGACAGATCATGAGGGCGGTGCTGAGCTGGAAGGTTGGAACTGGGATAAGGTGGGGGGAGGGGAAATGAGGAAACTGGTGAAGTCCACATTGATGCCCTGGGGTTGAAATGTCCCGAAGCAGAAGATGAGGCGTTCTTCCTCCAGGCGTCGGATGGTGAGGGAGTGGCGACGGAGGAGGCCGAGGACCTGTATGTCCTCAGCAGAGTGGGAAGGAGAGTTGAAATGTTGGGCCACATTCTCAGTGGAGGGCTGCGCATTGTGAGGGCGAGAGGTTGGAGTTGGTAAAGGGGTTGGACAGGTTGAGGCAGTTGATGTCACAGTGGCAGTTTGAAATAAAGAGGTCAAAGGTGGGTAGCAGGCCAGTAGAGGGTATCCAGGTGGATGGGGTGTGTTGAAGGCGGGAGTAGGGGTCCTTGGTGGGTGTCTTGGTTGTAAAAGTAGGCCCAGAGGCAGAGGCAGCAGAAGAAACATTCCAGGTCGCAGTGTATGTTGAGCTCATTAATCTGGGACTGTAGAGGGATAAAGGTGGTGCCTTTACTGAGGACTGAATATTTCTCCTCAGTGGGGGGGGGGGGTAAAGGCAGAGCAGGGATGGGAGCTAGGACCTGGAATGGGGCTGATGTTCGAGGTGGGAGCAGAGATAGTGGCTTGAGTGGGCGTGGTTATAGGGTCAGTAATGACATCACCAAAGGAGGTGACGCTTACAAAGGGGGCGGATGTGGTGCTTTTGGTTAAGTTAACAGGGGTGGAAGTGGCATCACAGGTGGGTAGGGCAACTGTTGGGTACTCGGCTGCTGCGGTCAGTGGGAGTGGAAGTGACATCACCGATGGGAACTATCAGCTGGGCTGAAGTGACTGTTGCAGCAGTAACTACGGGGGCGGAAGTGACATTCAAGGTAGACATCACGTCAAGTGATAGTGAATCCAGCAGCGCCAGTGAATCCTGCGGTGATAGTCTTCTCTGCAGTTGCGGAGGTGGTTGGGTGGACAGCGATCTCGGAGATGGTATGGTCAGCAGTGGCTGCGGGCTGTGTGGCAGCAACGGGGGCAGGGGTGATGTCTTCGACTGCCCACGTGTTGAATGGCGTTTGGGGGGATCCAGAGGCCAGGAGTACGTTCTGGAAGGTTACGCCGGCACTACTTCCCACCTCTTCCTTCGCTACACTGATGACTGACTGCATTGGCACCTCCTCATGCTCCCACAAGGAGGTTGAGCAGTTCATCAACTTCACCAACACATTCCACCCTTAAATGCACCTGGACCATCTCTGACATCTTGCTCCCCTTCCTAGACATCTCCATTTCCATTCACAAGGACCGACTCAACACTGACATTTTCTGTAAACCCACCAACTCCCACAGCTACCTGGATTACACCTCCTCCCACCCTATGTCCTGCAAAAATGCTATCCTGTATTCCCAATTCCTCCTCCTCCGCTGCATCTGCTCCCAGGAGGATCAGTTCCACCACAGAACACATCAGATGGCCTCCTTCTTTAAAGACTGAAATTTTCTCTTCCACGTGGTTTTCTCTTCCAACGCATCTCATCCATATCCCGCCCCTCTGCCCTCGAAACCCACCCCTCTAATCGCAGCAAGTACAGAACCCCTCCCGGTCCTCACCTCCCACCCCACCAAGTTCTGCATAAACCGCATCATCCGCCAACATTTCCGCCACCTACAAATGGACCCCACCACCAGGGATATATTTCCCTCCCCGCAAAGACTGTCCCCTCCATGAGGACTGGTCAGATCCACACCTCCGAACAACCCACCCTCCCTTCCTGGCACCTTTCCCTGCCACCGCAGGAATTGCAAAACCTGCGCCCACACCTCCTCCCTCACCTCCATCCAAAGCCCCAAAGGAGCCTTCCACATCCATCAAAGTTTCACCTGCACATCCACCAATATCATTTATTGTATCCATTGCTCCCGATGTGGTCTCTTCTACATTGGGGAGACTGGACACTTTCTCTTAGAGTGCTTTAGAGAACATCTCTGGGATACCCGCACCAATCAACCCCACCGCCCTGTGGCCCAACATTTCAACTCCCCCTCCCACTGTTCTGAGGACATGCAGATCCTGGACCTCCTCCACCACTGGTCCCTCACCACATGGTGCCTGGAGGAAGAACGCCTCATCTTTCGCCTTGGGACCCTTCAACCCCAGGGCATCAATGTGGACTTCACCAGTTTCCTCATTTCCTCTTCCCCCACCTTACCCCAGCTCCAAACTTCCAGCTCAGCACCATCCTCATGACCTGTCCCACCTGTCAATCTTCCTTCCCACCTATCCACTTCACCCTCCTCTCTGACCTGTCATCTTCACCCCCACCTCCATCCACCTATTGCACTCTCAGCTACCTTCTCCCCAGCCCCACCCCCTCCCATTTATTTCTCCACCTCCAAGGCACCCAGCCTCAATCCTGATTAAGGGCTCTGGCCCAAAATGTCGATTTTCCTGCTCCTTGGATGCTGCCTGACATGTTGTGCTTTTCCAGCAACACACTCTCAACATTATTCAGTATCGGCCTCCTTTGGAGTATATGAGAGTGCAGGGTGCATGTTACTTATTTATCCCAGTGTCACTGGTTCACTGTCAGGGTTGTATTTTTATCAACAATTCAAGATGGACACAGGTGACCAAAACATGATGCTGTGAATCAGCCCCCTCCATTGCTAACACTGCTTTCCTGGGTGAGTGAAGGGAGGATGGGAAGGTGAAGTTTTCAGCATTATTAGTGGTGCACATTTATATGATTAAGGCTCACCTTCTGTTTTTCATGGGTGACTAACCTTTAGAATCCATATTGAGGTGAAAAGCTCAAGTCTGTATGGAATAGCATTGGTAACATTGATAAAACTTTATGTGATCTTTTATAAAAATGTGGGAGTTTGACAAATATCTATTGGGATTGACAAAATATTTAAAATGTTAGCTTTTCCCTAACTTATCTACAGTTCCAGCCCTTCTTCATCTCTTTGAATATGCATCTTCTTCCCATTTTAAAAATATTATTCACTTACAGCAGCCACAACTGTTTTACTTAGAATCTCTACAGTGTGGAAACAGGCCTTTCAGCCCAACAGGTCAACACTGACCCACCAAAGAGTAACCCACTCTCCTACCCTACATTTACCCCTGACTAATGCACCTAATACTATTGGCAGTTTAGCATGGCCAATTCATCTGGCCTGCACATCTTTGGATTGTGGGAGGAAACTGGAGCACCCAGAAGAAACCCACGCAGACACGGGCTGTTAATTAGCTGCAGAGCTGTTGGCGCTGCAATTAAGCTAAACCTTGACAAAAACCTTGATCAGTCTTCTGTAGATAACTGAGCTGGGTTTTCAACTGGAATTGATCCTGCATCTAAGCCTCACACAGTATTGGTGCCCTGTATCTGTCTATCTGTCTATCCATCCATAAGGTATTGAAGGACACAGTGAATGTTGGTAATCTATCACTGGAAGGAGGAGAAAGTGAGGACTGCAGATGCTGGAGATCAGAGCTGAAATGTGTTGCTGGAAAATGGCAGCAGGTTAGGCAGCATCCTGAAGAAGGGCTTATGCCCGAAACGTCGATTCTCCTGTTCCTTGGATGCTGCCTGACCTGCTGCGCTTTTCCAGCAACACAATCTATCACTGGAACACAGGCATCCTCTGCATCGGTCTTCCAGTAGGATATTTGAGGCCGAAGTGATTATTCCCCGGACACTGATCCACTCTCAGTATCTGTCTCTACAGGGTATTGAAGGACATGGTGAGTGCTATTAATTTATCCCCAGGAACACAAAATACACTAAAACTTAGGAGTTGAAGGAAGACTATAGGCAAAATATATTAATATTAGATATTTCTACTTACTTCCTAACCATATTACTATTTACAGATTAGTTCAATCCTGGCATCTATCCGCGGGGGCCGACTGTTGAAAGTTGAAGTGAACCCAAGTCTGAACTGCGTGAACAGAAGAAAGACACAGCCGAATTGAAGACTGTTTCATTTTAGAGCAGCTTCAGCCCAGAAGCAGCCATGGATAACTGGAGCAGTGCTGCACTCTTCAAAACATCATTTTCCTTTCCAGGCAGTGTTTGTTATTCTTTGTTTCTCTGCACAGTCAGCTCATCCCTGCCTGGATTAAGCGACCTTAGCCTTCCCTTCCTCTGTAATCTCGAGCTGGAATTCTGGAGATTGTCAGAAAAAGTGAGTTCAGAATGATAGGCGAGACAATAATGCAAAGGGTACCTAGTGATTTATCAACATATTAATTCTCAGCTTTCACCTGTGAAGGGAGTCTTTCTAAAAACTAAAGTGTGATTTTAAAGCATACTTGCTTTATTACATTGTTTTGATGCAGTTTTCAGCAGAATTTGATAATACAACTGGATTGCCTTTATTAAAAAAGTAATAACAATTGAAAGTGCACTTCTTTGCCAGTAAAGTGGTAAAAGACGTTGTACCAACACAATATTCCATGTTATTGTTTATAAGCAGAGACAGAGAACTTTAATGAATGGCAGGTAGAATGGAAGAAATGTTGTCCATAGAACAAAGGGAAGCATACCATACACCTCCTTCACCTCCGAACCAATCATGTTGCCACTTTCAACGAGCTTTGGACTTGCATCCCAAGATCCGACTGTATGCCAATGTTCCTAACGGTCCTGCCATTTTACTGCGTGTTTTCCTCTTCCATTTGACCTCCCAAAATGCATCACCTCACACTTGTCTAGATTAAACTCTATCTGTGGTTTCTCCACTGATCTATGTCATGCTGCATCCTTTGACAATCTTCCTCACTATCCATACTCCACCAATTTTTGTGTCATCTGCAAACTTTCTAATCAGACCACCTACATTTTCATACAAATTGTTTATGCTGTTTACAAACAACAGACATCCCAATGTATGGACAATATGGAGATTCCTAAAGAAGGTAGGAAATGTCAAAAGGTGATCTTGAAAAGCGAGAGTGATTGTTCTGGACAAGAGAAGGGGTATATGGTATTAGGTAATGCAGAAATGTGGGGAATGTCACATCAAATTTAGGTCTAGGTGTTGGAATGAAGCATTTGAAATTTAACCATTCAACCCAATGCTGTACTGAGTTTGAGATTGTAACCTGCTTTGAATATTATGCTTAATAAGTTTATAAATGTCATATCCAGTGTTGTGAGCCCTTTTGTTTCAAGGATCTAATTCCAGCAGCACCTTCTAAACCCAAAACATCTAACATCTAGAAGGACAAGGGCAGCAGATACTTGGGAACACCACCATCAGCAAATTCTCTTCCAAGACACACATCATCCTGCCTTGAAACTCTATCACCATTTTTTACTGCAGCTGAGTCAAAATCCTCCTTGGGTAGAGGGACATTGTGGGTCTAAGGACTGCAGCAGTTCACAAGGCAGCTTACCACCACCTAGGATAATTAGGAATGGGCTGGCTAAGCCAGAAATGCCATGCCCCATCAATCAAAAAAAGTTTAACTGATCTCCCATAATCAATGGAGTATTGTCTTGACAGAAACAGAAATATACACTGTTGGGGAGTTCTACAATCCAGGTTGACACTCATTACCGTACTGCCAGTACTGAGGGACTGCTACTCTATTCAAAATAAATACATGTATTCTAAGATTTGAGCCCTTAAATTAGGCCAATACTTCTAATAATGATACAGCACCGTTGGAAATGCAGTCCTTTGAATCAAGCATTACAGTAGCATAAGGGATCTCTCCTTGGTGTCCTGGGCTTAGTATTGATCCTTCAGTTGACATCATGAAAACAGGAGTACAGGGATCCTATATATGAGCTTATATTATCTATAGTAGTCACATTGGTTAATAAGATCATTTAAAACTAAAACATAAGCCAAACACTGGTTTACATTTTGAGGGATGGAATTGTAAAGTCATGCACTCATCTTCAATCAAATTTTGGTTCAATAACAGTTAGAGGGGCAGTCCTGGCCTAGTTGTTTTGTTGTTAGACTATTAATTAAGAGACCCAGGTAACGTTCTGGGAACCCAGGTTCAAATCTCACCATGGCACAATTCAACAAAAAAAAGTGAAATTAACTATGAAACCATTGTCAATTATTAGGGAAAGCTCATCTGGTTCACTTATGCTCATTGCCATCCGTGCCTGGCCTACACGTGACTTCAGATCCATAGCAATGCGGTTGGCTCTTAACTACACTGAGGGGCAATTGGGCAATAAACACCATAGCTAGCAATGCCCAAATCTTGAAGGAAAACAACAACACTGCACGGTTCTAGATCCCATATTCTTTGGTTAGAACCTTACTTGTTTATGAATGTCTGGTCTTTACTAATAACTAAAATCAAACAACAACCTCAGTCACTCTGCACAGTTCTGGTCTCCTTATTATAAAGGTGAATATAAAGATACTGAAGAAGTAGCTAAGAGATTTGCAAAGATAATTCCAAAGTTATTTGAGCTTCGAATAATCTGGAAAGACAAAACAAGTGAATTTCATTTGGTTTGAAAAATGAATACCAGGGAATAATTTATTAGAGCTCTTTAAAATTACAAAATATTTTTGTATGAAAGATACAGAGTAAAACTGGAGTCAGTCAGTATAAGATATGAAAGGACTCATGAGGCTCAGTGTAGAAAAGTTGTTCACATTTGTGGGTGAGACTAGAACCAGTAGCCATTAAAATAAATTGTAATTAATAGCTCCAATACGGCATTCAGGAGAACCTTCTTTACCCAGACAGTGGTGAGGGTGTGGAATTTTCTACTTCATGGAGTGATTGAGGGGGAACTAAACAAGCACTTGAGAGAAAAATTAATTCAGGTGCTGTTAGATTTGGATGGAAGTGGAGTGCAATATTATTGCCACCTTGACTATGCGCATCTCTGTCAAGTCTCGTCTCAACCTTCTGCTCTCAGGAATCCAATCCCAGCTTCTCATGTCTCTCCATAAAACTGAAAACTCTCCTCATTCCTTGGATCATTCTTCAAAATCTTTTCTGCACTATCTCTAAAACTGTTATATCCTTCTGAAATTGTGGAAATGAAACTTTAGCTGAGTCCAAAACTAGGTATTGTAAAAGTTTAGCATATCTTTTTTGTTTTGTTCTCTATGTGGGATCTGATAAATTCCAGGATCTTATATGTATGCTTATTACAGGACAGACTAATACAACATGAAGTTCATGAAAAGACATGAATTAGTTTATGCTTATATTTCCAACTGGCCAGAAGATGGTGCTCTAACATTACTCCTTCCTTACAATTCCATGCAAATTATATCTCCTAATTTCTAATAATTCACAAACCTATCTAAACCATTGGTTTCCGATTCCTAAGAGGATGTCTCCACTCTTAACTCAAACTTTCCAAATACCGGCAAAGGACTTGACTAGCTTGACCTGCCCCATCAGTGAATTGTTTTTTCCTCAACCTTTAATTGAATTTTCCCTTTCATCAGATTTGTCTGTCCATCTATCTCTGACTGATATCTAACATGATTTCAGGAACAAGCTACCGATAGTCCGCTCATATCCTAACTACCCAAGTAATAAGATTAACTTGATTATTCCCAACTCTCTTCTTCTTCTTGAGCTTTGGAAAATGAAATATGATCTACATGTACAAATCTAGTCTGTCCACCATCAAACATCTTGACTACGTACATGTGAGGACATGTTCACTACACTTCCTGCTGACCACTTCAATCATGAATGACATTCTTTCAACTTAACTTTCTGGTTCAACTTCAAGCCTTTGTCTCTCACTCAAACGTAATCATGACTGTTTCTCAATCTGAATTCCTGTTCATCTACTGCATGTGCTAACAGTGGCTTCAGCAATGAAAACCTCAAGCTAGGCTCTCTTCTAAGTAGTAACTCAGTTAGCATCCTACCAGTAGTAGTGTGAAGTGTTTTACAATGAATAAACCAAAAAATACCAATTAATGATACAATGGCATCTGACTTTTTTTTCCAGTTTAGTATCTAGCATTTCTTTAATAAGAATACCTTTAATAATTTATACTGTGTGCTGTGCTGCTTCATTGAAGCTGGATTATACAACCAAACTCAAGTGTATTCTCATGAAATTTGGAAACTCGTCTGAATAAAACTGAGCATAGTGAGGACTGCAGATGCTGGAGATCAGAGTCTAGATTAGAGTGGTGCTGGAAAAGCGCAGCTGCTCAGGCAGCATCCGAGGAGCAGGCAAATCGACGTTTCGGGCAAAAGCCCTTCATCAGGAAACTTATGAAGAGCTTTTGCCCGAAATGTCAATTTGCCTGCTCCTCGGATGCTGCCTGAGCAGCTGTGCTTTTCCAGCACCACTCTAATCTAGACTCTGAATAAAACAGAGATCTATTATCAATTTCTTCTGGGAACCAAAAACATGCAATTTAATTGAAAATCTTTTAAATATTGCTAGGTGTTATTCGACTCATTTGGGAGTCCCTCAAACCACTTTCAATAATATCTCTCTTAATAAATAACTTTTCAATTCAAATTATGAAAAAAACCAATGAGTAGCCTCAGCCACACACTGGCTGGCCATTTTCAATATTGCAAAGGTACTGATGATGTCTTATTACCCACAACTAGTACAATCTATACTGTTTCACAGTGTCTTTTATGTCCTTGCTAAGCCTGGCCTCAAATACAGCTGTTCACAAGTCATTCACAAGAGTTGTTCATAAAGATCAATTGGGACCTGTACCTTTTCACAGTCACAACTCCGGCTTTCTAGACAACACAACCTTTTATAACTGGCAACTCATTCTTACAGATAAACAAACAACCTGATTCCTCAATCCAGTAACTGATTTAGCCACCCATTTGCAATTGAGTCTTTCAAACATATGGTTACTAAACATTGTTCCGCCAATGACATTAGCTGTGAATATAGACTCATCAACCTGAAAAAGAGATATCCCCCTGCCCCCGCCCCCACTGGGTTCTAAGTTTGATTGGGATAGTGATCTCAACATTGCTTCAACATTACAATGATCGTCTGATCAGCAATAATTAATATCACATCTATGGACCGGAAAAATCAAAACCATTCTCTGCAAGTATCAAAATAGCTGTCTGTAGTTATGAGTAGTCTTGATAATAAAACTATGACCATGCAAGTACTTGTGAAATCTTCTTACTCCAAAAATCAAAGACAATATTTTGTTGTATAAGGAAATGGTTCTAGTGGGTTTAATGTGCATGTTACATTGGCTTGATCCATTCTTAATTGTCTCATGCAATTAATGAGTGGAGACAGGTAGTTCTATTCCAGCTTCTGGAGGGAGCAGATGTATCTGCACCAGATTTCCAAGACCCTAATAGTTATGGCTAACCAAATGGAGGTGTACTTATTACCATTATACAACAAATCTTCTCGTTACATAGCAGTGCCATTTCTATAATTACTATGCAGCGGTATATCCTCCACCATTGGCCACTGGATAGCTCCAGCAGATATAGCAAAGATAAAGGAGAACACATGGCAGTGAACTTCCTCAGGAAGCTCTGATGTGGGTACCATGTACTGGTAGAGATAACAAACAGCACAGGATACCAAAAGTGGTCATTTGGGATAAAAAGTCATGGTTTACACTCTGTCTGAACAAAAGCTTCAGTGCCAGTGAGAGTTTCATAAGGCAAATGCATTTGGTTTCTCCAGTATTATCCACATATTATCCACAGCACCTTCTCTGTTTTAAAGAGAATTACACACTAAATAATCTTTTGGAGCACATTATACCACCTTCCAGTTTACTTTCACACAACTTTGTAATAATTCTCATCCAACACCATAGAACACTGATCCTCAAGAGTTTGTTCAACGGATTTAATAAAAGTGCCAAATTTGGCATGAATTTACCTCAATAAGTCACTCAATAAGCTTAAAAATATTCTGAAAGTGTAACATATTTCTAATTGCTTGAACCTTACTCTTGGTGGGATATAACCCTTTCTGTCTACCCTGCGATCAAAACGTTCTGTGCAATTTTGAAGAATTTAATATTTGACTTCATTTGCACAAAAGACATGCTTTTCCAAAGTTGGAGGACCTTCGTTAGCCAGCCTGTTTGGAGTTGAAGTAAATATTTTATCCAAATGAAACACTGATCCTCAAATTCCTTACATTATTTGGATCATTTATCTCTTGAAAGATTCCAGGGACCAAAGTAACAACAAATGTCAAACTATGACACTGAAATAAACCCGTACATGTATTAATAGTATTACATCAGGATGAGATCCAAATATTATTTTAAACAATATTACATATAACTATATAAATGAAGCTTGGACTTTTAAACAAAGGACACAACAGCAACAATGCTACGTTTGTAAGGACCAGGAAGCTTGGATGGAATCATTCAGGCTGGAGAACTTTCAGAGGGAAGTCACATACTCCATTTTGTGGGTGGAATAAGGCTGTTTTATTTTTGAATTCAGGGAGAGAATCTGAGTCCTGCCTGAGAAGCAACAGCTCATTGTTGCCTCTGTCGCTCTCTTTACAACTTCACAGCAAAGCGTGTGAGCTGAAACCCCATTGAAAGTATGCTTTATCACAATTTACCTGGCCGTCTGAAGCAAAGGGAATTCAGAGTTGAGTGTGGTGCTGGAAAAGTACAGCCAGTCAGGCAGCATCTGAGGAGCAGGAGAGTCGATGTTTCAAGCATGAGCTCTTCATCAGGAATGGGGGGTTGGTCTCAGGGGGCTGAAATATAAAAGGGGTGGAGCAGTTGGGGTTGGGGAGAAGGCAGATGGGAATGCAATAGGTAGATGAAGGTGGGGGTGGAAGGTGATAAGTCGGAGTGGAGGGTGGAGCAGATAGGTGTGAAGGAAGATGGACAGGTAGGACAGTTCAAGAGGGCAGTTCCAAGTTGGAGGGTTGGATCTGGAATAAGGTGGGGGCGGGGAGATGAGAAAACTGGTGAAATCCACATTGATCACGTATGGTGGAGGGTCCCAAGGCAGAAGGTGAGGCGTTCTTCTTTCTCGTGTCGGGTGGCTAGAGATTGGCAGTGGAGGAGGCTCAGGACTTGCATGACCTTCATGGATTGGGAGGGGGAGTGAAAGTGTTTGGCCACAGGGTGGTGGGGTTGTTTAGTGTGGGTGTCCCAGAGATATTCTCTGACATGTTCTCAAGTTGGTGTCCTGTTTCCCATTGTAGAGGAGACGGTACGTGACGTGTGGAAGTGCAGGTAAATCTTTGTCGGATATGGAAGGTTCCTTTGGAGCCTTGGGTGGAGGTGAGGAGGGAGGTGTGGGTGCAGGTTTTACAATTCCTGCAGTGGCAAGAGAAGATGCTGGGTGTGGAGGGGGTGTTGGTGGGGGATGTGGACCTAACAAGGGAGTCGCAGAGGGAATGGTCTTTGCAGAACGCAGATAGGGATGGGGGGGGGGGGGGTGAAATATAACTCTGATAGTGGGGTCTGTTTGTAGGTGGCAGAATGATGTGATGCATGTGGAGGTTGGTGGGGTGGAAGTTGAGGACCAGAGGGGGTTCTGTCCTTGTTGCGATTGGAGTGATGTATTCCAAGGCAGAGGTGCGGGAAGTGGAGGAGATGTGCTGATAGGCATCGTCAACCACGTGGGAGAGGAAATTGTAGTCTTTGAAGAAGGAGGCCATCTGGGATGTTCTATGGTGGAACTGGTCCTCTTGGGACCAGATGTGGCAGAGGCGCAGGATTTGGGAGTAAGGTATAACATTTTTACAGGAAGCAGGATGGGAGGAAGTGTAGTCTAGGTAGCTGTGAGAGTCCATGGGTTTTCCATGTTGAGTTGGTCACTGAAAATGGAGATGGAGGTGGAGAGGTCCAGGAGGGGGAAGGAGGTGTCCGAGATGGTCCAGGTGAACTTGAGGTCAGGGTGGAAAGTATTAGTGAATTGTTCAACTTCTTCATTGGGAGTACGAGGTGGCGCCAATACAGTCATCAATGTAGCAGAGGAAAAGGTGGTGGTGGTGTAAGTGTGGAAGATGGACTGTTCTACATAGCCAACAAAGAGACAGGCAAAGCTGGGGCCCATGTGGGTGCCCATGGCTACCCCTTTGGTCTGGAGGAAGTGGGACGATTTGAAGGAGAAATTGAGAACCAGTTCTGTCAATCAAATGAGTGTGTCAGTGGAAGGGTACTGGTGGGGTCAGTGGGAGAGGAAGAAACAGAGGACTTGGAGGCTTTTGTCATGGCAGGTGGGTGTATACAGGGACTGGATGTCCATGGTGAAGATGAGGCATTGGAGGCCAGTGAAATGAAAGTCATAGAGGAGGTAGAGGGCAGGGTGGTGTCCCGAATGTAGCTGGGAAGATCTTGGTAAAGGGGAACAGGAGGTAAGTTCAGTGGGGCAGTAGCAGGCCAAGACGATGGGTCAACCGGCGCAGTCAGGTTTGTGAATCTTAGGAAGGAGATAGAATCGGGCAGTGCAGGGTTCCCGGACTATGAGGTTGGAGCTGTTGGTGGGAGATCTCCTGTGGTGATGAGTTATGGATGGTCTTCGAGATGATGGCTTGGTGATGGGGGGTAAGGTCATGCTCAAGGGGATAGTAGGAGGAGGTGTCTGCGAGTTGATGCCTGGCCTCAGCGGTGTAGAGGTCAGTGTGCCAACCTCCACTGCATCCACCTTGTCCACAGGTTTGATGGTGAGGTTGGAGCAGAGAGAGTGGATGGCTGCACGTTGCGAGGGTGAGAGGTTGGAGTGGGGAAGAGGGGCTGGACAGGTTGTGGTGGTTGATGTCATGGTGGCTGTTGGAAATAAAGAGGAAGAACTGGTTGTCAAAGGTGAAAACATGGTGGTCGAGGATGAAGCGGATGAGTTGTAGGACTGTGCTCAGAGATTGGCATTTGTTGGTGTTGAATACTGAGGCCATTGCCATCACTGTGGGGGATGCTGGTGTGGAGTGCTGAAACCTTCACTGTGATGGTGTGCATATTAATGAACCAAAATCTGCATTCAAAAAGGTGAAAGACTTCACAATCCAGGTTTGTTCAAAATACCACTGTATGACACTGTAATCTTTTGCTCTAAATTCTGTGTTTATGATCTTATACTCCACAACCACCTGATGAAGGAGCAGTGCTCTGAAAGCTAGTGCTTCCAAATAAACCAGTTGGACTATAACCTGGTGTTGTGGGATTTTAAACTTCACAGAAGGACACTTCTGTATCCAGTTTTGGTCTAAGCAATAGGACTGTGTAGCCACTTTTACTGGGACCTTTGGACTGCGCAGCGACTGCTTATTTACTTCAGCAATAGACTCGTGGTTGTTAACTTTGATTTTCTTGAGCCTTGTTCCACCATATCCATGGAAAATGCTGTCTGTAAACTCTTTCAATATCAGCAACTTCTTGTGAATGCTCCAACTTTTTAAAACACATACAAATCTGTGAGCTAATGCTCACTCTTAAAATTCTCCAGAATTACAATGTATGGACAGCTTTATCAATGCCAAAATAAACTCTCCAATATCCTCATTGGATAACAGATAATTTGTTCCAAAATGGTAGTTTTCAGCATTTTCCAGTGGCTGAGTACTGTAGTGCTGGTTAAGCTTACGCAAGTGTCTGACAGCAGCAAGCCTTAGGTTTAATGTTGAGGAAAGTGAATTTTTGATGTATCGAACACTTCTGGATCTGTGTTGGTCTGAAAAAATTGCCAAATTCTTTTCCCCCCAGAGCCTGAATAGAGTCAGGTTATCAAGAGCATCCAGGATATTATTAATAGTGAAAAGCATCTGAGCCTCTCCAGATATGCACCAAAAGATTTAATTGTGACGTTACTCCCAGTGATACCGGATGATCTTTGTAGTTCTGTTCACCTGTGCACAAACACATGTGAAGACCAGATTTTGGAAACTTCCTCTCAGCAGCAAAAATCTCATAATAGGTTTTGTAGCCTCCACTGGAAGCTTATCCATTCCAGATTTGCTCTGCTCAGGACACCGACAATTGAAAATTGTTCCCCCAAATGTGATACCTTGCAGGACAGACGAAAGCAATGTGGAATATATAGAAAGTCAGCACAAACGAAGTCAAATTGTTCTAGTATATAAATATAAGCAAACAGCCATTGCAACATGATAATGTGCTGTTTTAACCACTTTCTCAACTTGCATGACAACCTCCAACAATTTGTATATATTTGCTATTGTTCACACCTTACTTTCCATTCCCTCGAGAATGTGATGTTAGGACTTTTCAGCATTAAATTTCATCTGCCATTTGTCCATCCATTCCAACAGTATATTCAGGTTCTCTTAAATTTACCATTGTAATTCACTATACTTTCAAGTTTTGTGTAATTTATAAATTATTGAACTGTGCCTTTTTGGTCATCAGCTAGGTTTATATTTTTGGTGATGTCCAGGATTAGCTGGAAAAAGCCATTACTATAAGCCATTGCTAACACCAAAAACAGCATTGTACATTGAGATGGATGTTGGGAAAAAGTCATCAGCTGATGTACAGTGTCAAAAGTGACATTTCACTTCAATTGGTTTTGCAGTATGTTGTGGAATGAAATCATTTGACAAAGCTGACACAATAAATGGTACTGTTAGTGCACCTTGACAACTGTTGTAGCAGTGTTAAGGAGTTAATTACCTTATGGACAATATTTCCTAAACTAGTACCCACGCTAATCCCCTTGGATGCTGCCTGACCTGCTGTACTTTACCAGGGCCACACTTTTCAACTCTGGTCTCCAGCATCTGCAATCCTCACTTTCTCCCAAGCAAATCTTGTCTTGGCTTGCCTGATCACATGCCATTCTTCAACACATCATTTAGATTGGAACTCCAGTGCTATACTGAGAGTTCGCTGCACTGTTCCATTACTGTCTTAGAGATAAGACAGTAAGCAAAATCAATTTCTGTCCTCTCAAATGGTTGCAACAGATCTCAAGGCAAATATGGGAGTGTAGAGGAATTCCTCCTTGTATCCTGGTTAATAGTTACCTTTCAGTCAACATCCCTAATATCTTGTAATTTATTTCATACTTATTACTGGTATCTTGTGAAATGGAAATTGACTACTGTGTTTCCTATATTACATCTAATGGCAACTATGTTGGCAGTAAATGCCTGAAATGTCACATGGTTTTGAGAAGTGGAAGATAAAGGACATGTGATGGAAAGACAACTTCCGACAAATCCAATATCTCTCCACCCCCGAGGCTCCCAGCCTCATTCCTGATGAAGAGCTTCAGCCTGAAACATTGATTCTTCTGCTCCTTGGATGCTGCCTGACCTGCTGTGCTTTTCCAGCAACGCACTCTCGACTCTGATCTCCAGCATCTGCAGACCTCACTTTCTCCAAATCCAATAATATGCTGAGTGTTGTGACACAGTGGGCGGCACAGTGGCTCAGTGGTTAGCACTGCTGCCTCACAGCACCAGGGAGCCAGATTTGATTCCAGCCTCAGGCAACTCTCTGTGTGGAGTTTGCACATTCTCCCCGTGTCTGCGTGGGTTTCCTCCGGGTACTCTGGTTTCCTCTCACAGTCCAAAGATGTGCAGGTTAGGTGAATTGGCCAGGATAAATTGCCCGTAGTGTTCGGTGCATTAGTCAGGGTAAATATAGGGTAGGGTCTGGGTGGGTTACTCCTCAGAGGGTCGGTATGGACTTGTTAGGCCAAAGGGCCTGTTTCCATATGTAGGGAATCTAATCTTCAACATAAGGTGCTTTAAAGCTATCAAGGTCACTACAAATCATGATTAAATTGAGAAAATCCCCTTTGTCATAGAATCCCTACAGTGCGGAAACAGGCCCTTTGGCCCAATAAGTCCACACTGACCCTCTGAAGGGTTTCCCACCCAAACCCATTTCCCTGCATTTGCCCCTGACTAACAAACATAATCTCCTCATCCCTGAACACTATGGGCAATTTAACACAGCCAATTCACCTGACCTGCACATCTTTAAATTGTGGGAGGAAACTGGAGCTCCCACAGGAAACCCCAGCAGACGCGAGGAAAATGTGCAAACTCCACACAGACAATTGCCCAAGTTTGGAATCAAACACGCGTTCTTGGTGCTGTGAGGCAGCAATGCTAACTGCTGAGCCACCATGCCACCCTATAGGATTTACTCAGAGGATAGTATTTCTCTTCAGGACAACAAAGCTATTTGTCATTCTAGAAAGAGCATGTTTAACAACTTCTTACCTTTGAATGTGTACTGGCAGCTGATGCTCTCTAGGGTCTTCCCCAGTACCCCAACAACAAACCATCAAATGAATTAAAAACAAAACCTGAAGGCCCAAGAGTATTACAGATAAGATCTCCAAAGCTGATGGTGGTTGCTCACACCAAGACTCCATGCAGATCTAAAAGAAAGATGACCTCTCTTCAATTTCAGGGATGCAACCTTCAAGAAGAGAGATCTATCCTGTTGTGGAAACTATTGAGTTACTATCTGTTTGTTCAGAGCAAGGAAAATCCTTACCCATATTTTTTCGAATCACCTACTTCCTGTGGCTGAGGAAATGCTTTAGACAAAAATGGCTTTCGGCTTTCTCGAGGAACCTCTGGCATAGTCCTTGTTACCAGAGAAATAAAATAAAGGTGTGATGAACAAAATCAGGGTCTCAATGTATTAATCGATCCTACCAAAGCAAATCAGTAAATCCAGAGAGCTACAAAGATTTGTGTGCCTGAGAAAACCCTTCATAATCTTACAACTTCAATATTATGATCCAACAGTTTTGAGTTGATGATCTGAGACAGAAACCTTTGGGTCAACAAGCTACCTGACAGTGGCTAATCAACTTGTCAAAGATAATTGCCTTCTAGCGTCCATGCTAAATTCCCCACTTCAATGTAAATCTCGATTGCCTTAGTGCCTAATCTAAATGGATTATTACAGACAAACATGTTGCTGACTGCATTATGGCAGTCCAGTCAGCATCAAATTTACAAGCCACTCTTGGTCTCTTCAATTCTGTAGACAAGAAACTCAGCTTGAAATTATATGTTGTCAGAACAAAACTCACATCAACATGGTCAGTCAAACATCTCACTCTCTGTCTAATTTGAAAGAAAGACTTTGGAATATGTTGAGTACTTCCCATATAGAGTCAGAGAGATGTACAGCACTGAAACAGACCCTTCGGTCCAACTTGTCCTTGCCAACCAGATATCCCAAACCAATCTAGTCCCACCTGCCAGCACCCGGCCCATCTCCCCCCAAACTCTTCCTATACATATACCCATCCAGATGCCAGCTCTCAAAAGCTACTTTTTCATCTCCCTTTGAACCTTTTGCATTTAACTTGGTTCTCAACTGTATTTCCTACTTGGCATATGTCAGAAGCACACTTTTTCTTCCTTAACTTAATTTCTATTTTCCTGTCATCAAGAGACCTCTGGATTTTTTTTCAATCTTTCCTTTTTGAAGGGTTAGTTGTACCCAAACTATCTGCTATTTGACAGTAGCTCATTGTTCATCACTGTTTATCCCAGCAATCTTTGGGTCTAATCCATCCAACCTAACTCTATTCTTGCCCTATTGAAGTCACTCTCTGACAGTTCAATACTCTTCCTCTGGACTAACCAATGTCATTTATTCCCATCATTCTAATCTATACGATACAGTTATCAATGGCCCCTAAATTCTCCTCAGTGTTCCTTGATCTACTTGGATCATTCACAAGAGCCAAGTCCAGTAGGTTCCTCCATTCTTATGGACTGGTCACAATCTGGGAGTATTTGCTCTTTGCTGTCCCTTACCCTACCATTATCCCAGTCTATATGCAGGTAATTAAAGTTTCCATTATAACTAATCTGTGATGTTTACAGCTCTGTGTAATTTCCTGATACCTTTGTTCCTCTATACCTTTCCCATTATTTGCTAGCCTACATATCACACCAAGCAATAATATTGAAACCTTCTTATTCCTCAGCCTCAGCAAAATTGATTGTGTCCTCAAATTGTCTGAAACATTCTCTTTCTCCAATAATGCAATGTCCTCCTTAACCAAAAAAACCCACTCCTCTTCCTTCTCTCCTTCCTATCTTTTCTGAACATGTTGCAACCAGGAATATTTAACACCCATCCAGACCTGCCCTTCCTTAAGCCATGTCTCTGTAATTGTCACAGCATAAGAATCCTACAAGGCAATCTCTGCGTGTTTCCTTCCCAATCTGTGCAATCATATACATGGAGTTTTACATTGATTTTCTCCCTTACACTAATGCCACCTTTCTATTTTAAGGTTATCTACATCTTCCAGCATTTTGTGCATCCTGTTTTCCATTCCTGCTGAGTTATTTTTAAACTCTCTATTTTAAATTTTAAATTTACTGTGTGCAGTTCTGGTCGCCTCACTTTAGGAAAGATGTGGAAGCTTTGGAGAGGGTGCAGAGAAGATTTACCAGGATGTTGCCTGGAATGGAGAATAGGTCGTACGAGGATAGGTTGAGAGTGCTAGGCCTTTTCTCATTGGAACGGCGAAGGATGAGGGGTGACTTGATAGAGGTTTATAAGATGATCAGAGGAATAGATAGAGTAGACAGTAAGAGACTTTTTCCCCAGGTACAACAGAGTGTTATAAGGGGGCATAAATTTAAGGTGAAGGGTGGAAGGTATAGGGAGGATGTTAGGGGTAGGTTCTTTACCCAGAGAGTGGTAGGGGCATGGAATGCGCTGCCCGTGGGAATGGTAGAGTCAGAATCATTGGTGACCTTAAGCGGCAATTGGAAAGGTACATGGATTGGTGTTTAAGCTAGGACAAATGTTCGGCACAACATCGTGGGCCGAAGGGCCTGTTCTGTGCTGTATTGTTCTATGTTCTATGTTCTCTGTTCTATGTTCTATCTCCGCAAAAACACTAGCAAAATACCCCACAAGGGACTTAGTCCCAACTCTATTCAAATGCAACCTCTCAGCCTGACCAGGTGCTGCCTCCCCAGTTAATCTCAGTGACGCTGTAATCTAAAGCTCTCCTTCCTGCACCAGCTTTCCAATCATGCATTTATCTGTCTTTCTTCCTATTTCTGTATTTATTTGCACGTGGCATTGGGAGTAATGTAGAAATTATTCTTTTAAACGTGCTGCCTGCTAATTTTCTATCCAGCTCCTGGATGTCTTTATTGTGGGACCATATTGCCGTGTGGTTAATAGCAATGTGGACCACAAGCTCTGGCTATTCACTTGTCCCAGAAAAATATCTTGCAGCCATTCTGTGACATCACTGACCCTAGAACACCGAGAAGGCAACAAACCATCCTGATGGCATGTTGAAGGCCTCAGAAACACATGCCTATTCTCTGAAATAAAGCATGCCCTTCAGTACTGCCCTCCTGTTCTTCCTCTCTCATGTACAGGTGGGCCATCTCCTTTGAGGATCCATCACCCTTACTGATTCCATAAGCAGGTCCTCTGGGGATTACCTACATTGCCCTGCCTTGCTGTTTCTCTCGGACTGTCTGATGGCCACCCAGTCCTTATCTAGCTGCTTGATTATAATGAGCAGTGTGACTACCTCCCTGAACATGTATCCACTTCTTCTCTGAATCACAGATACTCTTCAATAACTCTATCTGCTGCCGAAATCCGGAGCTCAGGCTAGTGCAGTTAGCGACATTTCCTGCATCTGGGTTAACCTAAGTCTCGAAAAGTTTCCATTGCTCCCCAGGTGCTACAGGATGGATATTCTGTTTGGCTAAGCTGCCCTGCCATACCTTAAATTGTACTATTAAATTACAATACTTACAGTCACTTCCATTACTTTCACTCTTGTACTACTAATTAAAAACTAAAGATGAATAGATCGTAGAAATTCTTCACCCTCGTGACCACTCACCTCATCTGCTTTATCTGAAAATTCTGACACTTTCCTCATTCCTGAAGAAGGGCTCATGCCCAAAACGTCGATTCTCCTGCTCTTTGGATGCTGCCTGACCTGCTGCGTTTTTCCAGCAACACATTTTTCAGCTCTGATCTCCAGCATCTGCAGTCCTCACTTTCTCCTTGCAAATTCTCTTTCCTTGGGCTATTTTAGAAATACTTGTTTTCCTGAAATCACTGAAGTTGAAAAACAATCTCTAACAGCAGCTGCTCAACAACAAATCAACTCAACTTTCCTGTTGTGATACTCTTAGACATCTTTCTCTTCTCAAAGAATACGTTTATCTCATGTCTGGTTTTCCTTTCTGCTACTATTTAGGAGCTGGTGATAATCTGCAAATGCTCCATTTTCTCACTTATCAAATAGAATTTATAAAACTGGCAGAAATAGGCAGAGAAAGTGCATTTAAGAGACTGGGAATAGAATTTGGGGAGAGAGGAAATGATAACCAGCTTTAAACAGCTGACTTAAAAAGGAGACCTCTGATGAGGAAAAGCATAACTCCAGCAAGGAGATATTTAAATGCATACATTCCCTATCAAAGTTTGAGGAAAAGAGTGTGGAAGCATTCTTTATTCCGAGTGAGAAGATTGCAAAGCGAGATCACTGGGTGCTGGTTTTGTAAAGCAAGTTGAAAAGAAGAAAATATGATGTGTGACATTGTTAGAGGAGCTGTCTATCGATTACAAGATAGCAAAAAGCCCACCTTACGTGCAGGTAAGTTAATTCCTGAAAAGAACAAGGCAAAAGTTTCAAGACGTAAGGAAACAGCCTGGGTTGATCTACATTGTATTTGAAATAAACAAGCGTAGTAATTTTGTTAAAAGTCACACAACATCAGGATATACTCTAACATGTTTATTTGGAAGTGCTACCTTTCAGAGCACCGCTCCTTCATCAGGTAGCTTGGAGCAGGATCATAACTCACAGAATTTATTGCAAAAGATTACAGTGTCATGCAACTAAAATGATATTTTGAACAAACCAAGATTGCTGTTAAGTTTTTCATCTTTTAGAATGGGTTGCAGGTTTCGATTCATTAATATGTAAATCCCAGAACTTCTTTTAAGTTACATTGTTGAGATAACTTTAGGTTTTATTTTAAAAAATGTGACATCTCAGCTCAGACAATGCATTAAAGATGTGAGGTTAGAGTCTGTCTGTTTCCCAATCGTGAGTCAGACATGGTTCTATTTCCAAAGGAGGAATTTATAAAATATTACATGGACTGACTGCCTGCAGATTGTGCACTTTTTGAGCAAAATAGAATGTATCTGCAAATACAATTCTGCAAATGCAAATTCATCCCATAGACTTGTATATGTGTGTACGTGCATGAGAAAGAGTGTGTGTGAGTGTGAGTGCACATGAGAGAATGAGTGTTGTACTTGCTTGGTAGAGTGTGTGCATGAGTGTGACAGAGTATAAGCCTGTGAGAGGGTGTATGTGTGGCTGGGAGTGTGGAGGCTGTATATGTGTATGTGAATGAAAGAGAGTGTGTATACGAGAGAGGGTCTGCATGGGTGTGTGAGTATGGGACCTTGGGTTCATGTCACACTCCAGGTGACCCCACTACACTATACGGTCTCACACAAACATACACACACACACACACACACGCACAGACACACACACATATGCACACCACATACACACACACACACACACACACACACGCGCGCACACACCCACACACACATAACACGCACATGCACACACACGCACAGACACACACATACACACACACACATACAAACACACACACACGCAGACACATACACACACACACATACAAACACACACACACGCACACACATGCACACACACACGCACACACAGACACACACGCATACACACACGCACACTCTTACATACTCATAAATGCACGCAGACCTTTCTCATACACATGCTTTCTCATACGCACACATACACCCCCCCACACTTATACCCATGCACATACCCTCTCACAGGCTTATATTCTGAAACACTCCTGCACACATTCTACCAAGCACACATGCACGCAAACACACACTCTGTCACTTGCACTCACACTCACACACACACCCTCACACACTGGAAAGGAAGGTGCTGAGGGAGGGGAAGAAAATCAAGGGTCTCAATTGCTGGAAATCTAAAACCAACAGAGAATAATGGAGAAACTCAGCAGTTCTGGCAGTATTTGTGGATAGGGAAACATAGTTGACGTTGACTCTTGTTCACAAAACTGGAGTGTACATGGAACAGTATACAGTAACCAGCAGAGTGAGCTTTGACCATCAATGTTAAAGCTACATCAAAGCGATATGAGCATATGAAATAAACACCTGCTTTCCTGAAGTCCTCTTATCAATTTGCCACATTGATTCCCAATAACATTACCTTAATAGCTATTGGTATCACTCTGACCCCTGGTGATGGACTTTGATTACCCCTTGTGGTGGTGACCACACATGAAGGAAAAGATAGCAGGTTTTTTTAACTTGGAACTGTTCCATTTCTTTAACCATACTTGGACTTTCTGATGATATGACTGAATCATCAATTTTCACTCTTACCAAATCATAACCAAGATGTAAGTCATTTCCATCAATGAGTAATTTCTGACACTGATCCAGGCATTAAACAAAAGAATGACAAAAGAACAGTACAGTGCAATATCAGGCTCTTCCGCCAACCAAGATTACATAGACACGTGATGCCTTTTTAAACTAAAAATCTTTTGCCTTTATGCAGTCCGTGTCCCCCTATGCCCTGTCTATTTGTATATCTGTCAAGAAGCATCTTATATGTTGCAGCTGTACCCATCTCCACCACCTCCTCTGACTGCTCATTCAGACCCTTACCAGCACCTGGATAAAAAAACTCTCTGATATCTCCGTTAAATTTACCCCTCTTTACCTTAAACTTATGTCCTCTAGTAATTGACATTTCTAACCCAGGAAAAACACTTCAACTTTCCATTCTATAGTGTTGCAAAGAGGAAATGAGGGAAACTGGTGAAATCCACGTTGATGTCGTGTGGATGGAGGGTCCCAAGGTGGAAGATGAGGCGTTTTTCCTCCAGGCGTCGGGTGGTGGTTAGAGTTTGGTGATGGAGGAGGCCCAGGACCTGCATGTTCCTTAGTGGAGTGGGAGGGGGAGTTGAAGTGCTCGGCCACTGGGCAGTGAGGCTGGTTGGTGCGGGTGTCCCAGAGATGTTCTCTGAAACGATCTGCAAGTCGGCGTCCTGTCTCCCCGAGGGAGAGGAGATCACGTCAGGTGCACCGGTATGGAAGAACGTCTCAACTTCCGCCTTGGGACCCTGCAACCACACGGGATCAACATGGATTTCATCAGGTTCCTCATTTCCCCTTCCCCCACATTATCTCAGTCCCAAGCCTTAAACTCGGCACCACCCTCTTGACCTGTCCATCTTCCTTCTCATCTATCTGCTCCACCCTCCCCTCCAACCTTCTCTCCCACCTTCATCTACCTAGCACATTTCCAGTTACATTCCCCATAGCCCTACCCCCTCTCATTTACCTCTCACCCCCCTTGACCCACAAACCTCATTCCTGATGAAGGGCTTATGCCCGAAACATCAATTCTCCTGCTCCTCGGATGCTGCCTGACCTGCTGTGCTTTTCCAGCACCACACTCTTGTCTCTGGTCTCCAGCATCTGCAGTCCTCACTTTCTCCTGCATTCGTTGTCACCAATGGACACCACAAGTGTCGCGGATTCCAGCATATTGCCAACATATTCCAACACAGGGGCCAAGCTCTCTGCCATTTTGAAATATTTCAACTATCAGACAACATTGATTCCACCACCTTGCCCACCATTCACCAAACTCAGGTCTCTCACTCCTACTCTCTATAGCAGACTACAACTACAAAAAGTGAGCTTTCACTTTCAAAAATATACATTATTCTTAAAAAAAACTTTATCTACATATACAGTCACTCAAGCAGTTTGGTTCTGTATACAGTCTTTGCACATGGAGAAACAAACATTGGAGTTTGATTCTCCAACCAACACACCCAAAGGCATTTCCTACTTATGCAAGGTAATATTTTCATGTATTTGAGACATCAGGAGGATCCAATCACTGAACGGACCCCCATGGTATTTTGGACAAAAGGTCTCAGACAGTGGTCTGTCCCACTGAGCCTCGGTGCCAGATGTTCCTAGCTTTAATACATCCAGCAGCATGTAGTTCCGGAACTACAAAAAGTATTTTATTCATAAAAATATCATAATCACCATAGCTAGTTAGGAGAGCAGTTCGGCTCTCTACAGCCTTAGTGTATTGAGAACAAACTTTGGAGTTCAACTCTCCCCACTCTCTCGACAGACTCCCGACTCAAAGACATGCAACATAATTATTTGCACAGATCTGAGATCCTCCTGCACTGCATCATGGTGGTAGCTGTCCCAAGCTTTCGTGTGTCTGTCAGCATGTCATCCTGGACCTTGGAATGTACCAGTCTACAACATGCAGTCTCGCACAATTGGAAGCCTTATTTAAATTGTCATAGTTAGCTCATCCAGTGGCAAATCTTGGGTAACTTATCGAAGACATATCATGGAGCAAAGGCAAGTCAGGCCAAGTGACAGATAATGTAAACCTTTGATAGAATTCCCCATTTCTAAAACGAAACAAGACTGTATTAAATTTTAGAGAGTGTGCTGTTTCTATCAAAAGCCTGTGTAAATTACAGCATAATCATTATTTTATTCTGGATAGTTGAGCAAAAAAGAAGTAATTGGACATTGAACTGTATCAACACATTCATATGAACGGTGTTCATGGTGTAGTGGGATTTGATTATTACCACATTGCCCTCCATGACTGTCAAAACAATTAACAAAGTATCGGTTTAAGGTCATCATTGTTTGTGCAATGTTGGACAAGTTGGTTCTTGCCTCATCTCACAACGTGTTGGTTAGTGGTTCGAAATATACATAACAAGGTCCTCACATTTTAACTGCACTTACAGCTACCACTAGAAAAATTCTTACAACATTATGTTATTTCTTGCTTTTTACAGACAACTCCCATGATAGAGTTTTCAACAAAAGAACTTACACAAAATTATATATGTCCTCTTTGGTTGTCATTTTGCCAAAAAAACAAACTAAACTAATACGGTGGCACAGTGGCTCAGTGGTTAGCACGACTGCCTCACTGAGCCAGGAACCCAGGTTGGGTTCCACCCCGAAGTGCCTGTCTTTGTGCAGTTTGCAAGTTGTCCATCTGTCTGCATAGGTATGCTCCGGTTTCCTCCCACAGTCCAAACATGTGCAGCTTCAGTGGATTAGCCATGCTAAATTGCTCATAGTGTCCTGGGATGTATGGTCTAGGTGGATGAGGCAGGGTTATTCGGATAAGGTGGGGTGAGGGTCTGGATGGGATGCTCCTCAGAGGGTTGGTGGTGAACTCGATGGGCTGAATGGCTAACTTTGACTCCATAGGGATTCTATAATCATTGCATAACTATCGATCTGAGGTCATATTAACTGTTCATAAAGTTAATTTAGCTAGTTTTTATCTCTTTGAGTTAACTTATTAATGGATAGAGGCCAGAGATACACTTAAACCTTATTGCTGCGAGCCTATTTTTGTATAAGCTACCTGACCAACGTTAATCATGCTGTATGAGTTTCCCTGATTATCACACTCTTTAAGGCAGATTTGTTTCCACTGTCATCTTTCCAGAGAGTGAGCTGCAGGATCTGTTTGGTCACACATGCTGGAAGAAGCTCTTGTCTTAAGCAAAACAGTTATTGCAGGGTAGCAACTATGTTCATCTCATATTCTATGTTCCCTCTCCTTTTCTGTGTCACTGTCCAGAGCTTTGAGATCTGCGTGTGGCAGAAACTTCCAGAAGCAGACATTAATGCATCCGCACTCGGATCAGAATGGGTATAACATGCATGGACTCACTTGGCAGCTGCACAGCTTATAGGGACCATTGGTTATAATCATATGACAAACATTGCAACAGCGACTATGAGGCACTTATCAGCATTAACCTTCTCAGACTCTTAAACATTATGCAGCACACACCACTGGATCATTCTCAATAAACCGTAAGTGAATATGCAGGACAGGCATCCAATAACATTTGCAATGTCTATTTACAACCTGCCATTGGAAGTCAAAGATTCAGTGCTACGACAGTGACAGAAAGAACCAAGCAGTCTTTCGAATGAATTTGGCCTTCTGAAATGTCAGAGACTAGGGGACACAGCCACCAAATTACAAAATCTTGTTTGAGCTGCATTGTTTGAAATTCAGAAAGGTAAGATCAAACTTTTTGTTTCTGACGCAAGGGCATGATCAAGGTCAGTAGGAAGAGGTGTCCATAGCACTGATTACCATCTCCAGAAACATTAGCACAGGGAGCTAAGGCTGAAGAAGGTTTGTTTCTCCAGGATTATTCATCATAAAACAGAGAATATATTGGTAATTCCTGCAAAACTAACAGAAGGAATTAGCAAACTGGAGAGTAAAACCATATTGATTCTTCAGCAACATAACTTGACCAAGTGTACATTCCTAAGAGGATTGTTAACAATAAGATTGCCAGTTTATCGTGACTCAGCAACCAGTGACTCTCCTGGTAATTGTCAGATCTTCTGGGGGTGGATGGACTTGCTGTGGAGGCTGCAAGCTAACCTCTGGGAGGAGGGTGGAGGAAAATTATCAAAAGCCTTAGACTGCCAAATGGGCCCTTGGCCAAGGTACTCTGCTTTCCGCCAATACCAATTACTGTTCATCACAAAATGCTGTGGGAAATAATGGGAAGGTTTAGGCCACTCTTCCTGTTTTAACTCCTTCTTCTCTGGCAGTTAGCCAGGTATAAGGCCAGATTCACACAAGCTGACTCATTCTTCATAATATTCATGTTCGGAGGAATGAGAAGGGAAAATGACACATGAAGAAGCTTTTGGCCATTTCTATCACCTTTAACAAACCTGTTGAAAGTAGTTACCTTATAATCCTGGGGTCACTGTTGCCTTGTTGTTAAATCCGGGGAGACCTTAGGATGCTGCAGGTTCAGAATTGACAGTAAGAGATTTTATTCTGAGATCATTTATTAAATCTGCCCTATTACATATTATCAAATCTAAAATAGCATGATCTTTGTTGGATCCATGACATATTGTTCTAGGATCAAAAAAACAATATTCCCTGTTTTATGATGAATAATCCTGGAGAAACGAACCTTCTTCAGCATTAGCTCCCTGTGCTAATGTTTCTGGAGATGGTAATCAGTGCTATGGACACCTCGTCTGAGTGACCTTGGATCATGCCCTTCCATCAGAAACAACAAAAAACAAAGAACTGTCCACCTGGAAATCAGAAATTAAACAGAAACTCCTGAACCCGAAACGAACCACTCTGCGTAACATTGTTGCCTCTCACGCCTGTTTTAACTCACACCTAAACGTTCTATCTTATAAAACTGCACACTCTTTCCAACATAACAGACCATTCGGCCCGATGAGTCTATGCTAATGTTATGCTCCACACAGTCCACCTGCTTCCTTTTGCATCATGGCCTATCAGTAGAATCTCAGATCACGTTCTCCCCCATCTGCGTAGATAGCCTCCCCATAAAGACATCAGCCATAGTTTAATAAACTACTTCAACACAACGGCTTCACTTTCCAAACAGGCAAGGCTGGGGAAATAAATAAAAGCTGCTCCCTGGAAGACAGCTGGAGAATGGATTTGCTCAGGTTGGGAAACCTGTTCCCGGTGCTACCACGCAACACATGCTAGCGGCTCCTACACACACGCACACCACACACACCACACACACACCACACACACCACACACACCCAACACACACCACACACACCACACACACCACACACACCACACACACCCAACACACACCACACACACCACACACACCACACACACACACCCAATACACACCACACACACCACACACACCCAACACACCACACACACACACCCAACACACACCACACACACACACCCAACACACACCACACACACCACACACACCACACACACCACACACACACATCACACACACCACACACACCCAACACACACCACACACACCACACACACACACCACACACACCACACACACCACACACACCCAACACACACCACACACACCACACACACACACCCAACACACACCACACACACCACACACACCACACACACCCAACACACACCACACACACCACACACACACACCACACACACCACACACACCACATACACACACCACACACACACATCACACACACCACACACACCCAACACACACCACACACACCACACACACCACACACACACCACATACCCAACACACACACCACACACACCACACACACACCACATACCCAACACACACACCACACACACCACGCACACACATCACACACACCACACACACCCAACACACACATCACACACACCACACACACCACACACACACACACACCACACACACAGAGATACATACTCACCACACACATTCACACACACACCATACACACACACCCAACACACACACACACCCCCCACACACACATACTCAACCCACACACACACACACCACACACACACACCACATACCCAACACACACACACCACATACCCAACACACACACCACACACGTACACCACACACATATACACACCACGCACACACACCACGCACACACACACACCACACACACACACACACATACCCAACACACACACCACATACCCAACACACACACCACGCACACGCACACACCACACACACACACACACACCACATACCCAACACACACCACACACATACACACACTACACACTACACACACACACATACACACACCACACACACACACCACACACACACAGATACATACTCACCATACACATTCACACACACACCATACACACACACCCAACACACACACACACCCCACACACACACACATACTCACCACAGACACACACCACACACACACCCCACACACACCCAACACACACACAAACACACACACACCACACACACACCACACCCAACACAGCACACATACCACATGCACCACACACACTTACTCACACACAATACACCCACCACACATACAACACACAGACACAAACATCCACATTCACAACAGACCCACCACACACACACCACACACACAACACAATGCAAACACCACACACACCACACACACACACCCACCACACACACACCACACACACAGACACACACACCCACACACAACACAACCACCACACACACACACCACACACACAGACACGCACACACCCATACGCAACACACCCACCACACACACCACATACACCACCCACACCACACGCACACCCACCACATACACATAAACAAACACACAACACACCCACCACACACAACACACACATCCACCCTCACAACACACCCACACACACCGCACGCATCACACACACCCACACAACACACCCACCACACACACACATACACACACTATATACACTAAGTCACACACACACACCACACACATCACACACACCCACACAACACACCCACCACTCACACAGCACACACAGACACACACATCCACACAACACACCCACCACACACACACCCAACACAACAGACACACCACATACACCACACACACACCCACACACATAGCACACAAAGACACACACATTCACACTCACAACACACCCACACACACACACACCCACAAAACACACCCATCACACACAACACACCCACCACACACATAGCACACAGCACACACACACACACACACACACTCCCACCACACCTTGCAACGACAACACTGGGTGGTATAATTTGTGGGCGGCACGATGGCACAGTGGTTAGCACTGCTGCCTCACAGCGCCTGAGACCCGGGTTCATTTCCCGACTCAGGCGACTGACTGTGTGGAGTTTGCACGTTCTCCCCGTGTCTGCGTGGGTTTCCTCCGGGTGCTCCGGTTTCCTCCCACAGTCCAAAGATGTGCGGGTCAGGTGAATTGGCCATGCTAAATTGCCCGTAGTGTTAGGTAAGGGGTAAATGTAGGGGTATGGGTGGGTTGCGCTTCGGCGGGTCGGTGTGGACTTGTTGGGCCGAAGGGCCTGTTTCCACACTGTAAGTAATCTAATCACACATACACAGCACACACACATACACACAGCACACACACATACACCACACACACCACACGCCACACACCCACCCACACCCCATGCCACACACGCAGCACGCACACACATCACACCCACCACACACACACACACACACACACACACACACACACACACACACACACACACACACACACACACACACACCCCTCAGAATTAGTAATCGAGCTGCTAATACACACCACCTTTATCTAGTTGGCAACAATTCAACATTTTCCTCTATCTCCCAACTTGCAGTTTTTAAAATTAGCTTAAAAAATATTCAAGTTCTGAAACAGCAAGTTTGATAGAAAAATGGTAATAAGCTACCCAATACCACTGCTGCTTGTTCTTGCTGACTGTAATCCTTGCCTGATTCAATTATTCAACTCGTATTTAAAGTTCCTCTCCATTCCTCATCCCATGCTCCCACTCCCTCAATCAGCACGTCACCTGCTCCCACATTTGGCAGCTAATAGCTGGCTCCATTCTGAGTCAGTGTTCCCACCATCTGTACTGCCCGCCTTCAGTCTCCATCAGCCCATTAGCACTGACGTACCCACCATAACCCGGCTGGTGTTTAGCTCTGTGCCTGTACACTGCCAGCTCCTTCCCTGCCTTCACACATTACCTTCTTCATATTCCCAAACTGAAGTTTCTTGTCCAAATGTATCAACTTGAAAGAAAGGTTATTCAGAACAGAAAGTATGAAAACAGCAAAGGGGTGAATAAACAGAGCTGAATTGCAAGATTGTCAGACCCAGGCAAACCCCCCCAATCTTCTACACTCGAGCTTCCAAAGAGTTTCACTTTCCTGACACCTAGCTCCATCTTCCCTTTGCAGAGTTCGCTGTCCCACTCTCCCCTATTACCACAAGTTCTGGCTGCCTTCACCTGTCATTTCCACCCATTCTCCAACCTCTATTTCTCCCAATTCTGAATTACCCCAGCCCTCCTGTCCATTCCTTCCCATCCTGTCTTTCCTTTTCTGTCCCATTCTACCTCCCACATTGCCCCATTCCACACATTCCTTTTGGAACATTGCCACCAATATTACACCTCAGCCCTCATTCTGCCACAAACCCCCTCCCCATAGTATTCCTCACCAATTCTCTCCTCATTTGGATTCCCCTCACTCTCTCTTGTCCATCCTCTCATTAACCCACACACCCTCTATCTGCCCGCCTCATACTCTCACTCATCCATCCTTTCCACATTGCCTCTCCCATCCACTAAACATTCGCACCCCCTACTCTCCCTCAGCCATCATCTAAACATTCCCACCTCCCCCCACTCCCCTCTCCCCTCTCCCCTCTCCCATCCTCTCCTCATGTCCCCTACCCCACTCCCCCTCTCCCATCCTCTCCTCATTCCCCCTTCCCATACTCTCCCTCTCCTCATTCCCCCCCGCATTGTCTCCAGTTTCCTCCTGCCCACACTCTCCCTCACTATCTCCACATTGCCCTCATCTCTGTCTCCTCATTCTCTCCTCTCACTCTCTCTCTCTCCCTCATTCTCCCTCATTCTCTCTCTCTCTCTTCTATTCTTCATTCCGTCCTTCTCTCCCCCTCCCCCTCCCCCTCATGTCCTCACATTCCCCTCTCTGGCTCTGGGACACTAACTGTGTGCCAGGCTGGCTCTGCCTCTGTTTGGTACCACCACTTCTCTCCCTTGTGCCAGGCATTTCTCTCGGATAGTTTTCTGGGATCCTCTGGAAGACCCTTCTTCCATTTGTAATTCCTTCCCTCCCCCAATGTAGATTCTACAATTTCCAATCCAAGAGCATTTCTTGCTATCCTACATCTTCCATCCCGTACTAACCAAGCTGCCCCACTACCATTCCTTCCTGCCCATTCTTTTACAGAGGCAGCCCCTCTTGGTGAATATTTGTAACTGTGTATTTGCAATGGCATAAGTTCATACCGATAAATGTTTATTTGCCCTGTACATTAATGATTTTGTTTTGAATACAACATGCTTTCACGTGAACAGTTTGTAATTTGGTCTTTCTACCATTTTCTCCCTCTCACCCTGTTTTTTGCTGCAGTTTTTCTATATTTGTACCGTCTGTCCCTTCCTGTCCCAGCAACAAACCGCCCATCCTGCCTTCACTATTATAATTACATCATTAATTCATTACTTCAGATTCCCTGCTCTGCACATTTTACTGTATTTACTATTTTTAGTTTCAAGAAGCTCATCTTTGATTTAACCAGCTACTTTTAAGAAAGTAGAGAAGAGAAAGAATAGAGACCTAATTACAAACTAGACACCTTCCTTTCATTTCGAAGCTGAGGAATATTCCCCAGTCTTCCTCATCAATCTGCTGCCTTCCCTGAGTTTCTATCCTGTGTGGTTTGTAATGTTAATCTGTCTCTAGTCTCACTGTGGGTTGGCATCTCAATCCCCACCTTTTATCCTCTCTCACTCACTTCGCCCTCTGGAGATTTTCCTTCTTGCAGTAAAGCAAGGTGGCACAGTGGTTAGCACTGCTGCCTCACAGCGCCAGGGACCTGGGTTCAATTCCCGACTCAGGCGACTGACTGTGTGGAGTTTGCACATTCTCCCCGTGTCTGCATGGGTTTCCTCCGGGTGCTCTGGTTTCCTCCCACAGTCCAAAGATGAGGGTCAGGTGAATTGGCCATGCTAAATTGCCCACAGCCTTAGGCAAGGGGTAAATGTCGGGGTATGGGTGGGTTGCGCTTCGGCGGGTCGGTGTGGACTTGTTGGGCCGAAGGGCCTGTTTCCACACTGTAAGTAATCTAATCTAATCTAAAAAAACCTAAGTTAAAACAGCCCTTGGCGCTGAATTCCGACTTTGAGCCAAAATTCCTAGATTTCCTCAGTTGAACTTTGTCCCATTCAGATGAGTCTCCATTGACATCGCCTGTGTCCCTTACTGACTGTGTGGTGCAAAAATAAATCCCTTTCTTACAAGGATCGGTTCAGTCATTTCCTAACTACAGTAATCAGCACCTCACTTTGACAAAAGATTGTTTCTTTCTGTATCAAGAGTAAACGACTTGTTTTCAAAACATTGTGTTTCGTTGGAGAAAATATAAGTGGCAATGGGTCAAAAGAGATTCAAGTGAACGGTAAATTGTTTAAATTACAATTAATAGCAAATTTCTGTGGCGATATGAGAGCACGCGCCTTGACTCCAAATACAGTGCGTCTCAAAACCTGATGCTTATTGTTCTGCTATTTTCTTTTAAATGGAGAATCTAAGTTCTCCCAATTCTATGGCTTGTTTTTTTAAAAAAATGACGTCAATAATTTAAACATTGGAATGAATTCAAAGATAATTGTACAATATTGAGCATGGTGATAGTGCCTTGTGGGTTGTTAAGCTCAGTTGGCTGAATGGCTGGTTTGCAACAGAGAGTGATGCCAACAGCGTGGGTTTAACTCCCATACCAGCTGAGGTTTTCCGGAAGGTGCTACCTTCTGGGCCTTGTTCCTTGCCTGAGGCTTGGTGACTGTCAGGTTAAATCTCTCTAATGAGAGAGCAGCCCCTATCGGGCTATGGTCACTTTGCCTTTACCCAGTGCCACACAGTTACCCCTTTTGGCCTGTGCCATGAAACATTATTGTGCCTGGAGTCAATATTGCGAACTCCCAGGGAAACCCTTTCCAGTTGGATGCCACCGTTGCGTCATGTCTGCTGTGTCCATCCTGCTGTGGGACACGTGTCCCAATTTTAGCACAAGCATCCAGATGTTAATAAAGGGGATTTTGCTGGGTCAACTTGGCTGATTTTGCTGTTGTAATTTCTGGTGCCTAGTTCAATACCAGGAAGTCTGCATGAAGGCTAGAGACAAGTTGGAACTAGACCCATGCATGTTTATAAACCGCGCATTCTTCCTCACTGGCAAGCTGCCCACTGCAGTGAGGAATTGCTAATCAAATTCCATGAGCCATCGTCAGTAAACGAGGTCATCAAAGTCAGCATTAGGGAGCATCAAGGAAAGTGCTGAGGCGTACAGCTATTTGTGAGATCCGGCTCGAACCAGAGCTGAAGTTGAAGAAGTTCAAGCCATGACTGACAAGGTTAGGGTTTGGCAAAGTGCAAGGTCTTTAACACCGAGGACACAACCTTGTGATTGTCTGTTAGAAGCTCTTAGTCTGCAGAAATGTCAAGGTAGTTTTGCTTTGGCTCTCGAACCTGTGTGGAGAGGTTGGCCTTCCTGCTCTCCTCATAACTGAGCTTCTGCTTTTCCTACAATGCCATTGTCCCTCCAAACACCAGGATCTGAAATCTGATACTGGCGTTCCCATTGCTCACTGGGTCAGCAGCTGGTTGCCGAAATGAATTGGAACCTTGTACCTGTGAAACGTGGGGGAGAGTGTGTTGCTCCCATTCAAAGCCCTTCTGTTTAGTCCCAGTGGAATTCCTCTCAGCAAGTGCTCAGAGTTCCTATGCCTCGCAGGTCTCTTAGAGAGCTGGGATGATGCCCTATGGCAGCCTTAACTGGTTCCCCAGTTGCTGCCGCACCTGTAGCCAGAGTCCCCGCCACAGGCATCAGATTGGCCTTCTTGAGAGTGAATCCATGGAAAGCAACAGGCTGGGATGGAGTCACCTTCCACATCCATCAAAGTTTTACCTGCACAACCACCAATATCATTTGTTGTATCCGTTGCTCCCGATGTGGTCTCCTCTACATTGGGGAGATTGGACGCCTCCTAGCAGAGCGCTTTAAGGAACATCTCCGGGATACCTGCTCCAATCAACCACACCGCCCCCGTGGCCCAACATTTCAACTCCCCCTCCCACTCTGCCGAGGACATGGAGGTCCTGGGCCTCCTTCACCACCGCTCCCTCACCACCTGACGCCTTGAGGGAGAATGCCTCATCTTCTGCCTCGGAACACTTCAACCCCAGGGCATCAATGTGGACTTCAACAATTTCCTCATTTCCCCTTCCCCCACCTCACCCCAGTTCCAGCCTTCCAGCTCAGCATCGTCCCCATGACTTGTCCTACCTGCCTATCTTCCTTTCCACATATCCACTTCACCCTCCTCCCTGACCTATCACCTTCATCTCCTCCTCCACTCACCCATTGTACTCTTGACTACCTTCCCCCACCCTCCTCTCTAACCTATCACCTCCATCCCCACCCCCATTCACCTATTGTGTTCTATGCTACTTTCTCCCCACCCCCACCCCCCTCTCATTTATCTCTCCACCCTTCAGGCACTCTGCCTCTATTCCAGATGAAGGGTTTTTGCCTGAATTATCGATTTGCCTGCTCCTCGGATGCTGCCTGACCTGCTGTGCTTTTCCAGCACCACTCTAATCTAGACCCTGGGATGGTGTCACTGGCCATGCACTCATTTCCTGCATGGACCAGTTGGCAGGAGCACTTGCACATGTCTTCAACCTCTCCTTACTCGGAGGTTCCCACTTGCTTTCTGAAAACCATTATCATCCTGGTGTAAAAGAAAATTCAGGCAGCGTGCCTAATGGCCACTGCCCTATGACTCTGACATCCATCAATACGAAATGTTTCGAGAGGTTAGTCATCTCACACATCAACTCCAGCCTACCAGACAATTCGCCTACTGTCGCAACATGTCCATCGCAAATACCATTGCCCTGGCCTCACATTCATTCCTGGAATGTCTGGATAGCAAGGACCTACGTTTGATTCCTACTTATTGGTTGTAGCTCTGCTTTAACACCATAATTTCAATCAAACTCATCTCCAAACTGTAAGAGGCCTAGAACCTGCTCTCCCTCTGCAATTGGATTCACAGATCACAATCAGCAAGGATAGGCAACATCACCGTCTCCAGGATAATCCTCAACATCTCAGTCCCTTACTATATTCCTTATAAACCCCTGACCGTATGGCTAAATTCCGCTCTAACTCCACTTACAAGTTAGCTGATGACACCACCTTAGTGGGTCAGATCTTAAACAATGATGAGACAGTGTACAGGGAAGCGATACCGGGGTTCCTTTATAATGCAATGGCTGAGTTCCTCTGCAAAATAATGTGCTTTAGAAAATTGCACTATGGAGTTCCACTACAGGGGATTACTATAGAACTTCACCTAAGCTGCTCAGCAGCAAGTTAACTTCACACACACACACACACACACACACACACACACAGTCTCATACATAAGCTCTCTCTTTCTCTCATATGCGCATACAGACACACCCCACTCTCACACCCACCATCTCACAGACACATACACCATCGCACTCACACACACACTTACAGCACACTCTATCACATGCACTCACACCCATACGCACACATTCACTCTGTCACTCCAACACACGCACACATATAAATTAATGGGGTGAATTTGTTTTTGCACAGTTAAATTTTATTTTGCCCAAAACCTGCATAAATCCATGTAAAACTCTGTAAAACTATGTAGAGGCCTTGTCAGTCTGACTCAACATTGGGACACAGACAGACTTCTCACTTACTGTTAGAAAAGCTGAGCTATCTGAGAATGTAATTGAAAAGAAGTTTTGGGATTTACATACCAAAGAACAGAAACCAGCATATCCCATTCTAAAAGATGAAAGGTTTAATGTAAAATTGTTTAATGTATCACTTCTCCATGAAGCTGGACTCCTTTTGCTATAAATTCTGTGATCATGGTCTTATTCTCCACAACCACCTGATGAAGGAGCGATGCTCCGAAAGCTAGTGCTTCCAAATAAACCTGTTGGACTATGAGCTGGTGTTGTGTGATTTTTAACTTTGTACATCCCGTCCAACATCTGCGTGTCTAAGTCACAGTTAAGAAAAGGCACCAATGCCTCTACTTCTCAGAAGGCTAAAGAAATTCACCATGTCCACATTGACTCTTACTAATTCTTATAGATATACCATAGAAAGCATCTTAACTGAATGCATCACAGCTTGGATTGGCAATTGCTCTGCCAACGCCACAAGAAATTACAGACAATTGTGAACATAGCCCAGCCCATCATGAAAACCAACCTTCCTTCCATTGACTCCGGCTACCTTTCCCACTGTCTCGGGAAAGCAGCCAATATCATCAAAGCCCCCTCCCACCCACTCGTGTCCACCCTCTTTACTCAGGCAAGAGATACAGAAGGTTGAAAACATGTTCTAGCAAATTCAAGAACAGCTTCTTCCCTGCTGTTATCAGACTTACGAACAAACCTCTCATATGTCCAAGTCAATCTTTCTCTGCAGCAGTAACACTAAATTCTGTATTCTGCTCTATTACCTGATGCAGTTTTGTACTGCGTGATTTACCTAGATAGTATACAAAATAACACTTTTCACTATCTTAGCACAAGCGACCCCAATAAAATAATATAAAATCCCTCTGTACCTGCCTGCCTTCAGCTAGTCAGTTTTGAAAGTTACGGGTAATCTGACCATCTCTTTAAAAATTTAAACTGCAATCACCAGTCTGATGGGTTTAAACTGTAAGGAGAATGGAATTCCTGACTGTTCTCTCTCCATCCTGGTAATTATTATTAGCACAGAGAACACCATCTTAGAGTTAGCATGGCGCCTAATGCAACGTAATTTTTGAGCTTGCTTGCTTTCATTACAAATCATCAAAGGGTATAACATCCAATGATGTATCTCTTCTTCCAAACATTGTAATGTGTGGCCTTGCTGCTCCAGCTGTCTCACAGATGCTGGCTGCCTTGAAATTGGTAACATTGGTAATCAATATCCAAAGAATTCTTGATCATTTCACAGGATGCAAGTGCTGTTGGCTGGCATTAGAAATTTCTACATGCCCTTGAGTCAGGCAAAACGATCTTGAATTGCTGCAGTCCAGTCCATATTTCTGCCAGGAAGACGGTTTCATGATTTTGACCCAGCAACAATAAAGGAACTAGAAACCTTACTTTTATTTTAAAAATGAGAAGTATTCCCCAAGCCTCCTCATAAATCAATTGCTTTTCCTGCACTTGCTGTGGTTCATGAATTCAGTTTGTTTCTAGTCTCACTGCTGGTTAGCATCTCAGTCCATGCATTTTATCCTTTCTCACTCAGTTCTCACTCTGGAGAAGTTGCCTTTTGCAGTAAACCCTAAAGCACCTCTGCACCAAACTCCCACTTTGAGCCAAATACGTTTCCTAGTTAGGACAATGTGTGGCTTGAGTGAGACCTGCAGGTCATGACCTTCCCCAATGTTTGTTATCTTTGCCCTTCTCCGTGGTAGAGACTGGAGGTTTGGAATACTCTGTTGAAGGATCTTTGATCCTTTGCTGATGAACTGTAAATTTAATGAATTCACGATGTAGAATTCCTGTCGTTCCATGCCTTGGGAAATCACTTGCTCAACGTATTATGCAAATACAAATCAAACTACTTGTTTCAGTCAGTGATTAATGCAACTAACGTAATGGGTGTATCCAGACAATCTGCTAATCTTTCCAGCGCCACTCTTCAAGGATTAAAGTTAATGAATCATATCCTTCTTGGATATTATGCTGCCCTCCAAATGTGCTGTGATGGAATATTATATTTTGAATTCTAATGAGTTTTAGATTAGATTACCTACAGTGTGGAAACAGGCCTTTCGGCCCAACAAGTCCACACCAACCCACCGAAGCGCAACTCACCCATACCCCTACATTTACCCCTTACCTAACACTACGGGCAATTTAGCATGGCCAATTCACCTGACCCGCACATCTTTGTGACGGTGGGAGGAAACCAGAGCACTCAGAGGAAACCCACGCAGACACGGGAAGAATGTGCAAACTCCACACAGTCAGTCGCCTGAGGCGGGAATTGAACCCGGGTCTCTGGTGCTGAGAGGCAACAGTGCTAACCACTGTGCCACAGTGCCACCCACAATTTTGTGATACAATTCTCAAGAGAGGGAACCTGAGCTAAAATATTCAAATTTACTGGATGAGTCCCAGATGAAGAAACTGTCAACAAAATTCCACTTTTCTTGAACATAATCAATACCAGTTAAAGTTAAACAAGAATTCATAGATAAATGATCATTCGAATAAAGGAGTAAATTTCTTTCCAATTATTTGATACAACGCACAACCAGAAACACCCATATCATTCCTTGCAGAAGTGTGGTTCTGTTAGGGCATACAGTTTCACAATATAGTGTTTCTTATTTATGCAATGCAGGTCCAGACCCCTATCCAAATACAGCATTCACCTTCAAGTCTCATGGGTTTGATTATCATCATCAACACACACTTTCCAAGGCCCCTCTTGGACTGCAAAATCCTGGGGATCTAGCTTTCCAGACTTGTTTTCCAACTAACCAACCGACCAATAACAATGTCGCTCATGATTTGGCCATTTATGAGCTCTTCAGCTTCTCTTAGACAACTGTCCAATGTTTAGATTATCTTGGTCAAACAAAAGTCAGAGTGAGTTTTGTTTCTTCACCTTGCAAATGTTGTGTGTCTCCTTCTGGCTCTTTTTGTTTAATCTTTGAGTCTGCATCTGCACCGGCCTGTCACTGGTCTTGGTATTAGAAGGCTCCCCCCTGCAATGGTAATTTCACTATTCATGGAAAAAATGGTCTTCAGGAAAAGTCCTTTGCATTCCGAATTCTCTTCTTTGTTATTAGAATAGAGGTCTGCATCACTCTTTATTCATTTGTGAAATATAACTGTCCCTAGCAAAAATTCTGGTTGCCATTCAGTCAGTTCCCTTGACAGTGAGTCGCTTTCATGAATTGCTGCAGTCTATGTGCTTCAGGCATGTCTACAGCTCCAAACCTGAACCTCAGAGGCAAGGGGAGAGTGACATTCCTTCACACCAAAGCAGCAACCCACTCAGTGTGACATCAAAGATCCTTCGCAAAACTGGTGTCAATCTGAAACAGGACAAAAGTCCTTTGCTGGTTGGAGTCATACTTAGCAAAAAGGAGCATGGTTGTTGCTGTTGGACGTCAATTCTGTCTGTCCCAGGACATCTTTGCCAGGGCTCTTCAGAGTAGTGTCCTAGGCTCAACCACCTTCAGCTGCTTTATTAATGGCCTACCCATCATAAGGCCAGAAGAAGAATGATCACTGACGATTACACAATGTTCAGAAGTATGTGTGACTCCTGGCATTGAAGGGATCTTGTGTCTCTGCATCATCTGACATTAAATTCAAATTTGCCATTGTGCTTTGTTTGCCAGGCTGTGCCAAGAGCTGAAAAATGTGTTGCTGGAAAAGCGCAGCAGGTCAGGCAGCATCCAAGGAGCAGGAGAATCGACGTTTCGGGCATAAGCCTTTCTCCTGTGTTGCTGCCAGACAACTTCAGCTAAAAGAACAAAAACAGAAATTACTGGAAAAGCTCAACGGGTCTGGCAGCATCTGTGGAAAGAAATCAGAGTTAACGTTTCAGGTTGACTGCCCCTGAGGAAGGGTCACTTGACACAAAGCATTAAATCTGATTTCTCTCCACAGACGCTGCCAGACCTGTTGAGCTTTTCCAGTAATTTCTGTTTCTGATTTACAGTATCTGTAATTCTTTGGATTTTACCTTCAGTTATAGTTTCAGCAATGAACTTGAAAAGGTCAAGAGTGGTGAAGGTGACATAAGGGATGCTTGCTTTCATTAGCTGGGGTGAAGTATATAGGAGCAGGGAAGTCTTGTTGCAACTTTATAGAGAATTGATCAGGTCACAAATGAAATACAGCGTGTAGTCCTGGTCACCGCACTATCAGATGGATGTCATTGCACTGGAGAGAGGAGATTCACCAGGATGTTGCCTGGGATGGAAAGTTTTGGTTATGACAAGACACTGGGTAGCCTGAGTTTGATTTACTTGGAACAGAGAAGATTGAAGGGGGATCTAATTGAGGGATCCATAATTATGAGAGGGTAAATTGTGAGAATCTTTTCCCTATGACGGATGTGACTAAGACAAGGGGGTATAAATATAAGGTGCAGTCTATGTGATCCAGGTAGGCTCTGAGGAAATTATTTTTCACCCAGAGGAGAGTAAAAATGTGGAATATTGTGCCTTAGAGGATGGTGGAGGCAAGTAATCCTGCAACTTGGAAGAAATATCTGAATGAACACTTAAGATTACAGTCATATTTGGCTGTAAACCAATTGCAGGTAAAAGGGATAGTATAGTTTGGTGTTTGTTGGTTGCTGGGTTGAAAGGCCTGTTTCTATGCTGCATGACCCAATGACTTGCTTGTTCTGCTATTCAATAAGATCATGGCTGATCCAATTTATTCCAATATCCACATTCCCATCTATTCCTGAGAACATTAGATTCCATTGTCAAATAAGTATCTACTTATCTCTCTCTTAAAAGTATTCAATGATCCAGTGTCCTCTGCCTTCTGAGGCAGACAGTTCAACCCTAGAAAGACAAAAGTTCTCCTCTCCTCTGTCCCTAATTTTACATCAGAATCTCTGGTTCTGGAGCAACAATAGAAATTAATGGAGAAGCTCAGCTGAATTCTTTGTTTTATTCCATAGTTCTTGACCAACCCACAAGAATAAACATCCTTTTAACATTCACATGTCTGCCATCCCTGGGTAGTCATAGATGCCCATTCTGTTGACAGTATGAGTCATTCATTTTACAGTAAGGTAAGTTAAATAAGTGGACTTCTTCTATTTGGGTTTTACGTGACTCTAGGAAGCCTGATGATATCTTCTACCAATTGTCCTTTTGACTGTCTGTTCAACAAACAATACTTTCTTTATCTGTGGTTTCATGTCTGGTTAGGCATTAAACAGCTGCTCAATGACTCATGTCTTCTTGAACAGTTGCGAGATGACTGTCTATTTCTTGATTTGGAGATACTGGTGTTGGACTGGGGTGTACAAAGTTAAAAGTCCCACAACACCAGATTATAGTCCAACAGGTTTAATTGGAAGCACACTAGCTTTCGGAGTGACGCTCCTTCATCAGGTGATTGTGGAGGGCTCAATCCTAACACAGAATTTATAACAAAAATTTACAGTGTGATGTAACTGAAAATTGATTGAAAGAAGTGAAACTATCACTGTATTCTAACAGATGAAAGGCTTAACAGACAATTTCTCAATATATAATTTCAGTCACATCACACTGTAAACTTTTGCTATAAATTCTGTGTTACGATCGAGCCCTCCACTATCACCTGATGAAGGAGCGTCGCTCTGAAAGCTAGTGTGCTTCCAATTAAACCTGTTGGACTATAACCTGGTGTTGTGGGATTTTTGTCTATTTCTTGGTCAGTTTGCTGTCATTGGCAATTAGTTTAACACTTTCTGCTATTTGAATAAAGTCAAGACACGCATTCATGCTCAAAGGTGTGAATCCTTGATTGTGAAGTATACATTCATTCTCTACTCTATGACACCTCTTTTATTGCAGAGTTACTTTAGGTTAAAAATCACACAACACCGGGTTATAGTCCAACAGGTTGAGTTGGAAGCACACTAGCTTTCGGAGCACTGCTCCTTCATCGGGTAGTTTTGGAGGATACAATTATAAGGCACAGAATTTATAGCAAAAATTTACAGTGTGATGTAACTGAAATTATACATTGAAAGACACCTTGATTGTCTGCTGAGTCTTTCATCTGTTTGAATACCATGATAGTTTCACTTCTTTCATGTGTAAATCACAAAACCTTTTTTAAAAGTTGCATTCTCAGGTTAGCTGTTAACAATGAGTGATAGCTAGACAATATGTTGAAGGTGTTAGCCCCCTGTGTTCTCTGACTGTGCCATGATGTTTAGATTGATTCTAATCTAAAAAGTGAGATAACAAAGTTTTACATGAAATCATCAAGTTTTACATGAAATTATTCAATGTATAATTTCAGTTACATCACACTGTAAATTTTTGCTATAAATTCTGTGCCTTACAATTGTATCCTCCACAATCACCTGATGAAGGGGCGTCGCTCCGAAAGCTAGTGTGCTTCTAATTAAATCTGTTGGACTATAATCTGATGTTGTGTGATTTTTAACTTTGTACACCTCTGTCCAACACCGGCATCTCCAAATCAGAGTTGCTTTAGCTTGCCTTTAACATTAAGATCGATATTTCCTGAACCATGTAATTTCACAATTGTAGGTTATAACCTTTGTAATCTTTCATCCTCGGTAGATGATCTGTAAATAGAGTGACACTTGCCCCGGTGTCAAGCTTAAAATGAACAAAATATCTACTGACATAAATTTCTTCCAGCAAAAATAATTGGCTTGGATCATTAATTTCCTCTAGAAATTCACTTGTTTCCTCTTACATTGTGGGTTGCTTGACCTCACTAACAGCTTTGTGTGAGTAGGTATTTGACATGTTGCTGCTCTGTAATTGTATCCTATTTCTGCTAATCATTTGGAAGTAATTTATTGTTTAACAGAAGTAGCATTCTTTACTTTTATTCACTGAGAGGACGTGACCATTTATAGCTACATCAGTTTTTATTGATCATCACTAATTGCCCAGAGGGCAGTTAAGAGTTAACCACCTTGCTGTGGACCTGAAGTCATATGTACACCAGACCAGGCAAGGATGACAGATTGGCTTTTGACCAAAACGTCAACTCTCCTCCTCCTCGGATGCTGCCTGACATGCTGTGCTTTTCCAGCACCACTCTTGATAGAGTTTCTTCCCTAAAGGGCATTAGTGAACCAGATGGGTTTTTCCAACAATCAACAATGGTTTTTCTGGTTATCATTTCACCATTAATTCTTACTTTAAATTCAAAATCCATCATCTGCCAATGCCTAGACATTTAACTACAATCAACAGAAACAGAAATTACTGGAAAATCTTAGTGAGTCTGACAACATCTGTGGAGAGAGATCAGAGTTAACTTTTCAGGTCCAGTGACCCTTCCTCAGAAGATGGTAGCTAGGAAAAAGCTGTTTTTTTACATAGAAGATATCCCAGATATCCCAACCCCCATCTAGTCCCACCTGCCAGCACCCGACCCATATCCCTCCAAACCTTCCTATTCATATACCCATCCAAATGCCTCTTAAATGTTGCAATTGTACCAGCCTCCATGACATCCTCTAGCAGCTCATTCCATACACGTACCACCCTCTGTGTGAAAAAGTTGCCCCATTAGGTCTCTTTTATATCTTTCCCCTCTCACCCTAAACCTATGCCCTCTAGTTCTGGACTCCCCAACCCCAGGGAAGAGACTTTGTCTACTTATCCTATCCGTGTCCCTCATAATTTTGTAAGCCTCTATAAAGTCACCCCTCAGCCTCATTAGCAGCTAACAATGGGTTATGTGTAATAGCAGATCAAGTGATAACAAGACCTGGCATGTGGAGGTTAGGGTGAAGGATGGGAGGAGGTGCCTCAAGACTTAAAGTTGTTGAATTTGATATTGAGTCCAGAAAACTGTTGAGTTCCAAAGTGGAAAATGAGGTGCTGCTCTTCCAGCTTGCATTGAGCTCAGCTGGAATAAGCCTGAGAGGGAGATGTTGGCCAGGGAATAAGGTGGTGTGTTCAAGTTGCAGGCAAGAGGGAGCTCAAGGTCTGTTTTATGAACATAGGTGTTCAGCAAAGCAATCTCCCCAATGTAGAGGAGAACACAATGTGAACAGTGAATAAAGTAGACTGTATTGATTGAATTGTCGTAAAGTGCTGCTTCACCTGGAACATGTGTTTGAGTCCTTGGAAACTGAGGACTGACAAAATAAACAGGCAGGTATTATACCTTCTGTGGTTGCAGGGGAGGGTGCCATGTGCCTGTGGGGGAGGGGGGGGGGGGGGCGTACGTTATTGAGAGTGAAGGAGGAGGAGACCAGGGTGACTCGAAGGAACAGTACTTGTGGAAGGCTGACAAGAGTGGGAAGGGGAATTGTGAGTCTGATGGTGACATCCAACTAGAGATGGTGGGAATAGTGGCTAAGGATCCTCTGGATATGGATGTTGGTGGGAAGATAGGTAAGGACATGCTGTTGTGGAAAGGAAGAGAGAGGCTGAGGGCTGAAGTATGTGATGTAGGTCAGACCCAGCTGAGGGCCCTGTCAACTACGGTGCTCAGGAGTCTTCAGTTGAGGAAGAAAGTGGATATTTCACAGGCTTCCTTGTTGAAGTTGGCATCATCAGAACACATGCAATAGAGATGGAGAAACTGGAAGGATAGAACAGAGCCTTACTAGAAGCAGGCCATGAGATTGTGGGAGTGAGTTGGTTTGTTGCAGATGCTGGTGGACAGTTTATTTCCAGAAATGGAAACGGACATGTTGAGGAAAGGTAGGGAGTAGTCAGAGATGGACCAGGTGAAGATGAGACTGGTGTGGAAATTGGAAATAAGATTGATAATCTTTTTCAATTCCACTCGAGAGAGACGAAAATAGCACCAAAGATATCATTGATATGGTGGAGAAAGAGTTGTGGGGAGGTGCCGGATTCGGACTGGAACAAGGAATATTCCATCTACCCAACAAAGGTATAACTAAGGCTGAAGAAGATACCCATAGCCACTGGCAGAGGAGGGGGGCCGTGGATAGGGACAGATCGGGCTTTTTTCCAGGAAGAAATGAAGATCTCTGAGACCATCCTGATAGTAGAGAGAGTGAATTTTCAACTGACAGGGAGCCAATAAAATGGATGCTTTGTCATGGTCTTGTGTGTTGTTAGAGCTACACTGTCAAGTGGAGAATATTTCATCACACTCCTGATTTGTGCATTGTAGATGGTGGGCAGGAAATGAGGAGAAGGGAGTTACCTGCAACAGAATTCCTCATCTCTGACCAGCCCTTATAGCCCTAGTATTTAGAGTGGCTGTTCAGTTTAATTTCTTATCAATGGCATCTCCCTGGCTGCTAATATTTGGGGGATTTAATAATAAATGTCGGGAGGAAATAGTTAGATCTTCTGTTTTTGGAAATGATCATTATTTTTGGCTCTTGTGTAGCTGTTTATTACTTGCCACTTATTAGCCCAAGCCCAGCTTCTGTCCAGAGTTTATTGCATTTGGAAGTGGACTGCCTCAGTATCTGTGAAGATGCAAATGCTCCTGAACACTGTGCCATTGTCAATGAACACCTCCATTCTGACCTTGGTCTATGATGAAGCAGATGAAGTTAGTTTTGCCAAGGACAGTACCTTGAGATTTCCTGCAAAGGTCTTCTGGGACTGAGGTGATTGACTAGTAACAACCACAACCATCTCCCTTTGTACTGGGTATGACTCCAATCAGTGGAGCTCTCACCCACTGACTCTGTTTTGCTAGGGCTCCTTGATGCCATACTCAGTCAAATATGGCCTTGATGTTAAGGGTAGCCACTCTCATCTCTCCTCTGTGGTTGTATTTTTTTCCCACAGTTAGATCAACGCTGGATGAGATCAGGAGCTTAATGATTCTGATGGCACCCAAATTGAGGACCAATGAGTAAATTATTTCTGGGCAAGTGCGCTTTGATAGCAATATTGATCACCCCTTTTCATCACTTTGTTAATGACTGGGATGATGATTGACACTGCCATAGCTACCAAAAACTGTCAAAAAAACTATTTAACATTTGGACTTTTTTGGAGTTAATGTAAACAATGCTCCTGTTGACATAAACATTATAAGATTGATGCTACATGACTGATTTCAGAAGGAGTTAATAGAAAGTATTTCAATGCATTGAATTTTTAATGTCAATAAGAAGATTTTTATTTCAATTGCGAAATCATCAATAGTTACCTCATATTATTTTCTGACAGCATTCTGACAGCGCTGTGCCAGTGGTAGTAAGTGACTTTGCAAGGAGACGGGAAAGAAGGAAGTGGTGGGTGAGGGCTGTAAGTTCACGTTGGGCTATAATAGGCCATGACAGTTGGAGGGAGATGGGGTTATGAGAGGCCATGAGGTGGGTACAGGGTGTAAGCGTGAAGAGGAATGGGGATGAGGGGGTGAAAGCAGCATGGATGGTTAATGCTTTAATTTTTATTACTAAACCTTGAATTAGTACCAGAGTCCCCAGGCTGGTAATCCAACCAAACTGCTTTGGGAAGCAGCAGTCTCTGAGGAAGGGTCACTGGACTCGAAGCGTTAACTCTGATTTGTCTTCACAGATGCTGTCAGACCAGCTGAGCTTTTCCAGCAACTTCTGTTTTGATCTCCACTCTCTCGGATGGCCTGCACCAACTCCCAATCCAGTCAGTCCCCGATAAAAAATGGGAAATGCCAGATTATTTTCAATGTTGAGATTGAAGACATAGGATTTCTCCCAACTCCCTGTACCAAACCGAGGAATGAATTTTGGAACCTTGGTATCTGCTGTGTTATGGACTAGGCTAGACCACTCAACACATTCTGAAGCAGGCCGCCCAGACCATAGCTTTGCAATTTGCCTTGGTAGGTGTACAGTAAAAATTACCCGAAATAAGTTAGCTAGCTTGACTATCATGTTTTAAAACAGACAAAAATTTATTCACAAAATTACACAATGAAACACAAAGAACAGAATAAAGAATCCCTACAGTACTCAGTCTATCCAAACTACACTTAATTATGCTGTTCCGAATATACGCAACAGTCCCAATAAGCAAACCCGCTTTTAAACACAGTACAAAGGCAACAAATGCTTACAGATTGAAGTTAAAAGGACAGAAGAAGAGAGACTTTTGCAGCCTGTTTCCACACAGCTCACTGTTGAACTCCCAACTAGTTTTGGACTGAACTGCTCAGCTAGAGAGCTGACCACTCCCCTTTCATTATACAGGTCACTACTAAAACATGCCCACTTTGGCCTGAAGTCTCATCTGTTTACATATAAATAAAAGGCCTCTCAAAATCCTTTTCACCTCTGTACCAAACTAGTCTAATCAGAGCCTGGCCTGTTTACGATCCCTCTGAAAGAAATCAAGGCGACAGTATCCTTGAGAAAAGGGACAGCCTTTAGAAAAAAAGGGACCAGCTTTGTGGCAGTTGATTGCCCTACTCTATGTATTTATTTCTCACGGGTGTTTTTAGTTTTTTGTACCTTATGACCTGAATAGATTCTGTTGCTCTCTTGTAATAAGGTTGCTCTTATCTTCTTAATATTTCTATATGGTCCTTTCTGGTTTTCACTTTCTATACCATCTAGATGACTTTTTCCACAGCCAAATCTTCTTTGGACTTTAATAAATCTGACAGATGCATTAACAACTACAAGAGCAACCTGTCTCAAAATTCCATGCTCACATTTCTCCATAGGTCATGAATGGAATTATCCATGAATTTTCTTAAATCCTGCTCTTTCAAGACCTTTATTCATTCTGAAATTAAAATAATTGTACAAAGCTTATAGCTCTTCATCAAAAGCATCTGTACCTTCATTTATTCCTTGGCAAACTATAACATCATCAAATATGGTCTCCATTGAATATAAAAGTGTTGAGCTTCTGAATTAGTGTCTAGTATAAAAGCAGTTCTGTATCTTAAGAAGTGCTTCTCAAAATTGTTCAATTCAGAAATCCCTTTCGCCTCATAGCTTTCCCTGGATGATTTATAAACACTGCAGCACTGCTGGCTTTCCCTATTACTGCACAGTCCTTTGAGATACTTCCTCCTCTGAGATCCCAAACTGTTCTATCACATACGTCCTTATGACTTCTTTATGTTGGGGCTTCATGAACTCCTCAGCATTTCTGAGCCGAACATGATAAACAGCATCGTGTAGTTCCTTCGGCAACTCCTGCTGACCTAGATTGTTCTCCTCTTTTGAAGTCCAACTAAAGTAGTCAGGAGCCCAGTCATTCTAACCATCACCATATGAAAACTTCCAAACTTAAGTAATGCAACCATCATAACAACCTTTATTTTGGTCTTGCAACATGATGAACAACAGTATGATTAGATTAGATTAGATTACTTACAGTGTGGAAACAGGCCCTTCTGCCCAACAAGTCCACACCGACCCGCCGAAGCGCAACCCACCCGTTCCCCTACATTTACCCTTTTACCTAACACTATGGGCAATTTAGCATGGCCAATTCACCTGACCCGCACATCTTTGGACTGTGGGAGGAAACCGGAGCACCCGGAGGAAACTCACGCAGACACGGGGAGAACGTGTCTTTGGACAGGCTCAAATTTTCTTTTCAGCCTCATTTTGTTCATCCCAAGTTTCTTACCATGCATCATTTATAAGTTTGTTTTCTCCTGCAGACCTGAGAGTATGTTGAATTGAGGATGTTTAAGAGAGTGCTTAAACAAATGTCCAAAATCTGGGGACATGCTTTAATTCAGTGTAATATACCGAGTGATCGCATGGTCTGATCACTCTGATAGTCCACATCAACAACTTACAAATACAGAGTCAAGATTAGTGTGTTGCTGGAAAAACACAGCAGCATCCGAGGAAAGGAGAATCGACGTTTCGGGCAGGAGCCCTTCATCAACCCTTCATTTCCTGTTCCTCGGATGCTGCCTGACCTGCTGTGCTTTTCCAGCACCACTCTAATCTTGACTTTAATCTCCAGCATCTGCAGTCCTCACTTTTGCCTAACTTACAAATACAGCCAGTTTGATGGCTGTCAGAAACTGGCACAGTTTAACTGTCATTTTCAGATGTTCCAGGCTATTGTTGAGCTGACAGCATGGAGCCAGATTTTTCAGCCAGTTATTCTGTAAGTATGAATTAGATTTAAGTAATCTAATCTAATCTTAACCGACTAGGCCTGATATGTAAACAAATGCGATCAGAAAGATAAAACAGATGGTTCTGAGATATAAGCTAGAGACACTGATATTTGAATTTAGGATTTGGAAACATGATAACATTTAGATGATATCTTTATTATTTACCCCGACTGCCACTAATGGTACATCACGATATCGGACACATCTGTCACTGTGTGGTTCAGCCTAAAGTTGTTTGAGGTAGTTTGTTGCTACCAACCTGCTTTTGTCTAGGATCTGTTAAAAAGTGATGACAATACACCATCCTAGAGAAGGATGCTGACAGTTAACAATGTTGTGAAAGTGCAGGTGTTGGATTAGGTTGGACAAAGTTAAAAATCACACAACACCAGGTTATAGTCTAACAGGTTTATTTGAAAGTATAGTTAACATGATGATTTATTACACGATAATGGTATGAGTCAGGCGTGTTTACTAGCACTGTTGAGGGGTGGGATGGGGAGGGGCTGCACAGAATGCCTTTGCTCTGTATAACAGCAAGTGAAGGACTTGACTCTACCCATAGACTGTCTGCGACATCAATAGTTGTTCTGGAGCTCAATGTAACATGAACATTAACACATTAGGGGGCATTACCTTATATAACATGAAGCACAAGCCGACAGCAAAACATAGACATCTTAGATTCCCTACAGTGTGGAAACAGGCCCTTTGTGTCCAACCAACTCTCCAAAGAGCAACCCATCCCTCTTTGACTAATGCAACGAGCATTACGTGCAATTGAGCATGGCCAATTCAACGGACCGGCACATCTTTGGCCTGTGGGAGGAAACAGGGAGAATGTGCAAACTCCACACTGACAGTAGCCTGAGGCTGGAATTGAACCTATAACCTTGGTGCTGTGAAGCAGCAGTACTAAACACTGATCCACCATGTCACCCCCTCTCGCGAGGGGCGTCTTATAATGGAAAATAACTGGATAAATCGAAGAGAGATAGACAGCTTTCAGGGCATTTTAATCATGGCTTTGCAGAAGACACTTCAACATTGGGATTATAGAATGGGGGCGGTGGGGCGGGGACTGTCAATATAATAAACTGTGCTCATACCTGAAAAGAACACAAACGGGTGAAGACATCAAAGATTTTTATAGCGGTTAAAAGAGAACAGAACTGCAGTTAGATGGGTCCACCAATGCAGCTGGATGGGACGAACACTGCAGCTGGATGGGACCAACACTGTATTTAGATGGGACCAGCACTGCAGTTAGATGGGACCCGCACTGCAGTTGGATGGGACGACCACTGCAGTTAGATGAGACCAGCACTGCAGTTAGATGGGGCCAGCACTGCAGTTGGATGAGACCAGCACTGCAGTTAGATGGGACCAGCACTGCAGTTAGATGAGACCAGCACTGCAGTTAGATGGGACCAGCACTGCAGTTAGATGAGACCAGCACTGCAGTTAGATGGGACCAGCACTGCAGTTAGATGGGAACAGCACTGCAGTTAGATGGGGCCAGCACTGCATTTAGATGGGACCAGCACTGCAGTTAGATGGGAACAGCACCGCAGTTAGATGGGAACAGCACTGCAGTTAGATAGGACCAGCACTGCAGTTAGATAGGACCCGCACTGCAGTTGGATGGGTCCACCACTGCAGTTGGATAGGACCAACACTGCAGCTGGATGGGACCAACACTGTAGTTAGATGAGAGCAGCACTACAGTTGGATGAGACCAGCACTGCAGTTAGATGGGACCAACACTGCAGTTAGATCAGACCAGCACTGCAGTTGGGTGGGGCCAGCACTGCAGTTGGATGAGACCAGCACTGCAGTTGGATGGGACCAGCACTGCAGTTGGATGGAACCAGCACCGCAGTTAGATGAGACCAACACTGCAGCTGGATGGGACCAACACTGTAGTTAGATGGGACCAGCACTGCAGTTAGATGGGACCAGCACTGCAGTTGGATGAGACCAGCACTGCAGTTAGATGGGACCAACACTGCAGTTAGATCAGACCAGCACTGCAGTTGGATGGAACCAGCACCGCAGTTAGATGAGACCAACACTGCAGTTAGATGGGACCAGCACTGCAGTTAGATGGTTCATGCACTGCAATTAGATGGGACCAGCACTGCAGTTAGATGAGACCAGCACTGCAGTTAGATGGGACCAGCACTGCAGTTAGATGGTTCATGCACTGCAGTAATATGGGACCAGCACTGCAGTTAGATGAGACCAGCACTGCAGGTGGATGGGACCAACACTGTAGTTAGATGAGACTAACACTGCAATTGGATGGGACCAGCACTGCAGTTAGATGGGACCAACACTGCAGTTAGATGAGACCAGCACTGCAATTGGATGGGACCAGCACTGCAGTTAGATGGGACCAGCACTGCAGTTAGATGGGACCACCACTGAGGTTAGATGGGACCAGCACTGCAGTTAGATGAGACCAGCACTGCAGTTAGATGAGACCAGCAATGCAGTTAGATGGGACCAGCACTGCAGTTAGAAGGGACCAAAACTGCAGTTAGATGGGACCAGCACTGCAGTTAGAAGGGACCAAAACTGCAGTTAGATGGGACCACCACTGCAGTTAGATGGGACCAGCACTGCAGTTAGATGAGACCAGCACTGCAGTTAGATAGGACCAGCACTGCAGTTGGATGGGACCAGCACTGCAGTTAGATGGGACCAGCACTGCAGTTAGATGGGACCAGCATTGCAGTTAGATGGGACCAGCATTGCAGTTGATGGAACCACCACTGCAGTTAGATGGGACCACCACTGCAGTTAGATGGGACCAGCACTGCAGTTAGATCAGACCAGCACTGCAGTTGGATGGAACCAGCACCGCAGTTAGATGAGACCAACACTGCAGTTAGATGGGACCAGCACTGCAGTTAGATGGTTCATGCACTGCAATTAGATGGGACCAGCACTGCAGTTAGATGAGACCAGCACTGCAGTTAGATGGGACCAGCACTGCAGTTAGATGGTTCATGCACTGCAGTAATATGGGACCAGCACTGCAGTTAGATGAGACCAGCACTGCAGGTGGATGGGACCAACACTGTAGTTAGATGAGACTAACACTGCAATTGGATGGGACCAGCACTGCAGTTAGATGGGACAAACACTGCAGTTAGATGAGACCAGCACTGCAATTGGATGGGACCAGCACTGCAGTTAGATGGGACCAACACTGCAGTTAGATGAGACCAACACTGCAGTTAGATGGGACCAGCACTGCAGTTAGATGGGACCAGCACTGCAGTTAGATGGAACCAGCACTGCAGTTAGATGAGACCAGCACTGCAGTTACAAGGGACCAGCACTGCAGTTAGATGGGATCAGCACTGCAGTTAGTTGGGACCAGCACTGCAGTTATATGGGACCAGCACTGCAGTTAGATGAGACCAGCACTGCAGTTAGATGGGATCAGCACTGCAGTTAGATGGTTCATGCACTGCAGTTAGATGGGACCAGCACTGCAGTTAGATGAGACCAGCACTGCAGGTGGATGGGACCAACACTGTAGTTAGATGAGACTAACACTGCAATTGGATGGGACCAGCACTGCAGTTAGATGGGACCAACACTGCAGTTAGATGAGACCAGCACTGCAGTTAGATGGGGCCAGCACTGCAGTTAGATGAGACCAGCACTGCAGTTAGATGGGACCAGCACTGCAGTTAGATGAGACCAGCACTGCAGTTAGATGGGACCAGCACTGCAGTTAGATGAGACCAGCACTGCAGTTAGATGGGACCAGCACTGCAGTTAGATGGGAACAGCACTGCAGTTAGATGGGGCCAGCACTGCATTTAGATGGGACCAGCACTGCAGTTAGATGGGAACAGCACCGCAGTTAGATGGGAACAGCACTGCAGTTAGATAGGACCAGCACTGCAGTTAGATAGGACCCGCACTGCAGTTGGATGGGTCCACCACTGCAGTTGGATAGGACCAACACTGCAGCTGGATGGGACCAACACTGTAGTTAGATGAGAGCAGCACTACAGTTGGATGAGACCAGCACTGCAGTTAGATGGGACCAACACTGCAGTTAGATCAGACCAGCACTGCAGTTGGGTGGGGCCAGCACTGCAGTTGGATGAGACCAGCACTGCAGTTGGATGGGACCAGCACTGCAGTTAGATAGGACCAGCACAGCAGTTAGATGAGACCAGCACTGCAGTTAGATCAGACCAGCACTGCAGTTAGATGGGACCCGCACTGCAGTTAGATCAGACCAGCACTGCAGTTAGATGGGACCAGCACTGCAGTTAGATGGGACCCGCGCTGCAGTTAGATGGGTCCACCACTGCAGTTGGATAGGACCAACACTGCAGCTGGATGGGACCAACACTGTAGTTAGATGGGACCAGCACTGCAGTTAGATGGGACCAGCACTGCAGTTGGATGAGACCAGCACTGCAGTTAGATGGGACCAACACTGCAGTTAGATCAGACCAGCACTGCAGTTGGATGGAACCAGCACCGCAGTTAGATGAGACCAACACTGCAGTTAGATGGGACCAGCACTGCAGTTAGATGGTTCATGCACTGCAATTAGATGGGACCAGCACTGCAGTTAGATGAGACCAGCACTGCAGTTAGATGGGACCAGCACTGCAGTTAGATGGTTCATGCACTGCAGTAATATGGGACCAGCACTGCAGTTAGATGAGACCAGCACTGCAGGTGGATGGGACCAACACTGTAGTTAGATGAGACTAACACTGCAATTGGATGGGACCAGCACTGCAGTTAGATGGGACCAACACTGCAGTTAGATGAGACCAGCACTGCAATTGGATGGGACCAGCACTGCAGTTAGATGGGACCAGCACTGCAGTTAGATGGGACCATCACTGAGGTTAGATGGGACCAGCACTGCAGTTAGATGAGACCAGCACTGCAGTTAGATGAGACCAGCAATGCAGTTAGATGGGACCAGCACTGCAGTTAGAAGGGACCAAAACTGCAGTTAGATGGGACCAGCTCTGCAGTTAGATGGGACCAGCACTGCAGTTAGATGAGACCAGCACTGCAGTTAGATAGGACCAGCACTGCAGTTGGATGGGACCAGCACTGCAGTTTGATGGGACCAGCACTGCAGTTAGATGGGACCAGCATTGCAGTTAGATGGGACCAGCATTGCAGTTGATGGAACCACCACTGCAGTTAGATGGGACCACCACTGCAGTTAGATGGGACCAACACTGCAGTTAGATCAGACCAGCACTGCAGTTGGATGGAACCAGCACCGCAGTTAGATGAGACCAACACTGCAGTTAGATGGGACCAGCACTGCAGTTAGATGGTTCATGCACTGCAATTAGATGGGACCAGCACTGCAGTTAGATGAGACCAGCACTGCAGTTAGATGGGACCAGCACTGCAGTTAGATGGTTCATGCACTGCAGTAATATGGGACCAGCACTGCAGTTAGATGAGACCAGCACTGCAGGTGGATGGGACCAACACTGTAGTTAGATGAGACTAACACTGCAATTGGATGGGACCAGCACTGCAGTTAGATGGGACAAACACTGCAGTTAGATGAGACCAGCACTGCAATTGGATGGGACCAGCACTGCAGTTAGATGGGACCAACACTGCAGTTAGATGAGACCAACACTGCAGTTAGATGGGACCAACACTGCAGTTAGATGGGACCAGCACTGCAGTTAGATGGAACCAGCACTGCAGTTAGATGAGACCAGCACTGCAGTTACAAGGGACCAGCACTGCAGTTAGATGGGATCAGCACTGCAGTTAGTTGGGACCAGCACTGCAGTTATATGGGACCAGCACTGCAGTTAGATGAGACCAGCACTGCAGTTAGATGGGATCAGCACTGCAGTTAGATGGTTCATGCACTGCAGTTAGATGGGACCAGCACTGCAGTTAGATGAGACCAGCACTGCAGGTGGATGGGACCAACACTGTAGTTAGATGAGACTAACACTGCAATTGGATGGGACCAGCACTGCAGTTAGATGGGACCAACACTGCAGTTAGATGAGAACAGCACTGCAATTGGATGGGACCAGCACTGCAGTTAGATGGGACCAGCACTGCAGTTAGATGGGACCAACACTGCAGTTAGATGAGACCAACACTGCAGTTAGATGAGACCAACACTGCAGTTAGATGGGACCAGCACTGCAGTTAGATGGGACCAGCACTGCAGTTAGATGGAACCAGCACTGCAGTTAGATGAGACCAGCACTGCAGTTAGATGGGACCAGCACTGCAGTTAGATGGGATCAGCACTGCAGTTAGTTGGGACCAGCACTGCAGTTAGATGGGACCAGCACTGCAGTTAGATGAGACCAGCACTGCAGTTAGATGGGATCAGCACTGCAGTTAGATGGTTCATGCACTGCAGTTATATGGGACCAGCACTGCAGTTAGATGAGACCAGCACTGCAGGTGGATGGGACCAACACTGTAGTTAGATGAGACCAACACTGCAATTGGATGGGACCAGCACTGCAGTTAGATGGGACCAACACTGCAGTTAGATGAGACCAGCACTGCAATTGGATGGGACCAGCACTGCAGTTAGATGGGACCAGCACTGCAGTTAGATGGGACCAACACTGTAGTTAGATGGAACCAGCACTGCAGTTAGATGAGACCAGCACTGCAGTTACAAGGGACCAGCACTGCAGTTAGATGGGATCAGCACTGCAGTTAGTTGGGACCAGCACTGCAGTTAGATGGGACCAGCACTGCAGTTAGATGAGACCAGCACTGCAGTTAGATGGGATCAGCACTGCAGGTGGATGAGACCAGCACTGCAGTTAGATAGGACTAGCATTGCAGTTAGATGGGACCACCACTGACGTTAGATGGGACCAGCACTGCAGTTAGATGAGGCCAGCACTGCAGTTAGATGGGACCAGCCATGCAGTTAGATGGGACCAGCACTGCAGTTAGATGGGACCAGCATTGCAGTTAGGTGGAACTAGCACTGGAGTTAGATGGGACCAGCACTGCAGTTAGATGAGACCAGCACTGCAGTTCGATGGGACCAGCACTGCAGGTGGATGGGACCAGCACTGCAGTTACAAGGGACCAGCATTGCAGTTAGATTGGACCACCACTGAGGTTAGATGGGACCAGCACTGCAGTTAGATGAGACCAGCACTGCAGGTGGATGAGACCAGCAATGCAGTTAGATGGGACCAGCACTGCAGTTAGAAGGGACCAAAACTGCAGTTAGATGGGACCAGCACTGCAGTTAGAAGGGACCAAAACTGCAGTTAGATGGGACCACCACTGCAGTTAGATGGGACCAGCACTGCAGTTAGATGAGACCAGCACTGCAGTTAGATAGGACCAGCACTGCAGTTGGATGGGACCAGCACTGCAGTTAGATGGGACCAGCACTGCAGTTAGATGGGACCAGCATTGCAGTTAGATGGGACCAGCATTGCAGTTGATGGAACCACCACTGCAGTTAGATGGGACCACCACTGCAGTTAGATGGGACCAACACTGCAGTTAGATGGGACCAGCACTGCAGTTAGATGGAACCAGCACTGCAGTTAGATGAGACCAGCACTGCAGTTACAAGGGACCAGCACTGCAGTTAGATGGGATCAGCACTGCAGTTAGTTGGGACCAGCACTGCAGTTATATGGGACCAGCACTGCAGTTAGATGAGACCAGCACTGCAGTTAGATGGGATCAGCACTGCAGTTAGATGGTTCATGCACTGCAGTAATATGGGACCAGCACTGCAGTTAGATGAGACCAGCACTGCAGGTGGATGGGACCAACACTGTAGTTAGATGAGACTAACACTGCAATTGGATGGGACCAGCACTGCAGTTAGATGGGACCAACACTGCAGTTAGATGAGACCAGCACTGCAATTGGATGGGACCAGCACTGCAGTTAGATGGGACCAGCACTGCAGTTAGATGGGACCAACACTGCAGTTAGATGAGACCAACACTGCAGTTAGATGAGACCAACACTGCAGTTAGATGGGACCAGCACTGCAGTTAGATGGGACCAGCACTGCAGTTAGATGGAACCAGCACTGCAGTTAGATGAGACCAGCACTGCAGTTAGATGGGACCAGCACTGCAGTTAGATGGGATCAGCACTGCAGTTAGTTGGGACCAGCACTGCAGTTAGATGGGACCAGCACTGCAGTTAGATGAGACCAGCACTGCAGTTAGATGGGATCAGCACTGCAGTTAGATGGTTCATGCACTGCAGTTATATGGGACCAGCACTGCAGTTAGATGAGACCAGCACTGCAGGTGGATGGGACCAACACTGTAGTTAGATGAGACCAACACTGCAATTGGATGGGACCAGCACTGCAGTTAGATGGGACCAACACTGCAGTTAGATGAGACCAGCACTGCAATTGGATGGGACCAGCACTGCAGTTAGATGGGACCAGCACTGCAGTTAGATGGGACCAACACTGTAGTTAGATGGAACCAGCACTGCAGTTAGATGAGACCAGCACTGCAGTTACAAGGGACCAGCACTGCAGTTAGATGGGATCAGCACTGCAGTTAGTTGGGACCAGCACTGCAGTTAGATGGGACCAGCACTGCAGTTAGATGAGACCAGCACTGCAGTTAGATGGGATCAGCACTGCAGGTGGATGAGACCAGCACTGCAGTTAGATAGGACTAGCATTGCAGTTAGATGGGACCACCACTGACGTTAGATGGGACCAGCACTGCAGTTAGATGAGGCCAGCACTGCAGTTAGATGGGACCAGCCATGCAGTTAGATGGGACCAGCACTGCAGTTAGATGGGACCAGCATTGCAGTTAGGTGGAACTAGCACTGGAGTTATATGGGACCAGCACTGCAGTTAGATGAGACCAGCACTGCAGTTCGATGGGACCAGCACTGCAGGTGGATGGGACCAGCACTGCAGTTACAAGGGACCAGCATTGCAGTTAGATGGGACCACCACTGAGGTTAGATGGGACCAGCACTGCAGTTAGATGAGACCAGCACTGCAGGTGGATGAGACCAGCAATGCAGTTAGATGGGACCAGCACTGCAGTTAGAAGGGACCAAAACTGCAGTTAGATGGGACCAGCACTGCAGTTAGAAGGGACCAAAACTGCAGTTAGATGGGACCACCACTGCAGTTAGATGGGACCAGCACTGCAGTTAGATGAGACCAGCACTGCAGTTAGATAGGACCAGCACTGCAGTTGGATGGGACCAGCACTGCAGTTAGATGGGACCAGCACTGCAGTTAGATGGGACCAGCATTGCAGTTGATGGAACCACCACTGCAGTTAGATGGGACCACCACTGCAGTTAGATGGGACCAACACTGCAGTTAGATGAGACCAGCACTGCAGTTGGATGGAACCAGCACCGCAGTAAGATGAGACCAACACTGCAGTTAGATGGGACCAGCACTGCAGTTAGATGGTTCATGCACTGCAATTAGATGGGACCAGCACTGCAGTTAGATGAGACCAGCACTGCAGTTAGATGGGACCAGCACTGCAGTTAGATGGTTCATGCACTGCAATTAGATGGGACCAGCACTGCAGTTAGATGAGACCAGCACTGCAGTTAGATGGAACCAGCACTGCAGTTAGATGAGACCAGCACTGCAGTTACAAGGGACCAGCACTGCAGTTAGATGGGATCAGCACTGCAGTTAGTTGGGACCAGCACTGCAGTTATATGGGACCAGCACTGCAGTTAGATGAGACCAGCACTGCAGTTAGATGGGATCAGCACTGCAGTTAGATGGTTCATGCACTGCAGTTATATGGGACCTGCACTGCAGTTAGATGAGACCAACACTGCAATTGGATGGGACCAGCACTGCAGTTAGATGGGACCAACACTGCAGTTAGATGAGACCAGCACTGCAATTGGATGGGACCAGCACTGCAGTTAGATGGGACCAGCACTGCAGTTAGATGGGACCAACACTGCAGTTAGATGAGACCAACACTGCAGTTAGATGAGACCAGCACTGCAGTTAGATGGGACCAGCACTGCAGTTAGATGGGACCAACACTGTAGTTAGATGGAACCAGCACTGCAGTTAGGTGAGACCAGCACTGCAGTTACAAGGGACCAGCACTGCAGTTAGATGGGATCAGCACTGCAGTTAGATGGGACCAGCACTGCAATTGGATGGGACCAGCACTGCAGTTAGATGGGACCAACACTGCAGTTAGATGAGACCAACACTGCAGTTAGATGGGACCAGCACTGCAGTTAGATGGAACCAGCACTGCAGTTAGATGAGACCAGCACTGCAGTTACAAGGGACCAGCACTGCAGTTAGATGGGATCAGCACTGCAGTTAGTTGGGACCAGCACTGCAGTTATATGGGACCAGCACTGCAGTTAGATGAGACCAGCACTGCAGTTAGATGGGATCAGCACTGCAGTTAGATGGTTCATGCACTGCAGTTAGATGGGACCAGCACTGCAGTTAGATGAGACCAGCACTGCAGGTGGATGGGACCAACACTGTAGTTAGATGAGACTAACACTGCAATTGGATGGGACCAGCACTGCAGTTAGATGGGACCAACACTGCAGTTAGATGAGACCAGCACTGCAGTTAGATGGGGCCAGCACTGCAGTTAGATGAGACCAGCACTGCAGTTAGATGGGACCAGCACTGCAGTTAGATGAGACCAGCACTGCAGTTAGATGGGACCAGCACTGCAGTTAGATGAGACCAGCACTGCAGTTAGATGGGACCAGCACTGCAGTTAGATGGGAACAGCACTGCAGTTAGATGGGGCCAGCACTGCATTTAGATGGGACCAGCACTGCAGTTAGATGGGAACAGCACCGCAGTTAGATGGGAACAGCACTGCAGTTAGATAGGACCAGCACTGCAGTTAGATAGGACCCGCACTGCAGTTGGATGGGTCCACCACTGCAGTTGGATAGGACCAACACTGCAGCTGGATGGGACCAACACTGTAGTTAGATGAGAGCAGCACTACAGTTGGATGAGACCAGCACTGCAGTTAGATGGGACCAACACTGCAGTTAGATCAGACCAGCACTGCAGTTGGGTGGGACCAGCACTGCAGTTGGATGAGACCAGCACTGCAGTTGGATGGGACCAGCACTGCAGTTAGATAGGACCAGCACAGCAGTTAGATGAGACCAGCACTGCAGTTAGATCAGACCAGCACTGCAGTTAGATGGGACCCGCACTGCAGTTAGATCAGACCAGCACTGCAGTTAGATGGGACCAGCACTGCAGTTAGATGGGACCCGCGCTGCAGTTAGATGGGTTCACCACTGCAGTTGGATAGGACCAACACTGCAGCTGGATGGGACCAACACTGTAGTTAGATGGGACCAGCACTGCAGTTAGATGGGACCAGCACTGCAGTTGGATGAGACCAGCACTGCAGCTAGATGGGACCAACACTGCAGTTAGATCAGACCAGCACTGCAGTTGGATGGAACCAGCACCGCAGTAAGATGAGACCAACACTGCAGTTAGATGGGACCAGCACTGCAGTTAGATGGTTCATGCACTGCAATTAGATGGGACCAGCACTGCAGTTAGATGGGACCAGCACTGCAGTTAGATGGGACCAGCACTGCAGTTAGATGGTTCATGCACTGCAGTAATATGGGACCAGCACTGCAGTTAGATGAGACCAGCACTGCAGGTGGATGGGACCAACACTGTAGTTAGATGAGACTAACACTGCAATTGGATGGGACCAGCACTGCAGTTAGATGGGACCAACACTGCAGTTAGATGAGACCAGCACTGCAATTGGATGGGACCAGCACTGCAGTTAGATGGGACCAGCACTGCAGTTAGATGGGACCAACACTGCAGTTAGATGAGACCAACACTGCAGTTAGATGAGACCAACACTGCAGTTAGATGGGACCAGCACTGCAGTTAGATGGGACCAGCACTGCAGTTAGATGGAACCAGCACTGCAGTTAGATGAGACCAGCACTGCAGTTACAAGGGACCAGCACTGCAGTTAGATGGGATCAGCACTGCAGTTAGTTGGGACCAGCACTGCAGTTAGATGGGACCAGCACTGCAGTTAGATGAGACCAGCACTGCAGTTAGATGGGATCAGCACTGCAGTTAGATGGTTCATGCACTGCAGTTATATGGGACCAGCACTGCAGTTAGATGAGACCAGCACTGCAGGTGGATGGGACCAACACTGTAGTTAGATGAGACCAACACTGCAATTGGATGGGACCAGCACTGCAGTTAGATGGGACCAACACTGCAGTTAGATGAGACCAGCACTGCAATTGGATGGGACCAGCACTGCAGTTAGATGGGACCAGCACTGCAGTTAGATCGGACCAACACTGTAGTTAGATGGAACCAGCACTGCAGTTAGATGAGACCAGCACTGCAGTTACAAGGGACCAGCACTGCAGTTAGATGGGATCAGCACTGCAGTTAGTTGGGACCAGCACTGCAGTTAGATGGGACCAGCACTGCAGTTAGATGAGACCAGCACTGCAGTTAGATGGGATCAGCACTGCAGGTGGATGAGACCAGCACTGCAGTTAGATAGGACTAGCATTGCAGTTAGATGGGACCACCACTGACGTTGGATGGGACCAGCACTGCAGTTAGATGAGGCCAGCACTGCAGTTAGATGGGACCAGCCATGCAGTTAGATGGGACCAGCACTGCAGTTAGATGGGACCAGCATTGCAGTTAGGTGGAACTAGCACTGGAGTTAGATGGGACCAGCACTGCAGTTAGATGAGACCAGCACTGCAGTTAGATGGGACCAGCACTGCAGGTGGATGGGACCAGCACTGCAGTTACAAGGGACCAGCATTGCAGTTAGATGGGACCACCACTGAGGTTAGATGGGACCAGCACTGCAGTTAGATGAGACCAGCACTGCAGGTGGATGAGACCAGCAATGCAGTTAGATGGGACCAGCACTGCAGTTAGAAGGGACCAAAACTGCAGTTAGATGGGACCAGCACTGCAGTTAGAAGGGACCAAAACTGCAGTTAGATGGGACCACCACTGCAGTTAGATGGGACCAGCACTGCAGTTAGATGAGACCAGCACTGCAGTTAGATAGGACCAGCACTGCAGTTGGATGGGACCTGCACTGCAGTTAGATGGGACCAGCACTGCAGTTAGATGGGACCAGCATTGCAGTTAGATGGGACCAGCATTGCAGTTGATGGAACCACCACTGCAGTTAGATGGGACCACCACTGCAGTTAGATGGGACCAACACTGCAGTTAGATGAGGCCAGCACTGCAGTTGGATGGAACCAGCACCGCAGTTAGATGAGACCAACACTGCAGTTAGATGGGACCAGCACTGCAGTTAGATGGTTCATGCACTGCAATTAGATGGGACCAGCACTGCAGTTAGATGAGACCAGCACTGCAGTTAGATGGGACCAGCACTGCAGTTAGATGGTTCATGCACTGCAGTAATATGGGACCAGCACTGCAGTTAGATGAGACCAGCACTGCAGGTGGATGGGACCAACACTGTAGTTAGATGAGACTAACACTGCAATTGGATGGGACCAGCACTGCAGTTAGATGGGACCAACACTGCAGTTAGATGAGACCAGCACTGCAATTGGATGGGACCAGCACTGCAGTTAGATGGGACCAACACTGCAGTTAGATGAGACCAACACTGCAGTTAGATGGGACCAGCACTGCAGTTAGATGGGACCAGCACTGCAGTTAGATGGAACCAGCACTGCAGTTAGATGAGACCAGCACTGCAGTTACAAGGGACCAGCACTGCAGTTAGATGGGATCAGCACTGCAGTTAGTTGGGACCAGCACTGCAGTTATATGGGACCAGCACTGCAGTTAGATGAGACCAGCACTGCAGTTAGATGGGATCAGCACTGCAGTTAGATGGTTCATGCACTGCAGTTATATGGGACCAGCACTGCAGTTAGATGAGACCAACACTGCAATTGGATGGGACCAGCACTGCAGTTAGATGGGACCAACACTGCAGTTAGATGAGACCAGCACTGCAATTGGATGGGACCAGCACTGCAGTTAGATGGGACCAGCACTGCAGTTAGATGGGACCAACACTGCAGTTAGATGAGACCAACACTGCAGTTAGATGAGACCAGCACTGCAGTTAGATGGGACCAGCACTGCAGTTAGATGGGACCAACACTGTAGTTAGATGGAACCAGCACTGCAGTTAGGTGAGACCAGCACTGCAGTTACAAGGGATCAGCACTGCAGTTAGATGGGATCAGCACTGCAGTTAGTTGGGACCAGCACTGCAGTTAGATGGTTCATGCACTGCAGTTATATGGGACCAGCACTGCAGTTAGATGAGACCAACACTGCGATTGGATGGGACCAGCACTGCAGTTAGATGGGACCAACACTGCAGTTAGATGAGACCAGCACTGCAATTGGATGGGACCAGCACTGCAGTTAGATGGGACCAGCACTGCAGTTAGATGGGACCAACACTGCAGTTAGATGAGACCAACACTGCAGTTAGATGGGACCAGCACTGCAGTTAGATGGGACCAACACTGTAGTTAGATGGAACCAGCACTGCAGTTAGATGAGACCAGCACTGCAGTTACAAGGGATCAGCACTGCAGTTCGATGGGATCAGCACTGCAGTTAGTTGGGACCAGCACTGCAGTTAGATGGGACCAGCACTGCAGTTAGATGAGACCAGCACTGCAGTTAGATGGGATCAGCACTGTAGGTGGATGAGACCAGCACTGCAGTTAGATAGGACTAGCATTGCAGTTAGATGGGACCACCACTGACGTTAGATGGGACCAGCACTGCAGGTAGATGAGGGCAGCACTGCAGTTAGATGGGACCAGCACTGCAGTTAGATGGGACCAGCATTGCAGTTAGATGGGACTAGCACTGGAGTTAGATGGGACCAGCACTGCAGTTAGATGAGACCAGCACTGCAGTTAGATGGGACCAGCACTGCAGGTGGATGGGACCAGCACTGCAGTTACAAGGGACCAGCATTGCAGTTAGATGGGACCACCACTGAGGTTAGATGGGACCAGCACTGCAGTTAGATGAGACCAGCACTGCAGTTAGATGAGACCAGCAATGCAGTTAGATGGGACCAGCACTGCAGTTAGAAGGGACCAAAACTGCAGTTAGATGGGACCAGCACTGCAGTTAGAAGGGACCAAAACTGCAGTTAGATGTGACCACCACTGCAGTTAGATGGGACCAGCACTGCAGTTAAATGAGACCAGCACTGCAGTTAGATAGGACCAGCACTGCAGTTGGATGGGACCAGCACTGCAGTTAGATGGGACCAGCATTGCAGTTAGATGGGACCAGCATTGCAGTTGATGGAACCACCACTGCAGTTAGATGGGACCACCACTGCAGTTAGATGGGACCAGCACTGCAGTTAGATGTGACCAGCACTGCAGTTAGATGGGACCAGCACTGCAGTTAGAAGCGACCAAAACTGCAGTTAGATGGGACCACCACTGCAGTTAGATGGGACCAGCACTGCAGTTAGATGAGACCAGCACTGCAGTTAGATAGGACCAGCTCTGCAGTTGGATGGGACCAGCACTGCAGTTAGATGGGACCAGCACTGCAGTTAGATGGGACCAGCATTGCAGTTAGATAGGACAACCACTGCAGTTAGATGGGACCACCACTGCAGTTAGATGGGACCACCACTGCAGTTAGATGAGACCAGCACTGCAGTTAGATAGGACCAGCACTGCAGTTGGATGGGGCCAACACTGCAGTAAGATGGGACCAGCACTGCAGTTAGATGGGACCTACACTGCAGTTAGATGAGACCAGCACTGCAGTTCGATGGGACCAGCACTGCAGTTTGATGAGACCAGCACTGCAGTTAGATCAGACCAACACTGCAGTTAGATGATAACAGCACTGTAGTTAGATATAACCAGCACTGCAGTTGGATGGGGCCAACACTGCAGTTAGATGGGACCAGCACTGCAGTTAGATGGAACCAGCACTGCAGTAAGATGATACCAGCACTGCAGTTAGATAGGACCAGCACTGCAGTTGGATGGGGCCAACACTGCAGTTAGATGGGACCAGCACTGCAGTTAGATAGGACCAGCACTGCAGTTGGATGGGGCCAACACTGCAGTTAGATGAGACCAACACTGCAGTTGGATGGGACCAGCACTGCAGTTGGATTCAACCAACACTGCTGTTGGATGGGACCAACACTGCAGTTAGATAGGACCAGCACTGCAGTTAGATAGGACCAGCACTGCAGTTAGATGAGACCAGAACTGCAGTTGGATGGGGCCAAACCTGCAGTTAGATGAGACCAACACTGCAGTTAGATGGGACCAACACTGCAGTTAGATGAGACCAGCAATGCAGTTAGATGGGACAAGCACTGCAGGTGGATGAGACCAGCATTGAAGTTAGATGAGACCAGCACTGCAGTTGGATGATGCCAACACTGCAGTTGGATGAGACCAGCACTGCAGTTGGATGGGACCAAAACTGCAGTTGAATGGGACAAGCACTGCAGTTAGATGAGACCAGCACTGCAGTTAGATGGGACCACCACTGTAGTTAGATGGGACCAACACTGCAGTTAGATGAGACCATCACTGCAGTTAGATGGGACAACCACTGCAGTTAGATGAGACCAGCAATGCAGTTAGATGAGACCAGCACTGCAGTGAGATGAGACCAGCACTGCAGTTAGATGGGACCAGCACTGCAGTTAGATGAGACCAGCACTGCAGTTGGATGGGGCCAAACCTGCAGTTAGATGAGACCAGCACTGCAGTTAGATAGGACCAGCACTGCAGTTGGATGGGGCCAACACTGCAGTTAGATGAGACCAACACTGCAGTTAGATGGGACCAGCACTGCAGTTGGATTCAACCAACACTGCTGTTGGATGGGACCAACACTGCAGTTAGATAGGAACAGCACTGCAGTTAGATAGGACCAGCACTGCAGTTAGATGAGACCAGCACTGCAGTTGGATGGGGCCAAACCTGCAGTTAGATGAGACCAACACTGCAGTTAGATGGGACCAACACTGCAGTTAGATGAGACCAGCACTGCAGTTGGATGAGACCAGCACTGCAGTTGGATGGGACCAAAACTGCAGTTGAATGGGACAAGCACTGCAGTTAGATGAGACCAGCACTGCAGTTAGATGGGACCACCACTGTAGTTAGATGGGACCAACACTGCAGTTAGATGAGACCATCACTGCAGTTAGATGGGACAACCACTGCAGTTAGATGAGACCAGCAATGCAGTTAGATGAGACCAGCACTGCAGTGAGATGAGACCAGCACTGCAGTTAGATGGGACCAGCACTGCAGTTAGATGAGACCAGCACTGCAGTTGGATGGGGCCAAACCTGCAGTTAGATGAGACCAACACTGCAGTTAGATGGGACCACCACTGCAGTTAGATGAGACCAGCAATGCAGTTAGATGGGACAAGCACTGCAGGTGGATGAGACCAGCATTGCAGTTAGATGAGACCAGCACTGCAGTTGGATGATGCCAACACTGCAGTTGGATGAGACCAGCACTGCAGTTGGATGGGACCAAAACTGCAGTTGGATGGGACAAGCACTGCAGTTAGATGAGACCAGCACTGCAGTTAGATGGGACCACCACTGTAGTTAGATGGGACCAGCACTGCAGTTAGATGAGACCACCACTGCAGTTAGATGGGACCACCACTGCAGTTAGATGAGACCAGCAATGCAGTTAGATGAGACCAGCACTGCAGTGAGATGAGACCAGCACTGCAGTTAGATAGGACCAGCACTGCAGTTGGAGGGGGCCAACATTGCAGTTAGATGGGACCAGCAGTGCAGTTAGATAGGACCAGCACTGCAGTTGGCTGGGGCCAACACTGCAGTTAGATGGGACCAGCACTGCAGGTAGATGGGACCAACGCTGCAGTTAGATGAGACCAGCACTGCAGTTAGATGGGACCAGCACTGCTGTTAGATGAGACCAGCACTGCAGTTAGATGAGACCAGCACTGCAGTTAGATAGGACCAGCACTGCAGTTGGATGGGGCCAACACTGCAGTTGATGGGACCAGCACTGCAGTTAGATGATACCAGCACTGCAGTTAGATAGGACCAGCACCGCAGTTGGATGGGGCCAACACTGCAGTTAGATGGGACCAGCACTGCAGTTAGATCAGACCAACACTGCAGTTAGATGATAACAGCACTGCAGTTAGATATAACCAGCACTGCAGTTGGATGGGGCCAACACTGCAGTTAGATGGGACCAGCACTGCAGTTAGATGGAACCAGCACTGCAGTAAGATGATACCAGCACTGCAGTTAGATAGGACCAGCACTGCAGTTGGATGGGGCCAACACTGCAGTTAGATGGGACCAGCACTGCAGTTAGATAGGACCAGCACTGCAGTTGGATGGGGCCAACACTGCAGTTAGATGAGACCAACACTGCAGTTAGATGGGACCAGCACTGCAGTTGGATTCAACCAACACTGCTGTTGGATGGGACCAACACTGCAGTTAGATAGGACCAGCACTGCAGTTAGATAGGACCAGCACTGCAGTTGGATGGGGCCAACACAGCAGTTAGATGGGACCAGCACTGCAGTTAGATGAGACCAGCACTGCAGTTGGATGGGGCCAAACCTGCAGTTAGATGAGACCAACACTGCAGTTAGATGGGACCAACACTGCAGTTAGATGAGACCAGCAATGCAGTTAGATGGGACAAGCACTGCAGGTGGATGAGACCAGCATTGAAGTTCGATGAGACCAGCACTGCAGTTGGATGATGCCAACACTGCAGTTGGATGAGACCAGCACTGCAGTTGGATGGGACCAAAACTGCAGTTGAATGGGACAAGCACTGCAGTTAGATGAGACCAGCACTGCAGTTAGATGGGACCACCACTGTAGTTAGATGGGACCAGCACTGCAGTTAGATGAGACCATCACTGCAGTTAGATGGGACAACCACTGCAGTTAGATGAGACCAGCAATGCAGTTAGATGAGACCAGCACTGCAGTGAGATGAGACCAGCACTGCAGTTAGATAGGACCAGCACTGCAGTTGGAGGGGGCCAACACTGCAGTTAGATGGGACCAGCAGTGCAGTTAGATAGGACCAGCACTGCAGTTGGCTGGGGCCAACACTGCAGTTAGATGGGACCAGCACTGCAGGTAGATGGGACCAACACTGCAGTTAGATGAGACCAGCACTGCGGTTAGATGGGACCAGCACTGCTGTTAGATGAGTCCAGCAATGCAGTTAGATGAGACCAGCACTGCAGTTAGATAGGACCAGCACTGCAGTTGGATGGGGCCAACACTGCAGTTGATGGGACCAGCACTGCAGTTAGATGATACCAGCACTGCAGTTAGATAGGACCAGCACCGCAGTTGGATGGGGCCAACACTGCAGTTAGATGGGACCAGAACTGCAGTTAGATGAGACCAGCACTGCAGTTGGATGGAGCCAACACTGCAGTTAGATGAGACCAGCACTGCAGTTAGATGAGACCAGCAATGCAGTTAGATGAGACCAGCACTGCAGTTAAATGGGACCAGCACTGCATGTAGATGGGACCAACACTGCAGTTAGATGAGACCAGCACTGCAGTTAGTTGGGACCAGCACTGCAGATATATGAGACCAGCACTGTAGTTAGATGAGACCAGCACTGCAGTTAGATGAGACCAGCACTGCAGTTGGATGGGGCCAACACTGCAGTTATTAGGGACCAGCACTGCAGTTGGATGAGACCAGCACTGCAGTTGGGTGGGGCCAGCACTGCAGTTGGATGGGGCCAACTCTGCAGTTAGATGGTACCAGCACTGCAGTTACATGGGAACAGCACTGCAGTTAGATGAGACCAGCACTGCAGTTGGATGGGGCCAACACTGCAGTGAGATGAGACCAACACTGCAGTTAGATGATACCAGCACTGCAGTTAGATAGGACCAGCACTGCAGTTGGATGGGATCAGCACTGCAGTTAGATGGGACCAGCACTGCAGTTAGATGGAACCAGCACTGCAGTAAGATGATACCAGCACTGCAGTTAGATAGGACCAGCACTGCAGTTGGATGGGGCCAACACTGCAGTTAGATGGGACCAGCACTGCAGTTAGATAGTACCAGCACTGCAGTTGGATGGGGCCAACACTGCAGTTAGATGAGACCAACACTGCAGTTAGATGGGACAAACACTGCAGTTAGATGAGACCAGCAATGCAGTTAGATGGGATCAGCACTGCAGTTAGATGAGACCAGCACTGCAGTTAGATGGGACAACCACTGCAGTTAGATGAGACCAGCAATGCAGTTAGATGAGACCAGCACTGCAGTGAGATGAGACCAGCACTGCAGTTAGATAGGACCAGCACTGCAGTTGGAGGGGGCCAACACTGCAGTTAGATGGGACCAGCAGTGCAGTTAGATAGGACCAGCACTGCAGTTGGCTGGGGCCAACACTGCAGTTAGATGGGACCAGCACTGCAGGTAGATGGGACCAACACTGCAGTTAGATGAGACCAGCACTGCGGTTAGATGGGACCAGCACTGCTGTTAGATGAGTCCAGCAATGCAGTTAGATGAGACCAGCACTGCAGTTAGATAGGACCAGCACTGCAGTTGGATGGGGCCAACACTGCAGTTGATGGGACCAGCACTGCAGTTAGATGATACCAGCACTGCAGTTAGATAGGACCAGCACCGCAGTTGGATGGGGCCAACACTGCAGTTAGATGGGACCAGAACTGCAGTTAGATGAGACCAGCACTGCAGTTGGATGGGGCCAACACTGCAGTTAGATGAGACCAGCACTGCAGTTAGATGAGACCAGCAATGCAGTTAGATGAGACCAGCACTGCAGTTAAATGGGACCAGCACTGCATGTAGATGGGACCAACACTGCAGTTAGATGAGACCAGCACTGCAGTTAGTTGGGACCAGCACTGCAGATATATGAGACCAGCACTGTAGTTAGATGAGACCAGCACTGCAGTTAGATGAGACCAGCACTGCAGTTGGATGGGGCCAACACTGCAGTTATTAGGGACCAGCACTGCAGTTGGATGAGACCAGCACTGCAGTTGGGTGGGGCCAGCACTGCAGTTGGATGGGGCCAACTCTGCAGTTAGATGGTACCAGCACTGCAGTTACATGGGAACAGCACTGCAGTTAGATGAGACCAGCACTGCAGTTGGATGGGGCCAACACTGCAGTGAGATGAGACCAACACTGCAGTTAGATGATACCAGCACTGCAGTTAGATAGGACCAGCACTGCAGTTGGATGGGATCAGCACTGCAGTTAGATGGGACCAGCACTGCAGTTAGATGGAACCAGCACTGCAGTAAGATGATACCAGCACTGCAGTTAGATAGGACCAGCACTGCAGTTGGATGGGGCCAACACTGCAGTTAGATGGGACCAGCACTGCAGTTAGATAGTACCAGCACTGCAGTTGGATGGGGCCAACACTGCAGTTAGATGAGACCAACACTGCAGTTAGATGGGACAAACACTGCAGTTAGATGAGACCAGCAATGCAGTTAGATGGGATCAGCACTGCAGTTAGATGAGACCAGCACTGCAGTTGGATTCAACCAACACTGCAGTTGGATGTGACCAACACTGCAGTTAGATAGGACCAGCACTGCAGTTAGATAGGAATAGCATTGCAGTTAGATGGGACCACCACTGAAGTTAGATGGGACCAGAACTGCAGTTAGATGAGGCCAGCACTGCAGTTAGATGGGACCAGCACTGCAGTTAGATGGGACCAGCACTGCAGTTTGATGGGACCAGCACTGCAGTTAGATGGGAGCAACACTGCAGTTGGATGGGACCAGCACTGCAGTTAGAAGGGACCAGCACTGCAGTTAGATGATACCAGCACTGCAGTTAGATAGGACCAGCACCGCAGTTGAATGGGGCCAACACTGCAGTTAGATGGGACCAGCACTGCAGTTAGATGAGACCAGCACTGCAGTTGGATGGGGCCAACACTGCAGTTAGATGATACCAGCACTGCAGTTAGATGAGACCAGCAATGCAGTTAGATGAGACCAGGACTGCAGTTAGATGGGACCAGCACTGCAGGTAGATGGGACCAACACTGCAGTTAGATGAGACCAGCACTGCAGTTAGTTGGGACCAGCACTGCAGTTATATGAGACAAGCACTGCAGTTAGATGAGACCAGCACTGCAGTTAGATGAGACCAGCACTGCAGTTGGATGGGGCCAACGCTGCAGTTAGTAGGGACCAGCACTGCAGTTGGATGAGACCAGCACTGCAGTTGGGTGGGGCCAGCACTGCAGTTGGATGGGGCCAGCACTGCAGTTGGATGGGGCCAACTCTGCAGTTAGATGGTACCAGCACTGCAGTTACATGGGACCAGCACTGCAGTTAGATGAGACCAGCACTGCAGTTGGATGGGGCCAACACTGCAGTTAGATGAGACCAACACTGCAGTTAGATGATACCAGCACTGCAGTTGGATGGGGCCAACACTGCAGTTAGATGGGACCAGCACTGCAGTTAGATGGAACCAGCACTGCAGTAAGATGATACCAGCACTGCAGTTAGATAGGACCAGCACTGCAGTTGGATGGGGCCAACACTGCAGTTAGATGGGACCAGCACTGCAGTTAGATAGGACCAGCAATGCAGTTGGATGGGGCCAACACTGCAGTTAGATGAGACCAACACTGCAGTTAGATGGGACAAACACTGCAGTTAGATGAGACCAGCAATGCAGTTAGATGGGATCAGCACTGCCGTTAGATGAGACCAGCACTGCAGTTGGATTCAACCAACACTGCAGTTGGATGTGACCAACACTGCAGTTAGATAGGACCAGCACTGCAGTTAGATAGGACAAGCACGGAAGTTAGATGGGAGCAACACTGCAGTTGGATGGGACCAGCACTGCAGTTAGGTGGGACCAGCACTGCAGTTAGATAGGACCAACACTGCAGTTGGATGGGGCCAACACTGCAGTTAGATGGGACCAGCACTGCAGTTAGATGAGACCAGCACTGCAGTTAGCTGAGACCAGCACTGCAGTTGGATGGGGGCAAACCTGCAGTTAGATGAGACCAACACTGCAGTTAGATGGGACCAACACTGCAGTTAGATGAGACCAGCACTGCAGTTAGATGAAACCAGCACTGCAGTTAGATAGGACCAGCACTGCAGTTGGATGGGGCCAACACTGCAGTTGGATGGGGCCAACACTGCAGTTAGATGATACCAGCACTGCAGTTAGATAGGACCAGCACTGCAGTTGGATGGGGCAAACACTGCAGTTAGATGGGACCAGCACTGCAGTTAGATGAGACCAGCACTGCAGTTGGATGGGGCCAAAACTGCAGTTAGATGAGACCAGCACTGCAGTTAGATGAGACCAGCAATGCAGTTAGATGAGACCAGCACTGCAGTTAGATGGGACCAGCACTGCAGTTAGATGGGACCAACACTGCAGTTAGATGAGACCAGCACTGCACTTAGATGGGACCAGCACTGCAGTTAAATGAGACCAGCACTGCAGTTAGATGCGACCAGCACTGCAGTGAGATAGCACCAGCACTGCAGTTGGATGGGGCCAACACTGCAGTTAGTGGGGACCAGCACTGCAGTTAGATGATACCAGCACTGCAGTTAGATAGGACCAGCACTGCAGTTGGATGGGGACAACACTGCAGTTAGATGGGACCAGCACTGCAGTTAGATGGGACCAGCACTGCAGTTAGCTGAGACCAGCACTGCAGTTGGATGGGGCCAACACTGCACTTAGATGAGACCAACACTGCAGTTAGATGAGACCAGCAATGCAGTTAGATGGGACCAGCACTGCAGTTAGATGGGACCAACACTGCAGTTAGATGAGACCAACACTGCAGTTAGATGAGACCAACACTGCAGTTAGATGGGACCAGCACTGCAGTTAGATGGGATCAGCACTGCAGTTAGATGGGACCAACACTGTAGTTAGATGGAACCAGCACTGCAGTTAGATGAGACCAGCACTGCAGTTACAAGGGACCAGCACTGCAGTTAGATGGGACCAGCACTGCAGTTAGATGAGACCAGCACTGCAGTTAGATGGGATCAGCACTGCAGTTGGATGGGACCAGTAATGCAGTTAGATGGGATCAGCACTGCAGTTAGATGAGACCAGCATTGCAGTTAGATGAGACCAGCACTGCAGGTGGATGAGACCAGCACTGCAGTTAGATGAGACCAGCACTGCAGGTAGATGAGACCAGCACTGCAGTTAGATGGGATCAGCACAGCAGGTAGATGAGACCAGCACTGCAGTTGGATGGGGACAGTAATGCAGTTAGATGGGATCAGCACTGCAGTTAGATGAGACCAGCACTGCAGTTAGATGGGACCAGCACTGCATTTCGATGAGACCAGCACTGCAGTTAGATGAGACCAGCACTGCAGTTAGATGGGACCAGCACTGCAGGTGGATGAGACCAGCACTGCAGTTAGTTGGGACCAGCACTGCAGTTAGATGGGACCAGCACTGCAGTTAGATGAGACCAGCACTGCAGTTAGATGGGGCCAGCACTGCAGTTAGATGAGACCAGCACTGCAGTTAGATGAGACCAGCACTGCAGTTAGATGGGACCAGCACTGCAGTTAGATGGGGCCAGCACTGCAGTTAGATGGGACCAGCACTGCAGTTAGATGGGGCCAGCACTGCAGTTAGATGAGACCAGCACTGCAGTTAGATGGGAACAGCACCGCAGTTAGATGGGAACAGAACTGCAGTTAGATAGGACCAGCACTGCAGTTAGATAGGACCCGCACTGCAGTTGGATGGGTCCACCACTGCAGTTGGATGGGTCCAGCACTGCAGTTGGATAGGACCAACACTGCAGCTGGATGGGACCAACACTGCAGTTAGATGAGACCAGCACTGCAGTTAGATGGGACCAGCACTGCAGTTGGATGAGACCAGCACTGCAGTTAGATGGGACCAACACTGCAGTTAGATCAGACCAGCACTGCAGTTGGGTGGGGCCAGCACTGCAGTTGGATGAGACCAGCACTGCAGTTGGATGGGACAAGCACTGCAGTTAGATAGGACCACCACTGCAGTTAGATCAGACCAGCACTGCAGTTAGATGGGACCAGCACTGCAGTTAGATGGGACCAGCACTGCAGTTAGATGGGACCAGCACTGCAGGTGGATGAGACCAGCACTGCAGTTAGTTGGGACCAGCACTGCAGTTAGATGGGACCAGCACTGCAGTTAGATGAGACCAGCACTGCAGTTAGATGGGGCCAGCACTGCAGTTAGATGAGACCAGCACTGCAGTTAGATGAGACCAGCACTGCAGTTAGATGGGACCAGCACTGCAGTTAGATGGGACCAGCACTGCAGTTAGATGGGGCCAGCACTGCAGTTAGATGGGAACAGCACCGCAGTTAGATGGGAACAGCACTGCAGTTAGATAGGACCAGCACTGCAGTTAGATGGGACCCGCACTGCAGTTGGATGGGTCCACCACTGCAGTTGAATAGGACCAACACTGCAGCTGGATGGGACCAACACTGTAGTTAGATGAGACCAGCACTGCAGTTAGATTGGACCAGCACTACAGTTGGATGAGACCAGCACTGCAGTTAGATGGGACCAGCACTGCAGTTAGATCGGACCAGCACTGCAGTTGGGTGGGGCCAGCACTGCAGTTGGATGAGACCAGCACTGCAGTTGGATGGGACCAGCACTGCAGTTAGATGAGACCAGCACTGCAGTTAGATGAGACCAGCACTGCAGTTAGATCAGACCAGCACTGCAGTTAGATGGGACCCGCACTGCAGTTAGATCAGACCAGCACTGCAGTTAGATGGGACCAGCACTGCAGTTAGATGGGACCAGCACTGCAGTTAGATGGGTCCACCACTGCAGTTGGATAGGACCAACACTGCAGCTGGATGGGACCAACACTGTAGTTAGATGAGACCAGCACTGCAGTTAGATGGGACCAACACTGCAGTTAGATCAGACCAGCACTGCAGTTAGATGAGACCAGCAATGCAGTTAGATGAGACCAGCACTGCAGTTAGATGGGACCAGCACTGCAGGTAGATGGGACCAACACTGCAGTTAGATGAGACCAGCACTGCAGTTGGATGGGACCAGCACTGCAGTTAGGTGGGACCAGCACTGCAGTTAGATAGGACCAGCACTGCAGTTGGATGGGGCCAACACTGCAGTTAGATGGGACCAGCACTGCAGTTAGATGAGACCAGCACTGCAGTTGGATGGGGCCAAACCTGCAGTTAGATGAGACCAACACTGCAGTTAGATGGGACCAACACTGCAGTTAGATGAGACCAGCACTGCAGTTAGATGAGACCAGCACTGCAGTTAGATAGGACCAGCACTGCAGTTGGATGGGGCCAACACTGCAGTTAGATGGGACCAGCACTGCAGTTAGATGAGACCAGCACTGCAGTTGGATGGGTCCAATACTGCAGTTAGATGAGACCAGCACTGCAGTTAGATGAGACCAGCAATGCAGTTAGATGAGACCAGCACTGCAGTTAGATGGGACCAGCACTGCAGTTAGATGGGACCAACACTGCAGTTAGATGAGACCAGCACTGCAGTTAGATGGGACCAGCACTGCAGTTAGATGAGACCAGCACTGCAGTTAGATGCGACCAGCACTGCAGTGAGATAGGACCAGCACTGCAGTTGGATGGGGCCAACACTGCAGTTAGTGGGGACCAGCACTGCAGTTAGATGATACCAGCACTGCAGTTAGATGGGACCAGCACTGCAGTTAGATGGGACCAGCACTGCAGTTAGATGAGACCAGCACTGCAGTTGGATGGGGCCAACACTGCAGTTAGATGAGACCAACACTGCAGTTAGATGAGACCAGCACTGCAGTTAGATGGGACCAGCACTGCAGTTAGATGGGACCAGCACTGCAGTTAGATGAGACCAACACTGCAGTTAGATGAGACCAGCACTGCAGTTAGATGGGACCAGCACTGCAGTTAGATGGGATCAGCACTGCAGTTAGATGGGACCAACACTGCAGTTAGATGGAACCAGCACTGCAGTTAGATGAGACCAGCACTGCAGTTACAAGGGACCAGCACTGCAGTTAGATGGGACCAGCACTGCAGTTAGATGAGACCAGCACTGCAGTTAGATGGGATCAGCACTGCAGGTGGATGAGACCAGCACTGCAGTTAGATGAGACCAGCACTGCAGTTGGATGGGACCAGCAATGCAGTTAGATGGGACCAGCACTGCAGTTAGATGAGACCAGCACTGCAGTTAGATGAGACCAGCACTGCAGGTGGATGAGACCAGCACTGCAGTTAGATGGGACCAACACTGCAGTTAGATCAGACCAGCACTGCAGTTGGGTGGGGCCAGCACTGCAGTTGGATGAGACCAGCACTGCAGTTAGATGGGACCAGCACTGCAGTTAGATGGGGCCAGCACTGCAGTTAGATGGGACCAGCACTGCAGTTAGATGGGGCCAGCACTGCAGTTAGATGGGACCAGCACTGCAGTTAGATGGGGCCAGCACTGCAGTTAGATGAGACCAGCACTGCAGTTAGATGGGAACAGCACTGCAGTTAGATGGGAACAGCACTGCAGTTAGATAGGACCAGCACTGCAGTTAGATAGGACCCGCACTGCAGTTGGATGGGTCCACCACTGCAGTTGGATAGGACCAACACTGCAGTTGGATGGGACCAACACTGTAGTTAGATGAGACCAGCACTGCAGTTAGATGGGACCAGCACTGCAGTTGGATGAGACCAGCACTGCAGTTAGATGGGACCAACACTGCAGTTAGATCAGACCAGCACTGCAGTTGGGTGGGGCCAGCACTGCAGTTGGATGAGACCAGCACTGCAGTTGGATGGGACCAGCACTGCAGTTAGATAGGACCAGCACTGCAGATAGATGAGACCAGCACTGCAGTTAGATCAGACCAGCACTGCAGTTAGATGGGACCCGCACTGCAGTTAGATCAGACCAGCACTGCAGTTAGATGGGACCAGCACTGCAGTTAGATGGGACCCGCACTGCAGTTAGATGGCACCAGCACTGCAGGTGGATGAGACCAGCACTGCAGTTAGATGAGACCAGCACTGCAGTTGGATGGGAACAGTAATGCAGTTAGATGGGATCAGCACTGCAGTTAGATGAGACCAGCATTGCAGTTAGATGAGACCAGCACTGCAGGTGGATGAGACCAGCACTGCAGTTAGATGAGACCAGCACTGCAGGTAGATGAGACCAGCACTGCAGTTAGATGGGATCAGCACTGCAGGTAGATGAGACCAGCACTGCAGTTGGATGGGGACAGTAATGCAGTTGGATGGGATCAGCACTGCAGTTAGATGAGACCAGCACTGCAGTTAGATGGGACCAGCACTGCATTTCGATGAGACCAGCACTGCAGTTAGATGAGACCAGCACTGCAGTTAGATGGGACCAGCACTGCAGGTGGATGAGACCAGCACTGCAGTTAGTTGGGACCAGCACTGCAGTTAGATGGGACCAGCACTGCAGTTAGATGAGGCCAGCACTGCAGTTAGATGGGGCCAGCACTGCAGTTAGATGAGACCAGCACTGCAGTTAGATGGGACCAGCACTGCAGTTAGATGGGACCAGCACTGCAGTTAGATGGGGCCAGCACTGCAGTTAGATGGGACCAGCACTGCAGTTAGATGGGGCCAGCACTGCAGTTAGATGAGACCAGCACTGCAGTTAGATGGGAACAGCACTGCAGTTAGATGGGAACAGCACTGCAGTTAGATAGGACCAGCACTGCAGTTAGATAGGACCCGCACTGCAGTTGGATGGGTCCACCACTGCAGTTGGATAGGACCAACACTGCAGTTGGATGGGACCAACACTGTAGTTAGATGAGACCAGCACTGCAGTTAGATTGGACCAGCACTACAGTTGGATGAGACCAGCACTGCAGTTAGATGGGACCAGCACTGCAGTTAGATCGGACCAGCACTGCAGTTGGGTGGGGCCAGCACTGCAGTTGGATGAGACCAGCACTGCAGTTGGATGGGACCAGCACTGCAGTTAGATGAGACCAGCACTGCAGTTAGATGAGACCAGCACTGCAGTTAGATCAGACCAGCACTGCAGTTAGATGGGACCCGCACTGCAGTTAGATCAGACCAGCACTGCAGTTAGATGGGACCAGCACTGCAGTTAGATGGGACCCGCACTGCAGTTAGATGGGTCCACCACTGCAGTTGGATAGGACCAACACTGCAGCTGGATGGGACCAACACTGTAGTTAGATGAGACCAGCACTGCAGTTAGGTGGGACCAACACTGCAGTTAGATCAGACCAGCACTGCAGTTAGATGAGACCAGCAATGCAGTTAGATGAGACCAGCACTGCAGTTAGATGGGACCAGCACTGCAGGTAGATGGGACCAACACTGCAGTTAGATGCGACCAGCACTGCAGTTGGATGGGACCAGCACTGCAGTTAGGTGGGACCAGCACTGCAGTTAGATAGGACCAGCACTGCAGTTGGATGGGGCCAACACTGCAGTTAGATGGGACCAGCACTGCAGTTAGCTGAGACCAGCACTGCAGTTGGATGGGGCCAAACCTGCAGTTAGATGAGACCAACACTGCAGTTAGATGGGACCAACACTGCAGTTAGATGAGACCAGCACTGCAGTTAGATGAAACCAGCACTGCAGTTAGATAGGACCAGCACTGCAGTTGGATGGGGCCAACACTGCAGTTAGATGATACCAGCACTGCAGTTAGATGAGACCAGCACTGCAGTTGGATGGGTCCAATACTGCAGTTAGATGAGACCAGCACTGCAGTTAGATGAGACCAGCAATGCAGTTAGATGAGACCAGCACTGCAGTTAGATGGGACCAGCACTGCAGTTAGATGGGACCAACACTGCAGTTAGATGAGACCAGCACTGCAGTTAGATGGGACCAGCACTGCAGTTATATGAGACCAGCACTGCAGTTAGATGCGACCAGCACTGCAGTGAGATAGGACCAGCACTGCAGTTGGATGGGGCCAACACTGCAGTTAGTGGGGACCAGCACTGCAGTTAGATGATACCAGCACTGCAGTTAGATAGGACCAGCACTGCAGTTGGATGGGGCCAACACTGCAGTTAGATGGGACCAGCACTGCAGTTAGATGGGACCAGCACTGCAGTTAGCTGAGACCAGCACTGCAGTTGGATGTGGCCAACACTGCAGTTAGATGAGACCAACACTGCAGTTAGATGAGACCAGCAATGCAGTTAGATGGGACCAGCACTGCAGTTAGATGGGACCAGCACTGCAGTTAGATGAGACCAACACTGCAGTTAGATGAGACCAACACTGCAGTTAGATGGGACCAGCACTGCAGTTAGATGGGATCAGCACTGCAGTTAGATGGGACCAACACTGTAGTTAGATGGAACCAGCACTGCAGTTAGATGAGACCAGCACTGCAGTTACAAGGGACCAGCACTGCAGTTAGATGGGACCAGCACTGTAGTTAGATGAGACCAGCACTGCAGTTAGATGGGATCAGCACTGCAGGTGGATGAGACCAGCACTGCAGTTAGATGAGACCAGCACTGCAGTTGGATGGGACCAGTAATGCAGTTAGATGGGATCAGCACTGCAGTTAGATGAGACCAGCATTGCAGTTAGATGAGACCAGCACTGCAGGTGGATGAGACCAGCACTGCAGTTAGATGAGACCAGCACTGCAGGTAGATGAGACCAGCACTGCAGTTAGATGGGATCAGCACAGCAGGTAGATGAGACCAGCACTGCAGTTGGATGGGGACAGTAATGCAGTTAGATGGGATCAGCACTGCAGTTAGATGAGACCAGCACTGCAGTTAGATGAGACCAGCACTGCATTTCGATGAGACCAGCACTGCAGTTAGATGAGACCAGCACTGCAGTTAGATGAGACCAGCACTGCAGTTAGATGGGACCAGCACTGCAGGTGGATGAGACCAGCACTGCAGTTAGTTGGGACCAGCACTGCAGTTAGATGGGACCAGCACTGCAGTTAGATGAGACCAGCACTGCAGTTAGATGGGGCCAGCACTGCAGTTAGATGAGACCAGCACTGCAGTTAGATGAGACCAGCACTGCAGTTAGATGGGACCAGAACTGCAGTTAGATGGGGCCAGCACTGCAGTTAGATGGGACCAGCACTGCAGTTAGTTCGGGCCAGCACTGCAGTTAGATGAGACCAGCACTGCAGTTAGATGGGAACAGCACTGCAGTTAGATGGGAACAGCACTGCAGTTAGATAGGACCAGCACTGCAGTTAGATAGGACCCGCACTGCCGTTGGATGGGTCCACCACTGCAGTTGGATAGGACCAACACTGCAGCTGGATGGGACCAACACTGTAGTTAGATGAGACCAGCACTGCAGTTAGATGGGACCAGCACTACAGTTGGATGAGACCAGCACTGCAGTTAGATGGGACCAACACTGCAGTTAGATCAGACCAGCACTGCAGTTGGGTGGGGCTAGCACTGCAGTTGGATGAGACCAGCACTGAAGTTAGTTGGGACCAGCACTGCAGTTAGATGGGGCCAGCACTGCAGTTAGATGGGACCAGCACTGCAGTTAGATGGGGCCAGCACTGCAGTTAGATGGGACCAGCACTGCAGTTAGATGGGGCCAGCACTGCAGTTAGATGAGACCTGCACTGCAGTTAGATGGGAACAGCACCGCAGTTAGATGGGAACAGCACTGCAGTTAGATAGGAGCAGCACTGCAGTTAGATAGGACCCGCACTGCAGTTGGATGGGTCCACCACTGCAGTTGGATAGGACCAACACTGCAGCTGGATGGGACCAACACTGTAGTTAGATGAGAACAGCACTGCAGTTAGATGGGACCAGCACTACAGTTGGATGAGACCAGCACTGCAGTTAGATGGGACCAACACTGCAGTTAGATCAGACCAGCACTGCAGTTGGGTGGGGCCAGCACTGCAGTTGGATGAGACCAGCACTGCAGTTGGATGGGACCAGCACTGCAGTTAGATAGGACCAGCACTGCAGATAGATGAGACCAGCACTGCAGGTAGATCAGACCAGCACTGCAGTTAGATGGGACCCGCACTGCAGTTAGATCAGACCAGCACTGCAGTTAGATGGGACCAGCACTGCAGTTAGATGGGACCCGCACTGCAGTTAGATGGGACCAGCACTGCAGGTGGATGAGACCAGCACTGCAGTTAGTTGGGATCAGCACTGCAGTTAGATGGGACCAGCACTGCAGTTAGATGAGACCAGCACTGCAGTTAGATGGGGCCAGCACTGCAGTTAGATGAGACCAGCACTGCAGTTAGATGAGACCAGCACTGCAGTTAGATGGGACCAGCACTGCAGTTAGATGGGGCCAGCACTGCAGTTAGATGGGACCAGCACTGCAGTTAGATGGGGCCAGCACTGCAGTTAGATGGGACCAGCACTGCAGTTAGATGGGAGCAGCACCGCAGTTAGATGGGAACAGCACTGCAGTTAGATAGGACCAGCACTGCAGTTAGATAGGACCCGCACTGCAGTTGGATGGGTCCACCACTGCAGTTGGATAGGACCAACACTGCAGCTGGATGGGACCAACACTGTAGTTAGATGAGACCAGCACTGCAGTTAGATGGGACCAGCACTACAGTTGGATGAGACCAGCACTGCAGTTAGATGGGACCAGCACTGCAGTTAGATCGGAACAGCACTGCAGTTGGGTGGGGCCAGCACTGCAGTTGGATGAGACCAGCACTGCAGTTGGATGGGACCAGCACTGCAGTTAGATGAGACCAGCACTGCAGTTAGATCAGACCAGCACTGCAGTTAGATGGGACCCGCACTGCAGTTAGATCAGACCAGCACTGCAGTTAGATGGGACCAGCACTGCAGTTAGATGGGACCCGCACTGCAGTTAGATGGGTCCACCACTGCAGTTGGAAAGGACCAACACTGCAGCTGGATGGGACCAACACTGTAGTTAGATGAGACCAGCACTGCAGTTAGATGGGACCAACACTGCAGTTAGATCAGACCAGCACTGCAGTTAGATGAGACCAGCAATGCAGTTAGATGAGACCAGCACTGCAGTTAGATGGGACCAGCACTGCAGGTAGATGGGACCAACACTGCAGTTAGATGAGACCAGCACTGCAGTTAGATGGGACCAGCACTGCAGTAATATGAGACCAGCACTGCAGTTAGATGCGACCAGCACTGCAGTGAGATAGGACCAGCACTGCAGTTGGATGGGGCCAACACTGCAGTTAGTAGGGACCAGCACTGCAGTTAGATGATACCAGCACTGCAGTTAGATAGGACCAGCACTGCAGTTGAATGGGGCCAACACTGCAGTTAGATGGGACCAGCACTGCAGTTAGATGGGACCAGCACTGCAGGTAGATGGGACCAACACTGCAGTTAGTAGGGACCAGCACTGCAGTTAGATGATACCAGCACTGCAGTTAGATAGGACCAGCACTGCAGTTAGATGAGACCAGCACTGCAGTTAGATGGGACCAGCACTGCAGTTAGATGAGACCAGCACTGCAGTTAGATGAGACCAGCACTGCAGTTAGATGGGACCAGCACTGCAGTTAGATGGGGCCAGCACTGCAGTTAGATGGGACCAGCACTGCAGTTAGTTCGGGCCAGCACTGCAGTTAGATGAGACCAGCACTGCAGTTAGATGGGAACAGCACTGCAGTTAGATGGGACCAGCACTGCAGTTAGATAGGACCCGCACTGCAGTTGGATGGGTCCACCACTGCAGTTGGATAGGACCAACACTGCAGCTGGATGGGACCAACACTGTAGTTAGATGAGACCAGCACTGCAGTTAGATGGGACCAGCACTGCAGTTGGATGAGACCAGCACTGCAGTTAGATGGGACCAACACTGCAGTTAGATCAGACCAGCACTGCAGTTGGGTGGGGCCAGCACTGCAGTTGGATGAGACCAGCACTGCAGTTAGTTGGGACCAGCACTGCAGTTAGATGGGGCCAGCACTGCAGTTAGATGGGACCAGCACTGCAGTTAGATGGGGCCAGCACTGCAGTTAGATGGGACCAGCACTGCAGTTAGATGGGGCCAGCACTGCAGTTAGATGAGACCAGCACTGCAGTTAGATGGGAACAGCACTGCAGTTAGATGGGAACAGCACTGCAGTTAGATAGGACCAGCACTGCAGTTAGATAGGACCCGCACTGCAGTTGGATGGGTCCACCACTGCAGTTGGATAGGACCAACACTGCAGCTGGATGGGACCAACACTGTAGTTAGATGAGAACAGCACTGCAGTTAGATGGGACCAGCACTGCAGTTGGATGAGACCAGCACTGCAGTTAGATGGGACCAACACTGCAGTTAGATCAGACCAGCACTGCAGTTGGGTGGGGCCAGCACTGCAGTTGGATGAGACCAGCACTGCAGTTGGATGGGACCAGCACTGCAGTTAGATAGGACCAGCACTGCAGTTAGATGAGACCAGCACTGCAGGTAGATCAGACCAGCACTGCAGTTAGATGGGACCCGCACTGCAGTTAGATCAGACCAGCACTGCAGTTAGATGGGACCAGCACTGCAGTTAGATGGGACCCGCACTGCAGTTAGATGGGACCAGCACTGCAGGTGGATGAGACCAGCACTGCAGTTAGATGGGACCAGCACTGCAGTTAGATGGGACCAGCACTGCAGTTAGATGAGACCAGCACTGCAGTTAGATGGGGCCAGCACTGCAGTTAGATGAGACCAGCACTGCAGTTAGATGAGACCAGCACTGCAGTTAGATGGGACCAGCACTGCAGTTAGATGGGGCCAGCACTGCAGTTAGATGGGACCAGCACTGCAGTTAGATGGGGCCAGCACTGCAGTTAGATGGGACCAGCACTGCAGTTAGATGGGACCAGCACCGCAGTTAGATGGGAACAGCACTGCAGTTAGATAGGACCAGCACTGCAGTTAGATAGGACCCGCACTGCAGTTGGATGGGTCCACCACTGCAGTTGGATAGGACCAACACTGCAGCTGGATGGGACCAACACTGTAGTTAGATGAGACCAGCACTGCAGTTAGATGGGACCAGCACTACAGTTGGATGAGACCAGCACTGCAGTTAGATGGGACCAGCACTGCAGTTAGATCGGAACAGCACTGCAGTTGGGTGGGGCCAGCACTGCAGTTGGATGAGACCAGCACTGCAGTTGGATGGGACCAGCACTGCAGTTAGATGAGACCAGCACTGCAGTTAGATCAGACCAGCACTGCAGTTAGATGGGACCCGCACTGCAGTTAGATCAGACCAGCACTGCAGTTAGATGGGACCAGCACTGCAGTTAGATGGGACCCGCACTGCAGTTAGATGGGTCCACCACTGCAGTTGGAAAGGACCAACACTGCAGCTGGATGGGACCAACACTGTAGTTAGATGAGACCAGCACTGCAGTTAGATGGGACCAACACTGCAGTTAGATCAGACCAGCACTGCAGTTAGATCAGACCAGCAATGCAGTTAGATGAGACCAGCACTGCAGTTAGATGGGACCAGCACTGCAGGTAGATGGGACCAACACTGCAGTTAGATGAGACCAGCACTGCAGTTAGATGGGACCAGCACTGCAGTAATATGAGACCAGCACTGCAGTTAGATGCGACCAGCACTGCAGTGAGATAGGACCAGCACTGCAGTTGGATGGGGCCAACACTGCAGTTAGTAGGGACCAGCACTGCAGTTAGATGATACCAGCACTGCAGTTAGATAGGACCAGCACTGCAGTTGAATGGGGCCAACACTGCAGTTAGATGGGACCAGCACTGCAGTTAGATGGGACCAGCACTGCAGGTAGATGGGACCAACACTGCAGTTAGTAGGGACCAGCACTGCAGTTAGATGATACCAGCACTGCAGTTAGATAGGACCAGCACTGCAGTTGGATGGGGCCAACACTGCAGTTAGATGATACCAGCACTGCAGTTAGATAGGACCAGCACTGCAGTTGGATGGGGCCAACGCTGCAGTTAGATGGGACCAGCACTGCAGTCAGATGAGACCAGCACTGCAGTTGGATGGGGCCAACACTGCAGTTAGATAGACCAGCAATGCATTTAGATGGGACCAGCACTGCAGTTAGATGGGACCAACACTGCAGTTAGATGAGACCAATACTGCAGTTAGATGGGACCAACACTGCAGTTAGATGAGACCAACACTGCAGTTAGATGAGACCAACACTGCAGTTAGATGGGACCAACACTGCAGTTAGATGAGACCAACACTGCAGTTAGATGAGACCAACACTGCAGTTAGATGGGACCAGCACTGCAGTTAGATGGAACCAGCACTGCAGTTAGATGAGACCAGCACTGCAGTTACAAGGGACCAGCACTGCAGTTAGATGGGATCAGCACTGCAGTTAGTTGGGACCAGCACTGCAGTTAGATGGGACCAGCACTGCAGTTAGATGAGACCAGCACTGCAGTTAGATGGGATCAGCACTGCAGGTGGATGAGACCAGCACTGCAGTTAGTTGGGACCAGCACTGCAGTTAGATGGGACCAGCACTGCAGTTAGATGGGATCAGCACTGCAGTTAGATGGAACCAGCACTGCAGTTAGATGAGACCAGCACTGCAGTTACAAGGGACCAGCACTGCAGTTAGATGGGATCAGCACTGCAGTTAGTTGGGACCAGCACTGCAGTTAGATGGGACCAGCACTGCAGTTAGATGAGACCAGCACTGCAGTTAGATGGGATCAGCACTGCAGGTAGATGAGACCAGCACTGCAGTTAGATGCGACCAGCACTGCAGGTAGATGAGACCAGCACTGCAGTTAGATGGGGCCAGCACTGCAGTTAGATGGGACCAGCACTGCAGTTAGATGGGAACAGCACTGCAGTTAGATGGGAACAGCACTGCAGTTAGATAGGACCAGCACTGCAGTTGGATGAGACCAGCACTGCAGTTAGATGGGACCAGCACTGCAGTTAGATCGGATCAGCACTGCAGTTGGGTGGGGCCAGCACTGCAGTTGGATGAGACCAGCACTGCAGTTGGATGGGACCAGCACTGCAGTTAGATAGGACCAGCACTGCAGTTAGATGAGACCAGCACTGCAGTTAGATGAGACCAGCACTGCAGTTAGATGGGAACAGCACTGCAGTTAGATGGGAACAGCACTGCAGTTAGATAGGACCAGCACTGCAGTTAGATAGGACCCGCACTGCAGTTGGATGGGTCCACCACTGCAGTTGGATAGGACCAACACTGCAGTTGGATGGGACCAACACTGCAGTTAGATGAGACCAGCACTGCAGTTAGATGAGACCAGCACTGCAGTTAGATGGGACCAGCACTGCAGTTGGATGAGACCAGCACTGCAGTTAGTTGGGACCAGCACTGCAGTTAGATGGGACCAGCACTGCAGTTAGATGAGACCAGCACTGCAGTTAGATGGGGCCAGCACTGCAGTTAGATGAGACCAGCACTGCAGTTAGATGGGACCAGCACTGCAGTTAGATGGGACCAGCACTGCAGTTAGATGGGGCCAGCACTGCAGTTAGATGGGACCAGCACTGCAGTTAGATGGGGCCAGCACTGCAGTTAGATGAGACCAGCACTGCAGTTAGATGGGAACAGCACTGCAGTTAGATGGGAACAGCACTGCAGTTAGATAGGACCAGCACTGCAGTTAGATAGGACCCGCACTGCAGTTGGATGGGTCCACCACTGCAGTTGGATAGGACCAACACTGCAGTTGGATGGGACCAACACTGCAGTTAGATGAGACCAGCACTGCAGTTAGATGGGACCAGCACTGCAGTTGGATGAGACCAGCACTGCAGTTAGATGGGACCATCACTGCAGTTAGATCAGACCAGCACTGCAGTTGGGTGGGGCCAGCACTGCAGTTGGATGAGACCAGCACTGCAGTTGGATGGGACCAGCACTGCAGTTAGATAGGACCACCACTGCAGTTAGATGAGACCAGCACTGCAGTTAGATCAGACCAGCACTGCAGTTAGATGGGACCCGCACTGCAGTTAGATCAGACCAGCACTGCAGTTAGATGGGACCAGCACTGCAGTTAGATGGGACCAGCACTGCAGTTAGATGGGACCAGCACTGCAGTTGGATGAGACCAGCACTGCAGTTAGTTGGGACCAGCACTGCAGTTAGATGGGACCAGCACTGCAGTTAGATGAGACCAGCACTGCAGTTAGATGGGGCCAGCACTGCAGTTAGATGAGACCAGCACTGCAGTTTGATGAGACCAGCACTGCAGTTAGATGGGACCAACACTGCAGTTAGATGGGGCCAGCACTGCAGTTAGATGGGACCAGCACTGCAGTTAGATGGGGCCAGCACTGCAGTTAGATGGGACCAGCACTGCAGTTAGATGGGAACAGCACTGCAGTTAGATGGGAACAGCACTGCAGTTAGATCGGACCAGCACTGCAGTTGGGTGGGGCCAGCACTGCAGTTGGATGAGACCAGCACTGCAGTTGGATGGGACCAGCACTGCAGTTAGATGAGACCAGAACTGCAGTTAGATGAGACCAGCACTGCAGTTAGATCAGACCAGCACTGCAGTTAGATGGGACCCACACTGCAGTTAGATCAGACCAGCACTGCAGTTAGATGGGACCAGCACTGCAGTTAGATGGGACCCGCACTGCAGTTAGATGGGTCCACCACTGCAGTTGGATAGGACCAACACTGCAGCTGGATGGGACCAACACTGTAGTTAGATGAGACCAGCACTGCAGTTAGGTGGGACCAACACTGCAGTTAGATCAGACCAGCACTGCAGTTAGATGAGACCAGCAATGCAGTTAGATGAGACCAGCACTGCAGTTAGATGGGACCAGCACTGCAGGTAGATGGGACCAACACTGCAGTTAGATGCGACCAGCACTGCAGTTGGATGGGACCAGCACTGCAGTTAGGTGGGACCAGCACTGCAGTTAGATAGGACCAGCACTGCAGTTGGATGGGGCCAACACTGCAGTTAGATGGGACCAGCACTGCAGTTAGCTGAGACCAGCACTGCAGTTGGATGGGGCCAAACCTGCAGTTAGATGAGACCAACACTGCAGTTAGATGGGACCAACACTGCAGTTAGATGAGACCAGCACTGCAGTTAGATGAAACCAGCACTGCAGTTAGATAGGACCAGCACTGCAGTTGGATGGGGCCAACACTGCAGTTAGATGATACCAGCACTGCAGTTAGATGAGACCAGCACTGCAGTTGGATGGGTCCAATACTGCAGTTAGATGATACCAGCACTGCAGTTAGATGAGACCAGCAATGCAGTTAGATGAGACCAGCACTGCAGTTAGATGGGACCAGCACTGCAGTTAGATGGGACCAACACTGCAGTTAGATGAGACCAGCACTGCAGTTAGATGGGACCAGCACTGCAGTTATATGAGACCAGCACTGCAGTTAGATGCGACCAGCACTGCAGTGAGATAGGACCAGCACTGCAGTTGGATGGGGCCAACACTGCAGTTAGTGGGGACCAGCACTGCAGTTAGATGATACCAGCACTGCAGTTAGATAGGACCAGCACTGCAGTTGGATGGGGCCAACACTGCAGTTAGATGGGACCAGCACTGCAGTTAGATGGGACCAGCACTGCAGTTAGCTGAGACCAGCACTGCAGTTGGATGTGGCCAACACTGCAGTTAGATGAGACCAACACTGCAGTTAGATGAGACCAGCAATGCAGTTAGATGGGACCAGCACTGCAGTTAGATGGGACCAGCACTGCAGTTAGATGAGACCAACACTGCAGTTAGATGAGACCAACACTGCAGTTAGATGGGACCAGCACTGCAGTTAGATGGGATCAGCACTGCAGTTAGATGGGACCAACACTGCAGTTAGATGGAACCAGCACTGCAGTTAGATGAGACCAGCACTGCAGTTACAAGGGACCAGCACTGCAGTTAGATGGGACCAGCACTGCAGTTAGATGAGACCAGCACTGCAGTTAGATGGGATCAGCACTGCAGGTGGATGAGACCAGCACTGCAGTTAGATGAGACCAGCACTGCAGTTGGATGGGACCAGTAATGCAGTTAGATGGGATCAGCACTGCAGTTAGATGAGACCAGCATTGCAGTTAGATGAGACCAGCACTGCAGGTGGATGAGACCAGCACTGCAGTTAGATGAGACCAGCACTGCAGGTAGATGAGACCAGCACTGCAGTTAGATGGGATCAGCACTGCAGGTAGATGAGACCAGCACTGCAGTTGGATGGGGACAGTAATGCAGTTAGATGGGATCAGCACTGCAGTTAGATGAGACCAGCACTGCAGTTAGATGGGACCAGCACTGCATTTCGATGAGACCAGCACTGCAGTTAGATGAGACCAGCACTGCAGTTAGATGAGACCAGCACTGCAGTTAGATGGGACCAGCACTGCAGGTGGATGAGACCAGCACTGCAGTTAGTTGGGACCAGCACTGCAGTTAGATGGGACCAGCACTGCAGTTAGATGAGACCAGCACTGCAGTTAGATGGGGCCAGCACTGCAGTTAGATGAGACCAGCACTGCAGTTAGATGAGACCAGCACTGCAGTTAGATGGGACCAGAACTGCAGTTAGATGGGGCCAGCACTGCAGTTAGATGGGACCAGCACTGCAGTTAGTTCGGGCCAGCACTGCAGTTAGATGAGACCAGCACTGCAGTTAGATGGGAACAGCACTGCAGTTAGATGGGAACAGCACTGCAGTTAGATAGGACCAGCACTGCAGTTAGATAGGACCCGCACTGCAGTTGGATGGGTCCACCACTGCAGTTGGATAGGACCAACACTGCAGCTGGATGGGACCAACACTGTAGTTAGATGAGACCAGCACTGCAGTTAGATGGGACCAGCACTACAGTTGGATGAGACCAGCACTGCAGTTAGATGGGACCAACACTGCAGTTAGATCAGACCAGCACTGCAGTTGGGTGGGGCCAGCACTGCAGTTGGATGAGACCAGCACTGCAGTTAGTTGGGACCAGCACTGCAGTTAGATGGGGCCAGCACTGCAGTTAGATGGGACCAGCACTGCAGTTAGATGGGGCCAGCACTGCAGTTAGATGGGACCAGCACTGCAGTTAGATGGGGCCAGCACTGCAGTTAGATGAGACCAGCACTGCAGTTAGATGGGAACAGCACCGCAGTTAGATGGGAACAGCACTGCAGTTAGATAGGAGCAGCACTGCAGTTAGATAGGACCCGCACTGCAGTTGGATGGGTCCACCACTGCAGTTGGATAGGACCAACACTGCAGCTGGATGGGACCAACACTGTAGTTAGATGAGAACAGCACTGCAGTTAGATGGGACCAGCACTACAGTTGGATGAGACCAGCACTGCAGTTAGATGGGACCAACACTGCAGTTAGATCAGACCAGCACTGCAGTTGGGAGGGGCCAGCACTGCAGTTGGATGAGACCAGCACTGCAGTTGGATGGGACCAGCACTGCAGTTAGATAGGACCAGCACTGCAGATAGATGAGACCAGCACTGCAGGTAGATCAGACCAGCACTGCAGTTAGATGGGACCCGCACTGCAGTTAGATCAGACCAGCACTGCAGTTAGATGGGACCAGCACTGCAGTTAGATGGGACCCGCACTGCAGTTAGATGGGACCAGCACTGCAGGTGGATGAGACCAGCACTGCAGTTAGTTGGGATCAGCACTGCAGTTAGATGGGACCAGCACTGCAGTTAGATGAGACCAGCACTGCAGTTAGATGGGGCCAGCACTGCAGTTAGATGAGACCAGCACTGCAGTTAGATGAGACCAGCACTGCAGTTAGATGGGACCAGCACTGCAGTTAGATGGGGCCAGCACTGCAGTTAGATGGGACCAGCACTGCAGTTAGATGGGGCCAGCACTGCAGTTAGATGGGACCAGCACTGCAGTTAGATGGGAGCAGCACCGCAGTTAGATGGGAACAGCACTGCAGTTAGATAGGACCAGCACTGCAGTTAGATAGGACCCGCACTGCAGTTGGATGGGTCCACCACTGCAGTTGGATAGGACCAACACTGCAGCTGGATGGGACCAACACTGTAGTTAGATGAGACCAGCACTGCAGTTAGATGGGACCAGCACTACAGTTGGATGAGACCAGCACTGCAGTTAGATGGGACCAGCACTGCAGTTAGATCGGAACAGCACTGCAGTTGGGTGGGGCCAGCACTGCAGTTGGATGAGACCAGCACTGCAGTTGGATGGGACCAGCACTGCAGTTAGATGAGACCAGCACTGCAGTTAGATCAGACCAGCACTGCAGTTAGATGGGACCCGCACTGCAGTTAGATCAGACCAGCACTGCAGTTAGATGGGACCAGCACTGCAGTTAGATGGGACCCGCACTGCAGTTAGATGGGTCCACCACTGCAGTTGGAAAGGACCAACACTGCAGCTGGATGGGACCAACACTGTAGTTAGATGAGACCAGCACTGCAGTTAGATGGGACCAACACTGCAGTTAGATCAGACCAGCACTGCAGTTAGATGAGACCAGCAATGCAGTTAGATGAGACCAGCACTGCAGTTAGATGGGACCAGCACTGCAGGTAGATGGGACCAACACTGCAGTTAGATGAGACCAGCACTGCAGTTAGATGGGACCAGCACTGCAGTAATATGAGACCAGCACTGCAGTTAGATGCGACCAGCACTGCAGTGAGATAGGACCAGCACTGCAGTTGGATGGGGCCAACACTGCAGTTAGTAGGGACCAGCACTGCAGTTAGATGATACCAGCACTGCAGTTAGATAGGACCAGCACTGCAGTTGATGGGGCCAACACTGCAGTTAGATGGGACCAGCACTGCAGTTAGATGGGACCAGCACTGCAGGTAGATGGGACCAACACTGCAGTTAGTAGGGACCAGCACTGCAGTTAGATGATACCAGCACTGCAGTTAGATAGGACCAGCACTGCAGTTGGATGGGGCCAACACTGCAGTTAGATGATACCAGCACTGCAGTTAGATAGGACCAGCACTGCAGTTGGATGGGGCCAACACTGCAGTTAGATGGGACCAGCACTGCAGTCAGATGAGACCAGCACTGCAGTTGGATGGGGCCAACACTGCAGTTAGATAGACCAGCAATGCATTTAGATGGGACCAGCACTGCAGTTAGATGGGACCAACACTGCAGTTAGATGAGACCAATACTGCAGTTAGATGGGACCAACACTGCAGTTAGATGAGACCAACACTGCAGTTAGATGAGACCAACACTGCAGTTAGATGGGACCAACACTGCAGTTAGATGAGACCAACACTGCAGTTAGATGAGACCAACACTGCAGTTAGATGGGACCAGCACTGCAGTTAGATGGAACCAGCACTGCAGTTAGATGAGACCAGCACTGCAGTTAGAAGGGACCAGCACTGCAGTTAGATGGGATCAGCACTGCAGTTAGTTGGGACCAGCACTGCAGTTAGATGGGACCAGCACTGCAGTTAGATGAGACCAGCACTGCAGTTAGATGGGATCAGCACTGCAGGTGGATGAGACCAGCACTGCAGTTAGTTGGGACCAGCACTGCAGTTAGATGGGACCAGCACTGCAGTTAGATGGGATCAGCACTGCAGTTAGATGGAACCAGCACTGCAGTTAGATGAGACCAGCACTGCAGTTAGAAGGGACCAGCACTGCAGTTAGATGGGATCAGCACTGCAGTTAGATGGGACCAGCACTGCAGTTAGATGGGACCAGCACTGCAGTTAGATAAGACCAGCACTGCAGTTAGATGGGACCAGCACTGCAGTTAGATGAGACCAGCACTGCAGTTAGATGGGACCAGCACTGCAGTTAGATGAGACCAGCACTGCAGTTAGATGGGGCCAGCACTGCAGTTAGATGGGACCAGCACTGCAGTTAGATGGGAACAGCACTGCAGTTAGATGGGACCAGCACTGCAGTTAGATAGGACCAGCACTGCAGTTGGATGAGACCAGCACTGCAGTTAGATGGGACCAGCACTGCAGTTAGATCGGACCAGCACTGCAGTTAGATGGGTCCAGCACTGCAGTTGGATGAGACCAGCACTGCAGTTGGATGGGACCAGCACTGCAGTTAGATAGGACCAGCACTGCAGTTAGATGAGACCAGCACTGCAGTTAGATGAGACCAGCACTGCAGTTAGATGGGAACAGCACTGCAGTTAGATGGGAACAGCACTGCAGTTAGATAGGACCAGCACTGCAGTTAGATAGGACCAGCACTGCAGTTGGATGGGTCCACCACTGCAGTTGGATAGGACCAACACTGCAGTTGGATGGGACCAACACTGCAGTTAGATGAGACCAGCACTGCAGTTAGATGGGACCAGCACTGCAGTTGGATGAGACCAGCACTGCAGTTAGATGGGACCAACACTGCAGTTAGATCAGACCAGCACTGCAGTTGGATGGGGCCAGCACTGCAGTTGGATGAGACCAGCACTGCAGTTAGATGGGACCAGCACTGCAGTTAGATGGGGCCAGCACTGCAGTTAGATGGGACCAGCACTGCAGTTAGATGGGGCCAGCACTGCAGTTAGATGGGACCAGCACTGCAGTTAGATGGGGCCAGCACTGCAGTTAGATGAGACCTGCACTGCAGTTAGATGGGAACAGCACTGCAGTTAGATGGGAACAGCACTGCAGTTAGATAGGAGCAGCACTGCAGTTAGATAGGACCCGCACTGCAGTTGGATGGGTCCACCACTGCAGTTGGATAGGACCAACACTGCAGTTGGATGGGACCAACACTGCAGTTAGATGAGAACAGCACTGCAGTTAGATGGGACCAGCACTGCAGTTGGATGAGACCAGCACTGCAGTTAGATGGGACCAACACTGCAGTTAGATCAGACCAGCACTGCAGTTGGATGGGGCCAGCACTGCAGTTGGATGAGACCAGCACTGCAGTTGGATGGGACCAGCACTGCAGTTAGATCAGACCAGCACTGCAGTTAGATGGGACCAGCACTGCAGTTAGATCAGACCAGCACTGCAGTTAGATGGGACCAGCACTGCAGTTAGATGGGACCACCACTGCAGTTGGATAGGACCAACACTGCAGTTGGATGGGACCAACACTGCAGTTAGATGAGACCAGCACTGCAGTTAGATGGGACCAACACTGCAGTTAGATCAGACCAGCACTGCAGTTAGATGAGACCAGCAATGCAGTTAGATGAGACCAGCACTGCAGTTAGATGGGACCAGCACTGCAGTTAGATGGGACCAACACTGCAGTTAGATGAGACCAGCACTGCAGTTAGATGGGTCCAGCACTGCAGTAATATGAGACCAGCACTGCAGTTAGATGCGACCAGCACTGCAGTTAGATAGGACCAGCACTGCAGTTGGATGGGGCCAGCACTGCAGTTAGTAGGGACCAGCACTGCAGTTAGATGATACCAGCACTGCAGTTAGATAGGACCAGCACTGCAGTTGGATGGGGCCAACACTGCAGTTAGATGGGACCAGCACTGCAGTTAGATGGGACCAGCACTGCAGTTAGATGGGACCAACACTGCAGTTAGTAGGGACCAGCACTGCAGTTAGATGATACCAGCACTGCAGTTAGATAGGACCAGCACTGCAGTTGGATGGGGACAACACTGCAGTTAGATGATACCAGCACTGCAGTTAGATAGGACCAGCACTGCAGTTGGATGGGGCCAACACTGCAGTTAGATGGGACCAGCACTGCAGTCAGATGAGACCAGCACTGCAGTTGGATGGGGCCAACACTGCAGTTAGATAGACCAGCACTGCAGTTAGATGGGACCAGCACTGCAGTTAGATGGGACCAACACTGCAGTTAGATGAGACCAACACTGCAGTTAGAGGAGACCAACACTGCAGTTAGATGGCACCAGCACTGCAGTTAGATGGGACCAGCACTGCAGTTAGATGGGACCAGCACTGCAGTTAGATGGGACCAGCACTGCAGTTAGATGGGACCAGCACTGCAGTTAGTTGGGACCAGCACTGCAGTTAGATGGGACCAGCACTGCAGTTAGATGAGACCAACACTGCAGTTAGATGGGACCAGCACTGCAGTTGGATGAGACCAGCACTGCAGTTGGATGGGACCAGCACTGCAGTTAGATGGGACCAGCACTGCAGTTAGATGAGACCAGCACTGCAGTTAGATGTGACCAGCACTGCAGTTGGATGAGACCAGCACTGCAGTTAGATGAGACCAGCACTGCAGTTAGATGAGACCAGCACTGCAGTTTGATGGGACCAGCACTGCAGTTAGATGAGACCAGCACTGCAGTTAGATGGGAACAGCACTGCAGTTAGATAGGACCAGCACTGCAGTTAGATAGGACCCGCACTGCAGTTGGATGGGACCACCACTGCAGTTGGATAGGACCAACACTGCAGTTGGATGGGACCAACACTGCAGTTAGATGAGACCAGCACTGCAGTTAGATGGGACCAGCACTGCAGTTGGATGAGACCAGCACTGCAGTTAGATGGGACCAGCACTGCAGTTAGATGGGACCAGCACTGCAGTTGGGTGGGGCCAGCACTGCAGTTGGATGAGACCAGCACTGCAGTTAGATGAGACCAGCACTGCAGTTAGATGAGACCAGCACTGCAGTTTGATGGGATCAGCACTGCAGTTAGATGAGACCAGCACTGCAGTTAGATGGGGCCAGCACTGCAGTTAGATGGGACCAGCACTGCAGTTAGATGGGAACAGCACTGCAGTTAGATGGGAACAGCACTGCAGTTAGATAGGACCAGCACTGCAGTTAGATAGGACCCGCACTGCAGTTGGATGGGTCCACCACTGCAGTTGGATAGGACCAACACTGCAGTTGGATGGGACCAACACTGCAGTTAGATGAGACCAGCACTGCAGTTAGATGGGACCAGCACTGCAGTTGGATGAGACCAGCACTGCAGTTAGATGGGACCAGCACTGCAGTTAGATCGGACCAGCACTGCAGTTGGATGGGGCCAGCACTGCAGTTGGATGAGACCAACACTGCAGTTGGATGGGACCAGCACTGCAGTTAGATAGGACCAGCACTGCAGTTAGATAAGACCAGCACTGCAGTTAGATCAGACCAGCACTGCAGTTAGATGGGACCCGCACTGCAGTTAGATCAGACCAGCACTGCAGTTAGATGGGACCAGCACTGCAGTTAGATGGGACCCGCACTGCAGTTAGATGGGACCACCACTGCAGTTGGATAGGACCAACACTGCAGTTGGATGGGACCAACACTGCAGTTAGATGAGACCAGCACTGCAGTTAGATGGGACCAACACTGCAGTTAGATCAGACCAGCACTGCAGTTAGATGAGACCAGCACTGCAGTTAGATGCGACCAGCACTGCAGTTAGATAGGACCAGCACTGCAGGTAGATGGGGCCAACACTGCAGTTAGTAGGGACCAGCACTGCAGTTAGATGATACCAGCACTGCAGTTAGATAGGACCAGCACTGCAGTTGATGGGGCCAACACTGCAGTTAGATGGGACCAGCACTGCAGTTAGATGGGACCAGCACTGCAGTTAGATGGGACCAACACTGCAGTTAGTAGGGACCAGCACTGCAGTTAGATGATACCAGCACTGCAGTTAGATAGGACCAGCACTGCAGTTGGATGGGGCCAACACTGCAGTTAGATGATACCAGCACTGCAGTTAGATAGGACCAGCACTGCAGTTGGATGGGGCCAACACTGCAGTTAGATGGGACCAGCACTGCAGTCAGATGAGACCAGCACTGCAGTTGGATGGGGCCAACACTGCAGTTAGATAGACCAGCACTGCAGTTAGATGGGACCAGCACTGCAGTTAGATGGGACCAACACTGCAGTTAGATGAGACCAACACTGCAGTTAGATGGGACCAACACTGCAGTTAGATGAGACCAACACTGCAGTTAGATGAGACCAACACTGCAGTTAGATGGGACCAACACTGCAGTTAGATGAGACCAACACTGCAGTTAGATGAGACCAACACTGCAGTTAGATGGGACCAGCACTGCAGTTAGATGGAACCAGCACTGCAGTTAGATGAGACCAGCACTGCAGTTAGAAGGGACCAGCACTGCAGTTAGATGGGATCAGCACTGCAGTTAGATGGGACCAGCACTGCAGTTAGATGGGACCAGCACTGCAGTTAGATGAGACCAGCACTGCAGTTAGATGGGATCAGCACTGCAGGTGGATGAGACCAGCACTGCAGTTAGATGGGACCAGCACTGCAGTTAGATGGGACCAGCACTGCAGTTAGATGGGACCAGCACTGCAGTTAGATGGAACCAGCACTGCAGTTAGATGAGACCAGCACTGCAGTTAGAAGGGACCAGCACTGCAGTTAGATGGGACCAGCACTGCAGTTAGATGGGACCAGCACTGCAGTTAGATGGGACCAGCACTGCAGTTAGATGAGACCAGCACTGCAGTTAGATGGGACCAGCACTGCAGTTAGATGAGACCAGCACTGCAGTTAGATGCGACCAGCACTGCAGTTAGATGAGACCAGCACTGCAGTTAGATGGGGCCAGCACTGCAGTTAGATGGGACCAGCACTGCAGTTAGATGGGAACAGCACTGCAGTTAGATGGGACCAGCACTGCAGTTAGATAGGACCAGCACTGCAGTTGGATGAGACCAGCACTGCAGTTAGATGGGACCAGCACTGCAGTTAGATCGGACCAGCACTGCAGTTGGGTGGGGCCAGCACTGCAGTTGGATGAGACCAGCACTGCAGTTGGATGGGACCAGCACTGCAGTTAGATAGGACCAGCACTGCAGTTAGATGAGACCAGCACTGCAGTTAGATCAGACCAGCACTGCAGTTAGATGGGACCCGCACTGCAGTTAGATGAGACCAGCACTGCAGTTAGATGGGACCAGCACTGCAGTTAGATGGGACCCGCACTGCAGTTAGATGGGACCACCACTGCAGTTGGATAGGACCAACACTGCAGTTGGATGGGGCCAACGCTGCAGTTAGATGGGACCAGCACTGCAGTTAGATGAGACCAGCACTGCAGTTAGATGGGGCCAACACTGCAGTTAGATAGACCAGCAATGCATTTAGATGGGACCAGCACTGCAGTTAGATGGGACCAACACTGCAGTTAGATGAGACCAACACTGCAGTTAGATGGGACCAACACTGCAGTTAGATGAGACCAACACTGCAGTTAGATGAGACCAACACTGCAGTTAGATGGGACCAACACTGCAGTTAGATGAGACCAACACTGCAGTTAGATGAGACCAACACTGCAGTTAGATGGGACCAGCACTGCAGTTAGATTGAACCAGCACTGCAGTTAGATGAGACCAGCACTGCAGTTACATGGGACCAGCACTGCAGTTAGATGGGACCAGCACTGCAGTTAGTTGGGACCAGCACTGCAGTTAGATGGGACCAGCACTGCAGTTAGATGAGACCAGCACTGCAGTTAGATGGGATCAGCACTGCAGGTGGATGAGACCAGCACTGCAGTTAGATGGGACCAGCACTGCAGTTAGATGGGACCAGCACTGCAGTTAGATGGGACCAGCACTGCAGTTAGATGGAACCAGCACTGCAGTTAGATGAGACCAGCACTGCAGTTAGATGGGACCAGCACTGCAGTTAGATGGGATCAGCACTGCAGTTAGATGGGACCAGCACTGCAGTTAGATGGGACCAGCACTGCAGTTAGATGAGACCAGCACTGCAGTTAGATGGGATCAGCACTGCAGTTAGATGAGACCAGCACTGCAGTTAGATGCGACCAGCACTGCAGGTAGATGAGACCAGCACTGCAGTTAGATGGGGCCAGCACTGCAGTTAGATGGGACCAGCACTGCAGTTAGATGGGAACAGCACTGCAGTTAGATGGGAACAGCACTGCAGTTAGATAGGACCAGCACTGCAGTTGGATGAGACCAGCACTGCAGTTAGATGGGACCAGCACTGCAGTTAGATCGGACCAGCACTGCAGTTGGATGGGGCCAGCACTGCAGTTGGATGAGACCAGCACTGCAGTTGGATGGGACCAGCACTGCAGTTAGATAGGACCAGCACTGCAGTTAGATGAGACCAGCACTGCAGTTAGATGAGACCAGCACTGCAGTTAGATGGGACCAGCACTGCAGTTAGATGAGACCAGCACTGCAGTTAGATGGGACCAGCACTGCAGTTAGATGGGACCACCACTGCAGTTGGATAGGACCAACACTGCAGTTGGATGGGACCAACACTGCAGTTAGATGAGACCAGCACTGCAGTTAGATGGGACCAACACTGCAGTTAGATGAGACCAGCACTGCAGTTAGATGAGACCAGCACTGCAGTTAGATGAGACCAGCACTGCAGTTAGATGGGACCAGCACTGCAGTTAGATGGGACCAACACTGCAGTTAGATGAGACCAGCACTGCAGTTAGATGGGTCCAGCACTGCAGTAAGATGAGACCAGCACTGCAGTTAGATGCGACCAGCACTGCAGTTAGATAGGACCAGCACTGCAGTTGGATGGGGCCAGCACTGCAGTTAGTAGGGACCAGCACTGCAGTTAGATGATACCAGCACTGCAGTTAGATAGGACCAGCACTGCAGTTGGATGGGGCCAACACTGCAGTTAGATGGGACCAGCACTGCAGTTAGATGGGACCAGCACTGCAGGTAGATGGGACCAACACTGCAGTTAGTAGGGACCAGCACTGCAGTTAGATGATACCAGCACTGCAGTTAGATAGGACCAGCACTGCAGTTGGATGGGGACAACACTGCAGTTAGATGATACCAGCACTGCAGTTAGATAGGACCAGCACTGCAGTTGGATGGGGCCAACACTGCAGTTAGATGGGACCAGCACTGCAGTCAGATGAGACCAGCACTGCAGTTGGATGGGGCCAACACTGCAGTTAGATAGACCAGCACTGCAGTTAGATGGGACCAGCACTGCAGTTAGATGGGACCAACACTGCAGTTAGATGAGACCAACACTGCAGTTAGAGGAGACCAACACTGCAGTTAGATGGCACCAGCACTGCAGTTAGATGGGACCAGCACTGCAGTTAGATGGGACCAGCACTGCAGTTAGATGGGACCAGCACTGCAGTTAGATGGGACCAGCACTGCAGTTAGATGGGACCAGCACTGCAGTTAGATGGGACCAGCACTGCAGTTAGATGAGACCAGCACTGCAGTTAGATGGGACCAGCACTGCAGGTGGATGAGACCAGCACTGCAGTTGGATGGGACCAGCACTGCAGTTAGATGGGACCAGCACTGCAGTTAGATGAGACCAGCACTGCAGTTAGATGAGACCAGCACTGCAGGTGGATGAGACCAGCACTGCAGTTAGATGAGACCAGCACTGCAGTTAGATGAGACCAGCACTGCAGTTAGATGGGACCAGCACTGCAGTTAGATGAGACCAGCACTGCAGTTAGATGGGGCCAGCACTGCAGTTAGATGGGACCAGCACTGCAGTTAGATGGGAACAGCACTGCAGTTAGATGGGAACAGCACTGCAGTTAGATAGGACCAGCACTGCAGTTAGATAGGACCCGCACTGCAGTTGGATGGGTCCACCACTGCAGTTGGATAGGACCAACACTGCAGCTGGATGGGACCAACACTGTAGTTAGATGAGACCAGCACTGCAGTTAGATGGGACCAGCACTACAGTTGGATGAGACCAGCACTGCAGTTAGATGGGACCAGCACTGCAGTTAGATCGGACCAGCACTGCAGTTGGGTGGGGCCAGCACTGCAGTTGGATGAGACCAACACTGCAGTTGGATGGGACCAGCACTGCAGTTAGATAGGACCAGCACTGCAGTTAGATAAGACCAGCACTGCAGTTAGATCAGACCAGCACTGCAGTTAGATGGGACCCGCACTGCAGTTAGATCAGACCAGCACTGCAGTTAGATGGGACCAGCACTGCAGTTAGATGGGACCCGCACTGCAGTTAGATGGGTCCACCACTGCAGTTGGATAGGACCAACACTGCAGTTGGATGGGACCAACACTGCAGTTAGATGAGACCAGCACTGCAGTTAGATGGGACCAACACTGCAGTTAGATCAGACCAGCACTGCAGTTAGATGAGACCAGCACTGCAGTTAGATGAGACCAGCACTGCAGTTAGATGGGACCAGCACTGCAGGTAGATGGGACCAACACTGCAGTTAGATGAGACCAGCACTGCAGTTAGATGCGACCAGCACTGCAGTGAGATAGGACCAGCACTGCAGTTGGATGGGGCCAACACTGCAGTTAGTAGGGACCAGCACTGCAGTTAGATGATACCAGCACTGCAGTTAGATAGGACCAGCACTGCAGTTGGATGGGGCCAACACTGCAGTTAGATGGGACCAGCACTGCAGTTAGATGGGACCAGCACTGCAGTTAGATGGGACCAACACTGCAGTTAGTAGGGACCAGCACTGCAGTTAGATGAGACCAGCACTGCAGTTAGATAGGACCAGCACTGCAGTTGGATGGGGCCAACACTGCAGTTAGATGGGACCAGCACTGCAGTCAGATGAGACCAGCACTGCAGTTGGATGGGGCCAACACTGCAGTTAGATAGACCAGCACTGCAGTTAGATGGGACCAGCACTGCAGTTAGATGGGACCAACACTGCAGTTAGATGAGACCAACACTGCAGTTAGATGAGACCAGCACTGCAGTTAGATGGGACCAGCACTGCAGTTAGATGGGACCAGCACTGCAGTTAGATGGGACCAACACTGCAGTTAGATGGAACCAGCACTGCAGTTAGATGAGACCAGCACTGCAGTTACAAGGGACCAGCACTGCAGTTAGATGGGACCAGCACTGCAGTTAGATGGGACCAGCACTGCAGTTAGATGGGACCAGCACTGCAGTTAGATGAGACCAGCACTGCAGTTAGATGGGACCAGCACTGCAGTTAGATGGGACCAGCACTGCAGTTAGATGGGACCAGCACTGCAGTTAGATGAGACCAGCACTGCAGTTAGATGGGACCAGCACTGCAGTTAGATGGGACCAGCACTGCAGTTAGATGGGACCAGCACTGCAGTTAGATGGGATCAGCACTGCAGTTAGATGAGACCAGCACTGCAGTTGGATGGGACCAGCACTGCAGTTAGATGGGATCAGCACTGCAGTTAGATGAGACCAGCACTGCAGTTAGATGAGACCAGCACTGCAGGTGGATGAGACCAGCACTGCAGTTAGATGAGACCAGCACTGCAGTTAGATGAGACCAGCACTGCAGTTAGATGGGACCAGCACTGCAGGTAGATGAGACCAGCACTGCAGTTGGATGGGGCCAGTAATGCAGTTAGATGGGATCAACACTGCAGTTAGATGAGACCAGCACTGCAGTTAGATGGGACCAGCACTGCAGTTAGATGAGACCAGCACTGCAGTTAGATGGGACCAGCACTGCAGTTAGATGGGGCCAGCACTGCAGTTAGATGGGATCAGCACTGCAGGTAGATGAGACCAGCATTGCAGTTGGATGGGTCCAGCACTGCAGTTAGATGGGATCAGCACTGCGGTTAGATGAGACCAGCACTGCAGTTAGATGAGACCAGCACTGCAGTTAGATGAGACCAGCACTGCAGTTAGATGGGACCAGCACTGCAGGTGGATGAGACCAGCACTGCAGTTAGATGGGACCAGCACTGCAGTTAGATGGGACCAGCACTGCAGTTAGATGAGACCAGCACTGCAGTTAGATGGGGCCAGCACTGCAGTTAGATGAGACCAGCACTGCAGTTAGATGAGACCAGCACTGCAGTTAGATGGGACCAGCACTGCAGTTAGATGGGGTCAGCACTGCAGTTAGATGGGACCAGCACTGCAGTTAGATGGGGCCAGCACTGCAGTTAGATGGGACCAGCACTGCAGTTAGATGGAAACAGCACCGCAGTTAGATGGGAACAGCACTGCAGTTAGATAGGACCAGCACTGCAGTTAGATAGGACACGCACTGCAGTTGGATGGGTCCACCACTGCAGTTGGATAGGACCAACACTGCAGCTGGATGGGAACAACACTGTAGTTAGATGAGACCAGCACTGCAGTTAGATGGGACCAGCACTACAGTTGGATGAGACCAGCACTGCAGTTAGATGGGACCAACACTGCAGTTAGATCAGACCAGCACTGCAGTTGGGTGGGGCCAGCACTGCAGTTGGATGAGACCAGCACTGCAGTTGGATGGGACCAGCACTGCAGTTAGATAGGACCAGCACTGCAGTTAGATGAGACCAGCACTGCAGTTAGATCAGACCAGCACTGCAGTTAGATGGGACCCGCACTGCAGTTAGATCAGACCAGCACTGCAGTTAGATGGGACCAGCACTGCAGTTAGATGGGACCCGCACTGCAGTTAGATGGGACCAACACTGCAGTTAGAACAGACCAGCACTGCAGTTGGATGAGGCCAGCACTGCAGTTGGATGAGACCAACACTGCAGTTGGATGGGACCAACACTGCAGTTAGATGAGACCAGCACTGCAGTTAGATGGGACCAGCACTGCACTTGGATGAGACCAGCACTGCAGTTAGATGGGACCAACACTGCAGTTAGATCAGACCAGCACTGCAGTTGGATGGAACCAGCACTGCAGTTAGATGAGACCAACACTGCAGTTAGATGGGACCAGCACTGCAGTTAGATGGTTCATGCACTGCAGTTAGATGGGACCAGCACTGCAGTTAGATCAGACCAGCACTGCAGTTAGATGGGACCAGCACTGCAGTTAGATGGTTCATGCACTGCAGTTAGATGGGACCAGCACTGCAGTTAGATGAGACCAGCACTGCAGGTGGATGGGACCAACACTGCAGTTAGATGAGACCAACACTGCAGTTGGATGGGACCAGCACTGCAGTTAGATGGGACCAACACTGCAGTTAGATGAGACCAGCACTGCAGTTGGATGGGACCAGCACTGCAGTTAGATGGGACCAGCACTGCAGTTAGATAGGAATAGCACTGCAGTTAGATGGGACCACCACTGAAGTTAGATGGGACCAGCACTGCAGTTAGATGAGGCCAGCACTGCAGTTAGATGGGACCAGCACTGCAGTTAAATAGGACCTGCATTGCAGTTAGATGAGACCAGCACTGCAGTTACATGAGACCAGCACTGCAGTTAGATGGGACCAGCACTGCAGTTAGATGGGACCAGCACTGCAGGTGGATGGGACCAGCACTGCAGTTAGATAGGACCAGCATTGCAGTTAGATGGGACCACCACTGAAGTTAGATGAGACCAGCACTGCAGTTAGATGAGACCAGCACTGCAGTTAGATAAGACCAGTAATGCAGTTAGATGAGACCAGCACTGCGATTAGATGGGGCCAACACTGCAGTTAGATGGGACCAGCACTGCAGTTAGATGGGACCAGCACTGCAGTTGATGGGACCACCACTGCAGTTAGATGGGACCACCACTGCAGTTAGATGGGACCAGCACTGCAGTTAGATGAGACCAGCACTGCAGTTAGATGAGACCAGCACTGCAGTTAGATGGGACCAGCACTGCAGTTAGATGGGACCAGCACTGGAGTTAGATGGGACCAGCACTGCAGTTAGATGAGACCAGCACTGCAGTTAGATGGGACCAGCACTGGAGTTAGATGGGACCAGCACTGCAGTTGGATAGGACCAACACTGCAGTTGGATGGGACCAACACTGCAGTTAGATGAGACCAGCACTGCAGTTAGATGGGACCAGCACTGCAGTTGGATGAGACCAGCACTGCAGTTAGATGGGACCAGCACTGCAGTTAGATCGGACCAGCACTGCAGTTGGGTGGGGCCAGCACTGCAGTTGGATGAGACCAGCACTGCAGTTGGATGGGACCAGCACTGCAGTTAGATAGGACCAGCACTGCAGTTAGATGGGACCCTCACTGCAGTTAGATCAGACCAGCACTGCAGTTAGATGGGACCAGCACTGCAGTTAGATGGGACCCGCACTGCAGTTAGATCAGACCAGCACTGCAGTTAGATCAGACCAGCACTGCAGTTAGATGGGACCCGCACTGCAGTTAGATCAGACCAGCACTGCAGTTAGATGGGACCAGCACTGCAGTTAGATGGGACCCGCACTGCAGTTAGATGGGTCCACCACTGCAGTTGGATAGGACCAACACTGCAGCTGGATGGGACCAACACTGCAGTTAGATGAGACCAGCACTGCAGTTAGGTGGGACCAACACTGCAGTTAGATCAGACCAGCACTGCAGTTAGATGAGACCAGCACTGCAGTTAGATGAGACCAGCTCTGCAGTTAGATGGGACCAGCACTGCAGGTAGATGGGACCAACACTGCAGTTAGATGAGACCAGCACTGCAGTTAGATAGGACCAGCACTGCAGTTGGATGGGGCCAACACTGCAGTTAGGTGGGACCAGCACTGCAGTTAGATGGGACCAGCACTGCAGGTAGATGGGACCAACACTGCAGTTAGTAGGGACCAGCACTGCAGTTAGATGATACCAGCACTGCAGTTAGATAGGACCAGCACTGCAGTTGGATGGGGCCAACACTGCAGTAGATGATACCAGCACTGCAGTTAGATAGGACCAGCACTGCAGTTGGATGGGGCCAACACTGCAGTTAGATGGGACCAGCACTGCAGTCAGATGAGACCAGCACTGCAGTTGGATGGGGCCAACACTGCAGTTAGATAGACCAGCAATGCATTTAGATGGGACCAGCACTGCAGTTAGATGGGACCAACACTGCAGTTAGATGAGACCAACACTGCAGTTAGATGAGACCAACACTGCAGTTAGATGGGACCAGCACTGCAGTTAGATGGGACCAGCACTGCAGTTAGATGGGACCAACACTGCAGTTAGATGGAACCAGCACTGCAGTTAGATGAGACCAGCACTGCAGTTACAAGGGACCAGCACTGCAGTTAGATGGGATCAGCACTGCAGTTAGTTGGGACCAGCACTGCAGTTAGATGGGACCAGCACTGCAGTTAGATGAGACCAGCACTGCAGTTAGATGGGACCAGCACTGCAGGTGGATGAGACCAGCACTGCAGTTGGATGGGACCAGTAATGCAGTTAGATGGGATCAGCACTGCAGTTAGATGAGACCAGCACTGCAGTTAGATGAGACCATCACTGCAGGTGGATGAGACCAGCACTGCAGTTAGATGAGACCAGCACTGCAGGTAGATGAGACCAGCACTGCAGTTAGATGGGATCAGCACTGCAGTTAGATGAGACCAGCACTGCAGTTAGATGGGGCCAGCACTGCAGTTAGATGGGACCAGCACTGCAGTTAGATGGGAACAGCACCGCAGTTAGATGGGAACAGCACTGCAGTTAGATAGGACCAGCATTGCAGTTAGATAGGACCCGCACTGCAGTTGGATGGGTCCACCACTGCAGTTGGATAGGACCAACACTGCAGCTGGATGGGACCAACACTGTAGTTAGATGAGACCAGCACTGCAGTTAGATGGGACCAGCACTACAGTTGGATGAGACCAGCACTGCAGTTAGATGGGACCAGCACTGCAGTTAGATCGGACCAGCACTGCAGTTGGGTGGGGCCAGCACTGCAGTTGGATGAGACCAGCACTGCAGTTGGATGGGACCAGCACTGCAGTTAGATAGGACCAGCACTGCAGTTAGATAAGACCAGCACTGCAGTTAGATCAGACCAGCACTGCAGTTAGATGGGACCCGCACTGCAGTTAGATGAGACCAGCACTGCAGTTAGATGGGACCAGCACTGCAGTTAGATGGGACCCGCACTGCAGTTAGATGGGTCCACCACTGCAGTTGGATAGGACCAACACTGCAGCTGGATGGGACCAACACTGCAGTTAGATGAGACCAGCACTGCAGTTAGATGGGACCAACACTGCAGTTAGATCAGACCAGCACTGCAGTGAGATAGGACCAGCACTGCAGTTGGATGGGGCCAACATTGCAGTTAGATGGGACCAGCACTGCAGTTAGATGCGACCAGCACTGCAGTTAGATAGGACCAGCACTGCAGTTGGATGGGGCCAACATTGCAGTTAGATGGGACCAGCACTGCAGTTAGATGGGACCAGCACTGCAGGTAGATGGGACCAACACTGCAGTTAGTAGGGACCAGCACTGCAGTTAGATGATACCAGCACTGCAGTTAGATAGGACCAGCACTGCAGTTGGATGGGGCCAACACTGCAGTTAGATGATACCAGCACTGCAGTTAGATAGGACCAGCACTGCAGTTGGATGGGGCCAACACTGCAGTTAGATAGACCAGCAATGCATTTAGATGGGACCAGCACTGCAGTTAGATGGGACCAACACTGCAGTTAGATGAGACCAACACTGCAGTTAGATGAGACCAGCACTGCAGTTAGATGAGACCAGCACTGCAGTTAGATGAGACCAGCACTGCAGTGAGATAGGACCAGCACTGCAGTTAGATGGGATCAGCACTGCAGTTAGATGAGACCAGCAATGCAGTTACAAGGGACCAGCACTGCAGTTAGATGGGATCAGCACTGCAGTTAGTTGGGACCAGCACTGCAGTTAGATGGGACCAGCACTGCAGTTAGATGAGACCAACACTGCAGTTAGATGAGACCAGCACTGCAGTTAGATGAGACCAGCACTGCAGTTAGATGAGACCAGCACTGCAGTGAGATAGGACCAGCACTGCAGTTAGATGAGATCAGCACTGCAGTTAGATGAGACCAGCAATGCAGTTAGATGGGACCAGCACTGCAGTTAGATGGGTCAGCACTGCAGTTAGATGAGACCAGCAATGAGGTTAGATGGGACCAGCACTGCAGTTAGATGGGACCAGCACTGCAGTTAGATGGGACCAGCACTGCAGTTAGATGGGATCAGCACTGCAGTTAGATGGGACCAGCACTGCAGGTAGATGGGACCAACACTGCAGTTAGATGAGACCAGCACTGCAGTTAGATGAGACCAGCACTGCAGGTGGATGAGACCAGCACTGCAGTTAGATGAGACCAGCAATGCAGTTAGATGGGACCAGCACTGCAGTTAGATGGGACCAGCACTGCAGGTAGATGGGACCAACGCTGCAGTTAGATGAGACCAGCACTGCAGTTAGATGAGACCAACACTGCAGTTAGATGAGACCAGCACTGCAGTTAGATGAGACCAGCAATGCAGTTAGATGAGACCAGCACTGCAGTGAGATAGGACCAGCACTGCAGTTGGATGGGGACAACACTGCAGTTAGTAGGGACCAGCACTGCAGTTAGATGATACCAGCACTGCAGTTAGATAGGACCAGTACTGCAGTTGGATGGGGCCAACACTGCAGTTAGATGGGACCAGCACTGCAGTTAGATGGGACGACCACTGCAGTTAGATGAGACCAGCACTGCAGTTGGATTGGGCCAACACTGCAGTTAGATGAGACCAACACTGCAGTTAGATGAGACCAGCAATGCAGTTAGATGGGACCAGCACTGCAGTTAGATGGGACCAGCACTGCAGTTAGATGGGACCAACACTGCAGTTAGATGAGACCAACACTGCAGTTAGATGAGACCAACACTGTAGTTTGATGGAACCAGCACTGCAGTTAGATGAGACCAGCACTGCAGTTACAAGGGACCAGCACTGCAGTTAGATGGGATCAGCACTGCAGTTAGTTGGGACCAGCACTGCAGTTAGATGGGACCAGCACTGTAGTTTGATGGAACCAGCACTGCAGTTAGATGAGACCAGCACTGCAGTTACAAGGGACCAGCACTGCAGTTAGATGGGATCAGCACTGCAGTTAGTTGGGACCAGCACTGCAGTTAGATGGGACCAGCACTGCAGTTAGATGAGACCAGCACTGCAGTTGGATGGGATCAGCACTGCAGTTAGATGGGACCAACACTGTAGTTTGATGGAACCAGCACTGCAGTTAGATGAGACCAGCACTGCAGTTACAAGGGACCAGCACTGCAGTTAGATGGGATCAGCACTGCAGTTAGTTGGGACCAGCACTGCAGTTAGATGGGACCAGCACTGCAGTTAGATGAGACCAGCACTGCAGTTGGATGGGATCAGCACTGCAGGTGGATGAGACCAGCACTGCAGTTAGATGGGACCAGCACTGCAGTTAGATGGGACCAGCACTGCAGTTAGATGGGATCAGCACTGCAGGTAGATGAGACCAGCACTGCAGTTAGATGGGACCAGCACTGCAGTTAGTTGGGACCAGCACTGCAGTTAGATGGGACCAGCACTGCAGTTAGATGGGATCAGCACTGCAGTTAGATGAGACCAGCACTGCAGTTGGATGGGACCAGTAATGCAGTTAGATGAGACCAGCACTGCAGTTGGATTCAACCAACATTGCAGTTAGATGAGACCAGCAGTGCAGTTAGATGAGACCAGCACTGCAGGTGGATGAGACCAGCACTGCAGTTAGATGAGACCAGCACTGCACTTAGATGAGACCAGCACTGCAGTTAGATGGGATCAGCACTGCAGGTAGATGAGACCAGCACTGCATTTAGATGGGACCAGCACTGCAGGTGGTTGAGACCAGCACTGCATTTAGTTGGGACCAGCACTGCAGTTAGATGGGACCAGCACTGCAGTTAGATGAGACCAGCACTGCAGTTAGATGGGACCAGCACTGCAGTTAGATGAGACCAGCACTGCAGTTAGATGGGACCAGCACTGCAGTTAGATAGGACCAGCACTGCAGTTAGATGAGACCAGCACTGCAGTTAGATGGGACCAGCACTGCACTTAGATGAGACCAGCACTGCAGTTAGATGGGATCAGCACTGCAGGTAGATGAGACCAGCACTGCATTTAGATGGGACCAGCACTGCAGGTGGATGAGACGAGCACTGCAGTTAGTTGGGACCAGCACTGCAGTTAGATGGGACCAGCACTGCAGTTAGATGAGACCAGCATTGCAGTTAGATGGGACCAGCACTGCAGTTGGATTCAACCAACACTGCAGTTGGTTGGGACCAGCACTGCAGTTAGTTGGGACCAGCACTGCAGTTAGATGGGACCAGCACTGCAGTTAGATGGGACCAGCACTGCTGGTGGATGAGACCAGCACTGCAGTTAGATGAGACCAGCACTGCAGTTAGATGGGACCAGCTCTGCATGTGGATGGGACCAGCACTGCAGTTAGATGGGGCCAGCACTGCAGTTAGATGGGACCAGCACTGCAGTTAGATGGGAACAGCACCGCAGTTAGATGGGAACAGCACTGCAGTTAGATAGGACCAGCATTGCAGTTAGATAGGACCCGCACTGCAGTTGGATGGGTCCACCACTGCAGTTGGATAGGACCAACACTGCAGCTGGATGGGACCAACACTGTAGTTAGATGAGACCAGCACTGCAGTTAGATGGGACCAGCACTACAGTTGGATGAGACCAGCACTGCAGTTAGATGGGACCAGCACTGCAGTTAGATCGGACCAGCACTGCAGTTGGGTGGGGCCAGCACTGCAGTTGGATGAGACCAGCACTGCAGTTGGATGGGACCAGCACTGCAGTTAGATAGGACCAGCACTGCAGTTAGATAAGACCAGCACTGCAGTTAGATCAGACCAGCACTGCAGTTAGATGGGACCCGCACTGCAGTTAGATCAGACCAGCACTGCAGTTAGATGGGACCAGCACTGCAGTTAGATGGGACCCGCACTGCAGTTAGATGGGTCCACCACTGCAGTTGGATAGGACCAACACTGCAGCTGGATGGGACCAACACTGTAGTTAGATGAGACCAGCACTGCAGTTAGATGGGACCAACACTGCAGTTAGATCAGACCAGCACTGCAGTTAGATGAGACCAGCAATGCAGTTAGATGAGACCAGCACTGCAGTTAGATGGGACCAGCACTGCAGGTAGATGGGACCAACACTGCAGTTAGATGAGACCAGCACTGCAGTTAGATGGGACCAGCACTGCAGTAATATGAGACCAGCACTGCAGTTAGATGCGACCAGCACTGCAGTGAGATAGGACCAGCACTGCAGTTGGATGGGGCCAACATTGCAGTTAGATGGGACCAGCACTGCAGTTAGATGGGACCAGCACTGCAGGTAGATGGGACCAACACTGCAGTTAGTAGGGACCAGCACTGCAGTTAGATGATACCAGCACTGCAGTTAGATAGGACCAGCACTGCAGTTGGATGGGGCCAACACTGCAGTTAGATGATACCAGCACTGCAGTTAGATAGGACCAGCACTGCAGTTGGATGGGGCCAACACTGCAGTTAGATAGACCAGTAATGCATTTAGATGGGACCAGCACTGCAGTTAGATGGGACCAACACTGCAGTTAGATGAGACCAACACTGCAGTTAGATGAGACCGGCACTGCAGTTAGATGAGACCAGCACTGCAGTGAGATAGGACCAGCACTGCAGTTAGATGGGATCAGCACTGCAGTTAGATGAGACCAGCAATGCAGTTACAAGGGACCAGCACTGCAGTTAGATGGGATCAGCACTGCAGTTAGTTGGGACCAGCACTGCAGTTAGATGGGACCAGCACTGCAGTTAGATGAGACCAACACTGCAGTTAGATGAGACCAGCACTGCAGTTAGATGAGACCAGCACTGCAGTTAGATGAGACCAGCACTGCAGTGAGATAGGACCAGCACTGCAGTTAGATGAGATCAGCAGTGCAGTTAGATGAGACCAGCAATGCAGTTAGATGGGACCAGCACTGCAGTTAGATGGGACCAGCACTGCAGTTAGATGAGACCAGCAATGAGGTTAGATGGGACCAGCACTGCAGTTAGATGGGACCAGCACTGCAGTTAGATGGGACCAGCACTGCAGTTAGATGGGATCAGCACTGCAGTTAGATGGGACCAGCACTGCAGGTAGATGGGACCAACACTGCAGTTAGATGAGGCCAGCACTGCAGTTAGATGAGACCAGCACTGCAGGTGGATGAGACCAGCACTGCAGTTAGATGAGACCAGCAATGCAGTTAGATGGGACCAGCACTGCAGTTAGATGGGACCAGCACTGCAGCTAGATGGGACCAACACTGCAGTTAGATGAGACCAGCACTGCAGTTAGATGAGACCAACACTGCAGTTAGATGAGACCAGCACTGCAGTTAGATGAGACCAGCAATGCAGTTAGATGAGACCAGCACTGCAGTGAGATAGGACCAGCACTGCAGTTGGATGGGGACAACACTGCAGTTAGTAGGGACCAGCACTGCAGTTAGATGATACCAGCACTGCAGTTAGATAGGACCAGTACTGCAGTTGGATGGGGCCAACACTGCAGTTAGATGGGACCAGCACTGCAGTTAGATGGGACGACCACTGCAGTTAGATGAGACCAGCACTGCAGTTGGATTGGGCCAACACTGCAGTTAGATGAGACCAACACTGCAGTTAGATGAGACCAGCAATGCAGTTAGATGGGACCAGCACTGCAATTAGATGGGACCAGCACTGCAGTTAGATGGGACCAACACTGCAGTTAGATGAGACCAACACTGCAGTTAGATGAGACCAACACTGCAGTTAGATGGGACCAGCACTGCAGTTAGATGGGACCAACACTGTAGTTTGATGGAACCAGCACTGCAGTTAGATGAGACCAGCACTGCAGTTACAAGGGACCAGCACTGCAGTTAGATGGGATCAGCACTGCAGTTAGTTGGGGCCAGCACTGCAGTTAGATGGGACCAGCACTGCAGTTAGATGAGACCAGCACTGCAGTTGGATGGGATCAGCACTGCAGGTGGATGAGACCAGCACTGCAGTTAGATGGGACCAGCACTGCAGTTGTATGGGACCAGCACTGCAGTTAGATGGGATCAGCACTGCAGGTAGATGAGACCAGCACTGCAGTTAGATGGGACCAGCACTGCAGTTAGTTGGGACCAGCACTGCAGTTAGATGGGACCAGCACTGCAGTTAGATGGGATCAGCACTGCAGGTAGATGAGACCAGCACTGCAGTTGGATGGGACCAGTAATGCAGTTAGATGAGACCAGCACTGCAGTTGGATTCAACCAACATTGCAGTTAGATGAGACCAGCAGTGCAGTTAGATGAGACCAGCACTGCAGGTGGATGAGACCAGCACTGCAGTTAGATGAGACCAGCACTGCACTTAGATGAGACCAGCACTGCAGTTAGATGGGATCAGCACTGCAGGTAGATGAGACCAGCACTGCATTTAGATGGGACCAAAACTGCAGGTGGATGAGACCAGCACTGCATTTAGTTGGGACCAGCACTGCAGTTAGATGGGACCAGCACTGCAGTTAGATGAGACCAGCACTGCAGTTAGATGGGACCAGCACTGCAGTTAGATGAGACCAGCACTGCAGTTAGATGGGACCAGCACTGCAGTTAGATAGGACCAGCACTGCAGTTAGATGAGACCAGCACTGCAGTTAGATGGGACCAGCACTGCAGTTAGATGAGACCAGCACTGCAGTTAGATGGGATCAGCACTGCAGGTAGATGAGACCAGCACTGCATTTAGATGGGACCAGCACTGCAGGTGGATGAGACGAGCACTGCAGTTAGTTGGGACCAGCACTGCAGTTAGATGGGACCAGCACTGCAGTTAGATGAGACCAGCATTGCAGTTAGATGGGACCAGCACTGCAGTTGGATTCAACCAACACTGCAGTTGGTTGGGACCAGCACTGCAGTTAGTTGGGACCAGCACTGCAGTTAGATGGGACCAGCACTGCAGTTAGATGGGACCAGCACTGCTGGTGGATGAGACCAGCACTGCAGTTAGATGAGACCAGCACTGCAGTTAGATGGGACCAGCTCTGCATGTGGATGGGACCAGCACTGCAGTTAGATGGGATCAGCACTGCAGTTAGTTGGGACCAGCACTGCAGTTAGATGATACCAGCACTGCAGTTAGATGGGACCAGCACTGCAGTTAGATGATACCAGCACTGCAGTTAGATGGGACCAGCACTGCAGTTAGATGGGACCAGCACTGCAGGTGGACGAGACCAGCACTGCAGTTAGATGAGACCAGCACTGCAGTTAGATGGGACCAGCACTGCAGTTCGTTGGGACCAACACTGCAGTTAGATGATACCAGCACTGCAGTTTGATGGGACCAGCACTGCAGTTAGATGGGACCAGCACTGCAGTTAGATGGGACCAGCACTGCATGTGGATGGGACCAGCACTGCAGTTAGATGGGATCAGCACTGCAGTTAGTTGGGACCAGCACTGCAGTTAGCTGATACCAGCACTGCAGTTAGATGGGACCAGCACTGCAATTAGATGGGACCAGCACTGCAGGTGGATGAGACCAGCACTGCAGTTAGATGAGACCAGCACTGCAGTTAGATGGGACCAGCACTGCAGTTAGATGGGACTAGCACTGCAGTTAGATGGGACCAGCACTGCAGTTAGATGGGACCAGCACTGCAGGTGGATGAGACCAGCACTGCAGTTAGATGGGACCACCACTGCAGTTAGATGAGACCAGCACTGCAGTTACAAGGGAGCAGCACTGCAGTTAGATGGGACCAGCACTGCAGGTGGATGAGACCAGCACTGCAGTTAGATGAGACCAGCACTGCAGTTAGATGGGACCAGCACTGCAGGTGGATGAGACCAGCACTGCAGTTAGATGGGACCAGCACTGCAGTTAAATGGGACCAGCACTGCAGTTACAAGGGACCAGCACTGCAATTGGATGAGACCAGCACTGCAGTTGGATGATATCAGCACTGCAGTTAGATGATACCAGCACTGCAGTTACAAGGGACCAGCACTGCAGTTAGATGATACCAGCACTGCAGTTAGATGAGACCAGCACTGCAGTTAGATGATACCAGCACTGCAGTTACAAGGGACCAGCACTGCAGTTAGATGATACCAGCACTGCAGTTGGATGGGACCAGCACTGCAGTTAGATGATACCAGCACTGCAGTTACAAGGGACCAGCACTGCAGTTAGATGATACCAGCACTGCAGTTAGATGAGACCAGCACTGCAGTTAGATGATACCAGCACTGCAGTTAGATGGGACCAGCACTGCAGTTGGATGGGACCAACACTGCAGTTTAATGGGACCAGCACTGCAGTTAGATGGGACCAGCACTGCAGTTAGATGGGACCAGCACTGCAGTCAGATGGGACCAGCACTGCAGTTAGATGGGACCAGCACTGCAGGTGGATGAGACCAGCACTGCAGTTAGATTGGACCAACACTGCAGTTAGATGAAACCAACACTGCAGTTGGATTCGACCAACACTGCAGTTGGATGAGACCAGCACTGCAGTTGGATGGGACCAGCACTGCAGTTAGATGGGATCAGCACTGCAGGTGGATGAGACCAGCACTGCAGTTAGATGGGACCAGCACTGCAGTTAGATGGGACCAGCACTGCAATTAGATGGGACCAACACTGCAGTTAGATGGGACCAGCACTGCAGTTAGATGGGACCCGCACTGCAGTTAGTTGGGACCAGCACTGCAGTTAGATAGGACCAACACTGCAGTTAGATGAGACCAGCACTGCAGTTAGATGAGACCAGCACTGCAGTTAGATGGGACCAGCACTGCAGTTAGTTGGGACCAGCACTGCAGTTAGATAGGACCAACACTGCAGTTAGATGAGACCAGCACTGCAGTTAGATGGGACCAGCACTGCAGTTAGATGAGACCAGCATTACAGTTAGATGGGACCAGCACTGCAGTTAGATGAGACCAGCACTGCAGTTGGATTCAACCAACACTGCAGTTGGATGGGACCAGCACTGCAGTTAGATGGGACCAGCACTGCAGTTAGATGGGACCAGCACTGCTGGTGGATGAGACCAGCACTGCAGTTAGATGAGACCAGCACTGCAGTTAGATGGGACCAGCTCTGCATGTGGATGGGACCAGCACTGCAGTTAGATGGGATCAGCACTGCAGTTAGTTGGGACCAGCACTGCAGTTAGATGATACCAGCACTGCAGTTAGATGGGACCAGCACTGCAGTTAGATGATACCAGCATTGCAGTTAGATGGGACCAGCACTGCAGTTAGATGAGACCAGCATTGCAGTTAGATGGGACCAGCACTGCAGTTGGATTCAACCTACACTGCAGTTGGATGGGACCAGCACTGCAGTTAGTTGGGACCAGCACTGCAGTTAGATGATACCAGCACTGCAGTTAGATGGGACCAGCACTGCAGTTAGATGATACCAGCACTGCAGTCAGATGGGACCAGCACTGCAGTTAGATGAGACCAGCATTGCAGTTAGATGGGACCAGCACTGCAGTTGGATTCAACCAACACTGCAGTTGGATGGGACCAGCACTGCAGTTAGTTGGGACCAGCACTGCAGTTAGATGGGACCAGCACTGCAGTTAGGTGGGACCAGCACTGCTGGTGGATGAGACCAGCACTGCAGTTAGATGAGACCAGCACTGCAGTTAGATGGGACCAGCACTGCAGATAGTTGGGACCAACACTGCAGTTAGATGATACCAGCACTGCAGTTAGATGGGACCAGCACTGCAGTTAGATGGGACCAGCACTGCAGTTAGATGGGACCAGCACTGCAGTTGGATGGGACCAACACTGCAGTTTAATGGGACCAGCACTGCAGTTAGATGGGACCAGCACTGCAGTTAGATGGGACCAGCACTGCAGTCAGATGGGACCAGCACTGCAGTTAGATGGGACCAGCACTGCAGGTGGATGAGACCAGCACTGCAGTTAGATTGGACCAGCACTGCAGTTAAATGGGACCAGCACTGCAGTTAGATGAGACCAGCACTTCAGTTGGATTCGACCAACACTGCAGTTAGATGAAACCAACACTGCAGTTGGATGGGACCAACACTGCAGTTGGATTCGACCAACACTGCAGTTGGATGAGACCAGCACTGTAGTTGGATGGGACCAGCACTGCAGTTAGATGGGATCAGCAGTGCAGGTGGATGAGACCAGCACTGCAGTTAGATGGGACCAGCACTGCAGTTAGATGGGACCAGCACTGCAATTAGATGGGACCAACACTGCAGTTAGATGGGACCAGCACTGCAGTTAGATGGGACCCGCACTGCAGTTAGTTGGGACCAGCACTGCAGTTAGATAGGACCAACACTGCAGTTAGATGAGACCAGCACTGCAGTTAGATGAGACCAGCACTGCAGTTAGATGGGACCAGCACTGCAGTTAGATGAAACCAACACTGCAGTTAGATGAGACCAGCACTGCAGTTAGATGGGACCAGCACTGCAGTTAGATGGGACCAGCACTGCATTTCGATGGGATAAGCACTGCAGGTGGATGAGACCAACACTGCAGCTAGATGAGACCAGCACTGAAGTTAGATGAGACCAACACTGCAGTTAGATGAGACCAGCACTGCATTAAGATGGGACCTGCACTGCAGTTAGATGGGATCAGCACTGCAGGTGGATGAGACCAGCACTGCAGTTAGATGAGACCAGCACTGCAGTTAGTTGGGACCAGCACTGCAGTTAGATGGGACCAGCACTGCAGTTTGATGGGACCAGCACTGCAGTTAGATGGGATCAGCACTGCAGGTGGATGAGACCAGCACTGCAGTTAGATCAGACCACCACTGCAGTTAGTTGGGACCAGCACTGCAGTTAGATTGGACCAGGACTGTAGTTAGATGGAATCAGCAGTGCAGTTGGATGGGACCGCCACTGTAGTTAGATGAGACCAGCACTGCAGTTGGATGGGACCAACACTGCAGTTAGATGGGACCAGCACTGCAGTTAGATTGTACCAGCACTGCAGTTAAATGAGACCAGCACTGCAGTTAGATGGGACCAGCACTGCAGGTGGATGAGACCAGCACTGCAGTTAGATTAGACCAGCACTGCAGTTGGATTCAACCAACACTGCAGTTGGATGGGACCAGCACTGCAGTTGGATGGGACCAGCACTGCAGTTAAATGGGACCAGCACTTCAGTTACAAGGGACCAGCACTGCAATGGATGAGACCAGCACTGCAGTTAGATGGGACCAGCACTGCAGTTAGATGGGACCAGCATTGCAGTTAGAAGGGACCAGCACTGCAGTTAGATGAGACCAGCACTGCAGTTAGATGGGACCAGCAATGCAGTTAGATGGTACCAGCGCTGCAGTTGAATGGGACTAGCACTGCAGTTAGATGGGACCAGCAATGCAGTTGGATGAGACCAGCACTGCCGTTTGATGAGACCAGCAGTGCAGTTAGATGGGACCAGCACTGCAGTTAGATGGGACCAGTAATGCAGTTAGATGGGACCAGTAATGCAGTTGGATGAGACCAGCACTGTAGTTAGATAGGACCAGCACTGCAGTTAGATGGGATCAACACTGCAGTTAGTTGGAACCAGCACTGCAGTTAGATGGGGCCAGCACTGCAGTTAGATAGGACCAGCACTGCAGTTAGATGGGATCAGCACTGCAGTTAGATGGGACCAACACTGCAGTTGGGTGGGACCAGCAATGCAGTTAGATGGGACCAACACTGCAGTTAGATGAGACCAGCAATGCAGCTAGATGGGACCAGCACTGCAGTTGGATGGGACCAGCACTGCAGTTAGATGGGACCAGCACTGCAGTTAGATGGGACCAGCACTGCAGTTGGATGGGACCAGCACTGCAGTTAGATGGGACCAGCACTGCAGTTGGATGGGACCAGCACTGCAGTTAGATGGGACCAGCACTGCAGTTGGATGAGACCAGCACTGCAGTTAGATTAGGTCTGGCAGCATGTGTGGGGACAAAGCAGAGTTAACTCCTGAACTCCATGACTCTTCATCACAACTGCAAGCAGCTGGCAAGTAGTGGTATTTGTTCAGGTACAACACCGGGTTAACCATCAACACAGAAAGGATTTACCCCGTGCAGGAATTGGTCAACACTTCAGAGGGAAGGAACTCCTCCCAAAAGTCACTAGTTGAAGTAAAAATTATCACCTTCATTTTTTTGCAGTCTAACAGAGAATAATTACCTAGCATCTATTTACAACTCCTTTCTCTAAGCTATCTTTTACTTTCTCTTCTACACTACTAAACCAATACAACCTCCCGAGTAAGATTTACCAAAAAATTCAAATTCCGAGACCAGCCAGCTGTCGAATCTTCTCTTTATATCTTCCTCTGTCGATTTCCTCTCCAGGTCTGTGTTGATGTTTCTCTCTGTGCAACTCCTTCTCTAGACAGGTACCACTCAGGGAGTTCTGACTAGCAGTCTACAACTATTGACCTTTTGGCAGTTCTGTTTCAACTGTTCATGTCTTCCCTGGTCTTATATCCCCAAGGCATCGGATTGTGTCATCGGCTTATAATATTGTCAATCTACTCAATTCAAACTGGATTGGAGTTTGGGGTTTTTTGGGCTATAATTTAAACTGATTGGCCTAATTCAACTTTGTTTTTCTCTCCAGGCAACCAGCTACCCTAGCTGTTGGACCAACAGCTTACATTGTATCTTATTCAGAGCACATGGTGCTGTCAGATAGTTCTGCTAGCTTTTAACTCTCTTTAAGGTACAGTACACTTCTACACCTTCCTAACAGTTCTGAAGACAGAGGAGGTGGGTGGAGGGGACATGAGTGGATAGGTGGAGGAGGGGGATGGGGGTCCATGAGTGGATAGGTGGAGAATGGGAGTGAGGGGAGATATGAGTGGATAGGTGGAGCAGGAGTCTGGAGAGAGATAAGAAAGGAATAGGCTGACAACAGGATTATTGTTGGCAAACCAAGCAAGAAGAGAAACTGAATCAGTGATAATGAGAGTAGGAGAGAATGGGTAGGTTCTGCTGAAAGCAACCCATGTCATGGCAGGATGAAACTGTGGGCGTGGGCCTAGCGTGGAAGGACATAATCAGCATCGAAAATGATTGAGTCACAGAGGCTGCAGGGCCCCGAAGTGAAAGATTGGATGCTGTCCTTTGGGCTTGCGCTGAGGCTTTCTTGACCATTGCAGCAAGCTTGAGACAGAAATGTTGGCATGGGAACATGGGGGTATGTAACAGTGGCAGGGAGCCGGGAGCTCAGAGTCAGCTTACAGATAGAACCCAGGGGCTCTGCGAAGCAGTCACTCAGTCTGCATTTCATCTCCTCAATGAAAAGGAAGACATTTTGTAAGCAGTAAATACAGGAGACTAGGCTGAATGAAGCACACGTAAATTATTGCTTCACCTAGAAGGTATGTATGCAGCCTTGGATAGCCAGGAAGGGGAAGGTAAAAGGTTCAGCATTCCACTTCCTGCGATTGCCTGGGATGATACCATGGGGAGTGGAGGTGTGTAAGGTCCCTGTGGAATGCTGACAGGACAAGGGAGGAGAATGTGTGGTGGTGGCATCCTGCTGGAGGTATTGGGAATGACAGATTCTGACCCTCTGGATGCAGAGGCTGGTGGGATGGTAAGTGAGGATGGGGAGGGTGGTCTCCTATCGACCAATGTGATGGGGAATCCTTGGTTGTAGAAAAGAGTGGACATTTATGATGCCCCCTCACAGAAGGTAGCATCCTCAGAACAGATTCAATGGAGATGGAACTGTTCCAAGATGGAATGGGGTCCATACATGATAAATAGTCTGGGTAACTGTGGGAATCGTTAGGTGTGTAATGGAAATCAGTTGCCAGCCTATCCATGGAAAGGAAACAAATGCCAAGAGAGCAGGAAGTATTGAGAGATGGACCAGGTAAAGGTGAGAGCAGGCTGGAAATTGATCAATTCTTACAATCCTAAATGAGAGAGAGAAGCTGCACCGATGATGTCCCAGAGAATGTACCAGAGAAAGAGTTGCAGGTAGGGTCCCCGAGTAGGACTGGAACAAGAAATACAGAGGAACCTCGATTATCTGAAGGACACAGGCAGGGATTATTCCGTTGTGGTCAATCGAATGTTGGATTTCGATGCTGGATAACATTGTTAACCACACATCAGTATCTTGCCATCTTGTTCGAGTGATCCAAAGTTCGGTTAATCAAATTTGGGGAATTAGCTCAAATGGTAGAGCGCTCGCTTTGCATGCGAGAAGTAGCGGGATCGTTGCCCGAGTTCTCCACCAGTGGGCGGCACGGTGGCACAGTGGTTAGCACTGCTGCCTCACAGCGCCAGAGACCCGGGTTCAATACCCGACTCAGGCGACTGACTGTGTGGAGTTTGCACGTTCTCCCCGTGTCTGCGTGGGTTTCCTCCGGGTGCTCCGGTTTCCTCCCACAGTCCAAAGATGTGCGGGTCAGGTGAATTGGCCATGCTAAATTGCCCGTAGTGTTAGGTAAGGGGTAATTGTAGGGGTATGGGTGGGTTGCTCTTCGGCGGGTTGGTGTGGACTTGTTGGGCCGAAGGGCCTGTTTCTACACTGTAAGTAATCTAAAAAAAAATGCCAGATAATCAAGGTTCCTCTTTATTCATGTAGCCACCAAAGTGACAGGCATAACTGGGTTCCATTGGGCACCTTTGGCCACACCTTTGATCTGAAGAAAGTAACAGAAATTAAATGGGAAGTTGTTCAAAGCAAGGATGAGCTTGTTAAAAGGCAAAGGAGGGTGGTGTAGGGTGGAGACACCTCAGGCCTGTTTTCCCAGACAGCCTCAAGAACATCCCAATGGGGGGGGGGCTGGATGTGTGAAAGGAAATGCATATCCGTGGTGCAGAGGGGGCAGCTGATGCCTGCAAACTGGAAAGTTTAATGTTGATATAAAGTGATAGATGAATCTTGAATGTGAGTGGCAAATTACTGACAGGAGTACAGAAAACTGAGTCAAGGTAGGGAGAAGTAAGTTCAACGAGGCAAGGATAGGCAGAAACAATAACCGTGCCAGCAGTCTGATTTGTAAATTTTGGGGAGAAAGGAGAGGCAGGGTACTATCACAGAGGAGGCTGTGAGAGTAGAGCCCCAAATGAGGTAAGGTTACTGACCGTTGTGAATAGAATGACCCTGGCACTCGATGATGGGGTCATGGTCCAGGGAGGTGTCCAAGAGTTGGTGTTCAGCATCCACCATGTAGAGAGCAGTACGCGAGACAACAGCATCACTCTTTATGGGAGAATGCCAACTCAACTCACTTTTCAGAGATCAAACCATCAGTGTTGTTCAGTAGCAAAGTTTATTCAAAGAATATGCTGGGAGAAAGTACAGAGATGAATCTCAGCAAACGATTAAGTCTCATGGCCACTCATGCACACATAATTACAACTGCTAATGGAACAATTTCATGCCTAGTAGCTTGTTGTATAATGTGGTGCTCAGGATTTGGATGTTATGCCTGTGCTATGTTAATTTCCTGGTTTTACCCGACTTCACCACCATTATTGGCAGGTTTGATGATAAAGTCAGGATTGGATCTGAGAGCACAGAGCAGTCTGTTCAGAGGGAGGTGGGTTAATTTTTTTTTATTACGTTCTTTTATCTTCTTTCTCAATCCTATAAAATGCATAATCACTTTCTGTGAGCTATTGTTTGTAATTATTTTAAGTTTATAGTTACGTGTGCAAATAAATTAATCCTTTGAGCATAGCTTTTGAGTGAAGGATTAATTTGTTCTCTAGTAATTCTCAGGTCAAAATGCTCAGGGTTGATTTTATGTTTTAGTGGCAGGTCAGGGAATTGGAGTAGACAGTCAATGGGAGAGATGTCATTCTTGTCTTAGATTGTGAATCAAGTGGACGATCAATTTATGACTTAGAGGTTTATAAAATCATGAGGGGCATGGTTAGGATGAATAGCCAAGATCTTTTCCATGGGGTAGGGGAGTCCAAAACTAGAGGCTAGAGGTTTAAGGTGAGAGGAGAAAGATTAAAAGGAATCTAAGGGGCAACGTTTTCACACAGAGGGTGATGCATGTATGGAATGAGCTGCCAGAGGAAGTGGTGGAGGCTGGGCCAATTACAACATTTAAAAGGCATCTGGATGGGTTTATTAGAGGGATATGGGCCAAGTGCTGGCAAATGGGACTGGATTAATTTAGGATATTTGGTCAGCATGGACAAGTTGGGCCGAAGGGTCTGTTTTTGTGCTGTATATCTCTACCACTCTATGACTTTAGCTGTCAGTGCAGTTACGACATGTGGTAAGCCCTCCTGCTTAATTTAAAACCAACAACACAGAAACGATTTTTCCCATGCAGTAATCTGTAAAAATTGAATGGCAAAGAAGTATGTAAAGTAAAAATTAACAACTTTATTTCTTATAGTATAACAGAGAATAATTAACTAACTACTATTTACAATTTCTTTCTCTAACCTGTCTTTTACCTCCCCTTCTATATAATACTCCCAATTAAGATTTACAAAACAACACTTCTTATCTCGAAACCAGGCAGGTGTAGGATCTTGTCTTCAGTTCTTCCTCTGTCGTCTTTTCCTCTGGTTAGGAATTTCTGCTTTACAGGTTATTGATTGAAAAGGTGCCTTTTTCATAGAGCTATTTTTCAGGCAGTCTATTTACGTGCTAGATTGTGGCAGTTCTCCTCTCAACTGTTCAATTTTCCCTGGTCTTACACTCCAGAGTATCAGATTGTGTCATTGGCCCTCAGGATTGTCAATACACTCAATTCAAACTTGATTGGAGTTTGATACATTTCGGGTATAATTTAACCTGATTGGCTGAATTCGAATTTGTTTTTGTTTCCAAGCAACAAACTAATCAAGTTATTTGACCCAATGTTACACTGTTGTCTTTCTGAGTATACTTGGTGCTGTATCCAGTAGTTCTGCTGCTTTTAACTCTCTTGAAGTACACCCACATTTTCATAACAGCAAAAAAGATCTGTTATCACTGGTGGAAGATTATATTTGCTTCCTGAGCTATAAAAGGGGATGGAACACAGGCAACAGAGATGGGACACAAAAACAGAAATTGCTGGAAAAGCTCAGTAGGTCTTCAATCATCTGTGGTGAGAAATCACAGTTATCATTTCAGGTCCAATGGCCATTCCTCAAAATGGGAGCGATGAGACACATAAATAAAGCAAAGAACTGCAGAAGATGGAAATCTGAAATCAAAACAGAAATTGCTGGAGGTACTCAGAAGGTCTGATGGCATATATGGAGAAGAAGCATTTAGCCCATCGATTGTGGGGTGTAGGTCAGTGGACACAGATGAGTTTGGCCGGGCGAGATGGTGGTGGATGGGATGGTTCGAGTCTTCTATCCTGGAAGAATTGGAAAGCCCTAAGACCATCCTGATAGGAGCATGGGTGTTGGTGAGTAAAGGGTGGTGAGGAGGAGGTGGCTAGTGCCTGTGAATTGTAAATTCTGAACCTGACGTAAACAATCATGATGTTATTAGAAAGGGACTGGACAAGGCAAGTTCTAGGTCTGAGGAAGGGTCACTGGACCTGAAACATTAACTCTACTTTCTCTTCACAGATGCTTTCAGACCTGTTGAGTTTCTCCAGCAATTTCCGTTTTTGCAGCAAAAATGGGAACCAGTCAAGTTGAAGCCATAACAAGTCCTTCAGGGTTCTGCCCATCAATGGTGTTAATGAACCAGTTCTCTTACCCACACTTCAGCAAAGAGCAGTGCCAAATCTGACAAAAAAAGTTCAACAAAATGGCCACTAACTTGCACCCTTTCCTCCAAATAGGCCTGCTGCCATAGGGTGGGGTTGGAACCATGCTCCCACTAGCCGTGAAATTTACTGTGGTCCTCAGTTTCTAAGATTTGAAATCCTTCCAGGCTGGAGCCTATGAGATTGCCAACATAGTACCATTTACCCAGACGTTGCTGTATCAGAGAAGTAATTCTAGATGCTCTACACTCGGACAAGGAATTATAGCCTGTTCTCTCAACAGAGGGCAGCTGCATCTCTTTGCCAGAGTGACAAAATGACAAAGGGGGCTTTGCTCAGGAAGATATTGAAGTCAAGATGTACCAGAACTGCCAAAAGGTATCAATCCATTCTAATGGTTTTCTGTGCCCATGATTGGTTCAGAGAGGGAGATCTCAATCTCAGGAGTTTTGGCCATTCAGATTGAAGTCCCAATGATACCAGGATCAAGTCGTAGCCTTCTGGTCTACAAACACTCCCCAAAAAGAATTAATAGGGGACAAACCTCAAGGACAGATTTTGGACAAGCAAACGAGCAGACGCCAGTGAGGAGATTGGTTTCAGAGGCTGGGAGGGAAGAGTTATGATTTTGGGTTCGGTGTTCCTCTGGTGGGTACAGGGACTCCCAGCCCCGAAAGGAGGTCCACCCACTTCCTGCCTGAAAGAGAACAGGTGATTAAAGTTCTCCTCTTTTCCCCAGCATTATTTAAAACAGGCAGAGGTGGAATAAAGCATGGAATGTGTCCAAATTGACCACTTAGGGCTCTCAATAAGGATAGGCAGGCTGACTCTGTTCTTGCCACTAACAGGTCAGGCTGGTGGGAAAGTAATGAAATACCCCACCCCCTCTCCCCCCTCTTTTTATTTTATGAATCACTTCACTGCATCTAAGCGTTTCGGTAATGCGGAAAAGAGTCGGTGATTAGATCCATCCCAGATTAGCGAATACTCAATACCCTGGCAGGACCCACAACGCTTTCACTCTATAATCAGTCGACCGTTCTTTTTAGACCTCACAAAAAACGAGTGACTTGCTGCTTGCTAGCGATGTAGCTCATAGCTCCCAACCCCCACCTGAATATTTACGGATAACCATATACATAAAGAGTAATTCTGTCACCAGGAATGTAAGGGAGCAAACCAACACCATTCTAAAACAATAGTCCCATTGCATGAAAAAAGCCAGGATTTACCAGAATATGCCTGGAGATTCGAGGTCAAGGAGGAGGAAGGAAGCAGGGGAGGTAGCATGGAGCCATTGAACCAGATAGTGTTGCAATATCAATTGATGCTACGACAGAACAATTCAATCCCAGAATGAATTCTGGCTTGAAATATTTTTAAAATGAAGATGTTGATCTTTCACTGACGCAAATGCATAAGGCTGCAGATTTAGTTTCAACAATAAAACATAAGTTTATTATGCAATAGAAATAAAAATATAATAAAAGAAACCAAATTACCTAACGATAACAAATTGAAAGATTTCAAACATGCAGCAAATCCAAATTCTATCTACTCTCCAACTCCAGCACATTTCAATTACTCACAAAAACAGAAATTTTCCTTTCCTGTTCAATCTGTAGGTTTGACTTTAACTGTTTGTTTCTCAGGTCCTGTCCTGTGAGCTGTGAACCTTTTTCCTTGAGTCTTCGTGCAACTGAGATTTTAGATTTTCTCAGCTTTGAATAACCAATGTAGATTTCAAACCAACATTTCTGGTCTGAAATGTTTTTTTCCACCAAAGTTACTTAATTCTTAACTGCTCTGAATAATTTTCTTTGACTAGTGGAGACGACACTGGATCTGACCCCGGCCAAGTCTTTTTCAAACTGCCTGAACACTTTCCAAATTCTGGGTTTTTTTCTAAGCTAAAATCAATTGTTGATGATTCAACACGCAAAAGCAAGCCAATGTCTTCCAATGTTTCCTCTCTCCCATCCTAAATCCCCAAAATATAAACCACTATTAGCACTCCAGGAGATCTTCAGTCATTAACTGTCTGACACGTGCTGGTTTAAAATCATAATTCTGGAAAAACTGATAAAGTTAATTACTAAATGCCTTCACAAAATAGCTCAAAAACCATATGCAAGTTGGCTTAAAATCCAAACTCTTAAAAGAAAATGTTAGTACAGGTACGTGTAAACATATTTCATTATAATGAGCTGTCCAGGAGTGACTAATGAGATAACATGATCTTGAAACACTAATTATTAAATCACCACTGGTTCACAATTTTCGATTTTTTTCCGTTCTGCTGTGAGCCATCAGACAATCCCTTGACCAAAATCCTGATGTAACATGCATCCCCCCGAAAAGATACTAAAAACTATTTATTCAAAGCCTCCTCATAATGCATACAAAAGTGAAGCTTGTGCAGCTGCTTAGGGGTGGTACAGTAACTCAATGTTTAGTCTTGCTGCCTTGTTTCACAGAGAATTGGGTACAATTCCAGCTTTGGGTAACTATCTGCATGGGTTTCTTCCAAGTGCTCCAATTTCTCCCGACCATCTAAAGGTGTGTAGGTTAGGTGGGTTAGCCACAGTAAGTGTGGGTTTATGGGCATTAGGTCATGGGCTAGGTCTGAGTGAAAAGTTCTTCGGAGGGTTGGTGCTGATTAGATGGGCTGAATAGCCTCTTTCTGCACTGTAGGGATTCTGTGCTCAGTGTACGGCTTGTGGGTGATTTAGTCTAGTCTCATGGTTCTACTCCATGGCTGGAGCATGGTAAGTGGTAGGCTACTGATTTCAGTGGGGGGGACTGAATGGAGAGACATCTCAAACAACTGGGTCTTGAAGCTGCAACCTGCACCATTTCTGTCTGGGCAGCAGGAGACTGATCAGACTGGCTGCCAGGCAATAGCAAATGCAGTGGTCGAGGAGCAGTGTTAAGAAGAGAGGAGACGATCACTTTCAATACTCAGAGTTACTGCCTTTCTCAAGGGAGAGCCTTCAGTAATCATTTGATCTCTCAGCAAACAAATTGCTGGGCTACTGAGGGATTCTGCCTTTCACTTTAAACAATTCTATTTACAGCCGTGGTGGCAACAACCTCAGCTTGCATAGCAACAAGTATGGATTTCACAGTCTCGGCAGCACTGAGATGCTGTGCGGTGATACAGCCTGCAACATCAGCCATCAGACAGTACAATATGGTCAGGTCCACAAGAGCTCTGGTGGAGCTAGCCACCATAATTGGGTTTTGGTATGGGTATGAAAGCTGGGGTCTTCCTTACTCCTTGTCAGATCTATTTCTGCACGTCTGTCAAAATAGACTCATAGAGTCATAGAGATGTACAGCATGGTCCAATTTGTCCATGTCAACCAGATAGTCTAACCTAATCTAGTCCCATTTGCCAACACCTGCCCATATCGCTCCAAACCCTTCCTATTCACCTACCCATCCAGATGCCTTTTAAATATTATAATTGTACCCAGCCTCCACCACTTCCTCTGGCAGCTCATTCCATACACATACCACCCTCTGCATGAAAAAGTTGCCCTTTAGGTCTCTTTTATATCTTTCCCCTCTCACCTTAAACCTATGCCCTCTAGTTCTGGACTTCCCCACCCCAGGGAAAAGACTTTGTCTATTTATCCTATCCACACCCCTCATGATTTTATAAGCCTCTATAAGGTCACCCCTCAGCCTCCGAAGCTCCAGGGAAAACAGCCCCAGCTTATTCAGCCTCTCCCTGTAGATCAAATCTTCCAACTCTGGCAACATCCTCATAAATCTTTTCTGAACCCTTTCAAGTTTCACAACATCCTTCCAATAGGAGGGAGACACAATATTCCCCAAGTGACCTAACCAATATCCTGTATAACTGCGACATGACCTCAACTTCCCAACTTCTATACTCAGTGCTCTGTCCAATAAAGAAAAACATACCAAACAGCTTCCTCACTATCCTATCTCTCTGCAGTCTCCTGTACATTACCAATTTAAGGTTTTCTTGCAGAACTCATGAGTGATGATACCCTCTTGCAAGGGGATACAACACTAGCTTCTCAACAATAGGTTGCAGCTAACTGGCACTGGTAACTTTTCAGATATTCTTGTAACCTCTATGCAACCCTCCAACATGTACTGTCAGTATCTGAGCAGCTGCTTGTAAACACCAAGTCAAGTTACTGTAGCTCTGCCTGGTGTTGCACCCATCCTTCATAGATAGGCTGAACTGGTTAAAGGGAGGGTTTCTAGTGAAGGAAGGTTCTATACATTTCGTTTTCACCTGCTTTTCAGATAGTGTGTTCCAAAACATAATAGCCCCATGTGTGAAAACTCTTTTCATTTCTCTTCTAGTTCTTTTGCCAATAATTATAAATCTATATCCTCTCACTAAGGAAAACAACTCCGAGACAATACATCATCTAAATTCTTCTTTCAACAATTTTGAACAGCTCTATTAGGTTTCCCATAGGCACAGTGGTTCAGTGGTTAGCACTGTAGCCTCACAGCGCCAAGGACCTGGGTTCGATTCCAGCCTCAGGTAACTGTCTGTGTGGAGTTTACACATTCACCCCGTGTTTGCTTGGGTTTCCTCCCACAGTCCACAGATGTGCAGATCAGGTGCATTGGCCGCGCTAAATTGCCCAGAGTGTTAAGGTCCATTAGTCAGAGGTAAATGGAGGGGGATGGGTCTGGGTGGGTTACTCTTTGGAGGGTCAGTGTAGACTTGTTGGGCCAAATGGCCTGGTTCCTTACTGTAGGGAATCTAATCTAAATCTTCACCAGCGGATACCAATCCCAGGTTCCCTAAACATTCACATAATTGGGAAATTTCATCCTTCTAAACCTCCTTTATACTATAAACCCTATCCCACTACCTCTAAGGTCTTAACAGCATCTCTCAAGTATTGTGCCCAGAATTATTTGTGATACTCCAGCTGAAGCCTAATCAGTGACTTTTTTGAAAAAGAATTGTTCACGTTCAGGGGTACACCAGCACTTTATTGCTTTTTCCTACTTGCCCTTGATAAGCTTCTTCTTTGAACTGCTGTAGTCCATGAGGGATTAGATACACCCACAATGCTGTTTGGAAAGATATTCCAGGATATTGACCAAGCAACAATGAGGAACGCCAACATAGTTCCAAATCAGCCTATGTGTGGCTTGGAGAGAAACTTGTCGGTCGTGGCGATCTATATATCCATGACCTTTGTCTTTTTGGCTGTGAGAGGTCTCAGATTTGGTAGAAATTGACAAAAGAGCCTTGGTGAGCTGCTAAACACATATTTGTGAAGTACTACCCCGTGCCATTGTGCTTTGGTGATGCAGGGGTTGACTGTTGAAAATGGTGAATAGGATGTTGATCAAATGAGTAGTTTTGTCCTGGATGGTGTTGAGCTTCTTGACTGTTTTGGAGATTCCAATCACCTAAGCAAGTGGGGAATATTTCATTAGACTTCTGACTCAAGCCTTGTAAATGGTAATAGGCACTGGGGAGTCATGAGTATGTTATTTGCTGCAGATTTCCTACCCTCTGACCTGCTAGTGGTTATATAATTGATTCAGTTCAGCTTCTAGTCAATGGCAATGCTAAGTGTGAGGATGGATTTATATTTGTCTCCTCCTTTAATGAGTTGCTAAATTGTCAACCATCATTAATGTTGGGATACAGCAGGATTACAGAGCTTAAATCGGATCTATTTGTTCGCCCTGGCAATCAGACGCTGCTAATGTTGCTTAGCATGCAAGTAGTTACACTGTGTTGTAGCTTCATCAGGTTGATGCTTCAGTTTTAGGTCCACCCGCTTCTGCCATGTGCTCTAATAGTCTTCATTTAACCCAGGGTTGATTCCCCAGGTTGAGTGTTATGAGGTTATAGATTATGATTGAATACAGTTCTACTGCTGTTGGATGGCCCATAATACCTCATGGATACCCTTCTTTGATTTGAGTTCATTTTTAAACATTTAGTCGAATTTCCTTTCTTTTACATTCAATACCCCTATTTAAAAATACATATCCATGATGCTTTCTTAACTTCCCTATCATCCTGCCCTACCATCTTACAGATTTATGAACATGCACCAACATGTTCCTCTGCAGAGGTCACAAAGCCTATTAAGCTGGCTCTCTGTATAGAGCAATCAGTCATAGAGTGTCACAGAGTCATAGGGATGTACATCATGGAAACAGAATCTTCAACCCATTCCCCTGCTCTATCTCTAATTCTGTAAGATTAGTTCTCTCAAGAGTTATCGAATTTCAGTTTGAAGCTATCGATCATATCCAGCTCCCTCCAACTGGCACTACATTACTCCTAACAAACCTGTCTCCTTTATCCCTTGGAGCAGCAGCTCCCAAGTCCCAGTGGCACCACACAAAGATGTTGTACCTTTAGCACAACACTCATTCATGGGAGCAGGTAAATTACAGGGTGAAAGAAGCCCCTCACTAACAGTCCATGTCATATTGATCAGACAGTCAGTAATGAACTTTAGACACGTCCTGTGAGGGGGCAAGGCTGCTGACGTTTATCTGCTTATTATCTCTAAATGCTGGCGTTGTTTGTTGATATTTATATTTCTCTTATCTTTGTACTGTAATTGTTATTGCTGCTGCTGCTCTTAAATCATTTAGGCATAACGTGAGACTGTCTCAGTTTTTATAATACCAACATATTAATGTTACAAATATTGCCAAGTTAGAAAATGATTAGCTAGCTTAATTTTTTATTTAACGTTTGGCAGTAACTGTCTCACTTTGTTAAGGCTTAGAGCAACCAATTTGCATTCTTTACACTGTTGTTGCAATAAAAGTTCACTGCCCCTTTTCTCAATCCTGTCATCTTGTGTGAATTCCCGGATGGAATAAATATTTTGGCATTTTCATTACTGCACAATGTAAGAGCCATTAACCATGTTCGAACTGCAACTCTGACACAAGATAAGGCCCAAGCAACATCTGGCTTTGTATCCTCCAACGTTTAGCATATCTGACATAGAACAGACTACAAGTTTCAATTGTCCCTTCCTAGCATCTTTCCCCATCTAAATTTCACATGGTAAACTCTATTCCCTTCACCCTAATTTTGTTTGAATACGCTGCCCTGGTTTGTTCCAGCACTTTGCTAATCCTATTTTTAGACAGTCAACATATATTTATGAAAAGGAAGTCAAGTTGGACACAAATCTTAGGGTGTTCTGAGGAAGTAACAGCCTTGGTAAGGGACAGGAAATGGAGCTTGAAACCCTCCTTTATCTTGAGCTTGATGTAGTCAGAGATTGATGTGATCTGCGTTACTAACATGAAGGCTTTTATTTTACTGATTGTTTGACTGGTAAACAAGAATTTTCATCTGATCGGTTAATAATTAATGCTGTGTTTATTAGCTTTGCCTTAAAGATTGCACAAATTTCTGTCCTGAAGCCAAGAAAGTCTGACTCGAGGTAAACAGAACAGTTGGGAGTGAGGCAAAGTTTATAGCAGCCCAATAGCAAAGAAGGAAAGGACATCATACTGCTACATCACAATGGACCGCAAAGTTACTGGCATTATTATCTCTCTCTTTCTGCTATATCTGATAACTGCAAAAGGTAAGATGCTATTTAGAGTTCTACTGTACCTTTAACTGCTACTTACTCATCTCACCTAACTACTCAGTTGGGAATTCCATGCCATATCCCATTTTATTGATCAGCCTGGAAGTGAAGTTTAGTGCTATACAAGTGCATGCATGAATGAATATGTGTTTGGGATAAATGTATATGTGGATACTTGAGTGTGTGTGTGTGTGTGTGTGTGTGTGAGTGTGTTGTGGGGAAAATCACCAGCCTCGGGGTCAGAGTCGGGGTTCAACGACAGAGTTTATTGCACAAGGAAATACTGGAGCTCCAGGGAGAGAGACACCAACAGCACAGTGAGCAGCTGGGAGTCTTCTCTCAACCCAGAGCACATGTCAAGATACTTTTATACATTTTGTAATATAATAGGTCAGTGAGGTTTTTGTCTCTGCAAAACAGTTTGTTTGTTGTTTACATTGTAGAATCATTGATAGTTTCGATGCAATCAGTGGCAGATCCAGTGCAGCCTTCGTTAATTTCAGCACAGTCGTTGTCAGTTTCAGCGCAGACATTGTCAATTTCAGTATCTGAGGGGAATTCCATTACTGTAGCAGTGGGCACTAATCGTTCTTCCTGAGAAGGACGATTACTGCAGCCCTGGATGTTAGCACTTTGTATTGAGTCTGTATCAAACAGTTAGCATTTCTGTCAAAGGTGTTGGCTGGACTCAGACTCTTCAGCAGGCAATATACACTATTCTTGTGTATTCTCTCCCCCATTCCCCTTAAACTAATCAATCAGGTTGTAAGTGCATTGAGGTGGCATTCTGGTGGTCGCAGGCAGTGTCTGTGTTTGCTCTGCTGTCTCTCTCCATATTGTGGTCTGGCAGCTATTGTGTGTGTCAAGTGGCCAACTTATGGCTCAGCGGCCATCTTATGTGTCCGTGTGCCTAGTGTCATGCTGCCCCTTGCCATATCCCACAGTGCGTGTGTGTGAGTGTGTATGAATGCTTGTGTTTGAATATATAGAGTCATATAGAGTACAGCAAGGAAACAGACCTTTGCTCAAACCCGTCCATGCCAACCAGATATCCCAACCCAATCTAGTCCCATTTGCCAACACCCGGCCCATATCCCTCCAAACCCTTCCTATTCATATACCCATCCAAATACCTCTTAAATGTTGTAATTGTCCCAGTCTCCACTATTTCCTCTGGCAGCTCATTCCATACGTGTACCACCCTCTGCGTGAAAAGGTTGCCCCTTAGGTCTCTCTTATATCTTTCCCCTCTCACCCTAAACCTATGCCCTCTAATTCTGGACTCCCCACCCCAGGGAAAAGACTTTGTCTATTTATCCTAATCATGTCCCTCATGATTTTATAAACCTCTATCAGGTCACCCCTCAGCCTCCGACGTTCCAGGGAAAACATCCCTAGCCTATTCAACCTTCCTTATAGCTCAAATCCTCCAACCCTGGCAACATCCTTGTAAATCTTTTCTGAACCCTTTCAAGTTTCACAACATCTTTCTTATACGAAGGAGACCAGAACTGCACACAATATTCCAACAGTGGCCTAACCAATGTGTGACTGCATCCCTGTGTGTGTTTAATGGAGCCAGCTCAAAATGTACTGCTCAAGCTGCTCACAAGTTGTCCCATTTGGGATAATCCTGTTGGGGAAAAAAAAAGGTTTTAAATGCACAAGTTACATAAAACAAGAAATCAATAAGAGAGAATATAAAAGAATGTGGATTTTCTTTGAGTGTGAAATTAGCTGGGCGTCAAGCCATGATATAAAATACAATGGGTGACCCATATTCCTGAGACAACTCCTTAGGGAAGAAAGAAGAGGTTTTGTGTTCACAGCATGGTATGGACTGAACTTTGCACTCCCATTTCAGAACAGCAAGTACTAGAGTTGAAAAATGGCTAATAAATGGCAAAGGTGAAGGTCCTGTCCTTATTTTCAGTGCCAGCAAGTTTCAGTGGTATAAAAAAGGGGCTTGTTAAGCCCTACATATCACTTCACTGAAATTTCTGCTGTCGTTTTGGAAATAACTATTTCAGAAGTTATGCAGTTTTAAGTAAAGTGACTGTACTTTGAAAACCTTTCTAAATCTTAACTGCAAGTGGCCACAGATTGAAGACAGGAAATGTATAAAAGCTGAGTAAAAGGGTTATTTTCTTCTCTACAATTCCTCATGATAATGCTGTACCCTGAGTTATATCTGTGTTTTCTATAGTTAGTGAGGTCAGTGCTGTGATGGAAATGGTTTGTGACTATTAAATAGTGCCTGCCAGACTGTCCCTTCCAACAGTAAGTGGAAGAGCAAAGGTAAAGATAGAAAAGTATTCAGATGCTTTAGGCTCGTTTATCATTGAATAAAATGCTATTCTGAATTGTTCAATATTGAAAGGCTAGTCTAATGTGAGAAACAGAGTTCACAGTTGAAACATGCCCCTTTGTTCTCACTCATTCGTAACAGATTAGCTCAGCCATCTGTTTGTCCATTTAAAAGTGTTGACAGTTGGTTGAGCATTCATGCCTTTGTTGAATATCAGTTCAGCTACCTGTGTGGCTGCTGAAAAGTTTAAAAGATATCTAAACATTTCGGTCTGTGCCGACCATTGGCTGAGTTTGGCAGTTTGTTAGCTTGATCAAAGTTTGAGCTTTTGTTAGACTTCAAAAGCATTAATGTACTCTTTACAACAGCTTTCTTGGGAAATATGGGTTTGATGTCTTGGCTGCCTTGAAAATTACTATTGGTTTCGAATCTGCTGAGTTTGTCGGCACAACTGCCATGGGAAATTTCAGTTCACTTCTTTTGACAGACTTATGAGCTTCTCAAAGACTTTGTAATGCTATTGTAGTCTTGTGAATTTGGTTTGAGGAAGGATTTCTTTATCCAAGGGGTTCTGAATCTGTGCAATTGCCTGTCCAGTGAAGCAGTTGAAGTTACCTCATTAAATCTTTTTAAGACAAAGATAGATTTTTGATAAGTAAAGGAATTAAGGGTTACGGTGAGTAGATAGGTGAATGGAACTAAGTCCATGAAAAGGTCAGCCTTGATCTTATTGAATAGTGAAGCAAGGTTGATGGGCTGAATGGCTGCTTCTTGCTCCTGTTTCTTATGTTCTTCTGCTCTTGTGTTCGTAAAGTAGATATTGGGTGAGCAGTCTGGGGGATTGAGAGTAGGAGAGGGTGGGGCAGGATGGGATATGGTGATAAAGGCAGGATGATGGCAGTCTGGGGAACAGGGTAATGGGTATGTGGTAATAACATGTAGAAGTGAAGGGCTGAGGTGAATGGGAATAGATCAGAAGCTGAGGGCTATGCTGATCTCCCCAAATGGAACAATGTTTTTGCGAACAAAGGCAGATCTTTCAACCTATCGGCCTCAGTATTGGCCTATCATTTTCTCTCACTTCAGGTTATTTTGTCCTCTGAGAGATAAGAATATGACCTGTCTGCCCGCACTGCCAGAATGGAGGCAAAACTGCGACATTGAGAAAATTGGCAATTCCTGACTTTGTAATAAAACTCCACTCCTGTATTTCCTCAAAAGCAGAAAAATAAGTGTAACTAAAATATTTATTATAATCCTTAATGGTCTGTAATACTTCTTTGTTACAGATGTATCTGCAGGAAGGATACCTATATTAGTGAATCCACGCTGCCAATGCATCAATAATACAGCTCGCTTAATCAATCGAAAGCTAATGAGAGATATTGATATAATTCCAGCTTCTCCCCATTGCCCACATGTAGAAGTGATGTAAGTCTTATTTTTAAACAACCTGTTTGTGTTCATTGTGGCACTTATAATGTTAATGTATTTATTTTACTATTGATCATGGCCATTTCCGGGTATGACCAAGATATTGAATCATTGGGTGGGGACTGGGACAAGATGGAGAGAAATGAAGCAATCGAGTGTGGAAAGGAAAGCAGGGCAGGAAAACTTAACAATTGGGAGTTAGAAAGTTCGGAAAGGAGGCCATAAAGCTCGGTTGGGATTTGTTTGATATCAACTGGGGAGTGAGAATGGTAAATTTCTGAGTATAAAATAAACAATGATACTTTTAGATCAAGAACAAGAATCTACATATTCTGGGGGTTGACTTAGGGATTATAATGAAGACAGAAATTCGGTTATGTAACATGGCTTGTATTGTACTGGGGTTTTCTGGTATATTGTTAATATTTTGAGGGGCATGGATAGGATAAATAGACAAAATCTTTTCCCTGGGGAGGGGGAGTCCAGAACTAGAGGGCATAGGTTTAGGGTGAGAGGGGAAAGATATAAAATAGAGACCTAAGGGGCAACTTTTTCACGCAGAGGGTGGTATGTGTATGGAATGAGGTGCCAGAGGAAGTGGTGGATGCTGGTACAATTGCAACATTTAAGAGGCATTTGGATGGGTATATGAATAGGAAGGGTTTGGAGGGATATGGGCCAGGTGCTGGCAGGTGGGACTAGATTGGGTTGGGATATCTGATTGGCATGGACAGGTTGGACCATGCTGTACATCTCTACGACGCTATGACTCTTTGACATGAAATGCAGCAAGTTCCCTTCTCCACTGACAGAAAATCACACTGTAGATGCTGAAGATCTGAAATGAAATTAGAAAAACATTGAAGTACTCAGCAAGTCTGGGAATTTTGTTTTGATTTCATGAGAAGGATGTGGCCAGCATTTATTGCCCGTCCCGAGTTATCCTTAAGAAGGTGGTGGTGAGTTGCCTCCTTGAATTACTGCAGTCCACCTGCTGTGGGCTGACCCACAATGCCCTACGGGAGGGAATTCCAGGATTTTGACCAAGTGACAGTGAAGGAACAGCAATATGCTTCCAAGACAAGATGGCGAGTGACTTAGAAGGGAACTTGCAGTTGGTGGCGTTCCCATTTCTGCTGACCCTGTCCTTCTGATGGAAGTGTTCATTGGTTTGGAAGGTGAGATATAAGGATCTTTGGTGAATTTCAGAAGGGTATCTTGTACATAGCTTCTCTGAGTAGATGGAGGAACTGGATGTTTGTGGGTATAGTGCCAGTCCAGTGGGCTGCTTTGACTTGGATGGTTTCAAGCTTCTTGAGTATTGTTGGAGCTGCACCCATCGAAGCAAGTGGGACATTTTCCATCATACTCCTGACTTGGGCCTTGTAGATGATGCCCAACCTTAGGGGAGTCAGGAGATGAGGGCGGCACGGTGGCACGGTGGTTAGCACTGCTGCCTCACAGCGCCAGAGACCCGGGTTCAATTCCCGACTCAGGCGACTGACTGTGTGGAGTTTGCATGTTCTCCCTGTGTCTGCGTGGGTTTCCTCCGGGTGCTCCAGTTTCCTCCCACAGTCCAAAGATGTGCGGGGCAGGTGAATTGGCCATGCTAAATTGCCGGTAGTGTTAAGTAAGGGGTATGGGTGGGTTGCGCTTCGGTGGGTCGGTGTGGACTTGTTGGGCTGAAGGGCCTGTTTCCACACTGTAAGTAATCTAGTAATCTAATCTAATGAGTTGCTTGCCACAGTATTCCCAGCTCTTGCAGTCACTATGTTTATATAATGAGTTCAGTGAATTTCAATAATTCCAAAGTTGATACAAGGTTGATTCAGTGACGGTAACACAATTGATTGGCAGTGGTTAGATTGTCCCTGATTGGAGATGGTCACAGCCTGGTATTTGTGTGACGTGAATGTTACTTGCTACTGGTCAGCCCAATCCTGGATATTGTCCAGATCTTGTTGCATTTGGATATGGACTGTTTCAGTATCTGAGAAGTCATGAACAGTGTTGAAGACTGTGTAATCATCAGCGACCATCCCCACCACATCCACAAGCATCCACTCCCTCCATCGTGTGGAAGAATGGACTTTCAGCCTGGTGGAGATACAAGAACAAATAGAATATATCGCTTCAACACTTCTTATTCCCAGATGTTATTTCCTCTTTGGCAAAAGTTCTGAATGAGACACCGCTGGCACAATCGTCCACAATATGTAAAAATATGCTCGTGCTGCTAAAGCTGCACTGCTTCAGGCTCTGTCCTGGATGCTGCCATCTTCCCAGAGTGCTGTCACCAAACGTCGATTTCTCAGAACGTTGCCCCCAACCCGCCGCCACCATGTCATCCAATAGGTGGTCATTCCCGATTTCTGGGTCACAGCATCAGGACACTCACACTGGGCATCCAGGCCTGCACAATGACGTTCCCAGCACTAACTGACTACCTTGTGGGCAGCCACTGATTGGCTGGTGAACACTTCACCCTCTGTGCTAAATGGTTGGGAGGGTGGATGTTGTTGGTGTTGGGATCATGAACTGCCTCATCCCACTGGAAATTGAGAAATCCTGCTCAGTGTTTCAGATCAAGCACCTTCCATCAGAATTGGAAAAATATGACTTCTCACTGTAATTCTCTGTCCTGCTCCACTCTGACAATGACCTTGTAAACAGTTTTAATAAAAGACATGGAGCAGATTTTCTGATTTACTCGTCCTGTTTGTACTCACTTTTGTTTTGCACTGTCACTCTCTTTTGTCAATTGGTATCCCACACCTTCCACTCTCTCACAAACCTTCCCTTCTGTTCTTATCTCTCCTCCTTCCTTCTCTATCTCTGAGTAAGGTGAAACCTTATTCATTTTCCAGATTGATGAAAGATAATCAACCTGAAATGTCTATGAAAGCCCAAAACATACAAAGCCGCTTTCCCAGTCATTGAGAGAAAGGAAGTTGTTTTAGAATTAATTGATGGGATGTGAGAATGGTTGGCTAGACCGTGTCTAATTGTCCTAATGGTGGTGAGCTGTTTTCTTTCATTGCTGTCGTAAGGGTTGGTGTGGGCTAGGTGTGTGAAAAATGCTGTTAGGAAGGTTTGCTTCAGCGATTTTGACCCAGCAGCAGTGAAGAAAGGGTGATCTAGTTTTTAGTCAGGATTGGGTGTGGCTGGGAAGGGAACATGCAGGTCATGGTGTTCACATGCATCTGCTACCCTTATCCTTTGAAATGGTATTGATCACAGGTTTAGAACCTGTGATCCTTCCTGAGCATATCCTGCCTCTCTTCTTAGCTGACATGCTCCATTCAAGGCAATATTCTTCTGAATTTCCTTTGCATCTGCTCCAGTGCAATCACATCCTTCCTGTAGTGTGGTGACCAAAACTGCACAGTACTTCAGCAATACTTTAATCAAAGTTCTGTATAGCTCTAACGTAACCTCCCTGCTCTTAGATTCTAAGCCATGACGTATAAAGGCAAGTGCCCTTTTTGCCATCTTAACAACCTTATTAAACTCTCCTGCCACTTTCAGGGATTTGTTAACAAGCACCCCGAGATCCCTCTGTTCCTCTGAGCTTCCTAACATCCCATATTGTTCTTGAATTGGATCTCCTCACATTTATCAGGGTTAAACTCCACCTGTCACTCATCTGCACATCCGACCAAACCTGTAAAAATCCTCTCCTTCCATCCTCACTATTAACCACCTGGCCAATCTTTGTGTCATCAGCAAACTTATCAACCTCAAATTGTCAACTACATTGTTCATGTACACCATGAATGTTAAGGGACCCAGAACTGATCCTTGTGGTACACTGCGAGAAACCAGCCTAACGAATCTGTTTGAATTCTTTGAGGAGGTAACAAGCAAGTTAGATGAAGCACAGCCAGTGGACATGATCTATTTGGATCTCTAGAAGCCTTTGACAGAGTATTGCTCATGAGGCTGATATATAAGATAAGAACCCATGGTGTTGGATAGAGGATTGGCTGAACTGGCAGCAGGCAGACAGTTCAGGATAAAAGGATCTTGGTCAGGATGGCAGCTGGTGACTACGGAGAACTGCAGGCATTATACATTAACGATTTGGATGAAGGGTCTGAGAGTATTGTTGCCAAATTTATAGATGACACAAAGATAGGTGGAGAGATAGGTTGTGTTGAGGAGGCAGGGAGGCTGCAGAAAGATTCGGACTAGGAGAATGGTCAAAGAAGTGGCAGATGGACTACAATGTGGCAAAATGTGGGATTATGTACTTTGGTAGGAAGAATAGGAATGTAGAGGCAAGAGTGTGGTGCTGGAAAAGCACAGCAGGTCAGGCAGCATCCGAAGAGCAGGAGAATCCCAGCATCTGCAGTCCTCACTTTCTCCTAGAGCAAGGTGAAGACTATTTTCTAAATGGAGAAATGGTTTAGAAATCTGAAGCTCAAAGGGACTTAGGAGTCCTAGTTCAATATTCTCTTAAGATTTGAATGCAGGTTCATTTGAGATGAGGAAGGGATATGTTAGCATCCATGTTGTGAGGGTCAAAATACAACAGCATGTATGAGGCTGTTTAAAACTGTGGTAAGACCGCATTTGGAATATTGTGAGCAGATTTGTACCTGTATCTAAGGAAGGATGTGCTGGCATTGGAGGTGGTCCCCACAGGAGGAGTTTGATCCTGGCGTTGAAGGGCTTTTCATATGAGAACCAGTTATGGACTCTGGTTCTGTATTCAATAGAATTTAGAAAGATGAAGGGGGAATCTCATCTCATTGGAACTTACAGAATGCTGAAAGGTTTGGATAGAATGAACACGGCAAAGATGTTTCCACTAGTAAGAGAGACTAGAACCTGAGGGCAGAGTCACAGGGTAACCTTTCATACTGAGAGGAGGGGGAATTTCTTCAGGGTGGTGAATGTATGGAATACATTGCCACAGGAAGCGGTGGAGGCCATGTCCTTAAGTGTGTTTAAAGTTGAGATAGATAGGTTCGTGATTAGTCAGGGTTACAGGACGAAGGCAGGAGAATGGGGTTGAGAAATATATTAGCCATAATGGAATGGCACTTTTGACCCGATAAGCTGAATGTGTAATTATGCACCTATATCTTACTGCCCACCCTCTGCCTTCTACTGCAAAACCCATTTTTGATCCTCCCCCTGTCCTGCCTGAAAGTCCAGAACGTTGAGTTGCCAATCCTGTCCCTTCCTCAACTTTCAGGGATCCCTGGTTGACGAGGGATATTGAGGTTCTGGTCAGGAAAAAGAAGAAGCATGCATTGGCTTTAAGCCTTCATGCTCAAGTGAATCCCTTAGACGACTATAAATAGTGTAGGAGCAGACGTAAGACGAAAATCACAAGAGCATAAAGTGGGTATGAGATGGATCTGGTAGACCAGGTTAAAGATAATTCTGAGAGGTTCTATAGCTCTATTCAGCATAAAAAGATAGCTAGGGAGAGAATAGACCCCCTTAAAGATTAGCGTGGCCGACTATATGTCAATCCAATGGAGATGGGGAAGATTTTTAATGAATATTTCTCCTCAGTGTTTACTGAGGAGAGAATCATGGATGCTACAGAAATAAGGGAATCAAGTGGAGATGTTTTGGACTGCATACATGTTACCAGACAGGAGGTGTTTGCAACCTTAAAGCATACTAAGGTGAATCAATCCCCTGGGCCTGATCAAGCCCATTCTTGGATGTTGTAGGAGGCTAGGGAAGAACTTGTAGAGGCCATTGCAGAGATTTTTGCTTCATCTTTAGCCACTGGCGAAGTTTCAGAAGTCAGGAGGATGGTTAAAGTTGATCTATTGTTTAAGAAAGGTAGCATAAACAAACTAGGGAACTACAGGCCAGTGAGCCTGACATCAGTGGTAGGCAATTTTATTGGAGACGGTACTAAGGAACAGAGATCGCAATGAGATGGGGAAGTGGGCTGAGGATTTGCAAATGCAATTCAATACGATAAGTGTGAGGTGTTGCACTTTGGAAAGTCAAAACCAAAATCAGACTTATACAGTGAAAGGTAAGGTCCTGAGGAGTGTTGTGGAACAGAGGGACCTAGGAATACAAATACATAGTTAGTTGAAAATGGCTTCACAGATAGACAGGGTGGTGAAGCATGTTGGCCTTCATCAGTTGAGGCATTGAGTAGAGGAGTTGGGAAGTTATGTTACTGTTGTATAAGTCATTGGTGAGGCTACACTTGGAGTATTGGGTACAGTTTTGGTCACCCTGTTAAAGAAAGGACATAGTAAAACTGGAAAGGGTGAAAAGAAGATTTGTAAAGATATTACCAGGATTAGTAGGCCTGAGTTATAGGGAGAGGTTGGCCAGGATAGGACTGTATTCCTTGGAACATAGGAGAATGAAGGGTGACCTTAGTGAAGTGTATAAAATCATGAGGGGCATAGATAGGATAAATACATTTGGTCTTTTTTCCAGTTTTGCGGAATTGAAAACTACTGGGCAGGGTTTAAGGTGAGAGGGGAAAGATTTAGGAAGGACCTAAGAGGCAATTTCTTCACACAGAGAGTGGTGGGTATATGGAATGAGCTCTCATAGAGAGTGGTTAAGGCAGGTACAATAGCAATATTTTAAAAATATTTAGATAGGTACATGGATGGGAAGGGTTTAGAGGGAGATGGACTAAGTGCAGCAACTGGAACTCACTGAGTGCGCACCATGGTCAGCATGGACCAGTTTGGGCTGAAGTTCTTGTTACCATGTTGTATTACTCTATAACTCTATGACTCTAACTATGTCTCTGTAATGGCAAAGACATTGCAATTCCACATGTTAACCAATCCCCTTAACTTATCTGCATTGCCTATGACACTTGTTGCTTTACATTAGTGGCCATTCAGCCTCGCTATACTCATTTGAGACATCACATCGCTGAAAGGGCTCTGCCTGGTTCCTTTTCTATGATATGCTGTTACTACTGAACTCATGCACTGTGAGCCCTGCCCTGCTAAACTAGTTTAAACTCATCCCAAAAGCACGAGCAAATCTTTCCGCAAGGATGTTGGTCCCATTCTGGTCCTTTCCACTTGTTCAAGGTGTTTCACTTGTATAAACCATTTCACTTGTATCGACCATTCCACTTATATACACCATTCCACTTATATACACCATTCCACTTGGACAGAACATTTCACTTGTATAGGTCCCATCTTCTCTAACAATGGCCCAGGAATCTAAGTTAAAAATCACACAACACCAGGTTATAGTCCGACAGGTTTATTTGAAAGCAGTAGCTTTTGGAGCACTGGTCCTTCAGGAATCTAAAACCCTCCTCCCTGCACCAAATCTTGAGCCGTGCATTCATCTGTTCTATTCTCCTATTTCTGTGCTTGTTGATCTGTGGCACCAGGTGTACTCCAGTGATTACATCTTTGATCTCCTGCTTTTTAATCATTCTTCATTCTACCTATATCATTGGTATCAATGTGTACCACAATCTCTGTTTAGCACCATTCCCCTACATGACACCCTACAGCCGATTAGAGGCTTCCTAGACCGTGGCTTCAGCGAGGTCACCCACCATCCTGGAGTGACATTTGCAGTCACAGGTATGCCTGACTGTTCCCCGAAATGATGAACCTCTATCACTGTTGTTCCTGCTTTCTTCTGTCTCCTGTCTTGTACAGCCAGGCTGCTTCTGGCTCTGTGCCCTCATCACCTTCCGAGAAGGAAAGCTAGCTTGTGAGCGAGAGCCGAGGGGTCTCCTGCTCTGCCTGTTTGTTCCTTTTTGACTGCCTGGTGGTCACCCCTTCCATTCTTTCCTCTGGTCCCTCGAGCTGTAGTATGACCAACTCTTTATACATGCTCTCCACTCACTGCAGAACTCCTAGCCTGTGACCAAGGTCTTGCTGCACATATGATTATGGTCGGTTTTAGTATCTGAGGGGATGCAAGTGATGGTGAGTGTTGTGATCTGATGATAGCCTATCACCAATTGTGACCTTATATTGGAGGGAACTTCAGTAATGAAGATGGTTTGACCTTGAGGAGCTCCTGCAGTGATGTTCTGCAGCTGAGATGACTGACTCCAACAACCACAGTTAGCTTCCTTATGTGCCAGGTATAACTCCAACAAGTGGGGACTTTTTGCTTCGAACACCAGTTTCGTTCCTTGATCTCATGGCTTCTTTGATGCCGATTTCAGTCACTCTCACTTCATCCCTTGAACTCAGCTCATTTGTTCATGTTTAGACCAAGGCTGTAACCCAAACTGAGTGCCAGTGAGCAGGTTAACTTTGAAGAAGAGCTTATCTTTAACGTGTAAGTTAAATGGGGGATAGGGAGTCTGGGTGCGTCTGAGGGGGAAGGGTGGCAGATTTATGACAGATTATTGGAAGTCAGGTTACCAGGTGAGCGATGACCGGTGTCAGATTTATGGGTGATCCATGCACCATGAGGGTATGGTTTAAGGTGAAAGGTGAGTGAAGTCTTAGAGGAGGTTAGCATCAGGAATTGTTGGCTTCATTGGGCTTAGGAGATGGTCAGGTTCTGGAATGCCAAGTGAAAGTGGACAGTTGTGGTGGAATGTGGATCTGCTGGAATTGGTAACTGTGGATCGGGATGATGGGGGAGAGTGAGTTTGTGTGACAGAAGGTGGGGGAGTGCCACTCATACCCAAGGACTGGATAAATCCCTGAGAAGTTGATGGGGTTTCGGATTGGTCTGGAGGTGGGGTGGGGGGCGGGGGCGCGGGGTGGTGGTGAATGTCAGATCGAGATGGGGCAACGTGTTGGGTACACCGGGAAGTTTTCAGAACTGAGTGCTAGGTTGTTGGAAAGTATCAGATCTGGAGTAATCAGGTCAAAGAGAATGTGTCAGATCTGAGAGAGTTGGTGGTGGGGGGGGTGGGGGGTGGGGTGACAGATCTGGGGAAAATCAGGTCCATGGAGTGAGTATTAGGTGCCTGTGCTGAGTCGGGAGGCAAGTTGGGTTTGAGGAGGGGGTTTGGGTATCTGTTGAATGTGGAGGGAAGTAATTGGGTGGATGGGTCAGTGTAATGATTGGAGTTTTATAGTTGGCTAGAAAAAGGGCGTTAAGCCTCTCCCTTTCTCTGAATAATCATTCAGTAATTGAAACAGATCCATTTGAATTCAATCTGACTTGTCACTTGAAGTTGGAGACATTTTTGGAGGGTTCCTGATATCAGGTAATTGTGCATCAAAAGTTTCAACTTCTCCAGATTCCTGTGAGGTCAACTGTGATGGGAATTCTGCATCTTCCCAAAGTGTATTCCACCTTGCTGCCATGATGCTCTTTCCATTGAAACAGCTGGACCTTTGCCACATGAACTGGCGAATATTTCCAGCATTTTCCATTTCTGTTACCTTACCCTCAGTGAAAACATACAAACAAGTTGCAGGATTTTAAAAAAAAGCACAGCAATTGAGTTTATTGACAATGTGAGTATATAACGGAGAATTTGAAATAATTGTTCGATTCTTCTCCTTTTCAGAGTCACACTTAAAACTGAGCGAAGAGTTTGTCTGGATCACGCAGCTTTGTGGGTGAGGAATCTAATTAACAAGCTTCTGCAGAAAAACTGATGGCATTTTCTGAGTAAGTTTCAATTTTTATATCATGATTAAGCAGCAGGGGTAAGAAAATTGTTTTTCTCGCCCAGTAAAATGGCACAAAACAGGGACAATGTGAAGCAACAAGGGACTGAATTTTCCCCACAGGCTTTGGTTTCCCAATGTTGAGATCAAATGGGGGTTGTGGCCTTCTGAGACTTTCTCCCGCAGATTCAGGCAAATGGCGTCTGAATCAGTTGTCCCCAAGCTTCCAATTGCAGACAGTGAAGTGGGGTAGGTAACCCGAGTGCTGCAATCCTTTCCCTCCCCTCTTTTCTGGCAGCTTTTCCTTTTTTTTCCCTCTGATCTCTCCCCTTATTCCCTATTCCCGTAGGGGTGGTGCTTTAGTGCCAGAAAATAGCAACAATCCAGACCAATGCTGGACCATTGTTTAATGTGCTGTGGTCGATGGTCCTCCCCAATTATTTCTCACCTCAAAATAGCTTTGTCTTTTTAGTGCTGGCTGAAATTTGCTAAGCCTCAGCAGACAGGATTCTATAGCACCTTGATTTGTTCACACTGGGTTTGAGTGCTGAGGCTCGAGGTGGTGCTCAGGCCTCTCCACGCTGATAGCATTTCACCTTTTCACAGATGTTAACCATAGAGGAGCCCCGTCTGATCTTGTCAAGGACAATGCCTGCACCTTTGGCCTTATGCCTTATTGCCCAACAGAAAGGGGAGCAGCATTCTAGCATACAGTCCACTTTGCAAAAAAAAATCAATGTAATTCAAGCAATACCTGAAAATGTAATCATATGGATTACATTCATTGGTGTCCAGTTGGAACCAGCATTCCCTGCAATCTTCTTACCGGTTGTGCAGGTCTCCAAGGCTTGTACACACTTGTGACTTCGGAAATCAGAAGTCAATTGGTGTACTGATTCCAATTGTAAACAGCTCAGAGGGAACATTAGTTGGAACATTGGCTACGGTTTTGGTCTCCTTACCTCAAGAGAAGGTCTAATTGCATTCATCTGACCAGTTCTGTTTTTTCTTTAATGGGATGTGGGTGGTGCCAGTATTTGTTGCCCATGCCAAATTACCTTTGAACTGAGTGGTTTGTTAGGTCATTTCAAGGGACAGCTAGGTTTAAACAGGTTGCTGTTGCATTGGGTAAGGATGGCACGGTTTCTCCCCAAGGGCATTCGTAATCCAAATGGATCTTGACAACAATCACTGATAGTCATCGTGGTCACCATAAACAATTTAGGATTTGAATTCGAAAACTACCATGTCCTTCCTATCCCGGATCATTAGCATGGGTCTCAGGCTTATTCATCCAGTGATATTACCACAGTGTCACCATTTCCTTTTCCGTTTTCCGTTTCCTACCTGCCTGGAATGAAAGAGTTATTTTCTGAGGAAAGTCTAGACACACTGAGATTGTATCCACTGAGGTTTACAAGAATAAGAGATGATCATATTAAAACATGCCAGATCGTGAGGAAATTTGGCAGGGTGGACACTGAAAGGATGAGTCATCCTATAGGATAGACTTGAACTTTGGGACACAGTTTCAAAAAAAATGGTCCCCTGTTTATGACAGAAATATGGAGTTTTTTTTTGTTTGAGAGGGTCACTAATCTGAAAGAATTGGAGTCAATGTCATTGAATATTTTTAAATCAAGTGAGATAGATTCTTAATTGACCAGTGGTTTAGGGGTGAGTCAAGTTGTAGAATTAACGTAATAAGATCAGCCATGGTTTTATCAAATGTCCACAACAGTGCAGACATGCCTATTTGTTAGCATGCAAATTTATGAGTATTCCGTTATCCATTATTACTTAAACTGGTATTGACCATACTATAGAGATCACATGTCCCTGATTTGTATGCTTGTATGGTTTATTTTCTTGAAGTTCCTTGAGGACTTATTTTGCTTTAGTAATAGATTAATATGTGCTTAAAATACTTTTGTGCAATATTTTAAGACAATCATTAACTTTTTTAAAATAAAATTAGAATGTATAATAAATTACCAGAAAATAAGATAGCTCTGGTTTATTTCTTCTGATATATTTCTGCACTTACATATCCATAATGTACTTTAATAGTTTAATTTTTTTTTGTACTTCATAGTGAGGATGGATCCGGAAAGGTATATCGCAACTTGCAAGAATCTGAAAAGCAAACTCTCCCATTCTCTGAACAATCTTTTCAAATTTAAGTCAATCTTCTGTTCTACAAATTGCTGATTTTCATTTTCGCTAACAAGAGAAAAACAGGTTTTGATTTCTTTTCAGATGAAGTCTATAAAACAGTGAAACTGCATTCGAATCAGGGAGTTCCATTATTTGTACTTAATTAAACTATATCCAGCGCAACTGGAACTTGATCAGGAAGGACATTGAATATAAAGGATTGGTATCTTTACCTATTTAATCCATATTTGAAATTTGAACTATTAAATTACTTTTGCTGCAAGGTTTTCTCAATAAGCTCCCCAAATAGCGCAGACATGTTTATTTGTTAGCATATGAACTTATGTGTACTGCTTTCTGCATTATTAATTAAACTGAAATTACTTTTTGATATATTGTAATTCATTATATGCAACTACATCTAAAGTCCATCCCTACACATGTGCTCAACTCTCATTGCTAAATTCAAATACTTTGATGGCAATCACTAAAATGCTTGAGCTGAATGGTTACGTTTCAAAAAGCATTTGTAATTAGATTAGATTACTTACAGTGTGGAAACAGGCCCTCGGCCCTACAAGTCCACACCGACCCGCCGAAGCGTAACGCACCCAGAAATATTCTCCTACATTTACCCCTTGACCTAACACACTGAGTCGCCAGAGGCGGGAATTGAACCCGGGTCTCTGGCGCTGTGAAGCAGCACTGCTAACCACTGTGCCACCGTGCCGCCCTTCTTCAGGAATGAGGAGAGTGTGCCAAGCAGGCTAAGATAAAAGGGCGGGAGGACGGACTTGAGGGAGGGGCGTTGGAAATGCGATAGGTGGAAGGAGATTGAGGTGAGGGTGATAAGGTGAGGGTGATAGGCCGGACTGGGGATGGAGGCGGAGAGGTCAGGAAGAAGATTTCAGGTTAAGAAGGTGGTGCTGAGTTTGAGGATTGGGACTAGGACAAGGTGGGGGGAGGGGAAATGAGGAAACTGGAGAAATCTGAGTTCATCCCTTGTGGTTGGAGGGTTCCTAGGCGGAAGATGAGGCGCTCTTCCCCCAGCTGTCGACTTACTTACAGTGTGGAAACAGGCCCTTCGGCCCAACAAGTCCACACCAACCCGCCAAAATGCAACCCACCCATTCCCCTACATTTACCCCTTTACCTAACACTGCGGGCAATTTAGTATGACCAATTCACCTAACCTGCACATTTTTGGACTGTGGGAGGAAACCGGAGCACCCGGGTGAAACCCACACAGACACGGGGAGAATGTGCAAACTCCACACAGTCAGTCGCCTGAGTCGGGAATTGAACCCGGGTCTCTGGCGCTGCAGGTAAAGGGGTAAAGATAGGGGAATGGGTGGGTTGTGCTTCGGAGAGTCAGTGTGGACTTGTTGGGCCGAAGGGCCTGTTTCCACACTGTAAGTAATCTAATCTAATCTAAAAGGTGAGGCGCTCTTCCTCCAGCTGTCAACGGCTGGAGGAACAGTGCCTCATCTTCCACCTAGGAACCCTCCAACCACAAGGGATGAACTCAGATTTCTCCAGTTTCCTCATTTCCCCTCCCCCCACCTTGTCCCAGTCCCAACCCTCAAACTCAGCACCAGCTTCCTAAACTGAAACCTTCTTCCTGACCTCTCTGACCCCACCCCCACTCCGGCCTATTACCCTCACCCTAACCTCCTTCCACCTATCGCATTCCCAATGCTCCTCCCTACCTTTTATCTTAGCCTGCTTGGCACACTCTCTCATTCCTGAAGAAGGGCTCATGCCCGAAACGTCGATTCTCTTGCTCCTTGGATGCTGCCTGACGTGCTGCGCTTTTCCAGCAACACACTTTCAGCTCTGTTTTGTTTTAGGCAACAAACAAGCAATTTTTACCCTTACTATTCATCTCTCACCATCATAACCCTATCCGTAACATTTACACTAATAGGAAATTTAGAGTAATGCTCCTAGTCCCTACAGTCTGAAGACAGTGGATGTGAACATTCCCCTCATTGGGTGCATGGCAGCAACATGGAAAATGAGATGCGTCATGTTCCAGTGTATTTGTCACCCAGTCTACTGCTTTATTACATGTACACTGAATACAAAATAGAGTAAACTAGGATAAACAATAAATAAAGGAAAATGAGAAATAACATCACACCTGCATTATTTACATGAAATATAATTTCTCCTGTCTGATTCTAGTAGAAGCTTCCTATCTGAACAAGGGATTTGACACTAGACATATATCAAAGGGAAGAGAAATCATATTACCTGTCTACTTCCTGATATGAGTCTGTCAAATATTGATCCACCCTGGATGATGGAAAATATCTGCTTCAAATGCTATCTGTTCACTTTTTTATCCACGTGAATGATATGTTCAAATATTCATGTAAAATCAATAAAGTTATAATGAATTGTGCGCAAAGCTGTCTACGTCTTTCATTCCAAGCTACAAGCAGTACCTGCTCGATACCTTACACCACTGCAATCACTTCCCTCAATTCTTCACAAGTCGAAACAAGAAATTAATTACACGAAAGCAAAATACTGCGAATGCTGGAGACCTGAGAGTCAATCAGAAAGTGCTGGAGGAACTCAGCAGGTCTGGATGCATCTATGGAGAGAGAAACAGTTAACATTTTGAGACCAATGTAACTCCTTCTCCCTGTTCTTCCAAAGCACAGGCTATTTCTTAAAATGTTTAAAAAATCATGTATTTGTGCTGACAATTTGTAAAATTATAGTACCAGTTGTGTACGTCCCATAGTCTACCTCATACACTCATGGAGAAAGTGAGGTCTGCAGATGCTGGAGATCAGAGCTGAAAATGTGTTGCTGGAAAAGCGCAGCAGGTCAGGCAGCATCCAAGGAATAGGAGATTTGACGTTTCAGGCATAAGCCCTTCCTGAAGAAGGGCTTATGCCTGAAACGTCGAACCTCCTGTTCCTTGGATGCTGCCTGACCTGCTGCGCTTTTCCAGTAACACATTTTCAGCTCATACACTCATGACTAAGTTCACAAGTCAGTGCTTTATTACATTACTGAGACATGCTTGGGTAAACTAGAGAGAACAATAAATAAAGTAAGAACAGCCTTTCTACAATGAATGTGCACCAGTTTCAGGAACATAATTATAGAACTGAAGTAATAATTCATGTGGCTGGAATTTTACATTGTTGGGAATGAACTGGGAGTGGTAAGGTGTAAAACAGGAGACATGACAGATGGGAATTATACTTGACAAACACCCACTGCTATGACTGAGGCTGGAAAGAGTACTCTGTCTTTCTCCAAACACACAATTTCACAGTTCCCAATATATACTCAGTTTGTTTTACCCTGCTCTAGATGTGGCCTATTGTATAATTTCTCCGTATTAGACTTAAAATGAGAAGATCCACCAATCTGGTTACTTTAGTTAAGAACACAAGAAAAAGGAACAGGAGTAGGCCATTGAGGCCCTTAAGCCTTTCCTGCCATTCATCAAGTTCATGGCCTCCAAACCCCTTTTTCATACGCCAGCCCAACATAGCCATCAACAACCTGAGATTTCAAAACTCTTCCGCCTCTCGAAATGCTTTCAGTGATCTAGTCTGCACAACTCACTGGGATTGAGAATTCCTGACCTTCACTACCCTCTGTGTCAAGAAATTCCTTTGCATCTTAGTTTGAAATGAGTGTTCCCTTATTTGCAACTGCTCCCCCTACTTTGAGATGCTGCCATGAATAGGCACTTCTTTTCAACATCAAAAATGCCAAGCCCCTTCATAATCTTGCACTTTTCAATAAGATTATCCCTTCCTTCTTCCCCCTGTAAGGCTGTGTCTCATAACAGTTAAAAATAACTTGCTGGCAATCAATATGAGTGAGCAGGCAGAATGACATCACTGGCAGGGATACTGTGCATACACAGGTCTACTGAGAGTGTTTTGGTGGTATCAACAGAGATAACCAGATTCTAACGGATAAAGAAAGGCCTAACCATTTAGACAATCTGGGGAAGTAAACGCCTGCAGGAATCGCTTACAAAACTCTTTTGAACAGCTTCCAATGCCTGTTTCTCCTTTTTTAAAAGATGGTAACCAAACTGTCAAGGATACTCCCGCTGCGGCCTCATTAATAATCTGTACAGTTGTAACAGATTTCCCTGTTTTTAACCCCAAACCCCCTAACAGTAAAGATCAAAATTCCATCTGCCTTCTTACTTGCTGGACCTTCAGGTTTAACTTAGTGTTTCATGCACAAGGTCACTCAGATCACTCTGCACGGTTTTGGAGACTTTCTCCAAATGACAGTCTGCCATTTGATTCTTCCGACTGAAGTGTCAAACTTCACACTCTCCTCCATTCAACTCCATTTACCAAGCCTTTGCCCACTCATTCAACCGACATATATATATATCCTCCTGGAGACTTTGTATGGCCTCAGCCCAACATGCCCTCCCACTTATTTTTGGTATCATTAGCAAATCTGATCACATTATACTGTCACCTCTCCCAAGTCATGGACATGGATGGTAAATAAATGAAACCTTGGGAATAATTCTTGTGTAACTCCACTAGTTACATTTTTCCAACCTGAAGAATTGCCATTAATCTCCCTGATTCCCTGTCTTCTGTGCGTTAAGTAATCCCAGATCTATGCTAATACATTACATCCAATTTCATCAGCATAGATCTTGTGTAATAATCTTTAATGAGCCATGTCATTTAATGCCTTCTGAAAATCCATAGAAAATACATCTACTGGTTTCCCTTTATTAACTCTGCTTATTATACCCTCAAGGCACCCTAGCAAATCTGTCAAGATGATTTCCTTTTCATAAAACTATGCTTGATTGCTTTAAGCTTTGTAAATATCTTATTATTTCTTCCTTAATCATTCCCAAATGTTAGGCTAAATGGCTGACAGTTTCCTGCTTTCTGTCTCCCTCCTTTCAGTAACACATGGCATTACATCAACCATTTTCTAATCCACTGGAGCCCTTCCAAAAGTCAGTGAATTCTGGAACATTTTGACTAATGCTTTCTTTATTTCTGCAGTCACTTCCTTTCAAACCCTTGGATGTAAGCCATCAGGTCCTGGTGACTGCTTTGTCTTTATTGTCACACGTACTCAAGTACAGAAGTAGACGAATACAGTGAACAGTTTGCAATGTTGCCCCTCACCGTGTCATTTTAGGTACAAAGTTCCTAGGCACAAATCTTAGATATAAAATAAAGAAATAAAGAAAAAAAGTTACATTAACTTAGTGATTTTAATTATTTGCCATTTCCCTGTTCCTCATTATCAATTCCCCTGTTGTATCCTCCAAGGGTCCCACACTTACTCAAGCTAGTCACTTCATATAATCATAAAAGTTCTCCTGTTTGTTTTCATATTTCTTGGCATTTTACTTGCACCATCAAGTTTCTCACTTTATTAGCATTGGAGACATCTGCTGCTTATTCCTGAAGTACTCCCAATCTTCCAGCTGTCCACTAGCTCCCGCTGCTGTGTAGGCCTTAGTTTTTGATTGTACACTTCCCTTGGCCATCTTTGCTAACTATGGCATGGCTCATCCTTCTTATTCGGTGCTTCTTTTTGACTGAATTTTTTGAACATTATGAAATATCTGTTTAAATGTCTGCCACTGTTTATCTACTGACCTAGCCCTAAGTCCACTCTCCCAATTTACTTTCAACAATTCTTTCTTCTCATTTTTGTAATTGTCCTTATTTAAATTGAGGACGTTGGTTTTGAGACCTGATTTGCTCCCTTCCCGCTGAATTTGAAATTCTACTGTGTTGTGATCACTCCTCCTGAGAGGATCCTTAATGATGAGATCCCTTATTAATCCTACCTCATTACATATTACTTGAACTAGATCCCCAATAGATTCTGCTACATACTGCTCCAAGAAGTCATTCCTGCTGCAAACTAAACATCCATCTTCCATGTCACCCTTGCCCATCTGATTTGTTCAGTCATTGAATGGTTTGAAATCACCCGTGACATTTTTGATTAGATTAGATTAAATTACTTACAGTGTGGAAACAGACCCTTCGGCCCAGCAAGTCCACACCGACCCGCCGAAGCGCAACCCACCCATACCCCTACATTTACCCCTTACCTAACACTACAGGCAATTTAGCATGGCCAATTCACCCGACCCGCACATCTTTGGACTGTGGGAGGAAACTGGAGCACCCAGAGGAAACCCACACAGACACGGGGAGAACATGCAAACTCCACACAGTCAGTTGCCTGAGTCGGGAATTGAACCCGGGTCTCAGGCGCTGTGAGGCAGCAGTGCTAACCACTGTGCCTCCGTGCCGCCCATGAAGTGTGCTTCTTATATGGTTTCGTTATTTCCTTTGTCCATTATTTAAGCTTTGGCCTACAGTGAGGTAACTGTTTGAGGCCTTTGGATGACTTTTTCCCTGCTCTTTTTTGTTTACATCCAAATTAATTCCATATCAAAATCTATTGTATCCATCTCATTACCACTGCACTGATACCTTCTTTTGTTAATACAACTACCTCACCTCCTTTTCCTTTTTGAGTACTTTTCTAGAACATCAATTACCCTTGAATATTGAACTCCCAGCCTAGTCACCCTGCAACTGTGTCTCCATAATAGCTATCAAGTCATATTCATTTATTTCTGTTTGTGTAATCAACTCATCTATCTTGTTACAAATACTGCGTGTATTCAGAAAAAGAGCCTTAAAATGGACTTTTCACTATTATTACTCTGTTTGGGAGTATATTTTTTGCACTTCCTGTTGCACTTTGATTGTCATTTGTCTCTTCACTACCCTGCTCTCTTGTTTCTTTTTAATTTTTTGAAATTATATTCAATTGAAGTTTTGTTTTCACTAAATTGTTTAAAGCCCTTTCTGTAATCCTAGTTATATGATTCACTAGTCCCAACATGATTCAAGTGAAGCCAATCCTAATGGATCAGCTCTTTCTATCCTCAGACTAGTACAAGTGCCCAATGAATCAGAACATATTTCTTCCATGCTATTCCATGACCAAGCAATTGCAGCTTTAATCTATGTGTCTTGCACCAATTGCAAGTGACTAAGGTGACAATCTTGATATCATTACCCCTATAGTTTCTAAATTCAGCCCTGAGCAGCTCTTAATCCCTCAGGAGAACCTCTTTCCTAGTTCTCCTTGTGTTATTGGTACCGATGTGTGCCATGACAACTGAATCCTAGCCTTTAGGATTCTCTTGCTTTCCACAAAGCATAATATCTATTCCCCAAATTATGTGTAGGATTCAGCTTAAAAATGGCATCTCCAAACCAGATTGTTAAAGGTTGCTTAGGCCTGGCAATCGGCAATTGAAGGAAAACGCATAAGAAACAGGCTTAGTGTAAAAACTAAAACAAAAGTTGCTGGAAAAGCTCAGCAGGTCAGGCAGAACCATTGAGGAGAAATCAAAGTTAACATTTCGATTTCGGTGACCCTTCCTCAGGATGGCTTTCTCTTCGCAGATGTTGCCAGACCTGCTGAGCTTCTCCAGCAACTTCTGCCTTTGTTTCTGATTTACAGCATCCGCAGTTCTTCGGGTTTTTATTTTGTGTATAAACAGCCTGCTCTGTTTGCCTTGGTTTTACAGTGACACCTGGATTTGATTGTGACCACCAAGCACATAGGAGAAAATGAGGATTCCAGATGTTGGAGATCAGAGTCGGAGAGTGTGGTGCTGGAAAAGCACAGCCGATCAGGCAGCATCCGAAGAGCAGGAGAATCGACGTTTCAAGCATAAGCCCTTCTTCAGGACAATACTCCTATTGAAGAGCTTATGCTTGGAATGCTGACTCTCTGCTGCTTGGATGCTACCTGACTGGCTGTGCTTTTCCAGCACCACACTTCTTTGACCACCAAGCATAGAAGGATGTTTGAGAACATGTTCAGAATGGCATTGCAAGATGTAATCTCAGATTTAAATAGATTAATACTGGGAACTTTTTCCCAGCTCACATTGAAGTTTGAGAGATCAGGGCTGTGATTGATCAGGTGTACCCGAGAACTCTGTGGGAAGCTAGGGAAGTGATTGCTGGGCCTCTTGCTAAGATATTTGTATCATCAATAGTCATAGGTGAGGTGCCGGAAGACTGGAGGTTGGCTAACGTGGTGCCACTGTTTAAGAAAGGAAGTAAAGACAAGCCAGGGAACTATAGATCGGCGAGCCTGACGTCAGTGATGGGCAAGTTGTTGGAGGGAATCCTGAGGGACAGGATGTACATATATATTTGGAAAGGCAAGGACTGATTAGGGATAGTCAACATGGCTTTGTGCATGGGAAATCATGTCTCACAAACTTGATTGAGTTTTTTGAAGATGTAACAAAGAGAATTGATGAGGGCAGAGCAGTGGACATTATCTATAGGGATTTTGGTAAGGCGTTCGACAAGGCTCCCCATGGGAGACTGGTTAGCAAGGTTAGATCTCACGGAATACAGGGAGAACTAGCCATTTGGATATGCATCTGGCGGAAAGATAGAAGACAGAGGGTGGTGGTGGAGGGTTGCTTTTCAGACTGGAGACCTGTGACCAGTGGAGAGCCACAGGGATCGGTGCTGGATCCATTACTTTTCCTCATTTATATAAATGATTTGTAAGTTTGCAGATGACTACAAAATTGGAGGTGTAGTGAAGCAAAGAAGGTTACTTGAGAATAAAACAGCATCTTCATATACAATCATGAGGGACATGGATAGGATAAATAGAGAAGGTCTTTTCCCTGGGGTGGGGTAGTCCAGAACTAGAAGACATAGGTTTAGGGTGAGAGGGGAAATATATTTAGGACCCTAAGGTGCAATGTTTTCACAGAGAGAGTGGTATGTATGTGGAATGAGCTTCCAGAGGAAGTAGTGGAGATTGATACAATTCCAGCATTTCAAAGGCAGCTGAATGGGTATATGAATAGGAAGGGTTTGGAGGGATACGGATTGGGTGCTGACAAATGGGACTAGATTAGGTTAGGATAACTGGTCGGCGTGGACGATTTGGACTGAAGGGTCTGTTTCTGTGCTGTACATCTCTACGATGCTAAGACTCCTCATTGGACTGGAGTTCACAGGTTAGCGCCATGGAAACAGTGATAGAACTCCTAAGTTAGACAGGCAGAAGGCTGGAAGAACACAGCAAGTCAGGCAGCACCAGGAGGTGGAGAAGTCGATGTTTTGGTTGTAACCCTTCTTCAGGACTGGGAAAGGGTGGGCAAATCTTCTTCAGGACTGGCAGAACTCCAAGTGCCAGACATCAACCAGGATTCCCAATGGGCAGAAGGTGACGTGACACATTTGTTGACTGTGTCTAAAATAGTTTAAGATAATAGATTCACTCGTCAGTTTGGATATATTGTATTAAATCATCCATGTTGTCCAGATATCCTAAATGGATCTACTGCTGTTTGCCAGCATTTGGTCCACATCCCTCTAAACCTTTCCTATTCATAAAACGTTCAAAAAGGAGAAAGGAGAGGAAAACTGAAGGTGAGTTCCCTAACACCTTGGCTGAAGAGCAAGGTGCTAACCTCATCACTTTAGCAAGGACAAACCATTCCACGCCAACAGCCTATTTGCCCTTTGGTAACGGTGAATCGTTCCTACATTTCACAGTTGTGCAGTTTCCTTGTCTCACTCACAGTAGGAAACAGTTGAATTGCCTTGCATTTGAGAAGATGTGAGAAACAGCAGTCTTTATTTGAAGTAATCATGTCACTGGCATTTTCAAAAATGCAACTGATAAATAGCTTAATTGGAAAATTGTAGAAATATGTGATGGTTATTATGAGCTTGTCCTTGATAGACTTTCTAAAAAGGTTATGAAAGGAACAATTGAGTTAGAAGCTGTCCAGAATAATTCAACCATGAGTGCATATTTTTATGCTTTACAGTTGGATAAAGACAATAGAATGCTGTGGGAACTGGTAAAAGTATCGCAGGATAAACATAATGGGCCTATTTCTATGTTGTAAACCTCTATGACTCGATGATTACCAATAGGAAATGCCCATTATGTGCAATATGAAGAATAGGCAGCGGGGTGACCCAACATTGTGATTGGACAAACTGGATATTGATGTTGAAATGGATGATTGAATAAAAATAAAACAAGCCAGACAGAAATCTGTTTGCTGACCTGTGGGACTACTATGTTGCAAGACAAGGCAGGTAACCTTGAGAATGTAGGTACGAAGTCAGACAGCACAGAAACAGACCCTTTGGTCCAATCAGTCCATGCCAAACATAATCCCAAACTAAACTAATCCCACCTGCCTGCTCCTGGCCCATTTTCCTCCGAACCTTTCCTATTCATGTACTTATCCAAATGTCTTTTGAGTGTGGTAATTGTACCACTTCCTCAGGAAATTTATTCCATACATGAACCAATCCCTCGTGCATTTGTTAAAATCTTTCTCCTCTCATCTTAAAAATGTATCCTCTAGCCTTGAAATCAGCATCTCCCTCCATGTTCTATTCCTGTGTTGTGAGACAAAGCAAGTGCATAACGTCACCCATGAGCCTGAAAGGGGTGGACAAGACGGTAGGACCGTCAGGTACAGTTTGGACAGAGAGCAATGCGTCACTATCCTCTAGTGAAGATAAAGAAGCCCTCTGTGAAACCTGGATTGCATTCTCTCGGAGTTTGCATGACAGTTATAAGGAGAGCATCCCTTATATCTGACTGAAATCAAGGCTGAAACAAATGGTTTCAATTTGAATCAGAAAAGAATGGGATAGATTGTTTGGGAAGAAATAATGAAACCTGATAACCCCAAAACATTGTAGGGACAGTGCATGACAGAAACCCTTGAATTTATTGCTGTAATTTTTGAATTTACAAAAGTTTTGAAAGAAGGAAATTTGAATATAGTCTTGGCAAGTTATCTTTGAGAAAATTATTTTTTTGCCAGAAAGACCAAAATAGGCAAAATTTGGTAATGTTTGAAACTATGCAGTGATAATGTTTGCTTGTCTCTTAAGGCTATTATGAATACATTCTTTCCTTCCCAACTGTGGACAGGGGGATTTCTACAGGGTTGCTGTGTTAGTTCGTGGAAATTACTGCAGCCCACAATTAGGATGAAAGATTAGTAACATGAAAAAAGTGACACAGCATCAAGTGGAGATAGGGATGACAAAGTTGGGTGTAACTCAATAATTAACAGTTTTCTCTTGGAAATATGTGAGGCATTGCCCAATGTAAGTTTTTGAAAGGGAACTGAATTAGTTGATTTGACCACCACCCGGAACACTGGGCCAAGGGGAGTTGGGTACCTGGGCACCCTCCACTGACTTTTGATCATTTGAAAAGATTGCCTGAAAATCAAGAATGCAAGGCATGATCTTGGGATCCCGATATCAGTGTGCAGAAATGTTTGTTACTTCAGAAGCAGCTAACATGCAGGAGTGCATGACTGAAATGCACAGAAGAATAGGTCTGAGACGTGTACGCCTACTTGATAAAATGGTTAGTGTGACCTGGAAGAACACAAAAACATGGTTCAAGTGATAAGGAACTGATATAATAATTAAAGAAGCTGAAATAAAACTGGTGAGGAGGTGGTAAAAATTATAATTGGAGACTAAGGGGGAAATAGTGAAGAAATATCCACGAGATGGGTAAAAGTGAAAGAAGAGTGGGAGAATCTTTGAAGTCCATGTATAACTTGTTACCAGTTAAGCATGAACTAGTCTTCAACTTTATCACATATATTGACTATTGAACTATTGAACGAGAAGTGTGTGTTTATGTAAAGTCTTGATCACCTGTTTTGAAGATATGGATTGGATATCTCCAAATCAGATTGTTAAGGGTTAATTGGACATGTCAGTATACAACTGAAGGAAAATACATGAAAAATGGGTGCAGTGTAAAAACAGTTGGCAACGACCTCACCTTTGTTTGAGAACAGGCTGTTTTGCAGTGATACCTAGATTTGTATGTGACCATCAAGCACACAGGAATGCTTGGAAAAGTACTATGAAATGTGATCTCAGATTCATCTTGGAATCCCTATTGTGTGGAAACAGGCCCTTCGGCCCAACAGGTCCGTGCTGACTGTCCAAAGAGTAATGCATCCGGACTCATTCCCCTATCACTCTACATTTACCCCAGATTAATGCACCTAACCTATACATCCCTAAACATGACCGTCAATTTTAGCATGGCCAATTCACCTAATCTGCACATCTTTAGATTGTGGGAGGAAACTGGAGCACCCGGAGGAAACCCACGCAGACACGGGGAGAATGGGCAAACTCTACACAGCCAGCTGCCCAAGGTGGGAATCGAACCTGTGCTGTAGGCAACAGTGCTAACCACTGAGCCACCATGCCACCCCAAACAGCATTAATACTGAGGACCTTTCCCAGCTCGTGACCCTTCACCATTAGGACTTTTTACTGTTGGACTGAGGCTTGTGAGACCAGATGTGGAAGTTGCAATAGAATTCCAAGTGCCAGCCATCACCCAGGAGTCCCTGATAGGCCCAAGGCAGTGAGACCCATTTGTTGAATATGTATTAAGTAGTGTCCAATTAGCCCTTAACAATTGGGTTAAAGTTAATCATTTCTCTCATTAGTTTACAAATCTCTGAATTAGATTAAGATAGTAAGTTAGCTTTATAACAAATATGTGTACTTATACTCATTTTGATAAAATCTGCAAGAACTCCTTAGACACTTTTAGCCTAAGTAGGTTATCTGCTATTATAGTTACATTTCTCTTTTCTTGCCCACTCGAATAGTGCACTGAGCCATGGTGTTGTGGTTAGTTTACTCATCCTCCCTGCAGTCTGTGCCCTCATCCACACCCCGATCAAGAACCTCATATCTATTGGACACTGGCTAATGTTCCTCCAAAACCAGATTCTGAATCCACATACAGTACTTGTCTCACTGCAGGCACACCCTCCTGATCCTGACCACTCACCAGATTTGATGGCATCAATCTAAGTCTAAGCTGTGACTGCCCACTAAACACAGAGCCAGGGCCCTCTGACCCTCACTAGTGTGTCGCAGCACAGACTACAACTCATCGATTCGAAGCGAATGTTTCTAAAACAGTCAGCATTTGCTGCAGATGTGGCCATTGTGGAGCACACCGGCTCCCACACATTTCAGCTGCAACATTACTGTTCGCATCCTATTACTAAGCTAGTTTCTGATCCATCTCACTATGTTTCCATCAATTCCATCTGCACTAACCTTCTCAACCAGCCTCCCACTGGGCCCTTGTCAAAAGCTTTGCTAAACTCTATATAAACTACATCAACTGAACTTCCCTCATCCACACATTTCGAAAACCTCTAACATATTTGTAAGGCATGACCTCCCATGCACATACCAATCACCGCGAGTTTTTCTGTAATATCCTGGTTCATAAATATAACATAGTTTAGCTGTAGAGCATAGAACATTACAGCCCTCGATGTTGCACCAATCTGTGGAGTGCTGGGTGTCAAGAGAGTAAGGCAAGGCTAGATGGTCTTTATTTTAATGCCGGGGTAAAAGGTAAGATTGATGAGTTAATATTATGGATTGACACATGGAAATATGATATTGTTGTCATCACAGAAACCTGGTTGAGGGAAGGGTTTGATTGTTACCTCAGCGCTCTGGGGTATAGGAGCGTTAGGGGAGACAGATAAAGGTGGTGGTATAGCACTATTAATTAAAGAACCAATTACAACAATAAGGAGAGAAGACATTTGTGGAAGGGTCCCCAAAAGTGGCTCTGTGAGTAGAACTTTGACATGTTAATGGGGAAGCTATTTTACTTGGAGTGTATTCTAGGCCCCCAAAGAGTCAACAGGAAATAGAATAAACATGTGGACAGCACACTTGAGACGTGTAAGAGTAGAATTGGATAATTATACTCAGGGATTTCAACTTCCCCAACTTAAATTGAGATAGTCATAGTATTGAGGTTTAGAGAGGGTGGATTTCTTAAAATGTATTTTTTGTATCAATATGTAGAAGACCCAAAAAAAAAGGATGGTGTAGTGCTGCATCTGGTCCTGGAGAAAGAATCCAGACAAGCGTTTGATGTGGCATGGGGAAACATCCAGGCGATAGCAACCACAGCATGGTCAAAACCGGTCTGAACAGGGAAAAGACGGCCTGCAAAAGATGTCTTTGGATTGGAGGAAGGCAGATTTTATGAAAATAAAGCAGGATCTGGTCACAGTCGGCTGGGAATCGCTCTTTGTGTGTAAGTCTACAGCAAAGCAATGGGGGCCATGTAGAAAGGAGCCGAATAGAATACAGGTCCAAGATGTACCCTTTAGAGGGACATGTAGGAGTAATAAGTTCAGAGAACTCCTGATGTCAGGACTGGATAAAGAAGAAGAGTAGAACTTTTAGCAAGTCCAAAAGGAGCAATTCAGCTGTGACTCCAGAGGAATTCAAGAAGGGCAAGAGGGACTTTAAGAAAGCAATTAGAAGAGCAAAAAGACAGCCTGAGAAAGGATTTACAAGCAGGACTAGGGAGAATCCTAAGATATTATTTAAATACATTAAAGAGAAGGGGTTAACCAGGGGACGGAGTAGGACCCATTACGGACAATGAGGGCAACTTGCTTGTAAAGCTACAGGATATTGGAAGGTTGTTGAATGAAGACTTCTCTTCAGTCTTCACTCTGGAAAAGGAGAACATAAGCATGGAATTCAGGGAAAGGGACAGTGAGGAACTTGCACAGTTTGTCATAGGACATGGAATGCTATTGGAGCCTATGTCAGGCTTAAGAATAGGCAAATCCTGAATGACTTGCATGGGACTGCTGTGGAAGGGGAGGCAGGAAACTGCAGGAGCTCAAACACAACGGTTTAATTCCCCTGTGGCCATAGAGGAAGTGCTAGAGGACTGGAAACAAATGTAGTCCCACATTTTAAGAAGGATAGTACAGAGGAACTATGAAATTAGACCAGTGAGTCTCACGTCTGGAAAAAATCCTGAAGGAGCAAATTAATACCCACTTAGAAAGGCACGGGTTAATTAGAGGTAGTCAACGTGCCTTTGTCAGAGGAGGTCATGCCTTATAGATTTGTTAGAAGTTTTGAACATGTGATCAAGTATGTGGATGAGCGAAGTTCAGAGAACATAGTTTATATGGATTTTAGAAAAGCTTTTGATAAGGTCCCACATGGGAGATTGATTGAGACGGATAAAGCACATGGAATTGAGGAAAACTTGGCAAGATGGATAGGAAACTGGCTTAGTATTAGAACACAAAGGGTAGTGGTAAAAAGTTGATCAAGGGACTACAGCCAGGTGTCCAAAGGTGTACCACAAGGAACAGTAATAAGACCATTATTATTTGTCATCGACACAAATGATAGAGATGTAAATGTAGGGGGAATGTTAAACAAGTTTGCACACAACACCAAGATTGATAGAATGGTTAATAACAAAGAAGTTGGTTGTGGGTTACAGAAAGGTATGATCAGATGGGCAGATCAGTGGCAGATTGGTGATATTGAACCCTGATAAATGTGCGGTGATGCACTTTGAAAGGAGAAATCAGATGAGAGAGTATTTAAAGAATGGCGCATACTAGGTAGTTCAAAGGAACTTGGGATAATTATTCACAGATCCCTGAAGTCGACAGGGATCCCTGAAGCACATGAATAGGTTAGTTAAGAAGATCCCATTAGTCATGGCACAGAGTGAAAGAACAGGAAGGTAATGTTGGAGTTGTACAGAGTGTTGGTCAGGTCACAACTGGAGGATTGTGTGCAGTTCTGGTCACCTCACTACAGGAAGGATGTTGTAGCTCTGAATGGAGTACAGAGGAGGCTCACCAGGATTTTCCTGGGATGGACAAATGAAGCCAAAAGGAGGGACCAGATAGGCTTGGATTGTTTTCTTTAGAGCAGAGAAGACTGAGGGGCTACATGATTGAGGTGTATCAGATTATGAGGGGTATGGACAGGGTGAATAGGGAGCAGCTTTTCCCTTGGTTAAGAGTCAATCGTGAGAGGGCATAATTTTAGGGTAAGGGGCAGGGGATTCAGGGAGGGTTTAGGGAGGTGGGAATCTGGAATGCCTTGTGGAGTCTGGAAACCTTACAACCTTTAAAAAATATTTGATGAGCACTTCAAATATCATAACATTTAAGGGCATGGGACAAGTGCAGGAGATTGGGATTAGCACACCTTTAGTGGCAGTGATGTCAATGCTGACTCGATGGGCTGGAGGGCCTTTTCTGCACTGGATGGATCCATGAATCATTCTTTGGGTCTGTGAGGCAGTAAGAAATTGAAGGTGCTCTCTACAGCTGGATTTTACCTCCCATCGTGACTGCCCTTCTCTCACAAGTCGACTCTTCTCTTTGGGATTCTGCCTAGCTGTTGAAAAGCTGCCACCTCATTCCTGCTCTCTCTGAAACTGTTGTCCCTGGTTTCTCGTCCACTTTTTCAGAAGCATGGGCTCCTCCTACCTCTTGTTCAGTCTCAAATAAACATAAAATTATCTATTCATTATAAAACAAACTTTATTCCACAAAAGTCCAGAATTGGTTAGCACATACAGACTGGAATGTGACAATATAAATGTTTGCCCCTCTAAGTAACACAAAATACACACACATAATGGTGACATGGTGGCTCACAGCACCAGGGACCCGGATTCAACTCTCACCTTGGGTGACTATCTGTGTGGAGTTTGCACGTTCTCCACGTGTCTGTGTGGGTTTCCTCCCACAGTCCAAAGATGTGCAGGTCAGGTGAGTTGGCCATGATAAATTGCCATAGGTGTTAGGTTCATTAGTCAGGAGTAAATATAGGGGTCTGGATGGATTACTCTTTGGAGGGACATTGTGGACTTGTTGGGTTGAAGGGCCTGTTTCCATACTGTAGGCAATGCTCAAGCCACATGGTGAGGCTGCAATTTCTGTGAATCCTTAGATTGGGTACTATGTGTGCAACTAAGACCTTATTCCATTTGAAAGCCCTCTTGTTAGTGCCCTTCAGTCCCCAGGCCCCACAGCATGCTGGTCCCACAGAGTCCCAGGACTGCCTAGCTAACCCTAGTAGACTTGCCCTGACTTACTTTCCATCCTGAACTCTTCCTTGGCTTCTTGGTGGAGATTCACTAGCATTCACCCACATGGAATCAGAAGCCACAACTTCAAATAATTAACTATCCAAACTCCACATTAATTGGCCCTGACTTCCTGATTCAATGGGGAAGCACGTACCTTAATCTTCAGCTCACAGACCTGATCACCTCTTATGCAAACAAGTCCAATCTACCAATAAAACAGAAAAGTTTCATTTAAAGGAATTAGCACCCAGAAACTCTGTTATCACCATGTAAAACAATGACAAGTGTTTAAATTAATAAAATAAATGTTTTGTTAAAAAAAACTCCATTCAAAAAGTTCCAAACAAGCATGACTCATTAGAATTGAATTACTTTTAAGAGTATAAAATGTGGAGACAAATGATAAAGTTGTAGAATCATACAGCATGGAAACTGAGCCTTTAGCCCAACTCTTCTATGCCAACTACGTTTCCTAAACTGGACTAGGCCTAGTTGTCTATGTTTGGCCCTTATCCCTCCAAAATATTCCTATCCATGCATCTATCCAAATGTCTTTTAAATATTGCAATTGTACCCGCCTCTATCACTGCCTCTGACAGATCATTTCATATACTCACCACCCTCTGTGTGAAAAAATTGCCTGTCAGGTCCCTTTGTTATGGACCAGGCCAGACCCTCTCAAAATATTTTAAGAAGATAGCTTAGACCCTAACTTTTTCTTATTTCAAAGACAGATGTTAAGTGGAAATTCCAGGTGTGAGGCAGCTGGTCAAACCAGTCAGCTTTAAGCAAAACAGAATTCATTTGAACACTACAATTGAAATACGAACAAAAGAAAATGGAATTGAGAATAACATAACCATTGGAAATTCTAACTGACCCAAAACAATAACTTAACTAAGGAACTGTTCCAATCCAGTTAGATCCCATAAACACATCCCTTGACAAAATCATAAATTGAAACATAGTTTCTTACAGGCAGGAGGGAAAAACACCCAAAAATATTTCAAAGAGAAAGTCAGTCAATAATCATTTGCTGAAGTTGCAAACTTCCTGGACTCCAGCATCATGTGACTACCAGAGCTAAACCGAACTCGAAAAACCTGAACTTGCAGAACTGGCCACTGCCCTGCCATTGTTAAGCTAGACTCTTCCTAGGCTCCTCAACACTTCTGCCTTTTTGACCTCTCTTAAAAAATCATAAGGACATAATAACCTTGTTAAAGTGATAGCATTATCACATCTTTTAAATCTTTCCTTTCTCACCTTAAACCTAGTTTTGGACTTCCCTACCCTGAGGGAAAGGCCTTGGCTATTCACCTTATCCATACCCTTCATGATTTTATAAACCTCCATAAGGTCATTCCACAGCCTCCTACATTCCAGAGAAAAAATGTTGCAGCCTATCCAGCCTCTCTTTATAACTGAAACTCTTGGTAACATCCTTGTAAATCATTTTTGCACCTTTTCCATTTTAATACCATTCTTCCTATAGCAGGGTGACCAGAATTGTACGCAATACTGTCAAAGTGGCCTACTAATGTCTTGTACTACCTTAACATGATGTTCCAACTCCTGTATTCAATGCTCTGATTAATGAAGGCAAGTTTCCTGAAGAAGGGCTCATGCCCGAAATGTCGACTCTCCTGCTCCTTGGATGCTGCCTGACCTGCTGCGCTTTTCCAGTAACACATTTTCAGCAAGCATACCAAATGCCTTCTTCATTACCCAGTCTACCTGTGATGCACTTTCAAGAAACTAGATACCTGCACCTCTACGTTTCTGTGTTTGACAACACTCCCCATGGCCCTCTCATTAACTGCGTAAATCCTGCCTTGGTTTATGTCAATTAAACTCCACCTGTCATTCCTCAGCCCTCTGTCCCATTTGATCAAGATCCGATCATACTCTTGGATAGCCTTCTTCACTGTCCACTAATCCACTAATTTTGGTGTCATCTACAAACTTACAAACAATGCCTCTTAAATTCTCTTCCAAATTGTTTTGATAACTGATGAACAATAGTGGATGCAGCACCATTCTTTGTGGCACACCACAGGCCTCCAGTCTACCACCACTCTCTGTCTCCTACCTTCAAGCCAATTTTGTATCTAATCGGCTAGCTCTCCCTGCATCTAACCTGACTGACCATGCTAAACCTTGTTGATAGCCTTGCTAAAGAACATTTCGACAACATCTACTGCTCTGTTTTGTTCTATCTTTTCGGTCACCTCTTCAAAAACTCAATCAAATTTGTGAGACATGATTTCCCACACACACAAAGCCATGTTGACTATCCTTAATCAGTCATTGCCTTTCCAAATGCATGTAGACCCTGTGTCTCAAAATCCCCTCTAACAACGTACTCACCACTGATGTCAGGCTCACCAGTCTGTAGTTCCCTGGCTTTTCCTTGCAGACTTAAATAATAACACAACATTAGCCACCCTTTAGTCTTCTAGCATCTAATCTGCAACTGTAGATGATGCAAATATCTCTGCTAGGGGCTCCACAATTTCTTCTCTAGCCTCCCACAATACCCTGTGATACACTTGATCAGATCCCGGGACTAAATATAGAATTTACTCAATGTACCAAGGTGTGGTAAATAATCCACAAACAGTGCAAGTACAATATGAACTCAATTACCTAAATGACATCTGAAATATCCAAGTGAATTCTCTACTTGTCTTTGATATGAAATCACTGGAAAGTAGCTCCCGAACAGATGTCAATTTCAGAGGATTTAATTCCCTACATGAAGATAAATCTATCTCCCATTACCCTGCACTTTCAACCCCACCAACAGCCATGCAACTAAATTGATTTTATTAAAGTTATAATGTTTTAAGTGTCAAAATATAAGTAACACCACCATCAGTAGCTTTACCACTCACTATCAGTAACAGGAAACACTGCTCATTTCTGTTCTTTCTCAAACCTCAAGTTTTGAACTGTATTTATTTTTACAGCATCACAACCTCATGAAGATTGCACTTGAAATTTGCAGTGTGGTATTTTTGGGGTAGCCACAAACTGTAGTGACTGTTTTTCGTTTTACATAGGAATTGTTAAACAGATAAGTCTGAAAAGCCATTTCCCCTTTACCATCCTGGCGGAGAGACAAGACAACAATCTTGGAGTTATTGATTAGTTATACCAATTAAACACCATCAATTAGTCTACAATGGACCCAGAAAATCCCAGTACTTCAGAATGCTGGAGAAATATTATTGTGTACTCTTAATTAGCACACTATCATGGCCAGAGTAAATTCAGCAGGGTAGACAAGCAAAAGGCTGGAAGAACACAGGAGGCCATGCAGCATCAGGAGGTGTCAACTTTTCAGGTGTAACCCTTCTTCAGGACTGGGAGTGGGTGTAAGGAGAGCTGCAGACAAAAGGGGTGGGGGGGGTGGGGCGGAAGGATGGTGAGGTGGGGATAGGTGAACCCAGGTAGAGGGTGAGATGAGATGAGTGGGAGGGAGGGGAGAAAGGTTTGGGAAGGGAATCGGGTGTTGAGAAGGGAACTTATTTGAAATTGGAGAACTCAATGATGAAGTCCTCCGGGTTGTAGGCTGCCTGAGTGGAAGATGAAGTGTTGTTCCGCCAATTTGTGGTTTGATTCATTGTGGCAATGAAGGAGGCCCCTGGTCGTACCCTGTACCTGTGTTCACCTATCCCTGCCTCACCACCCCACCCACCCAGCCCCTTGACTCTTCTGTTCTGAAGAAGAGTGATACCAGCTCCAAAGCATTAACTATTTCTCTCTCCACGGATGCTGCCAGACCTGTTGAATTTCTCCAGCATTCTCTGTGTTTGTTTCAAATAAAATTAGGATGTCAACAAAAACAGTGGGATTATAATAAAATACGAGTTTAATTTTAGATTAGATTAATTACAGTGTGGAAACAGGCCCTTCGGCCCAACAAGTCCACACCGACCCGCCGAAGCGCAACCCACCCACACCCCTACATTTACCCCTTACCTAACACTACGGGCAATTTAGCATGGCCAATTCACCTGACCCGCACATCTTTGGACTGTGGGAGGAAACCGGAGCACCCGGAGGAAACCCGCGCAGACACGGGGAGAACGTGCAAACTTCACACAGTCAGTCGCCTGAGTCGGGAATTGAACCCGGGTCTCAGGCGCTGTGAGGCAGCAGTGCTAACCACTGTGCCACCGTGCCGCCCACATTTATTACCTTGAAAAAGGAATCCAACCTTCCTTACTGAGTCTGAGAGATAAGTGATTACAGTTGATTCTTAACCATTCTCTGAAGTGTTCTACTACACTGGTTAGCTCTCCACATCATTTAAACACAGCTGGGGGTGAATAATAAATGCAGATTTGTCCACTGCCACCATTCCTGTGAGGATGAATGAAAGCAAGAATTAAGAATAATGCTGATGACACGATTGCACACCATTGGGAACTTGTATCACATCCTGAACATAGACGTGAAGGAGAAAAGTTCCCAATGCTGCAATTATCAAAATATGTCCCACACAAAGCTGTCATCCTGCATCTCATTGCAGGCTCTTCAGCAAACATCACCGATTCTTTTCTACATAAGAGTTTGGATCAAAACATGTGGCACTGGAAAAGTACAGCATCTGAGGAGCAGGAGAACCAACATTTCGGGCCTTCATCAGGAATTCCTTTTCGACTTTTCAACTCTGATCTCTAGCATCTGCAGTCCTCACTTTCTCCTACATAGGGGTTCATACCCTTCTCATAACTATGTACACTTGATGGATCTTCAACGATAACCTTTGTAACAAGGCCATAGAATAGCCCTTGTTTGGGGCTATTAATCCGGTCCAATCAGGGAGCCTTGGCTGACAGATTAAAGCAGGAATGCCAGAGTTTAGATTAGATTAGATTCCCTACAGTGTGGAAACAGGCCCTTCGACCCAACAAGTCCACACTGACCCTCCGAAGAGCAACCCACCCAGACCCATTCCCCTAATACTACGGGCAATTTAGCATGGCCAATTCATCTGACCTGCACATCTTTGGACTGTGGGAGGAAACCAGAGCACCTGGAGGGGACAACGCAGACACAGAGAGAATGTGCAAACTCCACACAGACAGTTGCCCGTGATGGGAATTGAACCCGGGTCTCTGGTGCTGTGAGGCAGCCATGCTAACCACTGAGCCACCGTGCCGGATCAGTGTAGCTGGATCAGTGTCAAGTACTATTCACGTGTAAATAAAGGGGTGACTTATGCATAGAATCCCTACACTTTGGAAGCAAACCATTCAGCCCATCAAGTCCACACTGACCCTCTGTAGAGCGACCCACCTAGACCCAGACCCACTCCCCTATTGTCCCTGTAACCTCGTGCATTTCCCATGGCTAACCCACCTAGTCTGCTCATCCCTGGACATTATGTGCAATTTAGCATGGCCAATCCACTTAAACTGTACATCTTTGGACTGTGGGAGGAAACTGGAGCACTTAGAGGAAACCCACACAGACACGAGGGGAACGTGCAAACTCCACATAGTCACTTGAGACTGCAATCAAACCTGGATCCCTGGTGCTATGAGGTAGCAGTGCTAGCTATTGAGCTACCATGCCTCTGATAGGATACCGACCTCTGTGGAGTTATTTCAACCTCCAAGGCTCACTATATCAATTTGGAATTCCCAGGCTGTAGGCGAGAAACAATATAATGAAAGCCTTATGTGGTGGATGATAATACAATGGTTCATAATGTTTTGTAAAAATATCACTGAGTTCTTGGAATAAACTGTCATTATGATCTGAAAATAACACTTGTGGGAGGAAAGAGATATGCCAAGAGCATTTGAATCACCACAGAATGCTAGAGAGCTTACACAGTTTTGTTTCTGGTCACATTGACCAGCCCTTACAAGCAACTTCTGCATAAAAGTATGATCACATGAGGAGAGATCACAGTTCCTCACTTCTTAAAGCTCCTCTCAGTCAGTCACAACAAATATCATTTCATTTTTCTCCTATTCAATGTGAAGCTACCATACTTCAATAAGTTTTTAAACATTTATTCAAAGGATATTCGTGTCACTGGCCAGACAAGAATTTGTTACTTATCCCACGAAGTGTCAATGTCATTGCTGTGGGTTTGGAATTACATGTAGGCCAGGCCAAATAAGGAATAGTGATTTCCTTCTCTGAATGACATTAGTGAATAAGATGGATATTTTTCCCAGAACTGACAATGATTTCATGGTCATCATCAGATCCCTAAATATTCACTTAATTCAAATTTGACAATATGCTATAGCAGGATTCAAATCCACATATTCAGAACATTACCAGGGTCTTTAATATTAATAGCAATACCAATTAACACCTTTCCTTCAAAGGTGTTCACATTTCTTGATTTTCTTTTTACTTTTTCACTTGCACCAAGGAGAGCAATGCCGTGGCCAGTCTAACTCCACAGAGGGGGAGACTCTGCAGCTTGACCAATCAGAGAGCTGTCACCAGGCAGCCTTTCCTCAACTCAGACCCTTGGTACCACTGCCTTGAAGTTATTCCCCATTGCTTTGCAAAACAACAGAATTTTACTGAGGTAAAATTGTGCACTTCTTGATTTTTCCAAGTTGCAAAATGTTCCTGACATGTCAACTAATAAAGTAGTCTGTCTGACTTCTACTTCAGCTTATGTGCCCTGCCCCGACTCACCCCACCACCTTTTACTCCCTGCTTTAATAAAGGCATTGTAATTGTCTGGAAGATTTAAAAAAAGCATAGTTAACCAAATTAATAATGGTTATGGACAGAGTGCAACAAAAGTTTACCAGACTGCTTCCTGGGATGGCAGAATTGGTGATTAGATTTCCTACAGTGTGGACACAGGCCCAACTGATCCTTTGAGCAGTAACCCATTCCTCTCTGACTAATACACCTAACACTATAGGCAATTTAACATGGCAAATTCACCTGCCCTACACACCTTTGTGACTGTGGGAGGAAACCGGAGCAAACCCACGCAGACGCAGGGAGAATGTGCAAACTCCACACAGACATTCGCCCAAGGCTGGCATGGAACCTGGGACCCTGGTGCTGTGAGGCAGCAGTGCTAACCACTGAGCCACCATGCCGAGGATGAAGAGAGATTGGATTAGTTAGGATTATATTCACTGGGGTTTAGAAGAATGAAGAGGAATATCATAGAAACCTATAAAATTAGGACAGGACTAGACAGGGTAAAGGTAGGAAGGGTATTCCCAATGACTAGGGAGTCCATAACAAGAGGTCACAATCTAAGATTTTGGGAAAGGCCATTTAGGGCAGAGCTGATGAGGACTTTCTTCACTCGGGTAGTAGTGAGCCTGTGGAATTCTCTGCTGCAGAAAGCTTTTGAGACCATAACATTTAATGTTTTAATGTAGGAGATTGATGTAGTTCTTCGGGTTAAAGGGATCAAAGAGTGGAAGTTGGAACAAGATATTGGGTTGGATGATCAGCCATGGTCATATTGAATGGCAGAGCAGGCTGGAAGGGCTAATTGATCCATTCCTGTGCCAAATGTCCATGTTTTTATAAAGGAGAGACAAAGCCAATGCTTGCTTGAGTACGAGAATGAAATATTGTTATCCAAAAAAAAAGAAACTATATAACAACCACACAGATATAACGCAGCCTTAAAAAAGGATTTTATAAAAATGCTTCCAGGGACGAGAAATTCAGTTATGTGAATAATTTGGATAATCTGGTGTTGTCCTCCTTGGAGGAAAGCAGATTTGATAGAGTTGTTCAAAATCACAGGGGAACTGGGCAAGGCACATAGAGAGAAACTGTTTCTATTGATGTCAAGATTGAGAACCAGAAGACATTGATTAGAGTGATGGACAAAATAACATGCAGACACTGTTCCTTACACTGTTAGTAACTGGGACCCGGACTGGACTGTTCCTTACACTATTAGTAACTGGGACCTGGACTGGACTGTTCCTTACACTATTAGTAACTGGACTGGACTGTTCCTTACACTATTAGTAATTGGCACCTGGACTGGACTGTTCCTTACACTATTAGTAGTTGGGACCTGGACTGGTCTGTTCTTTACACTGTTAGTAGTTGGGATGCGGACTGGACTTTTCCTTACACTATTAGTAGTTGGGACCCGGATTGGACTTTCCTTACACTATTAGTAGTTGGGACCTGGACTGGACTGTTCCTCACACTATTAGTAGTTGGGACCTGGACTGGACTGTTCCTCACACTATTAGTAGTTGGGACCTGGACTGGACTGTTCCTTACACTATTAGTAGTTGGGACCTGGACTGGACTGTTCCTTACACTGTTAGTAGTTGGGACCTGGACTGGACTGTTCCTCACACTATTAGTAGTTGGGACCTGGACTGGACTGTTCCTTACACTATTAGTAGTTGGGACCCGGACTGGACTGTTCCTTACACTGTTAGTAGTTGGGACCTGGACTGGACTGTTCCTCACACTATTAGTAGTTGGGACCTGGACTGGACTGTTCCTTACACTATTAGTAGTTGGGACCCGGACTGGACTGTTCCTTACACTGTTAGTAGTTGGGACCCGGACTGGTCTGTTCCTTACACTATTAGTAGTTGGGATGCGGACTGGACTTTCCCTTACACTATTAGTAGTTGGGACCCGGACTGGACTTTCATTACACTATTAGTAGTTGGAACCTGGCTGGACCGTTCCTTACACTATTAGTAATTGGGACCCGGACTGGACTTTCCCTTACACTATTAGTAGTTGGGACCCGGACTGGACTTTCATTACACTATTAGTAGTTGGGACCTGGCTGGACTGTTCCTTACACTATTAGTAATTGGGACCCGGACTGGACTGTTCCTTACACTATTAGTATTTGGGACCTGGACTGGACTGTTCCTTACACTATTAGTAATTGGGACCTGGACTGGACTGTTCCTTACACTATTAGTAGTTGGGACCCGGACTGGACTGTTCCTTACACTATTAGTAGTTGGGACCTGGCTGGACTGTTCCTTACACTATTAGTAATTGGGACCCGGACTGGACTGTTCTTTACACTATTAGTAGTTGGGACCTGGACTGGACTGTTCCTTACACTATTAGTAATTGGGACCCGGACTGTACTGTTCCTTACACTATTAGTAAATGGGACCTGGACTGGACTGTTCCTTACACTATTAGTAGTAGGGACCTGGCTGGACTGTTCCTTACACTATTAGTAGTTGGGACCCGGACAGGACTGTTCCTTACACTATTAGTAATTGGCACCCGGACTGGACTGTTCCTTACACTATTAGTAATTGTGACCTGGACTGGACTGTTCTTTACACTATTAGTAATTGGGACCCGGACTGGACTGTTCCTTACACTATTAGTAGTTGGGACCCGGACAGGACTGTTCCTTACACTATTAGTAATTGGGACCCGGACTGGACTGTTCCTTACACTATTAGTAGTTGGGACCCGGACAGGACTGTTCCTTACACTATTAGTAATTGGGACCTTGTCTGGACTGTTCCTCACTCTATTAGTAGTTGGGATCTGGACTGGACTGTGCCTTACACTATTAGTATTTGGGACCTGGACTGGACTGTTCCTTACACTATTAGTAATTGGGACCTTGTCTGGACTGTTCCTTACACTATTAGTAATTGGGACCCGGACTGTACTGTTCCTTACACTATTAGTAAATGGGACCTGGACTGGACTGTTCCTTACACTATTAGTAGTAGGGACCTGGCTGGACTGTTCCTTACACTATTAGTAGTTGGGACCCGGACAGGACTGTTCCTTACACTATTAGTAATTGGCACCCGGACTGGACTGTTCCTTACACTATTAGTAATTGTGACCTGGACTGGACTGTTCTTTACACTATTAGTAATTGGGACCCGGACTGGACTGTTCCTTACACTATTAGTAGTTGGGACCCGGACAGGACTGTTCCTTACACTATTAGTAATTGGGACCCGGACTGGACTGTTCCTTACACTATTAGTAGTTGGGACCCGGACAGGACTGTTCCTTACACTATTAGTAATTGGGACCTTGTCTGGACTGTTCCTCACTCTATTAGTAGTTGGGATCTGGACTGGACTGTTCCTTACACTATTAGTAATTGGGACCTTGTCTGGACTGTTCCTTACACTGTTAGTAATTGGGACCTTGTCTGGACTGTTCCTTACACTATTAGTATTTGGGACCTGGACTGGATAGCCAGAAAAGCAAGAGGAAGAAGACTCAATCAATGCTTTTGAATGATAATTGGATAATTATGTGAAGATACAAAAAACTTCCAGGTGTACAGTCAAAAGGCAGGAAATGGGACTAGGTGAGCTGTACTGTGGAGACAGGACAAGTGAAACGTGCAAAACAATTGTCTAATCTTATGTTACAAAAGCAAAATACTGCAGATGGTGTTAGATACTTTGTGAAATCATTTACCTGAGCTAGTTGTGGTTTAATTTTGGTTAAGATCTGTCATGATTCTGTTGACGGCAACTTTGAAGTGTTGATGGAGAAGGAATTTTGCAATCTGATTTTCGAAATGAGTTGAATATGTGACGTAAGAAAATGGGTGTAAAGGCCGAGTCATTCAGGTGAAAAGGTGACCTGAAATAGTTTTCTTGCTCACGAGCATGCAGAGACCAGTGGGAACAGATCAAATCTGTTTCCTTTGCTGAGCAGTTAATGAGGAAGTTGGATGTGGTGAAGAGAGTAGAGATGCAAAACTAATCCTCAGGCCAGTCAAGGGGCCAGGGGAAACTGTACCTCAGAGAGTTCTGGTGTGGTTAATTACTGCACAAGCAACACATAGTCCAGGGGCTTGATCATGGTCACCTCATTGCTTGGACTATATCTGGGGTATGTTCAAACACAGCTAAAGATCGAGCAACAGAACAGAAATTGCTGGAGAAACCTGACAGGTCTGGCAACATCTGTGGAAAGAAAACACTGTTCTTGCTTCAAGTCCTATGACCTGAACTGATAATAGCTAGGAAGATATGTGCTGAAGATGGGGTGTAGGGGTAAAGGAGTGGGTGGATAAGTGGATACAGGGACCAGAGGGAGAGAAAGGAAGCTAGGCAAACAAAGCTGATAGCAAGCCAGAGGAGGAGAAAAATGGATTATGGGAATCAGTGTAGGTGAAAATGACTGTGCTGAAAGCAGCGCTATGTCATGTCAGGGTCTGAGGGGTGGGGATAGGTGAGGGGCACAGCAGGAGGTATTCTGCCTTTAAAAGTGTTAAACTTAAAATCTGTGTTAATCTCCCCAGTATAGAGGAAACTGCACTGTGAGCAGCGAATATAGTAGACTGGATTGTGTGAATTGCAGGTAAATTGCTGCTTCACCTGCAAGGTATGTTGGGTGTCTTGGACAGTGAGGAGGAAGGAGGTATACAGGCAGATGCTACACCTTCTATGATTACATGGGAAACTGGATGGTGTGAGGAGGTGTTGGAAATGTGAGAGGTGGAAGGAGGTTAAGTTGAGGGTGATAGGCCGGAGTGGGGTGGGGGTGGAGAGGTCAGGAAGAAGATTGCAGGTTAGGAGGGCGGTGCTGAGTTCAAGGGTTGGGACTGAGACAAGGTGGGGGGAGGGGAAATTAGGAAACTGGAGAAATCTGAGTTCATCCCTTCTTGTTGGAGGGTTCCTAGGCGGAAGATGAGGCGCTCTTCCTCCAGCCGTCGTGTTGCTATGGTCTGGCGATGGAGGAGTCCAAGGACCTGCATGTCCTTGGTGGAGTGAGAGGGGGAGTTGAAGTGTTGAGCCACGGGGTGGTTGGGTTGGTTGGTCCAGGTGTCCCAGAGGTGTTCTCTGAAACGTTCCGCAAGTAGGCGGCCTGTCTCCCCAATATAGAGGAGGCCACATCGGGTGCAGCGGATGCAGTAAATGATGTGTGTGGAGGTGCAGGTGAATTTGTGCCGGATATGGAAGGATCCCTTGGGGCCTTGGAAGAAGTAAGGGAGGAGGTGTGGGTGCAGGTTTTGCATTTCTTGCAGTTGCAGTGGAAGGTGCCAGGAGTGGAGGTTGGGTTGATGGGGGGTGTGGACCTGATGAGGGAGTCGCAGAGGGAGTGGTCTTTTCAGAATGCTGATAGGGGAGGGGAAGGAAATATATCCCTGGTGGTGGGGTCCATTTGGAGGTGGCGGAAATGACGACGGATGCTACGATGTATCTGGAGGTTGGTGGGGTGGTAGTTGAGGACCAGTGGGGTTCTGTCCTGGTGGCGATTGGAGGGGCGGGGCTCAAGGGTGGAGGAGCGGGAAGTGGAGGAGATGCGGTGGAGAGCATCGTTGACCACGTATGGGGGGAAATTGCGGTCTTTGAAGAAAGAGGCCATCTGGGCTGTGCGGTGTTGGAACTGGTCCTCCTGGGAGCAGATGCAGCAGGGTTGAAGGAATTGGGAATATGGGATGGCGTTTTTACAGGGGGCAGGGTGGGAGGAGGTGTAGTCTAGGTAGCTGTGGGAGTCGTCGCTTTATAGTAAATGTCCGTGTTGATTTGGTCGCCCGAGATGGAAATGGAGAAGTCTAGGAAGGTGAGGGAGGAGTCTGAGACGGTCCAGGTAAATTTGAGGTCGGGGTGGAAGGTGTTGGTAAAGTGGATGAACTGTTCAACCTCCTCGTGGGAGCACGAGGCAGCGCCGATACAGTCATCGATGTAGCGGAGGAAAAGGTGGGGGGTGATGCCAGTGTAGTGGCGGAAGATGGACTGTTCCACATATCCTACGAAGAGACAGGCATAGCTGGGGCCCATGCGGGTGCCCATGGCAACTCCTTTGGTTTGGAGGAAGTGGGAGGATTGGAAGGAGAAGTTGTTCAGAGTGAGGACCATTTCAGTCAGTCGAAGGAGGGTGTCAGTGGAAGGGTACTGGTTGGTGCGGCGGGAAAGGAAGAAGTGGAGGGCTTTGAGTCCTTCGTGATGGGGGATGGAGGTGTACAGGGACTGGATGTCCATGGTGAAGTATAGACAGAGTATGCTGCATCACCCTGGTTTACGATGCTCTGCCCAGTTGGAGCAAACAATGAAATGATGTGGTAGATACTGAGGAACTGGGAGGACTGTTCTCCCAAGGAGAAGAATGAAGGCATTTAGGAGGTGGATCCTCTCATGTTTTTCAATACTCAACTGTGTCAAGTGCTAAAACCCAGACAGAATCTGATTGACACCCAGTTCCAGTCGATGAGAGCTGGATGCAGCCAAGAATCATGGATTGTAAAATACTCATTGGTCAAGTGGCCAACCTTTGGAGAATTCCAATCTCTATATGTTTTGTTTGTGTTGCTTAAATGGTTGAGTTGGCAACAGCTGCGTTAAACTGAAATACACGTAAACACAAATGAATGAGGGTTGAACTGGACGGAGTGGACTGAGAAAGGAGTTTAGCAACAAATACAATAGAGGAACAATGGCAGATGCTGAAGAAAATAATTCATGGCTTACAACGATGATGTATCCCAGCGAGAAAGGATTCTAAGAAGAGGATATGCCATGTGTGTGGTTAACCGGTAAAGTGAAGGAGAGCATCAAATTGAGAGAGAAAAAATGTGGCAAAGATTAGTACAGGATTGGGAAAGGTTTCAAAAAACGACATCAACTAATCAAAAAAAAGAGGAAGAGTATTAACTTTGAGCTTAAATTTGCAAGTGGTATCAAGACAGACAGCAAGAACTTCTTTAAATATACAAAAAGGAAGAGAGAAGTCAAAGTAAACATAGGCCCCTCAGGGACCAGGAAATGGCAGATGTGTTGAATAAATGCTTTGCACTAATCTTCATGGTAGAAGTGTCGGTAAAATGTGGACCTGGAAACTACAGCAGGCCAGGCAGCACCGGAGGAACGGGAAAATCAACATTTTCCCAGCTCAGGACTCTTCATCAGGAAGTTGCCAATAATATTCAAAAATAACAAAACAATCTAGAGGCAAAAGGAGGTCAGGAATAAGTACAAAAGGCACTAAAGAAAATAATGGGGCTAAAATCCAATAAGGCCCCTTGACCTGAAGGCATGCATCCTAAGGGATTAAAAGCAGCAGCTGCAGAAATAATGGATGCCCGGCAGTGATCTACCAGGATTCAGGAGGCTTTGGAAAAGTTTCTGAGGACTGGAAAACTGCCAACATAACTCATTTGTTTAGGAAGGGAATGAGTCAAAAATAACGAGTAGTGTAGGCCAATTAATATTTATAATTTGGGAAATGTTGTAGAGGATGTAATAGCAGAGCGTTTAGGAATGCATAATACAAAAGGGAGTTCCCACCTGACTAGTTGATTAGAATTCTTTGAGCTGAAAATGTGTTGCTGGAAAAGCGCAGCAGGTCAGGCAGCATCCAAGGAGCAGGAGAGTCGACGTTACGGGCATGAGCCCTTCTTCAGGAAGCATTGCAGGTGCAGAAGGTGGTAAAGAAGGTCCTAAAGGAGGTTTACATCCTAAACATTGACGTCTCCACCTCCCGCTGCTGCCTGGCTTGCTGTGTTCTTCCAGCCTCCTGTGTGTCTACCTTGGATTCCAGCATCTGCAGTTTTTATGTCTCTCTGTGTAAGTGGGCCTTCATAGCAAGAGCAGTTGAGTACAAGAGTAGGGAAGTCGTGCTACAATTATACAGGGCCGAAGTGAGATCATCCCTGGAATATTGTATACAGTTTTGTTATCCTTATCTGAGGAAAGATGCACCTGAAGAAGGGCTCATGCTCGAAACATCGACTCTCCTGCTCCTTGGATGCTGCGCTTTTCCAGTAACATATTTTCAGCTCTGATCTCCAGCATCTGCAGACCACACTTTCTCCTCGAATTCTTTGAGCCTGAGAATGGAAGAGCTGTCTACTGAGGAGAAGTTACACAGAAAGATAGAGAAGAGAAAAATAGAAAATAGGAGCAAGGGCAGAGACTCATCCCTTCAATCTTACTCCACCAATTCTCCTGATGGAGGAACAGTGCTCCAAGAGCTTGTGAGCTCAAATAAACCTGTTGGGCTGTGACCTGGTGTCATGTGCTTTCTGACATTGTCCACCAGTTATTGTGATCCCAGCTTATCATCCAACTTGATAGCCCATCCCACTTTCCCCCATTATCCTTTGATCCCTTTAGAAGCACGTGCTATATCAAACTCCTTCTTAAAACCTTACAATGTTCTGGCCTTTCCTGCTTCCTGTTGTAGTGAATTCCACAGGCTCATCACATTCTCTGTGTGAAGATGTTTCTCCTCATTTCAATCTGAACTTGCTTGCTCCTGAGCTTGTATCCCCTGATTCTGGACTCGGACAGCATGAGGAACATTTTCATCTACTCTGTTAAAATTTTACAGACTTCAATGAGGCCTTCCTCATTCTTCTCAATTACAGAGAATATAATACTAACCTATTCAATCTCTCCAGTCAGATGTCAGTCAGTCCAACCATCCCAGGAATCAGTCCTGGTAAACATTGACTGCATTCCCTCCACAGTGAGAACATCTTTCCTCAGATAAGGAAAACTGTATACAATATTCCAGGGGTGATCTCACTTCAGCCCTGTATAATTGTTGCACGACTTCCCTACTCTTGTACTCAAGTGCTCTTGCTATGAAGGCCCACTTACCACATAGAGACATAAAAACTACAGATGCTGGAATCCAAGGTAGACAGACAGGAAGCTGGAAGAACACAGCAAGCCAGGCAGCATCAGGAGGTGGAGATGTCAACGTTTAGGATGTAAACCTCCTTTAGGACCTTCTTTACCACCTTCTGCACCTGCAATGCTTACCTTCAATGACTGATGCACAGGAACACCCAGGTCTCATTGCAGTTTCCCCTCCCACAGTCTAAAGATGCCCAGGTTACATGGACCTGCCATACTCAATTGCCCTGTAGTGTGGGCACTACATGTAGGCATGTACCACGTGGTAAATGTGGGCTTACAGGGTTGGGGTGGGTGGGAGGGCGAGGTCTGGGTGGGAGGTTCAGTGCAGACTTGATGGGCCAATGGCTTCTTTCCACATTGTCAGGATTCTCTGAAAAGTCAGAGGGATTAAACTTATTCTAGATACTTTTAATTAACCTGCTCAGGTGGGTTATGACACAGTCCGAAAGCAGGTGGGACTTGAACCCCAGGCTTCCTGCCTCAGAGATAGGGATATTACCATTGCACCACAGGTGCCTTTAAAACTTACCCTAACTCTTGGCTAACTATAAAACTGATTACCCATGACTCCCTTCCTGATGCCACCCAATATGAGCCGATGACCCTTCTACACCCAACACACTCCCGTGACTCTAACCTGACCAAATCTCAGCACCCAATTCCCTATGAACAGATTCAACTTTCCCCCAATCTACTCTAGAACTCCAACCACCCACCCACCTTATCACCCCTCGCCACCCTACTCACTTACCTGCCTACCATTCCACTCCCCACTAGTCTGTCACCATTCTCCCATCCTCCCACCCACATTTGTCACCCTAGATCCCACCAGCCTCCCTACGCCATCCCCTTTACCTTCCACATTCACTTTCCTCCATAGCTTTTCAATGTTGCTTTGGGACATTTAAACTATTCAGTGACAGAATCATAGAATAGAATCACTAATATGGAAAAAAGCCCTTTGGCCCAACAAGTTCACACTGACCCTCTAAAAAGTATCCCACCTATTCTCCTACCCATATATTTAGCCCAGACTAATGCACCTAACCTACACATCCCTGAACACAATGGCCAATTCACCTAACCTGCACATCTTTGGAAGCTCAATGCAGACACGGGGAGAATGTGCAAACTCCACCAGACAGTCACCCGAGGCTGGAATCAAACCCAGGTCCCTGGTGCTGTGAGGCAGCGGTGCTAACTACTGAGCCACCGTGCCGTCCAACTACAGCAGTTGGCGTTGCAATAGAAAAGGATGTATCCTGGCTTCCTCTAACAATCCTGAGGATTCATAGTTACTTTAGATTACTTACAGCGTGGAAACAGGCCCTATGGCCCAACAGGTCCATACCAACCCTCCGAAGAGCAACCCATCCAGACCCATTCCCCCTTCATGTAACACTACGGGCAATTTAGCTTGGCCAATTCACCTAACCTGCACATTTTTGGACTGTGGGAGGAAACTTGAGCAAACCCACACAGACACGGGGAGAATGTGCAAACTCCACACAGACAATTGCCTGAGGTGGGAATTGAACCCAGGTCTCTGCGCTGTGAGGCAGCAGTGCTAACCACTGTGCCACTGATTCAGTTGGATTGAAATCACACTGCAGATTTATGGAACTTGCAGCATTGGAAGTAAGGCCCGAGATATGAAGAACTGAAGCAGGATAAGAAAATAAGGTCTTGAGGAGCAATCCTGATGGTGATTTCTGCTGTCAGACAATGAGTTGTGATCATCCTGAGGAAGGGTCAGTGGACCTGAAACATTAACTCTGATTTCTCTCACAGATGCTGCCAGACCTGCTGAGATTTCCAGCAATTTTTAGTTTTTAATTCAGTTTCCCAGCAACTCCAGTTTCAGTTTTAAGTCATGTTTTAAATCAGTTAATGGTGAACAGTGTTGAAACTGGTCTTGCAATGTATGGGAGTCTTCCTGCAGTTCCAATGAAAAGTAAATTCATTTTACAAGGTCATAGAGTCATAGAATCATAGAGTCATACTGCGTGGAAACAGAGCCTTCAGGCCAACATCTCCATGGTCTCAACCTAAGTTGGTCCCACGTGCCTGTATTTGGCCCATATCCCTCCAAATCTTTCTAGTTCATATAATTATCTAAATGCCTTTTACATATTTAACAGTACCTTCATTCACCATTTCTTCTGGCAACTCCTTCCACACATGAACCACACTCTGTCTAAAAATAAAAGCTGCCCCTCATGTCCTTCTTAAATCTTTCTCCTCTCACCTTAAAAACATGCCCCCTGGTCTCGAACTCCCCCTCCCTAGGAAAAGACCCTATCATTCACATTATCTATGCCCCTCATGAAGTCATGAACCTCGATAAGCTCAGTCTTCAACCTCCAATGAAACATTTCCCGGCCTTTCCACTCCATTTTGTTTTCTCACACCCTTGTGACTGTCTCCAGCTGAACCAATTCCTACCACTCAGAATTAAAGACAAAAAATGAAATGTTTCTGGGTTATTCGTTTATGACTGAATTCAGCAGTTCTTACCAGTTGTTATATAGGATACCTTATTTTGTCATTTTAATATTAACACTCCAAACAACTGTAAAACAAACGACTGTAAGTTGAAACATTCACACCTGATGAGTTTTATGCAAACATGTTAATGATCACATTTGATAGTTGAGTAATCTTCCTCAATAATTTGTACATATTATTTCCTTATATCTTCTCAGAGCGAGCGTGAGATTTCTTTTACATGATGAAGGTGCTAGGAGACATAAATTATCTAATCCATCCATCAGGGAATCATTGCCATCTATCACATTTCCTGTGTTGTAATACTTAGTGGTTCCAAAACAGGTTCTTGTTTAAGTTCATAGGTGTGTCATCTGAGAAAGAAGTTAAAAGCAGGAAATTACAAAGTTGCGGTTTTGAATATATTTTGTTTCAAAAAGGTGGAACAGGGCCAAAAAAACGATGACTTTAAACTGAAATGTACAACAACAAAACTAGAAAGACAATTGCTTTTAATAACATTGAGACTTGGTCTTTCATAAGTCATTTTTTAAATTCATTTGTGGGATGTGGGTATTGCTGGCTATTGCCCATCCCTAGTTGTGCTGATGAAGGTGATGGAGATGTCCTATGGCAGTCCACCTGCTGTGGGTAAAAACCACAATGCCATGAGGGAGGGAATTCCAGATTTTGGCTCAGCGACAGTAAAGGCACAGCGATATATTTCTAAGTCAGGGTGGTAAGTGGCGTGGAGGGGAACTTGAAGGTGATGGTATGCCCATATATTTGCGTGGTTGTTGGTTTGGAAAGTGTTGTCTGAGGATGAATTCCTGCAGTGCATTGTGTAGATAGTCCACTCTGCTGTTACTGAGCAATGATGGTGGAGGGGGGTAGATGTTTGTGGATGCGGTAGCAATGAAATGGGCTGCTTTGTCCCTGATGGTGTCAATCTTTCTGAGTGTTGTTGAAGCTGCACCCATCCAGGCAAGTAGGGAGTACTCCATCTGAGCCCTGAATCAGGCCTTCCAGACTTTGGAGAGTAAGGTAGGTAGGAGTCATATGACCCAGACTGGCTCTCAAATGAGACGGGTAACTATGAATTAGAATGAGAATTACACTTTATTGTCACAGGTACAGCTGTATAGTGAAAAGTGCGCCATCTTGGGTACAAAGATACCAAGGTACAAAACCTTAGTTACACAGTAGAAGAATAAAGTAACAAAGTTAGAAGTTATACATTATGGTCTTTTTTTAGTATTAATTAACAAAATAAAGAAATGGAGTTAAACGTTCAACATTACTGCCTTTAAACACTGAGTCAGGCCGGCTCAACTCCCAACAAGGACTTGATTTCCTCAGCTTTGGCTCACTCTCCCTGCACTGACTCATTGCAGATACCGGGACGCCATGGGCTACCTGCTATCCTCACAACACCACCGCAGAAACCGGGGGACCTCAGGCTGCCTGCTCTCCCCCCCACACCACCGTATATACCAGGGGGACCTCAGGCTGCCTGCTCTCCCCACCCCCCCCCCCCCCACACCACCGTATATACCAGGGGGACCTCAGGCTGCCTGCTCTCCCCCCCACACCACCGTATATACCAGGGGGACCTCAGACTGCCTGCTCTCCCCCCCCCCCCCCCCACACCACCGTATATACCAGGGGGACCTCAGGCTGCCTGCTCTCCCCACCCCCCCCCCCCACACCACCGTATATACCAGGGGGACCTCAGACTGCCTGCTCTCCACACCACACCACCACAGGAACAGGGTCACCATGGGCTGCCTGCTCTCCACACCACGGCAGATACCGGGGTCCTCCCCCAAACACCACCACTGATACCGGCACACCGTGGGCTGCCTGCTCTCCCCACCAAACCACCGCAAATACCGTGGGACCTCAGGCTGTCTGTTCTCCCAATCACACCACCACAGATACCGGGGGACCTCAGGCTGCCTGCTCTCCCCACCAAACCACCGCAGCTACCGGGGGACCTCTTTCTCTGCTGTGTTGGGCACCATCCCGAACCACCAATGTCTCAAATTCGCGACCAGGTCCCCCCACTCCAGCTATACGCCTAAAATCCAACAAAGCAGTAACGTCATTATTGCTGCTGCCTCCACAACTGAGCTCTCTCCAGATGGTAAGTACATTGGAAAAAAACCTGGGAAACCTTCCAGCTTGTCCCGGCTCTCTCAATGATTTCTCTCTCTCTCTTTGCGTCTCCCATCAGGAACAGAGCGTGCTCAAGGATCCTTATGAGGCAGCGTGGTGGCTTTGTAAGCACTTAAAGGATCTAATCGCTAGGCGAAACTGAGGACTGCAGATAATGGAGATTAGATCTGACAGTGTGGTGCTGGAAAAGCACAGCAGGTCAGGCAGCGTCTGTGGAGCAGGAGAATTGACTTTCCGGGCATCAGGAGGCCTAATGAAGAGTTTTTGCCCGAAATGTTGATGTTCCCGCTCTCTGAATGCTGCGTGACCTGCTGTGTTTTTCCAGCACCACACTCTCGGATCTAAACCCTAGACAGTCCACATGGCAAAATGTCTCGTGCTGACATGAGATGGTATTCAAATGCCAGTGTGATGCCCTGAAGGTTTCCTGTGATTAGTATGAAGCTGAACACATGGGTGTATTGTCAACCCTTCACACCTGGTAGAAATCAAACAAGGAGAATGCCAAAAATGGCGGGCAAAGATCTCTAACTTTAACTCAACATCATATTACTGATGTCACTAACAAGGTAAACCGAGGCGCTAACACGGGATTTGTCAGGTCTGGACTGAGCTGTCAGAGTAGTGCCCCATATGCACTTTTGATCTCACCAGCTCGAAGAGGGAAGGGCTGGCAACTGGAATGATTCTTAAGAGCTCTTGTTCCAACGTCAATGCACACTCTAGTTTTCACACTTAGAACTCTGCTTCCTCTCATAGCAAGAGCAAGCTAACAACTCCAGAAAGACAGCCATGGGTGAAGTCACAGCCCAGGCCACCCTGAAGGAGGAAGCCTTGGAGATTGGCAGAGTGGGCAGCTATGCAAGGTAAAAACAGTGACTGCAGATGCTGGAAACCAGATTCTGGAGTAGTGGTGCTGGAAGAGCACAGCAGTTCAGGCAGCATCCGAGGAGCAGCGAAATCGACGTTTTAGGCAAAAGCCCTTCATCAGGAATACAGGCAGTGGGGATCTGGCAGCTGTTCAGAAACTTGGATTTTACCAGCAGTGTGGCACTCCTGACATTGGAAGCAGAGCTGCACACCACTTCTGCTTTCCTTTTTCCTTTTTGACATTGTATAATGAAAGTTCTAACCGTGTGCATGTGAAATGTGTTTGGTTCAGTGGGAAAACCCTTCACTGATGAAATCTTCCAACGGCTGACAGTGCTGCTTCTATGGGTCACCTGTTAAAGAGCTTCCTTTATTTCCATTATTGTGAAGGAAACTGCTTGCTAGTATTGTTTTTACTGTTTATTCAACCCTCATGTTGGTAGACTTGTCACTCTGTGGAGCATGTCTGACCTTGCAAGCTCAGCTGACCCTCGTTTCTACGCATTGTAAATTATATCTAATCTGACCTCATTTGCATAATTGAACGCGTATTTTTTGTGACAAAGCCCAAGCTGTTTCATGTCTTTTGGGAGGTTCAGTGTCGAAAGTCCTAATGAGTGTTCGTGGCAGACCTTCCCAAACTCACTTCCTGATCGATCCAATTTCTTGCCATGTGCTAGTCTAACTCACCACACAGCAGGTAGCCGCTGACTCACCAGCATCCCTGTGTACCCAACCAAGTGTTGATAACGCCCCTCCCTCGGTCCCTAAACCAATCCCAACCCACCATTGCCATGCAGAGGCAGTCTGGGGAGGAACGCAGTGGCGTTTGTCGAGGTTCGTCCCGAGCAACGCCGTGACACGGGATTCCATGCTCTACGGCCTGTTCCCCGGGACACACACCGAGACGGACATCAACTGTGCCTGGAGGATCATCAACTCGGTGAAGGACGCTGTCTGGGTGGTCTGAAACCTGTTGATCTTCCAGCTGAAGGAGTTGACCCTGACTGAGTGTTGCAGACTGGCACATTCCAAGGTCCAGGACTACGTGTTGAGGGACGTGCTGAAGCCTGGGGCAGCTGCCGCCAAGGCGCAGTGGGGAAAGACCACCGTGTAACATCTGCCTGTCTAAGAAGAACGGGGGGCCCACGCAGTCATTTGGGCTCCGCTGATGCTTCAGCTCAATATATGGATATATGATTGATAAACGTACAGACCTGTATATAAAAATGATCAATTCTGATCTCTGTATGCAAATGTTAACATATGTATGGCATGACCAGCTGTACAGACCATCAAATTATTTTATGAATAAAGTATATTTTTTAAATAATAAAAAAAATCCCAACCCACCATTGCCAAAGTTCTGTATAGCTATCACAGTGCCAGACTGGGTGATGTCTGGCTGCAGCTCTCTCCCTGCCACTCCCAGCAGCCACAGAGGCATTCTGCATGTAACACAGCTGGAATAGTTGACACTCCTCCAGGCATACAACCCTGTTCCCTCACCCTAGTGCTCGTTTCACCACCCCAGCACGCACGTCACCTGTCCCTACCTGCAGCCATTTAAACACCCTGTAAGTCAGTGCTGCCCTGCCCTCAATGGCCACCGTAATCCTGAAGCTTGTCATTGTCCTGAATGGGAACATCCCACACAGACAGTAATCAGACACATATAAACACAAACAGCAGCTTTTATTAACAGGTAAAAGGGAATTGACAAGATGCTAACCGAGGATGAACTTTGCCCCCACAGGGGCACCTGGATTGGAGCATCATAAGAAAGGTAAAGTTGCCCATAGTCTCACCACATCATAGAGCTGCTCTCTCATTACAGAGAAACGATTGGTTACAGCACCACACCTCAGGTGAATAGGGAGGTTGAGAAGGACAGCCCTTCACGATAACTTCAGCGGGCTTGTGAACTGAACCTCCACTGTTGGCATCATGCTGCATCACTCTGGCCGACTGAGGTAACTCCCCCTCCAACCATGAGTAAAAGATATCACAGTCTTTGCTGCATCCAGCTCTCTTCTATAGGGTGCCGATGTAAAGGAGGTTCTGTCCAGGTCAGCTCTGTCATGGACAATGACAGCTTCCTCCTCCGCAGTGGCCTTGTGTTCCTCCTCAGAAGATTGCTCCCATTCCCCAGTTCCTCCATATTCAGCCGACCGCCTTGTTGCCTCCTCTAATCGTGCAGAGTACTCATGCCACAACCATGTAGCACACACTGTCTGGGCTACACTAGAGGGCGCCCTACATCAGTCCAAGCAGTGGAACCACATCATGAACAGAAGCATCACCTGCTCCCCCACTCCCTGGGCAATACTGTGTCTGCATTCTACACCAGCAAACCCACAGTCACTGCTTCCCTTTATCCAGAGCAAAGAAATCCAATAAATCATATTTCCTTTTCACAAATCCATGTTTGACTTTGATTATCCTGATTTTTTTTATCCTAAATGTTTTGTCGTAATTTCTTTATTGGTAGTTTCTAGCATTTTCTGTTAAGCTAACTGGCCTGTCGTTTGCTGCTTCCTGTCTCCCTAGTGTTTCACATAAAGGAGTTACAAGCACTATTTTCCAATCTAATGCAGCCTACCCCAGATCTCGGAATTTGGGAAAATTAAAACCAACGGATTAACTATTGCACGAGTTACTTCTTCTAATACTCTGGGATGAGGTCGATCACGAGCTGGGGGCTAGTTAACCCACCAGCCTAACAACGTTCTCACTCTCCCTTCCCTGGTGATTGCAATTTTCTTGAGTTTGTCCTTTTCTATTTCCTGATTTATAGCTTTTTCTGGAATGTTTCTGATATCACCTCTTGTGAAGATCAATGTAAAATACCTCTTCAGTTCATTCCCATCTCCTTATTTTCCATAATTAATTGCCCAGTTTCACTCTCTGGGCAATCAATCTTGTTATATTCCTTCTAAAATATCATTCATACTTCTTACATCATTTCTAGCTAGCTTTATCTCCGATCCCAATTGTTTTCCTCCAACTAATGTTTTGTCATTCTTTATTTCATATTTTACCCAAACATTTTAACTGCCTTACCTTTAAATTTAGAATGTATTGATTTTGTGTAATCTGAAATTTCCTTAACCCTGCGCCCTATGGTCGTCTCACAAATGGAAACAGATTCTTCCCATCTACTGTACCCAGACTCCTTATGATTTTGCATACCTTCGTCAAATATTCTCTCAGTCTTTCACTCTCCCTCATCCCTTCTCTTCTCCTGCAAGAACAACGAGAAGTAACTAAGGGGAGAATAGATCATGAGGAAGCAGGAGCTTGAGAAAATAACAACCTGAAAAGCATCGTATAAGGTAGAGAGAGGAAGGAGAGTGAGCAGAATCATGATGGAGGGGGGGCAAGAGGTATTGGCAATTAAAGGAAGAGGCACCAGTGGGCTCAGCACAGATAGAATGGCAGTACCAGGAGGGAGAGCAGGAGCACAGGGAGAGGGATGAGCAGGAAAACAAATTGAGTAAATTGGAGCCTGATGAGATGGGAGCAGGAGTCCAGTGAGGTGGTATTTGGAGCAAGGGACTTAGTATGTTGGGGGAGATGTGGGAATAGGAGCACAGTTTATCAGGGGGTGGGAATAGATCATGGAAGGAGGTGATAGAAACATGTGAGTGAAATATGGCCATGCCAGTATTGACCTCTGTTCGAACCAGGTAACCATTTAGCCAGATGTTTATTTTGATTGGTTCTGATTTGGGCATTACTGAGCAAGTGAACTGTACCAACCCAGATGTAGGTGTATTTTCCAGGGTGTGCATTCTCCTGGCTACCAGTCTATGAATTCTCTTACTCAGTTGAGGTCCAGTGGGACTCTGATGCTGTCTCAAGTCTGCATACTGGCATCAACTACAAAGGCTTGTGGCCTGGATCCTGAAGAAAATGTAAACTGTTTGGCTGAGGCTTGGCCTTGTGTTTGGGGTTTTGCTGTGGGCTGACCCAGGATCCCTCTGTTCAGGGTATGTCCTGAGTGAGGCCGTGCAATTCCTCCACTCAAGTGATCTTCCCCAAGCTCAGTTGTACTGGCAAGGGTACCCACTTCCATCAGAATATCCTGCAACTCAATGCTACGTTTCCAGCATTTTCTGATGAAATATTCAGTTGTAGTTTAAAGTATAGTTGGGCTTCTGTCAGTGGGTGTATTTGCCTGGTGGCATCATTAACCTACATACCAAACAGCCTCTCAGTAAGGGTTAAAACAAAGGCACATACTAGTCATCTTAACCAAGTCAAAATTCCCAATAAGGACCCCCCGGGTTCTCAATTTATCAAATAAAACCAATGGCATCTCAGAATTACGTGGGGCTTGGGACAGTAGTACTTTTTAACTAAATTCACCAACTCTTGAAAGGTTTTAGTATCTGGTGCCTCAGGGAAAGTTAGGCTCCAAATAATCAAAAAATGCTGCTGGTCCACCAGCTGTTCAGAGAATTACTCACTGCTTTTGGTCTGTCCCAGTGTCATCTGCTGGGAAAACACATAACATGTTGTTTCCAAACACTGGGCTGAGACTTCAATGGTAGGGTCGAACAAGTCACAACGGCATGACCCCAACTTAAAGATGGCTGTTTGTGAGTGAGTCTCTTCAAGGGTGTGTCGTTCTCCCATCACCACTGAACTATCTCCACAGAGGCCGATATCCTGTCACCAATTCACCCTTCACTTACAGGTAGATAGTCCTCAACCCTGATCCTGCTTTCTCAGAGTCAGCTCCGAGACTGAATAGAAGCTCGGACGCCCCTGTTTATTTCTTTCTTTTTTTTTTGTTCCCACACACTACTGCCGAACAGCAGTAGTGCTTATTTTTCCCCAGCACCCACCCATGTGGTGTGTGTGCAGGTGTGGGACGCAATGAAAAACAATAAGTGCCTACACCTTCATTTATATTCCACCACCAGGAAGAAAGGAAAGACTGAAGTACACTTCTGTTTAAATCAGTCAGCCAGCACTCCCTGACTGGACAATGTTTACAGCCCCAGTCGGGGAACTCATATTCTATAAAGTCCACCAAGCTGACTTCCGTACAATCATTACAGCTGAGGTCATTGTGTAGGAACACATTGGGGTGAGGTGGGGCACAGAGATAAGGAGTATGAGAATAGTAGGGGCATTACAGGGGCACAGTGAGGGGGAGCACAGTGGGGGGGGTGAGGGAAGCACAGTGAGGGGGTGAGGGAAGCACAGTGAGGGGGTGAGGGAAGCACAGTGAGGGGAGGGGAGCACAGTGTGGATAGGGGGAGCATAGTGAGGGGAGCACAGTAGGCGCAGCACAGTGGGGGAAGGGAGAGCAGAGTGAGGGGAGGACAGTGGGCAGAGCACATGGGGGGGAGGGGGAGCACAGTGAGGGGAGCACTGTGGGGTGGGGGAGCACAGTGAGGGGAGCACTGTGGGGTGGGGCAGCACAGTGAGGGGAGCACAGTGGGGTGGGGGAGCACAGTGAGGGGAGCACAGTGGGGTGGGGGAGCACAGTGGGTTGGGGGAGCTCAGTGGGGTGGGGGGAGCACAGTGAGGGGAGCACAGGGGGGAGCGCAGTGGCGTGGGGGAGCACAGTGAGGGGAGCACAGTGAGGGGTGCAAAGTGGTGAGAGGGGAGCACAGTGGGGGGAGCACAGTGGGGAGGGGGAGCACAGTAGGGGGACCCAGTGGGGGGGGGAGCACAGTGCGGAGGGGGAACACAGTGAGGGGAGCACATGCAGTGGGGGAGCACAGTGGGGGGAGCACAGTGGGGGGGAACACAGAGGAGGGAACACAGTGGGGGGGAGGGGCAGCAAAGTGGGGGAGCACGGTGGGGGGGAGCACAGTGAAGGGAGCACAGTGGGGGGAACACAGAGGGGGGAACACGGTGGGGGGAGCACAGAGGGGGGAACACAGTGGGGGGAGCACAGTGAGGGGAGGGGAGCACAGTGGGGGGAGCACAATGGGAGAGCACAGTGTGGTGGGGGAACACAGTGGGGGGAGCACAGTTGGGGGGAACACAGTGGGGGGAGCACAGAGGGGGGAACACAGAGGGGGGAAACACAGTGGGGGGAACACAGTGGGGGAGCACAGTGGGGGGAGGGGGAAACACAGTGGGGGGAGCACAGTGGGGGGAGCACAGTAGGGGAGCACAGTGTGGATGGGGAGCACAGTGGGGGTTGCACAGTGAGGGGGAGCACAATGGGGGAGCACAGTGGGGGGGAAACACAGTGGGGGGGAGCACAGTGGGGGGAGCACAGTGTGGAGGGGGAGCACAGTGGGGGGGAGCACAGTGAGGGGGGAGCACAGTGTGGTGGGGAAACACAATGGGGGGAGCACAATGGGGAGAGGGGCAGCACAGTGGAGGGAGCACAGTGGGGTGGGGGAACACAGTGGGGAGAGCACAATGGTGGGGAGCACAATGGGGGAGCACAATGGGGGGCAGCACAGTTTGGGAAGCACAGTGGGGGGGAGCACAGTAAGGGGAGCACAGTGTGGAGGGGGTACACAGTGGGGGGAACACAGTGGGGGGGAGCATCATGTGGCGGGGAACACAGTGGGGGGGAGCACAGTGGGGGGGAGAACAGAGGGGGGAACACAGTGGGGGGGAGCACAGTGAGGGGAGGGGATCACAGTGGGAGGAACATAGTGGGGGAGAGCACAGTGGGGGGGAGCACAGTGTGGTGGGGGAACACAGTGGGGGGAGCACAGTGGGGGGGAACACAGTGAGGGGAGCACAGTGGGGGGGAGCACAATGGTGGGAGGGGCAGCACAGTGGAGGGAGCACAGTGAGGGGAGCACAGTGGGGGGGTGAGGGAGCACAGTGGGGGGTGAGGGAGCACAGTGGGGGGGTGAGGGAGCATAGTGGGGGCACTGTGGGCGATGAGGGAGCACAGTGGGGGAGTGAGGGAGCACAGTGAGGGCACTGTGAGGGGTGAGGGAGCACAGTGGGCACACAGTCGGGGTGTGAGGGAGCACAGTGGGGGAATGAGGGAGCACAGTGGGGGCACAGTTGGGGGGTGAGGGAGCACAGTGGGGGAATGAGGGAGCACAGTGGGGGCACAGTGGAGGGGTTGAGGGAGCACAGTGGGGGCACAGTCGGGGGGTGAGGGAGCACAGTGAGGGCACTGTGAGGGGTGAGGGAGCACAGTGGGCACACAGTCGGGGTGTGAGGGAGCACAGTGGGGGAATGAGGGAGCACAGTGGGGGCACAGTTGGGGGGTGAGGGAGCACAGTGGGGGAATGAGGGAGCACAGTGGGGGCACAGTGGAGGGGTTGAGGGAGCACAGTGGGGGCACAGTCGGGGGGTGAGGGAGCACAGTGAGGGGGTGTGGGGAGCACTGCGGAGGTACAGTCGGGGGGGGGTGGGGAGCACAGTGGTGGAGGGGTGTAGGAATCTGATGGGGGGTGGTGTAGAAACCTGATGTGGCTTTTGTAGCAGAGCGGGGAGATAATAGGAATGCTGAGATGTACATTGTGTATTTATTCATATTATTCAACAAGTAACAAGTTTTATTGTCCTGCTCTAAAAGCAGCACTAAAACAGGTTGGAGTGCTGTGAACATTCTATTACTCCCAGGTGGCATTTTGGCCATTTGGCTGGGAAAGAAACTGATTTTGCAACAGGAAAAATTGAAGTGCTCTGACAGAAACTATTAATGATACCAACCTCTTTTTTATCATTGTTTATCTCGAGTCTTTAATTACTAGCTCGATGTAATCCCACACATCCGGAGAAATTCCACGATGAGCCAACTCCTTACAGTGAGTCAAGGTACTCCAGCTATAAATGCAGCCAGTGAGGAGCAGCAAGTCAGTCAGTCAGAGGCTCAGAGAGTACAGCAGTAATTAGACCAAGATCACTCAATCAGTGAAGCACAATGAGGAGTAAAATTACTCTCTCCATTCTCATTCTCTTCGTACTGTGTATGTCATCCACAGAAGGTAAGAAAGATCTAATTTCGCAGCCTTTATACAGAACCTATAATTACACGCGTTAGATTTGGTTTCTTATTTCAATGACTGAAGCTGCAACATACATTCTTAATATAAAAGTTAACAGCTAAAGAAATCTAATTCATTATTGACTGAAACATTAGTACTGTTCAATGTTAGTAATTGGTACTATAGAGGAGGAAGATGTGAATGTATTTGGGGTTAAAGGGCAAAATTTTATCACAGAGTTTGAGACCCAGAAGTCAGACTAGAGTAGTATGGTCCAAGCCGACACTTGCCAGTAGTCGGGCTGGTCCAGCTGTAGCCGCAGGTAATTTTGGTCTTGATTGGTCTCTTCAGAGGGCTCACAGCTCTGCCATCTCAGCAGTGCCATTGGGAGAAATGAGCACTGTTGAGATACAAACAGGCACAAGCCTGCAGAACATACCTGCCCTTTGGTTGGGAAGTAAGGCATTAAATTGAGGGGATTGAGGGGATTGAGGGGATTGAGGGCCGTAGCCCCCCCTCACCCCCCACCCCCCATGAAATAGAGGGGAAACCACACTGGGGAGGAGAAATCAGACCTGAAGGTCCTGCCTTTCATGCCCCCAGCCCTAACTTTGGCTCATTGACTTCTAACTCCAGTGACTCTATGGGCTGTCACAGAGAAACTGTCTTCAAAAAACAGACAGCCTCCTGAAAGCACAAGTGGCAAAATACTTGCCATCCCTCAAAATGGCACATAAATGGGAGCTTAACTGTTTGCCCATCTCAATGGAGTAGGCAGATGAGTTGTCTCACTGCAAGTCCATTATCTGCTGCAGTGACTCTGATAGAATCTAGGTAGTAGATTAGTTAGTAGAGTAGGAGAGCATGTAGTGTGGCAGTTCGTGCAAATCTGAAAATAAACGTTCAAATCTTGCAATTTCTTTAATTTACAGCCGCATCAATCGGAAGAACAGGATTGAATCTACGCTGCCAGTGTATAAAAACAACCTCCAAATTCATCCATCCAACAAATATGAACAATATTGAAATCATCCCAAGTGGGCCACACTGTGAGAACACGGAAATTATGTAGGTGTTCAAGCCCTTTTTAATTTTCTGTACTCAACAACAGTCATAATTCTGAAATAAGACTACAAGCATCTCAATTCAGAGACAGTAGATACTTAGTAATATGCAATAAATTCCATTCTTCTCTTCATTCAGTGCCAGCCTTAAAAGCAAGGATCGTGTGTGTCTGGATCCTACAGCTCATTGGTTGAAGAAAGTCCTTAACAAGATGATGAAAAAGTAAGGTTCAGTGTGTGTCGGGTGGGGAAAGGACATCATTTCCTGTTTTTTCAAAAATAATCATACTCACTTTCTAGTAACTTTATATAGAGTTAAATTGATAAATTGTATGCCTGGCTCAGTCAATCAGTACTGGTTGAAAAGATTCCAGGGATTGTTTTTGGTTTGTACTGGTTTGATAACTAGAATTGAAGCCCATGTTGGTTTCTTACACCAAGACTTGTGAAGGAAAGAAACCTTTATAGTCCCTGCTCCTGATCCCCATCCACTTACTCCCTGTCATTTAGACAGTGGGAGATTTTGTCAAGAGGTAAAGAGGCAGATTCAGGTTTGGCTGTTATAGTCTCAGATCATACAGCTCATAAACAATGTAAGATTGGCTATTCAAAGGTGTTGCCAAAGAACTGCTAGTGCAAACAAACCTCGCAGATCAATACAGTTAAAAAGTTGCTGATGTGAGATTGCAGTCAATGTGTGATATGTTAGAGAGACAGGCATGTCTGTTTTGGGTAGTCTTTGATCTAAATATTTAATATTCTATTTAATTAATTATAAATATTTTACTCTGCTTTGAGACATTTCTATAAATGTATTCAACAAATTAAAATAATTTCTGACACAACTGAATGGTTTGTCAGAGTAAATGGTAATTGTCTACTTTAGGATGTGAGATTTTAAGACTGGAGGTAGATTTTTAAGGTGGGAGATTTAAAAAAGACATGAGAGACAAATGTTTACACAGAGGGTGGTTCGCACGTGGAATGAACTTCCTGAGAAAGTGGTACATGCGGCTAGAATTATAATATGTTTTGGATAGATTCCTGAATAGGACAGGTTTGGAGGAATGTGGGCCAGGAGCAGGCAGGGGGGCAGAACTTAGTTTGGGATTATGGTCGGCATGGACTGGTTGGAAAAGTCTGTTTCTGTGCTGTATGACTCTATGATTCTTTGACTTTATAAATACCCCTGTACTGTATGATGCAAATACCCACTGTACTCATTTATTCTTGTATTTCTGCAGATCCAAGTAGATGTGTCACTGAAGTGAGGCTCAACTTTAAATATCGAACAATGAATTGCCACATTTGGGGATCTGGCTGCGCTGGATTGGTGTGGAGTTATCAGAGGCAGCAACTCTTGACTGGGCATTCACTGTTGAAAATTGTACCGTGATTTTAACACCTTAAACATAGGAAAGTGAACATTTCATTTTTTAATTGGCCCACAGTCGAGGTACCAAAGTGACTTGACAATAAGTGAGATATCCGATATGAAGCAATAGATGACTTCATCAACAGCTCTTTTGGATAATTATTAATTGTTACTCAAACAGGATTCTTTACATTTGCTGCCAGGTAGCAATGTTACAGAATATAGTTACTCAATAGTATATTGTTCAGTATGACAAATTGTCAGTAATGTGCTATTTCTATTATTTAATCCAGATATTTAGTTGGTTTTGTATTTATTTATGAGCTCCAAAAATTATTATTAACAAATATATTAATAATTAAAATGTATATATGCAGGTGTAATTTATTTTTCAGGTTGAAATTGTCCTGAAGTATTTTTCTTTCATTTATCTATATATTATAATTGCAGAATGTAAATCTTGGGGCTAATATTATCTTGACTTGATTATTAAATTAAATATTAAAACTATATTCTGAGTTGTTTTGCATGTTGCCATAATTTTCTGTACTTTCTGCCTCACAGCGCCTGTAGACCCGGGTTCAATTCCCGACTCAGGCGACTGACTGTGTGGAGTCTGCACGTTCTCCCCGTGTCTGCGTGGGTTTCCTCCGGGTGCTCCGGTTTCCTCCCACAGTCCAAAGATGTGCGGGTCAGGTGAATTGGCCACGCTAAATTGCCCGTAGTGTTAGGTAAGGGGTAAATGTAGGGGTATGGGTGGGTTGCGCTTCGGCGGGTCGGTGTGGACTTGTTGGGCCGAAGGGCCTGTTTCCACACTGTAAGTCTAATCTAATCTAATCTTGAGCATCAAGCATCAAAAAGGTAGCGAGAGCAATCATTGAATCCCAGGCTAGGAATTACCTCCAAGTGACTGGTACCTTAAAACTGAAAAGTGTTGTACTCAACTGGTGACCTGCTGGGGTGGGGGTGGGGGGAGCCAGGACACATTGGATTCCTGCGGGCTTCAGAAAAGATTTACAAGGATGTTGTCGTGGTTGGAGGGTTTGAGCTATGGGGAGAGGTTGAATAGACTGGGGCTGTTTTCCCTGGAGTGTTGGAGGTTGAGGGGTGACCTTATAGAGGTTTATAAAATCATGAGGGGCATGGATAAGATAAATAGGCAAAGTCTTTTCCCTGGGGTGGGGGAGTCCAGAACTAGAGGGCATAGGTTTAAGGTGAGAGGGGAAAGATGTAAAAGAAACTTAAGGGGCAACTTTTTCACGCAGAGGGTGGTACGTGTATGGACTGAGCTGCCAGAGGAAGTGGTGGAGGCTGGTACAATTGTAACATTTAAAAGGCATTTGGATGGGTATATGAATAGGAAGGGTTTGGAGGGATATGGGCTGGATGCTGGCAGGTGGGACTAGATTGGGTTGGGATATCTGGTCGACACGGACAAATTAGACCGAAGGGTCTGTTTCCATGCTGTACATCTCTATGACTCTATGACTGTATTTGTGCAGACACTGCTATGAAATTGATGTGAGGAACTGATCTCGTTTGAAACATCTGTAGATTTTAAAATAAAATCTCAATCTTTTCTGAATGCAGTCAGTGCTGGGATGTATGTTTAGAAAAGCAATTTGGGTGAAAGTTATTTCCACCACTTGTGTGTCTTTACAACAACTTGTTTTTAATAATACCTTTAATAAGGAGATGGAAGGACAAATGGCCAATAATTTTGTTACAGTCGTAGATTTTAAGGAGACCATTAAATGAGTACAGAAAGCCAGAGACCTTTAGAAACAACCCCAAAGTTTGGGGTCCTCGCATCTGAAGGCATGGCTGCCAATAATGGAGTCCAGAACATTGCGTCACAGTCTCAGAATAATAGATCAGCAATTTAGCATAAAGCAAAACTTCTTCACTCAAATAATTGTGTATTTTTGAAATTCCCTACTTGGTTACTCGAGCATAATCAAGACAGAAGTTGACAGATTTTGAGGAGCTAAGGGAATATGAGAAGTGGGGATAATGCAGGAAAATGGAGTTGTTTAAGGATAAAGGCACCTGTTTAATCTAAGGGGGCTGTACAGTCATGCCAATGTTCAGTTATTGACTTCTCTTTACAGCAGATCAGCTCATTTCATTAGCTTTGGCATCACAGTGAAGCAATAAAGCAAAGTTTTATTGGGTTTAACCCTCCCAAGCTCCAGGGCATCCATTAAAAGCAACCACATAGCACGTCTCACCTTCGTAAATAGATAGGAATTCCACTCTATGAGTATGTAGGTGGTTGTGACCACAATGAAACGCTCCTTCATGCCAGTATTTGCAAACCCTGGCATCACAATTCTTTGATATTGCTGATCTTCTCGAGGAAGAAGGTTATAAACAGATAGAAATAGGGGAACAGGAATAGACCATGCAGCCCATCAAACTTGCTTTACCATTCAATTAGATTTTGATTGATCATCCCCTTCAAAGCTACTTCCCTACATTATCTCAGATTCCTTGACATTGTTAGTCTCCTGAAATCTATCAATGCTTTGGGACAGGGCCAATACTCTGCTGCCGTGCTAATGGCCAATTAATGTCCACCTCAATGCCTATTTCTGTCCCTGCCGTAATAACGCAGCCAGCAAGAGGATCTGGAACAAAGCAGGCCAGCCTACGACTTCACTATCTTGGGTAAAAAGGAAGGAAGAAAAAGCAAGGTAACTCCTTTTGAGATTACTTGTGCCATTGGAGGAAACTAGCTGTCCCACCGTGATTTTTGTAACTGGTCCTCCTCTCTTCCAAAACCTAAGTGCCCTCACCTCTTTGCTAGCCTTACCCAACACCCTGCTTGACCCAGGGATTCCCTGAACCACGATCATCAAAACCTAAAGACTCATCTATCACTCCAGGGTTCATGCTCCTTCTCCTCTGGACTGGCTGTAGTGTCAGTGTCATTCCCCCCACGCCCCCCCCCCCCCCCCCCCCCCCCCCCTCAGCCAAAGCAAAACACTCAAAAACACAGTATGGTTTTACCTCCTTCATCTTTATTCTGGGCCCTGGAGGGAGAAAGAACGATCACTCATGTGCTCAGAGACATGAGTTCTTGGTCTTTTCTCTCGAACCACAGTTTCTTAGTGAATTATATAGTCATTTACAGGGAGGTACATCCAGATAAGGCAATATACATACTGATTGGGTGACCATTACAATCAACGAGTGTTAACAGTAAAGATTAAACCATCTGCTGTTACACAATGAATACTTTTCACCTTGTTAACTGGCTTCACATAATAAATACTTTTCTTCTTGTTAACCAACCTTACTGAATGCTTCCAAAATTGTTAAATGGCTCTACATAATGACTACTTTTCCACTTTGTTAACCTATTACCCTTGCTTCCAGCACCCCATTGTTAACTGTAATTTATTATCTGATCTGAGTCATGCTCAGGTGAACCTTATGTTTCACAAAACTCAAGACTTAACTCTTTCTGTACCTGCTCATTCCTTATACACCTTCTCACCAGCAGCTGTCTCTTCCGAGTTCTGACATTGCTGACACTGTTCAACTCTTAGCCAATCAGATTGGCCATTGCTAATGGGGAGCATCAACTCAGACTGAATTAATTGTCATTTGGAAAATAATGGGTTAACAAATAACAGAAAAATGGATTCCTTATGGGAAACATGTATTTGATTAACCAATGACATAGCAGACGTTTAAGTAATTGGACTTTAAACATAACCTCAATAAAGTTATTAAAGTTCAATAAATGCATTAGCAAAATTGAAGTCAATTGGATCAATGGGCATGGATATGAAACTGGGAGAGGAAAGCAGCACGTTGGTTGCTATTCAGTCTGAAGGAAAGTACACTGTGGTGACTTTGCTGTCCTTACAATACAAGAGAACGTAGCATTAAAGTACAGATTACAGGCAGGTGCATATACGGAAAATCTAGCTAATTTTAAAATTTGCAGAGAAACTCGGGGGCATGTAAGGCAATATTGTACACTTTACAGTAGGCGAGAAGCTTTGATATTTAATAAATTGTAAGGAGCTATGCAAAACTCTCACATTGAAACAATATGGACCACAAAATATCCTGATGAAGGGCTTATGCCCGAAACGTCGAATTTCCTGTTCCTTAGATGCTGCCTGACCTGCTGTGCTTTAACCAGCAACACATTTTCAGCTCTGATCTCCAGCATCTGCAGACCTCACTTTTTCCACAAAGTATCATCCAAGCACCAAGCATGACACATTACGCTGCCAACATTGCGAGGGGATAGAGAAAGGCAGATGCTGGAATCCAAAGTAGACAAAGAGGAGGCTGGGAGAACACAGCAAGCCAGCAGCATCAGGAGGTGGAGAAGTCAATGTTTTGTGTGTTACCCTTCTTCAGGACTGGGAAGAAGTTTATGGTCAGAACTGAAAAAGGGTTATACCCAAAAGACCAAACTCTCCACCTCCTGATGCTGCCTGGCTTCCTGTGTTCTCCCAGCCTCCTGTTTGTCAACCGAGACAGCTGTCCCACAGACCGGTCAAGCAATAGTCCGGTATAGTTATTCTAACCAGATTGCATCTTCCATGTGCTAGAAATGTTCATCACCATCCCTCGGTATTTCTGTCCCACCAATGAAAGCTACCAACCAACGATTGTACCACAGTGGTACATGAGTGTGGTCAGAAGCAAGTTGTCTTTGGAATCCTCAGGCTGACTCCAAGTCACGTAAATTTTCAGGGGATCAGGTTAGATATTGGCAAGAAAACCTTCTGCTTATCCTAGCATCCTGCCTGATGAGTCTGTATCCCTTCATGTTGAACCCCACTTGGAAGAAACTCCTGGGGTAGCAATTGTAGACATTGCCACTGGGTGGAGGACTTTCCATCACCAAGAAAGTCTCAGTAGAACCATTCTCAACCCAACGGATCGAGTTCTGAAGGATATAGCATCGAGACCTGCATTGAGGCAGGTGATGAGAGAACTAAGGTGACAGGGAAAGCTGCTTTGTCTCGTCCTTAGCAGTCTATTTGTTGCAGATGCATTGTCTATGACAGCAATGATGGAGTAACCACCACACAGGTCTTGAGGAAACAATGTCTTGGCTTCAAGCTGCTAACACTCTCCCGAGTATTTTGTAGTTCTACTGCTACGCTAAATGAAATAGACTTAGAATAACAAACTGGGCATCAATTCAGTTCTTAACGCCATCCACCTCAAAAGAATCATATTGAACTCCAATTTGTAGCCTCTTAACACTCTGTAATCCTCCCCGTATCATTACCAACAAACAGATGATCAACCCTTAACCAGATCAAAGCTCTGCATTCATGCCATTTACAGTTGTGATTAGACTAGCTATTTTTTATAGCTATTTTAAATAAAATTCAACTATAGTGGGATTTGAGCCCATGTTCCCAAAAGCATCGACTTGAGCTTGTGTTAAAAGCCCAGTAATGTTATCACTATGCTATCACCATAAACATTCAGCCCAACCACTGTCAGCTACACAGAGGCTGCAGTATGAACCAGTTAGAAAATCAATCATAGGCTTTTCAACTGCACTTCGGTCATCCCTTCTCGAGGGAGAAAGTGAGCACTGCGGATGCTGGAGGTCAGGGTCTACAGTGTAGTGCTGGAACAGCACAGCCGGTCGGGCAGCATCCGAGAAGCAGGAGAATTGACATTTCGGGCATAAGCCCTGCGTTAGGAAGTTTTTTTTAGGGTACTCATTCAAGCTTATAGTTTATGTGAATCTGCAAATTACAAGAGAGCTAATTGATGACACCTCAAAAAATGTTGTCTTTCTTCACAGGGTTTTGATGTCTTTGTATCCCAGCTGTCAGAATTATAATGGGCAGGTCTAATAAAACTGCTTTGTTACTGTATGTACCAACAAATTAATATGTCAATAATATCTGGCATTTGACTGTTCAAATACATTTCCATTAGGTTTGGTCTCACCAACACCCAGCACATGACCAGCTCCTCTCACTTGCTGATTCTCCCCCACACACTTGGTTGAGGTTTTCTTTCTCATCTCATAGAGTCATGGAGACGTAGCACAGAAACAGTCCAACCCGTCCATGCCGACCAGATATCCCAACCTAATCTAGTCCCATTTCCCAGCACTTGGCCCATATCCCTCTAAACCCCTCCTATTCATATAACCATCCAGGTACCTTTTCAATGCTGTAATTGTACCAGCCTCCACCACTTCCTCTGGCAGCTCTGGCGCCACCCTCTGCATGAAAAAGTTGCCCCGAGTTAGGTTTCTCCTTTATGATTGCAATGCTGGTCCCTCGCAACTGTAATGAGATCTTGTGTATACCCTTTCTTAAAAGTGTTGGCATGGGTTGATATACTGAAAGCCTGTGGAATTTTCCTCCAGTGACAATACTTAATTACATCCTGAGCTCTTTGCTTCAAACTTCAGGCTTGAACTCACCACGAGCCCTGCCAAGAAAATTGCCAAACACTTTTTCAGCTTTCCTTCAGTATGCCATGGTTGTTCTCCCTTGACTAAAGGAAGATTTTACAGAGGTGTTCAAAATCATTAAGAATTTTGACATTATAAATAAAGAAAAACTGTTCAGATCCAACAAGCTAAGTAACCAAAAGACTTCTTCTTTTACATTATTTGGTCCAAGAAACAGTTGAGAGGAGGAGAAATGACTTTATTTAGTGAAATATGTGGCATTAACCACATACATTAGGCCTTGAATAAACTCTCGTCTATATTCCAAGGTCTTATGGAAATGAGTGAGAGGGAAAGTAAAGCCATTGCTTATCTTTATATCCTTTTGACTATTATTTTGACAGTATACATTGACAACCCAAACAATTCATCTGCTAGCGCAATTATTTGCAGTTACGTTATTTTTATTTATAACAGGAAAGATCCTGTAACCAAAACAATCGGAAATCTGCCAAATGCTTCCCCAAGGAACTGATGATGCTGGCTGTCTATTGTAAATATTGAATCTTTTTCAGCAAGGGTGCTTAAGGTTACGGAATTGAGGTAACAAGGTGGACTTACGATGTAGATTAGCCATGACTTTGAATTGATGATTGCTTATCATGAGGAGCTGATAGGCCTAATGATATTAGAGTACAAAGTTAAAAATCATACCACACCAGGTTACAGTCCAATAGGTTTATTTGGAAGCTCTAGCTTTCAGAGCGCTGCTCCTTCATCAGGTGGTTGTGGAGAATAAGATTGTTAGACACAGAATTTATAGCAAAAGTTTACAATGTGATGTAACTGAAAAAGATCTGGATTGTTTAAGTCTCTCATCTTTTAGAATGACCATGTTGGTTTCAGTTCATTCATATGTAAATCACAGAATGTTTTTTAAAGAAGTTACATTCTCAGGTTAACTTTAACAATTGGTGTCAGGCAGATAAGATGTTGAAGATGTTCGCTCCCCGTGTGCTGTTGTCTGTGCCATAATGTTCAGACTGATTCTAATCTAAAAAAATGAGTTAACATTTAAGAGTATTAGAGTATTAATCCAGAGGCCCAAGTAATGCTCTGGGGTCTTGGGCTCACAGTCTGCAATGGAAAATGTTGGAATTTGACTTCAATTAAAAATAAATCTGGAACTTTTGCCTCAGGCGACTTTCTGTGTGGAGTTTGCACATTCTCCCCGTGTCTGTGTGGATTTCTTCCGGGTGCTCCGGTTTCCTCCCACAGTCCAAAAATGTGCAGGTTAGGTAAATTGGCCATGCTAAGTTGCCCGTAGTGTTAGGTGAAAGGGTAAATGTAGGGGAATGGGTCTGGGTGGGTTGCGCTTCGGCAGGTCGGCGTGGACGGGTTGGCCCAAAGGGCCTGTTTCCACACTGTAAGTAATCTAATCTAATCTAAACTTAAGTCTAGAATGACGAATGTAAACACCATTGCTGATTGTCAGAAAACCCATTTGGCCCATTGATGTCCTTTAGGCAAGGGAAGTGCCATCCTCACCTGGTCTGACCTATATTTGATTCCAGACTTACAGTAATGTGGCTGACCCTTAGGTGTCTTCTGGGTAATGAGGGATGAATATTAAACAGTGGTCTAGCCAGTGCTACCACGTCCTGTGAATGATTGTTTTCAAGCTGTAACAACCTGAAATTCACTGCCTGAAAAGGTTCTGAAAATAGACTCAGTAATATTTTTAAAGAGAAAATTGATTAAAATTTGAACAGGAGCTATGAGTGCGGAAATGTTGAGAGTTAGCAGATGCAGATCTGATTGCCTTTTAGTGTACATTATACTTCTATGATGCTAATTATGTGGCTCACTGCATGATATTTATAACCTATGTGAACTACACAAAATATAGATTTTATTTGAATCCGTGAAGTTCCTGTTAATTGTTAATTTCGGCATATTCCTCTTCGTGATATCTGTCTTGGAATATAAGGATAAACCTTTTTTACTGGATTCATAAAGTTCATTGTGTACTATTCCTTAACAATCTGATGGCTGACTGTCGATTCACAAAATTTAGTAGTTAAGAATTCTCCTTATGAAGAAGGCTGGACCAAGAGATGGCGTCCGCCTCACTTAAAACTGCAATTACTTTTATGTGCATTTTATTCTCTCCTTCTTCCAGAACTTCTTGCTATCTGCTGTTTTGTGTCAGCTTTGATTTTAAGGGTTTTAGGTAGAAAATGGAGTGTATTGCTCAGTTTGAGTAAAGCATGTACCAATGACAACTTTTAAATTGCTGTGATCCATGAATACTTTCAGGCTGTGTAATTTGTGGTGAGATTCTTTTTTTTGCATCTTTGCTAGCCATTTGAAACCAGCATTCAGCCTCCTACATATGATGACACATATTGCACGTAATGTCCCCTCTGCCAAGTTAATCAGCTCTTGTTTGCATTTTCTCATTGTCTGACTCTCGTAGTAATAAGTTACTGCAATGAAACAGGCAACATGAACTTTAACAAAGTTGAAATGGCGAACAAAATTCCCAAGTTAAATGAACTTATTTTTAAAAAATTACCTTCCATGTCACTCAGTCACTGTACGCAATAATGCAGTGTCACTTCCTATGTCCACAAGACAGGATATACTGCAATTAAACGCGTGAGGAAATGTGGATGTCAACCAAGTGTCACTTTGGTTTGTATGATAATACTCTCAACTCTGAGTCAGAGGTTTGTATGTTATGAGATAATTATGAGCTGATCAAAGTTGCTCCTTCAATTGCTGTAGTGTTCCCCAGATCTTTCACTGTCATGTTGTAGCAAGGCTCCAAAAGCTTGAACTTCCAAATCAACCCGTTGGCCTATAACCCAGTGTTGTGTGATTTTTAACATTGCCCACCCCAGTCCAAACCGACAGCTCCACATCATGTTTTGTTAGGAGTTTGATGGAAATGGTGTAAGATTCTGCAAACTGTCTCCTAAGGTACTATGCTTTCAAAAAATAATTGAAACGACCAGGACTATGATGATCAAGTGAAAAAGTGGGATTGACGGCATTGTGGAGAGCCACCATTGACTCAATGGACTCAATGCTTTTCATTTTGTACTGGAAATGGTTCAATGCCTCTATGATAGTTATTCCAATTTTACAAGTTGCCACATTCACCACCTTGGCTCACCCAGATTAAAAAGCCAGGGGCTTGGACACATGCTGCAGTACCACAGCTCCTCCAACAGATATTTCATGGCCAGATATTATGAAACTTGAAAGGATTTAGAAAAGATTTACAAGCATGTTGCCAAGAGTGGAGAGTTTAAGCTTTAAGGAGAAGCTGAATAGGGGCTATTTTCCCTGGAATGTCGGAGGCTGAGAGGTGACTTTATAGAAGTTTATAAAATCATGAAGGGCATGGGTAGGTTAAATTGTCAACATCTCTTCCCCAGGGTGGAGGAGTCCAGAACTAGAGTGTGCAGGTTTAAGATGAGAGGGGAAAAATTTAAAAAAGGACTTAAGGTAATATGTTTTCACGGACAGGGTGGCGTGCGTGTGTGGAATGAGCTGCTACAGACAGTGGTGGAGGCTGGTAGAGTTACAGCATTTAAAAGGCATCTGGATGGGTATATGAATAGGAAGGGTTTAGAGGGAGATAGGCCAAATGTTGGTAAATGGGACTAGATTAATTTGGGATATCTGGTTAGCATGGATGAGATGGACTGAAGGGGGGTTGGGGGGGGGGGGGGGGTCTGTTTCCGTGCTGTACATTTCTGTGACTCTATGACTCTACAATTGACTGTATGAAAACCTGCTGGGCTGATTGCTTGTTGTGGGACTTTCCCTCCCATTCTAAGTCAATGGCATTGGGATGAGATGGCAGAAATAATTGTCCACTTGAGGACCTTAGTTCACTCATGGGCAAGTTGGCAGTCTGACTCTCCCCTGATCCCCCCTTCCCCCCACCTTCAGCCAGTAAACCTGTGGAGCTGGATTTGTCAATCCCACCTGCCACAGTTTCAAACATGCGGTGGGGAATGGTTTCCCGACAATCAGGCTCCGGAGAATGGCAGTGATGGTGCTGCCTCTGATCCTGATTCATGTTATCATCATGTGAATGGGGGTATCTAGGGAGGAGCAAGGACTGGGGATAAAGGAAGGGAATGGGAGGAGGATCTCAGAGGAGAGGGCAATGGGTTAAAAAGATATAGCAGGGCTCTCAGGGAGGAGTCTGCAGGGGAGGAGCTTGATAGAGGGGGATTTGATGGTTGAGGAAGTTGAGCTGGAGGGGTATAAGGAGTATCTGGGTTATATCTGAAGAGTCTGTAGGTAGTGATCTGGGGGAGTGGGAATATAGCAATATGAAACATGAGTAGGGCAATCAGCACCAGGAGCCTGCACCTTTCAGAGTGATCACGGCTGATCTGTGACCTAACTCTCTCTACCTGCATTTGGTCCATATCCTTGAATATAAATTTATCAATCTCCGATTTAAAATTAACTACTGATGTAGTATTTGCCATTAGTCGTGGAAGAGAGTTCCAAACATCTGCCATGTTTTGTATGTAGATATTCTTCCTAAAATCATCATGGTCTGCTGCCAATTTTTAGACGATGACTCCTTGTTGTGGAATCCCAGTGGAAATGGTTTATCTTTACCGAGCTGTTTTTTCATAAAACATAGGACAGTGCAGCACAGGCCCTTCAGCCCTCAATGTTGTGCTGGCCTTTTATTCTACCCTAAGATGAGACTAACCTACCTACTCTTCATTTTACTGTCATCCAAGAGTCGCTAAATGTGCCTAATGTCTCTGACTCTACTATCATTGCTGACAGTGCATTCCACACACCCACCACTCTCTGTATAAAGAATCTAACTCTGACATCTCCCCTAAATCTTCCACTAATCACCTTAACATTATGCCCCCTCATGATAGTCATTTCCACCCTAGGAAAAAGTCTCTGGCTATCCACTTTAACTATGCCTCTCATCATCTTGTACACCTCTATCCAGTCACCTCTCATCTTCTTCACTCCAATGAGAAAAGCCTCAGCTCCTTCAACCTTTCTTCATAAGACATGCCCTCCAGTCCAGGCAGCATCCTGGTAAATCTCCTCTGCACTCTCTCTAAAGCTTCCATATCCTTCCTATAACGAGTCGAACAGAACTGAACACAATGTTCCAAGTGTGGTCTAACCAGGGCTCTACAGAGCTGCAGCATAACCTCGCGGCTCTTAAACTCAATCCCCCTGCTAACAAAAGTCAACACACCATACACCTTCTTAACAACCCTATCAACTCAGGTGGCAACTTTAAGGGATCTATGGAAGTAGACCCCAAGATCCCTCTGTTCCTTCACACTGCCAAGAATCCTGCTTTTAACTCTATAATCTGCATTCAAATTTGACTTCCAAAATGAATCACTTCACACTATTCCAGGTTGAACTCCATCTGCCACATCTCAGCCCAGCTCCGCATCCTATCAATATCCCATTGCAACCGACAACTGCCCTCCACATTATCCACTATTCCACCGACCTTCAAGCCATCTGCAAAGGCATTAACTCACCCTTCCAATTCCTCATCCAAGTCATTTATAAAAATCACAAAGATTAGAGTTCCCAGAACCGATCCCTGCGGAACACCACTGGCCACTGAGCTCCGGACCAAATACTGTTAATTTCTTGGAGACTGTGATCAGATCATATCTTAACCTTATAAATTCTGGAGAAAACAGCCTAACTTATATTATCTCTCTTCAAAATTTAAACCCCGAAGTCCAGATATCATTCTCGTAAATCTACAGTGTACTCTCTTCCAGGCCAATATATACTCGCTAAGATGTAGTGCCCAGCTCTGCTCACGGTATTCCAAGTAGAGTCCAAACAAGGGTTTTGCACAACTGCAGCATAACTCCTGCACCCATGTGCTCCAGTTCTCTCGATTTAAAATTCTATTAGTTCTCTGGATCATTTTCTGCATCTGTTAGCGTCATTTTAAAGATCTATGCACTTGAACCTATAAGTCTCTTTGGACATTTGCTGTATTTAACTGCATACTGTCAAGAAAGTACCCTGATTTATCTTTTCTCAGTCCAAAATAGATAACCTCACACTTCCTCACACTGAACTCTATTTGCCACAGTTTTGTCCGCTCACCTAGTCTGTCAATATACCGTTGAGATTTCCATGCTAGCATCTAAAACATCTTTGTGCCATCGGTAAATCTGGATATATGAGTTTCTATGCCATTATTCAAGTTTTTAATAACTAAATGTAATAATTGAAGCCTTAACGTAGATCTTTGCGAGACAACACAGGACATATCCTGCCAATTTGAGTACTTATCCATTATTGCTATTTTTTGTTGTCTACCTGTTGACTAATTTCCTAACCCTGTCAGTAGTTTGCCCTTAATTCTATGGGCTTTTGCTTTAGTTAACAAACTCTTATGAGAAACTTCAGCAAATGCCTTCTAGAAGTCCATATCAACAACATCCATAGACATTCCCCTATCCACTACCTCAGTTACCTCTTCAAACAATTCAAAGGTTTGTCAGGCATGACCTGCCTGTCATGAATCGGTAACAATAACAAAACTTGCTGAAAAACTCAGCTGGAAAAGCTCTTCAGTTCTGAGGAAACATCACTCGACCTGAAACATTAACTCTGCTTTCTCTGCACAGATGCTGCCAGGCCTGCAGAGCTTTTTCATAATTTCTGCTTTTGTTTCTGATCTCCAGCATCAGCAGTTCTTTGGTTTTTATTTTGAATCCATGTTGGTTCTCCTGATTAACTATAATTCCTGGTTTTCTTCTTTCTTCCTTCCTAAAAAGCAAAAATGTAATTTTTTTTCCTTATAACACTATGGAAGGATAACTCTTTTATCTAGGGAACTCTGAAAGATTATAATTGTAGCATCTACAATCTACTTCTCTGCTTCCTTTCATATCCTTGGATAGAAACAGTCAGGCACTAGGGATTTTTCACTTTTTAATTCCATTGAATTCCTCATTATCCATGTTTAAGTAGATTAATTTCATTCATGGCTTTGATGGGGAAAGAATTTGAGTGGGCGGGACTTTAGCTGAAGTGCAAACATGTTCAGTTTCACGAAAGGTTTCTCTCCATGACAATTAACAGGTTTTCTTGTGCTAACGTTGCAAAATCCACCTCATTAATTACACACGTGCCCTGTGGCACCCCAATCATCTGATACTAGCTTGATTCTCCCATTCACCGCAAGGAGAGATGTTTATCACTGCTGAAATATTGCAGGATCGCTGGATCTGTGCTGCTTTAAAAGGTTGCTTCGCCTCTTAGTCAAGTGCAGATTGGATTACAACATTTGCCCCATGTATGGCAGATAAGGGAAAATTGGTTCCCACTTCATGGAAACGAACCCAAAGGACAAGGTGTTGCAGGGAACCAGGGAAAGAGGCCAAACACCAGACCATGCCTGTCTGGTCTGAGATTAGGTAAAAACAATGACTGCAGATGCTGGAAACCAGTTTCTGGATTAGTGGTGCTGGAAGAGCACAGCAGTTCAGGCAGCATCCAAGGAGCAGCGAAATTGAAAGGCAGTGAGCCTGAAGCGTGGAGAGATAAGCTAGAGGAGGGTGGGGGTGGGGAGAAAGTAGCATAGAGTACAATGGGTAAGTGGGGAGGGGATGAGGTGATAGGTCAGGGAGGAGAGGGTGGAGTGGATAGGTGGAAAAGGAGATAGGACATGGAGGTCCTGGGCCTCCTTCACCGCCGCTCCCTCACCACCAGACGCCTGGAGGAAGAACACCTCATCTTTCGCCTTGGAACACTTCAACCCCAGGGCATCAAGGTGGACTTCAACAGCTTCCTCATTTCCCCTTCCCCCCACCTCATCCTAGTTTCAAACGTCCAGCTCAGCACTGTCCCCATGACTTGTCCGGACTTGTCCTACCTGCCTAGCTCCTTTTCCACCTATCCACTCCACCCTCTCCTCCCTGACCTATCACCTTCATCCTCTCCCCCACTCACCCATTGTACTCTATGCTACTCTCTCCCCACCCCCACCCTCCCCTAGCTTATCTCTCCACGCTTCAGGCTCACTGCCTTTATTCCTGATGAAGGGCTTTTGCTCGAAACGTCAATTTCGCTGCTCGTTGGATGCTGCCTGAACTGCTGTGCTCTTCCAGCACCACTGATCCAGAATCTGTTCTGAGATTACCACCAGATCAGCACAGTCTGAACTGTCTAGAGTAATGCCCCAGCACTATAGGAGGAAGGTCAATGACCTTTTCTATTCTGCTAAGATAAGTGCCACCATCTTTTCACTGCTATGTTACATTCACTCTATCTCTGCTTATGCACCTGCCTCTCACCAAGTCTCATGCTCTTCCACTCTCAGTAATGAATCTTCCTTCACCCACCAAATGTCTTTTGAGGAAGAGACTCTCAATGGCTCTGAGAGAGAAAAAAAATGTTTCTTCACTTCAATTTTCTATGCATCCCCCCTTATTTTAAAACTATGACCCCCTAGTTTTAGATTGTCCCACAAAAGGAAACATCCTTTCAACATCCACCCAGTTAAGTCCCCTCAGGGGCCTTATACGTTTCTATTAAGGTAGCTCTGGCTCCTCTAAACTCCAGAGGATGCAGGTACTCACTAAACAACCAACAAGAGTCAGATGCATTGTTGACATTCATACACTCCAAAGCACCTTCTAGATATAGATTTGCTTCACTCAGCCGTTAAGTCCTTCTTCTGCCTTCTCCAGTGAAAGTCCGAAGATTTCCACTAACCATGTTGCATTCACATGTGAGGAACATCAAAGGATTGGAATAGGTAATGGAAGACAGGAACTAAGGCAATCACTCTGGTTGACTTTGGTATATGATTTGACATGATTTAATTTGTACATTTAGCTAGGCATATTTATTTTATGTTTGCCTTGTGGTCTATCTGTGATGGTCAGTGACCAAAGGACGTTGAAATGCCATTTTTTCATGTCACCTGCCTCTATTCTGAGCCCATCTGATCCAATCCAGCTATTGAGGAACCATTCCGAGAATTTCTTTTTGTTGCTGTATAAGGCAGAATTAACTTGAAAAATACATGCGTGTATGTAATGACCCCCTCCACCATGGGGAAACTAGTTAGCTCACTCTCCTGGGCAAAAGAGAATGGAATATATTTAGATATTTTAGAATTAGAATTTAGAACCAGGTTTATTGTCACTCTCGTTGATTTAACTCTCACTGAATAAAGAAACTCAGTAACTTCCAAGAGACAACAGTGATTGGTAAACTTCAAGTTGTCACAAATACCTCCAGCTCCAACCTCGACGGTGTCAGATGCATTCTTGCTCATTCCCACAATCACCTTCGTGGTTACAGGAAATATTCTTTTTGCCTAAGGTTGCAATTATGGGTGCTGTGGTGACAGATTTTAATAATGAGCACATATCTCTGAGACATTGTCCCCCATTGGGATTCATGTGGGTGAATTGCTCTCTGAGCATGCTGGGTGATGAGTCCTAAGAATGTGCTTCCTCCTCCTCTATCTTGTTGCAACCTGTCCTACCCTGCGTGACCCCTCAGTTCATTCCAATAGTAATGTTTACTGGGCATCCATGCCTAGGGGCAACTGGTTTATTCAGAACTCTTGAAATCAGCAAAGGTCTCTAGGTATCTGCGATATTGAATTTCCTAGAAGATGCAACTTCTTGTAAAACTTGCAAATTTAAACAAATCACCAAACCACCAGAAACTTGTGCAATTAAACTATCAAGCAAAAGAAATCAGTTGGCAACTAACTAGGACTGCAGGATGGGATTGGTCTTACCTGCTTGGAATGTATTCAGCTGTGGGACACTAAAAGAGGGCATTAATTGGAGTACTGAAGAGTTCTTATGATGCAGTGGTAGTGTCCATTCCTCTGGACCAAGTGTTCAAGTCTCACCTGCTCCACAGGTTTGTGATAGCATCACTGAACAGGTTGGTTAGGAAAAATAGATTAATAAAGAAGCTGGAACACTGAGGTAGTGTCCCTATCCCTGGATAGGAAGGCCTGGGTTCAAATCCCACCTGTTCTAGATACGTGTAATAACATCCGTGAACAACTTGAGTAGAAAAACAGTTTAAATAAAAAGCTGGCGCTCTGCTCTCCAAATGCATTGTTCATTGATTAAAGCCATAATCCATCTGCTCTGCATCATTCTTGTGGTCATTGACTGTGAACGTACTCATATCCTCACAAATGTGGAAGCACAATTCACTCTAAGTAAGTGCATGTGTATGAGTCTGTGCATGTATGTGTGTGCATATACATGTAGATCTGCTTATGTGTTTTTATGCACATGAGTGTGCTTGTATTCTTTTGTGTGTGTGTGTGTGTGTGTGCATGTGCGTGGGTTTATGGAGATTTGTATTTGTGGTGCCAATGTGCTTATGAGTTTGTGCATTTGTGTGTGTGTGTGTGTGTATCTGTGTGTGCATGCGTGTTTCTGTGTGCTTTTACATGTATGTGTGTCTCACTGACACTATTTCGGAATTCTAAAGTCATTTCCATGACTTCATCTATATTAAAATTTATTCCAAATTGCACATCTCAAACTCCTCACACTTGTTGTACAAATAATTTTTTAGTAATAACATTAATGAATGGATCAAACAAGCTTTCAACTAATTGACTGAAACAAAAGAATAAAATGTGATTAAGCTTACGAAGTAGAACATTTTGTCCAGGCACTTGAATAATAAACAGACTAGTCAACAAATCTGTAGATGAATCGCATAATGCAATTTCCTCAGATTTGCTTGGTCATAGTATATTATCCATTTCAACTATTCATTTAATTGTGACACATATTAGATTGCATGACCATTACACATCATGAATTAGTAATTCTTATGGAATTTTCAGTGTGTAACTTGTGAAAGGGAGACCTAGTGACAATATGAATTAGAAAGGAAATGATATTTTTGCATTGCAGGAAGTTTTAATGTAACTGAAAGGGATTGTGTGCTGCTCGGGAGTTAATTGTCAGAAGAAAAAGGAAGAATAGCAGAAAGCCAGCTTCAACCCACCAACTAGCAAGTTTTAATTAGGTGGGACAACAACTGTATAACCAACCTTCTCCTATGTGTTTGCATATTAAATTCATTAATGAGGCTGGAAGCCTCAGAGCTTACCTGCTGCACAGGTTAAATTCTGGTGGCAACAACTTTGGGGAAAACTAATGGATAGACCTCTTTCAGACACTCTCAAGCTCTTTCACCTTTTGGATCCCAACTTTCCATTCAAATCCCTCTCTACCCTAATCAAAGATTCTTGCCCCATCCCAGATGACGGTTACACCCCTCCCCTTGACAGCGGAGCCCCTCAGTGAATGTCTACTCTTTCT